>NC_054880.1:8853279-9502341 GCF_018320785.1 Cheilinus undulatus
ACTTCTCCCTTACACCTCTGAACTGCTCTCATCCATATATTTAACACTTGTCAAGCTTGTTTGAAAGTTTAGGGGGAGCTGGAAAGCTAAGGTTCATCATAGATTATATTTTTTGGACATTTAACTAATTTCAGTCAAAGCTATGATAACTGCAGAATCCACTGGCCAATATCCCATGATGCAGTAGGCTCTAAGAGCAATGATGAACTTCTTAAGGCTTCGGGTATCTAGAGGTTTAAGAAAAATGACTTCAAATGAATAGTTAATTTTACAAGCATTGCATTGGTTGCTGTTCAATTTGCAATACATATGCACAGTAAGTTCCAACACCGGGGGCTCTCAGTCAAAACAGAAACACAAGACGATGTCAAGGCTCAATCATCAGAGTGATCCCCTGATACTCCACCCCCCCACCCGATAAAGAACCCTGATTGGACCATGGCTAAGACAAAAGGCGGGAGCTTGGGTGACATGCAGCTAATGGTGAAGTATAACCTTGTTCTCTCACAGGTAAAGCCTGACAAACACTGACAGATATTTAAAATCTTAACCAGTTTGAGAGAGACCCCACCATGGAGAGCTGAAAGCCACCTGCTGCATCCACTGCAGTGGTAATTTCGGTCCAGCCCCCTCATCGTCAGTCTGTTCTTGGTATGTTTTACACATAGACTGTAAAGAGAAATGGACAAACCCGGCTTACAATAGACAGGCTCAAACAAGTGAGATTTCGGTCTGAACTGAACTTTGGATCAACCTAACGGCCCACCCACTAAGCTCGACTTCCTTTCAGCTAGCTAGCTAGCATTGTGGTTGACAGAAACGTAGCTTCTGCCTGTTGAGCTATCTGTCAGTCAAATGTGATGTGCCAATCAGTGCACAGTGAGGTTTTTCCTAAATATAATCTAAACCATTATGGTTAAAAAAAAATCACCCTCCATACAGTGAGAGCACATGAAGACATTAGCTAATGAGACATGTTTGTTTTTTTTAACCAGGCTGTAAACCAGTTTATTTCTAGTGTGAAAACCGGCTTTTGTTAAGACAGGACTTCCGGAGTTCCTGCAGCCAGCCACTTATTTTGTTTCCACAATTCAACAAGTTGGCAGGATGATTCATCCATACAAGGCAGGGTGGATCCATGATTTCATGTTGTTTCAGCCAAATTGTGACCTTACCATCTGACTGCTGCAGCTGAAATTGAGACTCATCAGACCTGGCAATGTTTTCCCAGTCTTCCGTTGTCCAGTGTTGGTGATCCTGGGATAACTGTAGCCTCAGTGTACTGTTCTCAACTGACAGCACCCAGTGTGGTCTTCTGCTGTAGCTGTCTACTTCGAGGTGTGATGTGTTGTGCATTCAGAGGTGATATTATGCATACCTTGGTTAGAAAAAGTGGTTATTTGAGTTCCTGTTGCCTTTCTCTCATCTTGAACCAGTCTGTCCATTCTACTTTGACCTCTAAAATCAACAAGGCATTTTCATTCACACAACTGCTGTTAACTGGATATTTTCACTTTTTTGGACTATTGTCTGTAAACTCTAGAGATGGTTGTGCGTGAAAATCCCAGTAGATCACCAGCCTGTCTGGCAACAACAACCACACAGTTATCAAAGTCACTTAAATGCCCTTTCCTGGTTCTGATGCTCGGTTTAAGCATTGAGTTGCTGCCATGTGATTGGCTCGTTAGCTTTTTGTGTTAACATGCAATTGAACATCTGTACCTAATAAAATGATCAGTGAGTTTATTTCTCTACACTGAAAAAAATATAATCACAGTAATGTTTGATATTGATTTTTTGACATTCTCAAAAACATATAACATAGAAAAATGGTACTTTGACCAAGAAAAAGAAACATTTTTTGCAGCTTCTTTTAGAAATCGACTCACTGCAGCAATAAATTAATGCAGACTGACAACAAGCTAAGCAGGCTGGGCCGCTCTTTCTGCAAGGATCCAGCAGAAGATGCTGTTACAATGATAACACTCCAAGTAGAAACTCATAAGAGCGTATTGAAGTGTATTTACATTATCAAAGTGTTTTAAAACAGGCAATTATGGCGAGTTGAATCCTGAAAGCCGCTCCACCTCTACCTTGACTTCACATAAACAAAGTAAAGTTGCAACAACAAGGCTCGTTTCATTTCAGACCACAACTCCTCGACACTTCTATAAAACAGTAATGAGCTTCATTTGCTTCCAGATGTTCTTCGTCTGGGCTTTAGTGCAGAGTTTTGTCTCCCATGGCAGCAGATTTTCTTCTTTGACAAGAAAAACAGTCCTGGAAAAAACAGTGAAGTCTGGAAACATCTCTGTGCAAGATTAGTAAAATCTTGGCACATTCACAAAGCAAAAACTAAACACAAGGAGCAATCAGCTTGTTTTAACCTTGCTCGCTTTCTAGCATGACTGAACGCCTCTGTTATTAAGGTCTAAATAGATGTGTGACTACTCCTCCTCCTCCTTTTATCCCCTCTGTCAGCCGGGGGGAGCTGATGGAGATGTGTCGAGGGTCCAGAACCACAGGTGTTTGGGAGGTAGCGAGTAATGAAGGGCTTCCAGCAGAATGTTAATCATGATTAACGAGTGAGAGGAGCCAGGAGGCAGCGGTGCCTGACAATAGAGCGAGGCGACCAGGCGAGGAAACGCTGCAGCATTCACACGCAGGGGTTGGGGAGCTGGGGAGTCCGTCCAGCCAAGTGTGGACATGCTGACGCCCTCCTGCATGTCAAGAATCATGGACTGATGCTTTACCAGGTTTGTAAATCTGTTCCTAACTGAGGGAGCAATATGGCACTCTGAGATAAAGTAAGAAATATAAGAACATATCTCAGAGACTCAAGAGGAAAGAAATGTCTGCTATTATCTCCTCTATAGAATATCTTACTCTAAATTATATACATTTTGGGAGACGTACTTACAGTTTATCCTCTTCTTGAACAAACTTTTGCCATGTAATAACCCACAAGCTTCTATTGGATCTGTTTTTTATCGGACCTTTGTGCTCAAACCAATCCTTATCTGTAGCAGCAGCACGGTGGAAAAGGGCAGATTGTGTTGTCCTTGCTCTGTAAGAGAAATAATCCCCCCTGTGCTCTCTGCAAAGTTGTTTACATGGAGCTGGAGCCACTTCAACTAAATCGAGTTTTACTGCACGAAAGGAAATGAACACTGAGAGGAGAAATGGACACATGACCCCCAATAATATCAGTCCGCCTTGTTCGGAGGGAAAAATAGCAAAAAAATGATATAAAAAGCTACAATTCTAATAAATTACTTGTGATGTATTCCATTTTTGAAACTCTATCATTTTCTTCCTCTTTCAGACTGAATCTGTGTTGTCTGATAACATGCACACAAACAGTCCAGTGAGAGACAGTCATGTACGAGATGAACAGCAGTGCTCATAGAAGAGTTTAAGACCCTTTTCATGTCAATTCCTCACTTTACAATCCTCATTCATGAGTGAAAAGACTGCCTTTAGAAGACTATTAACCCTTTGAGCCTGCACAGAGCACAGAGAATAGAATATATCACACAGGACCCCCCCTTAACTGGCTAGCCAAGCAATAAATGTTGCATTATTTTTTACACACACACACACACCCCCACCCCCCCCACACACACACACACACACCCACACACACATATATATATATGTATACATCTATATATATATATATATATATATTTGCCACATTTGGACAAGTTTCACTATATATTACGTTATCTCAACATGTGATTGGCGTGTGTGAGGGTCACTGATGACCGACGACGCGTACGATCATCATAAAATACGAGTGTGGGAGAGCGTGGGCAGGAAGAGACTGAAGAAACGTGTTAAAATGAGGCCGAAGAAGCTTCACTTTTAACAGCAGACAGCACAGAATGCATATGATCTTGCTGAAGAGACACACCACCAGCGGACTTCCTCTGCTCTCTCCTGCACGCATTCCTCCGTTGCGCGCACCCAACAATCATAATACACGGATTAGATATTAATCTCTGCTCGACATGTTTTATTATGCCGGTCAATTTAGTGGCCTGTTAAAAAAACAATAAAAACCCAGACATTTTCATCACTTTATAAAAAAAATGCCCAGTCGGCCAGGACAGGACCTGAAAACAGGACATGTCCAGGGAAAACAGGACGTTTGGTCACTCTACTGTTGCACATCAAATTAAACAGAACAAATTGGACTACAAGATCATGTAAATCATTTTCTCCTACACCAAACACAACTCAAACACACAGCAGAAAAATCATCATAGTGCCACCTAGACACACATTTTCACAGCTAGCGACATGCTATTTCATGTGACACACAAAAACAAGGTGTCGAATGAAAGCTGAGACTCAGACAGTTCCAACAATACCATGCATGGGCGCTTTCACATTAGGCCCAGGTGTTTCGAATTGCGCCGCAGTGTGACCCCCCCCCCCCCGGCTTGCTTTCACACTAGCAATATCGAACAGTGCCTGGGCCCACTTGCGTATTTACTCAGTCTGAAACAGCAGGTGGTGGTATGCATATAGCTGATTTACAACAGCGCAAAGGAGGAGAAAGAAGAAGAATATTGTTTGTGTTTTGCCCTGGCAAAAAGTCCATCCTGCATCCATGGATGATTAAAATCACTTTTAAGATGCCAGCAACTTCACTCTTCATATCTGCACATCTACATGCAGCTAAGAGGATTAAATGGGCTCACGCTGCGCAGATACAGCAGTTTTTGAGGTGACAGGAGACTCTGACTGCCATTGCATCTCCTCTCACTGACTCCAACTTGTGTTCATCCGAAAGGTGAGTCACAACAGACCGTTTATTGACTGGATTCTGATGATTTCCGCCCTTTATTGAGGAAAAATGTGAACAAACTGCCGTGCTGTTTAAAGTAGTTTAGCTTTTACGATGATGTCATAAAGCTGATTCGATGCTCTGTCCCGTATCTGAGCGTGGTTGCATTCACATCTCACCGTGCCAGAATCCACTTGAATCGCGCCTGAGACCACCTACCCAAGTGGGCCCGGGTGTGGTTCGTTTTGCATTCACACTACCCAAACAAACCGGACTTTGGGCTTAAGTGCACTCGGATCTGGGACCGGGTCCCTAGTGGAAAAGCCACCTTACTTTAAACCGTGTTCCAAATTATTATGCAAATTGGATTTTAGGGTCATAAACATTCATTTTTTTGTTTTTCAGATAAACTCATGGGTGGTATTGTGTCTCAGGGCTCTTTGAATCACTGAAATCAATCTCAGACACCTGTGATAATAAGTTTGCCAGGTGAGCCCAAATAAAGAAAAACTGCTTAAGAAGGGTGTTCCACATTATTAAGCAGGCCACAGGTTTAAGCAATATGGGAAAGAAAAAGGATCTCTCTGCTGCCGAAGAGCTTCAAATAGTGCATTGCCTTGGATAAGGTATGAAAACATTAGATAGATATTTAATGAAAACTTAAGTGTGATCATCGTACTGTGAAGAAATTTGTGGCTGATTCAGCACAGACGGGTTCGTGCAGATAAAGGCATAATGAGGTTGAGAAGGTTTCTGCCAGACATATTCATCAGATTAAGAGAGCAACTGCTAAAATGCCATTACAAAGCAGCAAACAGGTATTTGAAGCTGCTGGTGCCTCTGGAGTCCCACCAACCTCAAGGTGTAGGATCCTCCAGAGCCCTGCAGTCGTGTATAAACCCACTATTCAGCCAACCCTAATCGATGCTCACAAGCAGAAACGGTTGCAGTGGGCCCAGAAATACATGAAGACTCATTTTCAAACAGTCTTGTTTACCGATGAGTGCCTTCCATATCAAAGTTATCTTCTTTCATGACAATGCACCATCTCATGCTGCAAAGAATTCCTCTGTGTCATTGGCTGCTATGGGCATAAAAGGAGAGAAACTCATGGTGTGGCCCCGATCCTCCCCTGACCTCAACACTATTGAGAACCTTTGGAGCATCCTCAAGCTAAAGATCTATGAGGGTGGGAGGCAGTTCACATCAAAACAGCAGCTCTGGGAGGATATTCTGACTTCCTGCAAAGAAATTCAAGCAGAAACTCACAAGTTCAATGGATGCAAGACTTGTGAAGGTGATATCAGAGATGGGCTCCTATGTTAACATGTAACTTGAGATAAAGATGTTTTTGATTGAAATAGCTTTTGATTTCAGTAAATATGACCTCCTAATGCTGCAAATTCAATGAATGACCATTTTCAGTTCTTTACAACCTATAAAATATTTTGAAACTCTGTTGTGCATAATGATGTGGAACAGTGCATTTTGAGTTTTTTTTACTTTTGAAAAAAAAGTTATCATTTGGAGATTTGTTCAGTAAAATTTGAATTATGCTCTAATGGTTTATAACTTGAAAATTATACTGACTATCATTTGTATTACTATTTAGGAAAATTAGAGAAAAATATAATTTTCATAGTAGTTTGGAACGCTGTCTAGTTTGTATTTTCTTTATTGTAAATGATCTGCACCACTTGGATTCAAACTTCAGTTCTCACAGTATGTTTGTCTTTAAAGGCAGAAATGTCAAAGAGTCTGGTTAATTTTCAGTTGAAGCAGAAAATATTATGCTACTATTTCAATGTTTCGTTATTTTTCAGCCTTTTTTAATTCTCCTTTTGTCTTTTGTTTAAGGCTGTTCCAACTGTCACATTTAGCTCTAGATTTCAATCCAATAATTGCACACACAAAATCAGTAAAAACGCAAATACAGTCAATCATGATAGCTCATAAAAAGAAACTCATTTGTGAAATTTGACTACCTGGGAGCTATGTGGACCTTGGAGATAACGGCCCAGACATTATTATACAATTTAGAAATAACACACATAATATACAGAATTTCAAATATACCTCAAAGTAAGAGTTTCTGTAAATTTCAACTTATCGCTTTTGTGAAGCCACCACAGCCACTGGCAGTCTAACATACTACTTTTCACAGATATGGGGGTTCGATGCACCTTTAAAAGTTGTTTCTTCCTCAGGATGGATTCAAACAGTCTCTGTGAATGATAGTTTACTGCTGGAGCACAATATTAGATCAAAATTGAAATGTTTTTTCTCATTTTCACACAAAACAAGAGGCATACTTTGGACGGAAACCTATTCAAACTCTCCACCCGCTGCATGTAAAAAACAAGCAGTGAATGAAATGAGACAATATTTCTGCTCTGTTGTGCAGATCGAGCTCCCCGAGGCATCCATGCGTTGTTTATTTTTCCCTTCATAGGAGGCCTGAGGGACGACCAAATTACCTCTCCGCTCGTCAGCAGGCTGCTATAATAGCTCTGTGTATTGTCCGTATGGCAGCAGTAAACATGGACGCTGGAGCGCGGGCCGCTGTAGGCGGGAGCGACAGGTGCTCATGCTAATCAAGTGGGTAAAAGTGTGCGTGCATCTGTTTTTGTGAGCCTCATTTAGTCACGTGGAGGCCTTTCTTCCAAACTGCACTGTGACAGTGTTCCTGAGAGTGTGTTACTCCGCATTTCTACTTCTATCTGACTCTAATGGCTCAGTCTGAGCGTCTCTGTGTTACTGTGTGAGTGTCTGTGGGCATGCTAATGAGACAGATTACATTTCCACGCTGCATTAAGAAGCCACAGACGTCTGCCGGCAGAGAGGTCAAAGATCAGATGGTTGTTCATCGTGGCTGTCGATCTCATTGACTCAACTCTCTTGTCAGATCACACATTAACCTGCTGACCTCTCTGCATCCACAACCATTCATGAGCATGTTTGACTGTAAGCGTGTCGACCTTAGAGATTTATCTTTCTTTCATGGGGAACAGACTGCATTTTATTATTGATTACCATATCGTCTGAGTTAAGCCTGGAGCAAAACAAAAGAAGTATAAATTGTTAACTGTTGCTGTCAGCTACCGTTTCCAGTCAGCTTGCTTTCTGATTGGTTATCTTTCCAATTTCCATAATGATCCTGCTTGTCCCTGCTCAGCTTTCCTCGGTTACCCCCCCTCCCCAACCCACACACACACACACACACCCACACACACACACACTTCAGGATTTCTAAATGTGAATATTGAAAGGGCTGCCTCTGGTTAAAGTGAGGCCTCAAGAAGACTCTCAGACTCTAGAAATGTTTTGTATTAAAACCTTCAGAACCAGCATGGTAATTTTACAGTTATATTATGAATTAACTAAGGCTGTTAGCATTAATGCAGTAATAGTGACTGAACCATAATTAGTGCATTCATTTCTTAATTACACCAATCTCATGCTTTATTGTACTTTGCAGCACATTTCAGTTAAGCCATGTCAGCGTCTCGCTGCAGACACAGTGATGTAAAACACGTCCACCACTGCTCCTTAATGTCTCATTTCTTGGGGTGTGAAGAGACACTGCTCAAGAGTGATAGTCATGACTTCAGAATGCATTTAAACAGCACTTGACAGTGTATAGCTATCCCTGCAGTATGTTACATTATCATTACATCGAAACTCACTGCTACAATTTCAGAAATTATTAAGATAATAGGCGCAATCAGATAAATGTGCACCCTCTTTTTATGAAGAAAATTATTTCAAACCCCTTAAAGGGGACATTGTTCACCCTTTTAAAACAAGTTTATGTGGGTCTCAGAGGTCCCCAAAATATGCCTATGAAGTTTGTTGCCAAATAAACACTCCAGTATTGGATTTTTGTATGTCCTGAAACACCCTCTGTTTCAGCCCTGCTCAGAACAAGCTGTTTCTGTGTCTGTGACTTTAAATCCCAATAAGCTGTTTGACTCCGCCCCTCTCAGGAAATGGACGTGGCTTAACGTAGGCGGCTCTCCTGATCTTTAGGAGATGATGATGGAACTTTCTTCCAAGCGGGGAGGACCAACCGATCCGGGGGGCTGGGCTCCCTACATGAGATCATGGAAATCTGAGAACGGCTTGTTTCAGCACACATTCTAAAAGGTGTGTGGGTGTGTGTGTGTGTGTGTGTGTGTGTGTGTGTGGGGGGGGGTGTCAGATTTTTCTGGTACTTGGTTGGATTGTGGACTGGCCAGGGGCATAATATGTCCCTTTTAAAGCCTGGATACACAAACAGAAATGTTTATTTAACTTTCTACCAAAATCCAAATAAAGAAAAAATTCTATGAAGTTCAACATTTTTGTATCCAACTTGATACATCAGGCCTTTCTGGCAACTGATAATCCACTCCAGGGCATTTCTTTAATCATCTATCAAAAGGTTTTTTTTGAGTAATGTATTGATCATATTGATTAGTTAGAAGTATCATAAATGTATCAAATATGATACAATAGGTCATCAAGGGTTAAAATCTGAGTATAAAAGACCAAAATATAAGAAGCTGCATCATTTCAATAATAATGTTTTTCATCATTGGCCTCCAGTGCCTGAAAAAAATATTTCACCCCCTTGGATCTTTTTACCTTTTTATTGATTTTGTAAATCAGTCATTATGATCATAATTTGGCGTTTTTTACAAAATAAAATAAAATCAACCTCTTTAGTGTCAAAGTGAAAATAGATTTTGATAAATTTATGTAAATAAGACAAAAATATTATGACTGCATAAATCTAATCGAGGTTACTGTTCACTAAAACTAAATAGCTAAACTAAAATGTAAAAATAATTTCAGTCAACTAAAAATAAATAAAAAATAATCTTTAAAAATAAAACAAAAACTAGCTAAGACTGTATTATATGCTTACAAATCAAACTAAAATGAAATAAAATTAGGGGCAAAATCTCCTTATTTTTAGTCTTTAACACAATCATACTGACTGACATGAACACCAAAGCCTGGAGAGAGTAAAATCGCCTGATTTGATTCAAGACAACTTTACACAATGGTAATTTTAGGTCATGAGTTGTACTGAAACTTTAAAATTGAATAATTAATTAAAAAGTGAAGAGATCTTTTGGGTTTTGCCTCTGACACGCATCCATGTTGCAGACAAAACTAAAACTTAAACTTAAACTAATAAAAAATAAACTAAAATAAAACATTTTTGCAAAATGAAAAATAAAGTAAACTAAAAAAAATCACCAGTAAAAACTAATTAGACTAAACTGAAAATGGGAATAAAAGTTAAAAACGAAATAAAAATTAAAACTACGGAAAAATCCAAAACTATCATAACCTTGAATCAAGTCAGTATTTAGACGGCCCTTTAGCTGCGATCACAGCGCTGGGTCTTTGTGAAGAGGTCTCAGTCAGGCACATCTGGACTCTACAATTTTACTCCATTCTTCTTTGCAAAACTGCTCAAGCTCTGTCAGGTTGCACAGGGATCAGGCCTAAGCAGACCTTTTCAAATCCAGCCACAGAGTCTCTGTTGGATTGAGGTCTGGGCTTTGACTCTTTCACTCCCAAACATTCACCTTGTTGTTTTTAAACCATTTCTGGTTTTTTGTTGTATACTTTGGGTCTTGCTGGGAAATAAATCTTCTCCTAAGCCATAGTTCTTCTGCGGACTGAATAAGATTGTCCTCCGGGATGTTGCTATATTTTTTCGCATTTATTATACACTGTACCTTTACAAGCCCTCCGAGGCTGGCTGCTAAGAAACATCCCCACAGCATGATGCTGCCACCACTGTGCTTAACAGTGGGGATGGTGTGTTTTTGGTGAATTTTGTTCAACAGTGGCTTTCTCTTTGCCACTCTCCCATAAAGCTTTGACTGGTGAAGAACCCAGGCATCAGTTACTGTATGCAGAGTCTCTCCCTACCTTTCTTTCCCAAAAAGTCGGGACTCACTCTGGTAAATAATCATACAAAGATGGGGAGCAAATGCTCTCCTATTATTAGGCATCAGGGTATCAAACTACACGGATGATGCAAGAATATTCTGACATGCAAATCTTGCTGAATCGTAGTTACAGGATGTCTCGGACGTGTTGTTGATCATGTTATACTATGACAGAGTTTGTCATTCCTGAAGCTTGTATTTGAGTCCGGCATTTAAAGATGAGCTGTGACGGTGTAGCTGGGCAGATCTGTCTGAATTCATGTCTGAGCCAGCATTTAGTCTAAGAAAGAACAACGGTGTGATCGTTCCACAGCCCTCACATAGTGGTCTATGAAAAAAGAGCACTTCTCCTTTGATTTACCACCTCAGTAATCATTTTCCTAATTCTATTTTCCCTATCTAATTAGCAAATTATAATCCAATTTAGGGTAAAATAGATGATAAAGCATGGTTCGCTTCAGGACGTGGCTACATGAGATTGACTAATTACTACCACAGTGACCATGATAGGAATTTAACATCTGGTAATTCAGATATCAAAAATGCCAAACTTGAAGCTTTAGAAGAGTAGTCCTCAAACAGATGGCTACATTATGAACTTTTTTACTGTCCTCAGCTCATGCACATCAACTTCTTATGGTGAACTTTTGTTTTGAATGATGAAATATTCCCCCAAAACTTGAATCAGGGGAAAAAAAGCCTTGTAACCCTGAAGATTACAACACTGATCAGAGTTTCATGTCATGTCAGAGCAACTATCTGAGGCTTACAGAGGCTTTGACACATGGTTTTGGCAGCTTGTACACCACAGCCAGCGGAAACAACATTTCCTTTCATTCACAAAGACTTCCAGCTGGCTAAAGCTGCCAGTGGAAATGTAATTTTCCAAACCTCCCAATCTCAGATCTGCTATCAGCCCCGTGATAAGCTGGAAAGCCATTTCTGCTAGGATCCCCATTCAGGAGTAGAAGTTCTGGCTCGTGATTAATCACTTTCCTCCCCCACCCTTTCTCTCAGATGGCCTGTGATAAAAAAAGCAAACGAATTCAAATCTCGGCTGTGAAAGAACTCTGGAGTTTGTGAATTAAATACGAACAAATCGTGCCAGAGGGGCTGAAGAAGAGGATGAAAAAGCTGGAGATGGAGCCGAGGATGAGGATGGGCAGGAAGGCATTCAAGGGGGTGAGAGGAAGAAGGGGCAGAGCGACAGCGAAGCTGAGGGACGGAGACAGGCGGTTTGACAGACCCAGGGAGAAAGACAGAAAGACGGCTGTGAAGGTCGACAGGTTCGTATACAGTGAGGCCTCGTTTCCCCGGCAACCGACAGCTGATCAGTCATTCACAGACTGCAGAGTTCGGGAGAGTCAATCTTTATTGTCCCCAGGGGATAATTAGGAAGGGCAAACAGGCACAGAGACAGACGGACGGGGACAGATATACAGATGGACATGTAGAGGTACAATGACTCAACACGCTGATGGATGCAAAGAACACGCCTCCTTCTGTAACCACGCTGCACGCCATGGTGCTATTATCAAAACAAACATTTAAATCCAATGTTAACTCCAACACAATAGGGGAAAGAGAGATTCTGAGAATTTTGTTTTGATATTTTAAAGAAATGTTGGCTTTGTTTCCATCCAACTTTTTCTTAAGATTAAGGTGAGAAAGAAATGAAAGAAGTGGTTACAACCTAAGCAGCAGTACAAAAGAATTCACCCCCTTTAACTTGTCTGACCTAATTCAACAGAGGGATAGCCAATTAGTCCTAATAGTCTCATAATATATGTGACCCAAGCTGGTAAAAACTCATGCAAGTTGTCCGAGGTCATTTTTGAGTTTTTTACACGTTATGAAAGCGTAGATTCTAGGCTTTCTACTTGTGCATCATACACCTTAATCTGAGGATACTTCACAAAGATATGCTCATTTGAATGTTAACTTCTAGTTCCTGTTTGTTCAGAGAAAACCAGGCTCAAAGTTTCAGGACTTCCCCTACCTTCAGGCAGGCCGGATGATGGGCGTGAACAATAGAGCGACATTTACATAAAGTCCACCCAAACCAAGCTTCTGAATCGACTGGTGACGCTCATCAAAATATTCCCAATGCAAATCTGCCTACATCAAACTTTCACTGTCGAGTGATCCTGAAGTTTTCCCAAGTCTGTTGATAATTCTTGCTGCTTCTTCATCGTCTCCTCTAGTTTTCTTCGCTGCAGGGTGCATCTTGAGTCTTGTTGATAAAGGTGATAACTAGAAACAGCTGTAGTTACGTGCTGACGGGGGTTGGAGTTTGAGCCGTGCAGTGTTTGTTACTGTCCATCTCAATGGGCGAAACTGGGGACAATGGCAGGCTGAGTGGCCAATTATCACCCAGCAGTTTCACTTTCTCCTCCCCTCAATCTCCCCGCAGAAACTATGAAAAGAGGGCATTTTTAAACACAAAATTAAAGCTTTTAAATATCACATTTGTGTTACTTTTTTCATCAAATGAGTAGTTTAAATGTCGGACTTGCATAAAATGAGAAAAAATGCAAAATGATCATTTTGAAGAAAACAACTTTGTATTCATTTTTCTCAACCACCAGAATGCCGACTTGCAGGAACTTTATCTGGCTTATAATAATAATAATAATAAATAATACATTTTATTTATAAGCACCTTTCTGAACACTCACATATAATATAACCCTCATAACCTGAGTGCAGTGAATGTGCCTCAAGTGATTGTAGTATAAAGACACCTGTGTCTAGAAGGTCAGTCACTGCTTAATCAGTATTCCTGGCTACCATTTCACCATGAAGACAAAAGAACACTCCAAGCAACTCAGAGAAAAGGTTATTGTAAAGTATAAGTCAGGGGATGGATACAAAAAAAATTCCAAGGCAGTGAACATCCCCCAGAGTTTAGTTAAATCCATCATCAAGAAATGGACGGAATATGGTGCATGTGTAAATCTGCCTAGATCAGGCCGTCCTCACAAACTGAGTGATGTTGCAAAAAGGAGACTAGAGAGAGAGAACACCAAGACACCTGTGACTACTCTGAAGGAGCTGCAAGCTTCAGCAGCTGAGATGGGAGAGACTCTGCATACAACTATTGACAGGGGTCTTCACTGGTTAAAGCTTTATGGGAAAGTGGCAAAGACGAAGCCACTGTTGAGGAAAATTCATATTAAATTCAGACAAGTGTTCGCCAAAAGGTATGTGGGAGACTCCATGGCCAAGTGGAAAAAAGTTCTTTGGTGTCATGAAACCACAGTGGTGCTTGTTGTCCATCAGACAAGATGCTACAGTATGTTTGGAGGACACCAAACACACCATCCCCACTGTGAAGCACGGTGGTGGCAGCATCATGCTGAGGGGATGCTTCTCTACTGCCGGTCCTGGAAGGCTTGTGAAGGTAGAGGATGGAATGAATGGAGCAAAATACAGGAAAATCCTGGGGGACAATCAAATTTAGTCTGCTGGAGAACTACAGCTTGGGAGAAGATTTATTTTCCAGGGAGACAATGACAGCAGCATATAGCGAAAGAAGAAAGGATATTCAAAGACAGCAGAATGAATGTTCTAGTGCTGCTGAGTCAAAGCCCAGACCTCAACCCAATAGAGAATTTGTGGTTGGACTTAAAGAGGGCGATTCATGCCAGGTCCCTATGCAACCTGACAGAGCTTGGGCAGCTTTTCAAAGAGGAATGGAGGTTCTTGAGGTTTGCCCCTCCCAAAAAGACCTCATCAACAGTCCAGCAACCATTGGGTGGTCTGGTTTTGTCCAGTATTGAAACCGCCTCATGCTATCTAGTCTGTTTTATTCAAACTCAGTATCATAGATTAACACTGGTGACTTGGATGAGTGGGATGCCTTCCGTCATGTACATAAACCCTGTAATTACATATTTAGAGGAAAAATGTGGATTTATCTCTCTGGAGTCTTAATGGGTTTAAGAACCAGTTTTTGATACAGTGATTTAAATATGATAATAAAAGTGGGCATCAAAGCCAGAAGTCATCACTACATTAGAATAATTGTACTATCAGTAAAGAGCTGTTATTTGTACATCAAAGGTTGTGTTAGGACCACTGAATTAACATAATCTGGTGACTTTTTTGGAAGGTTGTGCTTTCCAAATGTCTAAGTAAGTCAAGGCATCTGTTCATTTTGTGAGCAAACCAAACCCACCCACTCCACACACTTAGAGACACATTTTCTGTCCATTAAGCCCAAGTAAATGTCGTGGGAGAGCTTGTTAGGGCCGCCGAGTGCCTTAATGTGCCGGGGGACGAGATGAGTGATGGAATAAAACAAAAGAGGGCTGGCGTTGTGCCTTTCATCCTCCTGCGTCTTTAGCGGCAGACATGTTATTAGTTTGTACTCTGATTAAAGACGGGGCTCGTCTAAATGCCCCAGAGTCACTCATTCTATTAGCCCATACAATCTGCTGCAGCCTTTATTCAATCACTAACTTACTGTTGGGTTTTCTTTGTTGTATTTTTAAGTTTACTTTGATTACTCTGCAGATTACAGCAACGGCATCTCTGATTAAATGAATATTTATTCTTTTCACTTTAGCCTCCTCTGCAGTAACACGACTGCTGCATGAATTAAACCCTCTTATTTTACTGTATTAAGAACAGATAGATAGATAGATAGATAGATAGATAGATAGATAGATAGATAGATAGATAGATAGATAGATAGATAGATAAGAAAAATAAATCGTTATATCATCAGCGTATGAAAGTAGAGGCGAAGGATCATTTCTGCCTCTCCCTCTTGGAGGTCTTTGTTTCCTCTGCTCCATGCTAAACTGCTAAAATCCACACACTCTAAATCAGTTTTCACCCACATAAACTCCACTATCGCTGCAACATTGACTGTGTCATTGTCATGCTTTCGGGTTTCAATCAGCCAACACAGTGGGGTAATTGCATCATGGCCATTGTCATGCATCTAAAACATGGATTGATAGAAAATTTATCATCAGAGTGTAACAAATAAGTTTTCATCCTCTAAATCCCTGAGCAGAGTCAACGTGAAATGACAAGGCAGAGAGATGGGTTCACTTCTGAGCTACAATGATAACGTGCACTGATGAAATGCGTCTTTTTAAACTTATAATTGGTTTATTTCAGGGTTGCAAAGCAGACCTGGATAATTGTGTCAGGGTTTCTCTTATTAGATCTGGCAGTGGTGACAGTTACAGTTTGACCTATCTTGTGTTGTTTAGAACTGCCTGTAATAGCTGATGCATCCTGACTTCTCCTGATTTGACATCCCCAGCCAGCATGACCTTGTGGGCCCCACATGGGTAATATGTGGCCTACAGTATGGGTCCCATTTGGATCTATCTGTGGGCTCCTGTGATCGCCCATGTGAACTGCAAGTGTGGATCAGCAAGGATCTCTAGATGGGGCCTATTTGGGTCTCTTATGGGCTGATCCACACTTGCAGTTCACATGGGCAATCACTGGTGGGGCCACCATGGAACTCATGAACAAACTCACATGGGACCCATATTGTAGCCTACATATGACCCATATGTAAGCCTTCTCCTCAAAAACCCTAATATGAAACCTCTCATCACCAACATGAAATAAATTGTCTTCACCAACAAATATTGCTCCAAAGAACCATGTGCTGGGTCGTTCACAAAGAGCTGGGAGTAAAACTTTCTAAAGTAGAAGTAGAGGCAACTGTATTTGGGAGACTCATTCTACCACTGGGGACAACAGGAGAGAAGAATCGAGCTAAGTGCATAGTATTCTCTACTTGGTAATAGTTGTTGTGAAGCCTAATGAATGGCGATTAGTGATCCCACATTTTCCTTGATTCATTGTTGATGTCTAAAAACAAACAAAAAAAAAAAATAAAAACATAAAAAAAAAAAAAAAAAAAAAACTACATAAACAACGTATATTTTAGGTACTCTGCCTTAAACTCTACACGGCAGCACTTGCGTCCAATTGAACCTGAAGCACTTGATGGCGCTTACTGATGTTGTTTCTTCTTGTCTAGATCATTGCTTGTGTTGTTCTTGCTCTCAAATGTACGTCGCTTTGGAGAAAAGCGTCTGCTAAATGACATTGTAACATTGTAACATTGTAAAGAGCTGGGTCTTTAGCTTTCTCTTGAAGGTAAAAAGGAACTCTGTGGATCAAATGGAGTTGGGTAATCCATTCCACCATCAAGGACCAAAAAAGCGGTAGAGTTGAGGTAGTGACTCAGGGCCCTGATGTGCTGGAAGTACCAGATGCCTTTCACCGGTTGAGGGTAGTGGGTAAGGGGGGGTGTAGACCTGAATGAGGGACTCTAGGTAAACAGGATCAGTTTTGGTTGCTACTTTGTAAGTAATGAGAATGATTTTGAATTTGATGTGAGCTACAACTGGAAGCCAGTGTAAAGAAATGAACAGTGGACTGCTGGGGTTGATCTTAACTGCAATGACAGGCTTGGCATGATAGCAGTGCTTAAGCAGCGTGCATATGTTTAATTGGGATGAGCTGTGCAAAGTAAAAACTGTCCAGTATGTGTTGAATATTTTTATGAGAAGTGGGTCAGAAAGTACTGATATTTCATTTTTTATTTATTGGTACTTGTGTATCAAATGATGCTTTGATTTATCTCCTCTAATGCTCACTATGTCTCCATGTATGCTGGCAGCATCAGCTGGCTGGTTTGTGGCAACAATCAGTGGCTCTTAATTTTTTCTTCGATCAAAAACTTCAAGAACAGCCTTGTTCAAAATGCTCGCAATTTCCTTCCTGCTAATGAAGAGCAACATTTTTCGGAAAATTATGTTTTGGCGGATCTGGAAATGATACTATTTGTGACTCAGAACTGTAAAACTCTGAGCATTGTGAATGGTTACACAACAAGCCAGTAGTATTGAGCTTGTCAGCCTTAGCAGCTTTGAATAAATGTGTTAAGATCATCTCTATATTAATGATTTCTTTATGTGTGGTTGGATGTGAAGTACCAGACAAACGAAGGTTGTGTAGTTAGACTCAGGCACCTTAATGGCACAGGCAAATGAAGAGTTTTCCACCTGCACTGGATTTCTTATTTCATTGCTTTTCGAACAAAACATATCAGTAACCTTAGTCCATTTTCCTTTGAGTTCATTTTTACTTGCAAAAATCTTTTAGGACTCCTCTTCTGGCTCCATTTATTTATGTGAATAGAGCAGCACCTGCGGGCTCTCTTCCTTTGTAGTTTCTCTTCTCTCTGCACCATTTGTAAATCTCAGTTCCAAGCTATAAAAGACATTATTCTACCAAATCCATCTGGTTTTATGTTGCTTTTTTTTCCTCCTAGGGAGCTGAACTCTAGCAGGTGCATAGATTCTATAAAGAGTAATGTTATTTAAACTCCCAAGGTTTCTGCTGTTGAAAATCTTGGCATCTTAATGCTTCTATGGTCTTCACAGTGAACTATTGGACCCTCCAGAAATCCTCATCACCCCATCAGTTCCTCATCGTGTATTGTGAGAAGTCAATAAAAAGGCAATGTACTAAAATGATTGCAACTGATTGGCTTCATCTGATCCTCTCCTGGTTTCTGCTTTGACACGTCTTTGTGGCCTGAGCATGAATAAACTGTGAATTAGGCGCTCGTGTCATTACAGAGGAAGCGATCGATGCGGTGTAAAGGACATGCCTGGGGCGTGTTCGGGGTCGATGCACAGGCTGCACCTGAGAACATGATGTTGTACCCTTCCTTTAAGGCTATAGGTCGTTAGGATGACGGATTAGACTGTCGAGTGATTAGTCAGATCCATCACAGTGATCAGTTTTGATGGGGGGTAAATAAGTCGTGTGTCAAACTCTGATTAGTTTGTGTTAAAATCTATGTGCATCTATTTCATCATCCGCATGGGGTCAAGTCATCTTCCTGGAGCCGTGTCTCCATAGAGGTCTATGATGAATTCAGATCTCATCACTCTTCTGAGCCTGGGAGCTGTTCAGTCTCATGTAAAGAGAACAGGCAGACAACAGAATCAAGTGAGTTTTACAATTTCTGGCTGCTTATCCACTTCAGTTTCTCTCGTAGGTCCAACTAAACACCTCCAAGTCTTTATTTAGAGGGAAATATCTGATTTAAAAAAAGCAAAAAAAAAAAAAAAGCAAAAAGGAAGCCTTGAGAGTGAGCCAAGTGTGCTTTCGACTCTACAGTATCTGTACACAGGGTAGATTAGATTGTTGCTTTATCAGCAACATTTTCAAATGTCACCTATTAAGCCTTTCAAGGCCCAGTCCTTGTTATTCAGTATTCCTGGCTACCATTACACCATGAAGACAAAAGAACACTCCAAGGAACTCAATGAAAAGTTTGTTGAAAAGTACACGTTAGGTGATGGATCCAAAAAACAATCCAAGGTACTGAACATCCCCCAGAGCTGAGTTAAATCCATCATCAAGAAATGGAAGGAATATGGTGCATGTGTAAATCTGCCTAGACCAGGCCGCTGTCTAGGAGAACTACTGCTTTGAAGATTTATTTTCCAGCAAGACAATGACCCGAAGCATTCAACAAAAGCTTCACAGACAACAAGGTGAATGGTCTAGAGTGGCCGAGTCAAAGACCAGACCTCAATCCAGTCAAGATCCCGTTGCAACCTGACAGAGCTTGAGCAGTTTTGCAAAGAAGAATGGAGTGAAATTGCAGAGTGCAGCTGTGCAAGCCTGATTGAGACCTGTCCACACAGACTCAGTGCTGTGATTGCAGCCAAAGGTACAGCTACTAAATACTGACTGGAAGAGAGGGAATGTTTTTGCAGTCACTTATTTTACATTGCATATTTTTATTCAATTGGTATTACTCTGTTGAAAATTATTTTCAGTTTTTTTTGTCTACAAAGTCAAATTATATTGACTATGACTGATTTATAAAATCAATAAAAGGTTTAAACATCTAAGTGAAGAATACTTTAAATAGGCGTATGATACCTACTTAGAGTGAACAAATGCGGGAAAAACTGACACTGTAATAATTGTTCTTTCTGGAAAATGTGTTGCAACTTTTTAACAAATAGGAAAATACACCAGATAAATTGAACATATTTTTTACATGTGTCACACATGGTGCAGCCTTAGAAGCTCTGAAACTCATCCAGGACAGGAGGAGCAAAAGTACAAAAAGCTACATGAGAGTAAGTGACACTTTTCTTCATGGGCTAAATTTTACAGAACTATAGTTGCCTTTTACTTCATCAGCAGCCATTCCCAACAGGCAGTCAGTTTAATTTCTAATTAAATGAAAGCTCACTGTTTTCAGCATCCTCCTGTGATTCTCCTTCACTGCAGAGAAAATCTGCAGCTGCGACATAAACGGCAGGTATGCCCTCACTGTTACTGGACCGTATTTCAGTCACAGCATTATAATGATTATAATATTCTCTTTTTATAGAGTATTTTTCAAAACATTGTTACAAAGTGGTGCACAAGCCGCAAAGACAACAAAGCAGTTAACAAAACAACATGTTGGATTTCTGCTCTGAAATACCTTTATTGATTTAAAAAGTGGTCATTCCTATGTTGTAACTATTTTCTAATGAAGGTCTTACAGTATCTCAAACATTTTCTAAAGTGTTCAAAGAAAGAGAAATTCTTTATTTTCATAATTGTAAAGGATGCGTCTTTTTATAAAGGCTTCTAAACCGCCACACACAGCATTTCCTGCAGGTTAAGACCAGCACGGCTAAGCGCCGTCCGACTCTGGGGCCTCATTTTCAAAACTTCTTGATCTGAATTGAGGTCTTCGTTCAATACAACAGCACACCATAAGGCATATTTACTAAAGATTTTCAAATAATGATGGAGAAATGCAGTTTAAAGTGCACTTCTGCATTCGCCCCAGAAGAGGAGCCAGAGCACATGTGCATTCGAGAACTGCTTCTAACACAATGAGGAAGTGCACTTTTCACTGCATTTCTCCTTTATTATGGGAAATGTATATGAGAGAAAAAAAGTAAGATTTCCATTTTGTAAATACCTTTTATGAGGGGCCTTTTTTATTGAACAGAATCCTCAATTAAAAAAAAAGTAAGCAGTGGAGGTTAGCCAAGCTGGGCTGCGGTGGTCTGCAATTGTCATGTTGTGTTCTTGCTTTGAGTTAGAGCCCCCTAGTGGCTGAATTTTGCTTACTGTGCATTTAAACCACAGGTGAAATCAGGCAGCAAAGAGGATAAAAATCATGTAAAAAATAAAAGTAGATCAACTCCAGTAAAATCAGGAAAAGTTCTCTGATAAAAGTATTATCAAAGAAGAGATTTATAAGCAGTAACTCATTTGGACAATCCTTTTTTTAGGCTGCTGCTGTTCCTGTTTCAAGCAGTTTTCCCATCCCAGCTCTCTTGAGCATGTCAGCATTGGGCACAGTCCTGTCATTGATATCTAAAAATGCACTTAACATTCAGGCCTCACAAGAGCATGGTATGACAGGAGATACCATGGACAGAAAGACCCAGATTGTCTGCATGCTCAGATACTGGGAACGCCACACTGTCTTGCCCAGTGAGCCTATCGCCCTATGCGCAAGTCCATGTCTGTGATTGATCTCAGCCTCACAGTCAGCGGATCGATGGATTACACTGCCAGCGTGGGTGAACTGCTCTACAACTTCCATGCTTTCAGTATCCACAGGCACAGATTCAATGGCAGCATCCCAACAAGCCTGGACCTAGAGCCTCAGGGCCTGGACTGAAGATGCCCTGTCCCCTTTAGTATTTCAACCGGGGTCTCTGGGACAGCTAAGAGACCTCTGCCCAAAGATCATGGGTGAGTTCAGGGACGAGGTGCTGCTGATAGCAAGAGCACACTCACTTATGATTTACCTATTGTAATTGAGCCAGTGTATCTGTAACAGGGACAGCGTCTCCTGTGGACTCAATGCAGAGGCAACACTGACTCTTCATGCACAGTGCTCAGCTCTTTGACTGCTAATAGTGATATTAGACTGAATTTTACTTTAGATTTTAAAAAGTAGCAAAAATAAAAAAAAATGTGTTTTTGGTTTGCATCAAACAACACAGAAGTGGCAGCATAATGCATTCTGGGTGACATGACCATTATTGCCTGTCCTGCACATGTGCATATTGTAGTTGCTGTTTAAAAACTATGTATTGTTCAGCCATATATATATATATATATACATGCTAAGCATACACAGATGTGTGCCAGATTACCAATCCTGATTTGGATTTGGCTCAAAATAACAAAAAAAAAATCTGGCATCTGTTGTAAATTATCTCAGTGTATTTCCACTTTGCACCATTATCAAACCTGCTGTATTTCCAGTCTCTTGCACCGTTATTGTGTGATGATTGGCTGCTCTTCAATCAAACTGCAAACTAGCTCTGAAGAAATGCTGCAAACATCATAAACAGCCTCCTTAAAATATGAAGATGTTAGAGTATGGACATTTTTTAGGACAGTTAAAAAGGTGTTTGGTTGGGCAATGCTGGCTCAACACTGTAAATAAGGTTGCTCATCTTTTCCTGTAAATACAGTCAAGACTGAAGATGACTGAAATGAATATCTGTATAAAAAGTAAAGCAGAAGTCTGTATAGGCTACAGATTTTCTGAGTGGTTGGAGTACTTCTACAGAAAACCTAAAGCACATTAACATACATAAGGTGAAGTTATGTCAGTATTAACCAGAGAGAAGCTGCAGCATGGACTGGTAGTTTTTTAAATCAGGCTGTACGAGGGGGAAATACTCAGAGGCTTTTCTCTGCTCTTGGTGTCATAGTGAGGAGTTTAAATCTTTTCACTGAAATGTCAGAAAACCCCGAAAGATAATGTCATCACTAAACTCACTGCTGGGACTGTGGCAGCGCCGTGAGGCTAACAAATCATGACAAAGTTGTCAGGGAAAATAGTGGAATAATGAGGCAGATTATCACCAGAGTTATGTCGCTGATCAAAATACACAAAAAATACTGCTGTAAGGAAACTACAGCGAAGTATGCAGGCATCAAATGTAGATACACACATTTTTATGTCCCTGTCTGGTGGAGACAGGGTTCTAGTGAAGCTGTTCAACATCTCTGGCTCTAGCTGAACATTGTCAGCAGGTTTATGCTTTGACAGCGAAAATCAGAATCAAAGGATTAGTCCACAAAAGACTTAAAATATACATCAGTCTGACTGAGGCTCCCAGCTGGATAACGTGTTTGTGGATTGACTTAGTATTGCACATAAAAGCCTTTATTAAACCCGAAATAGACGAAGCATTCAGTGATTTCTCCTCAGTTCCTGTGCTGGGCTTCAATCCAGAAGCTGACAAGCATTAATGTATGCAGGAGAAGATACACTGTTGTCTGACCCTGGATTTCACCATGAGGATTATGTGCACAGAATACCACCACCACTACAATATTTTCAAGATAAGACATATGACCCTTGCTAACTTATTTGCATAGTTAACCGCAGGGTTGGAAAGTAACTTACTTTTACTCAGATTACTGTAATTGAGAAGTTTTCTATGTACTTGTACTTTTTTTGAGTACATTTTAAAGTCAGCACTTTTACTTCATCTTCAGTAAGTTTCAACCACAGTAACTGTACTTTTACTTAAGTGCCGTACTCTTGTAGATTTTCCTCCTCTGCTGACTGCACTGTATTTCAAATCTGGGGATGTGTCAGCAGAGTTTCCCATCATGCCCTTGGGCAGAGGGTTTAGATGTATTTCATATGTGTTTGGTTGTGTTAGGATGTTGCTTGTTATACAGTGACCACTGCTGGGGCTCTTTTGGTCATTTCTCAAGTGTGTTGTTGTTTTTGTTGTCAGACACATGTGCACCATGGGTGAAGTTATCACCTGTAACTGTAGGTATTCTAAAGAACACATAGTGTGTATTCTCCATTAGTAGGCATTGCCTCAAGTGAAGCTGACTTTCTGCTTTGTTCTTGCCAGAGGAGACCACTTGACCACAAATTTTCAAGAGTTCTGCAGCTCTGTAATATTGTGAAACATTTAACAAAACTTTCAAAAGTGAAGTTTTACTACATGTGGTGTGGACCAATGTAGACACTTTGAAAGTGTTAAATTTAACTCTGTGCTAGATTAACACTGTCAATTTTCCTGTGTATTTTACTTTACTATAGAGGTCTGACATTACCTGAATAACCTGGTTGAAGATCTTTTCTCTTGCTCTTCTTACTGATAAGAAAGATCTGATTTTGACATACAACTCCTCAGGAGCTACTCAGTACTCAGTTCTTAAAATAAACTCTAAATCAAATATTGTTTTACCTGTACTTGTGTAGATTCATGGATCAGTATTTCTACTGTTACTTATGTAGGTTTTAACCAGAGTAACTGTACTTCAACTTGAGGACAGTAGTATTGTACTTTTTCCACCTCTGGTTAATTATAAGAAGATCCATAGTAAAAGAGAGAAAAGTTGAGATAGAGTAATAGTCTTGTTATGGAAAAATTAATTATGTGGTGCAGAGCTTTATATCTCAATGTCTTCAAGGCAAAAGAGATGCAAATTCTCTTCTATAAATCCCACCAATTATACTCAGTGGCACAGCTATAGAGATACTCTGTAAGATTGCATGGATGTTTTAGGATGTTTTACTGGACTAACTGGGGGAAATTGATATATTGACAGAAATATGTCCAACTCTGCATCAGTAGGTGGCAAAAAGCTCCCTGTCAGCTTGCTATTACTGGCCCTCGTCCTGGTTGACAGCAGCAAACTGGTTGTACATCATGTCAAATGGTAAAAATAAAGACAATTTAAAGAACTCTTGAGTATGACTATCCAGGAATGTAATCAGTGGTGAACAGGGTTGTTACGGTTCACTAAAAGTAACGGAATAACTACAACTAACATGTAAAAGTCAGTTTAGCCCAATAAAACAAAAATTAAAATGAGGTTTTCAAAAAAAAAGGAAACTTGTGGGGATGTATGTCTTGTCTTGTTACTTGTCAGCTTTCTGTGTCTCACCTGACTGTTTCTCTGTCAAGTGTACAAATTTGTCAACTTTCTTTTCAATTGCCAGAGCCAAAAAAAAAAAAAAAACCTGCAGCGATTGGATGAGGTAATACACCAAAGGAACGGATGCCAACCTCAGTAAAACAAGAAGACGAAGAAAATAGTTTTATTTTGAAACCAGGATCAGTATACCGGAAATCATGTTTTTCTTCCGGCTCCTGGGAGCAACGTTAGCATGTTAGCATGATCCAGCGTAGGAGCAGAGTTATCATGGAAATGTGCTCGTAGCGGACCTTTCTTCTCTTTCTATGACTATTGGATGTGTGTAAAATGTCCGGGCTTCTGGATTTTTCAGGTCTGTTTTCTTTCTTATTCTGTAAACGTTTTTTACCGTAAATGTTGTAGGTAGCTGAGGCTTTAGCTAACGCTCACACCCACATACAGCATAGTGTTAGCCGCAGCTAGCTCCTGATAAAAATATGACTTTTTCTGGACTTAAACGCTCTTTGTCGACTGTTGTGTGATGCTGTATTGTGTCTGGTTGAACTTCTTTAAACTAGTGAAGACAGTACATTATCTTTTATGCATAATGACGGTATTTATCTGTCATTATCAATTCAAATCAACTTTATTTATAAAGTACTTTGCATACAACACAGTCTATCCAAAGTGCTCTACAGTGTACATTAGTGAGCATGAAAAGAATGACAGGAAACAAGGAACAAAATGAGTCAGATTTAAAAGTGATATAAAAGTATTGGGGGCTATAGTTTTAGTCATGATTTATTTGACAGTTTGTGCTGTCAGAAATGCAAGGGGAAAATGTTATTTACACCAGTGGTTCTTAACTGGTGGGTCAGGCCCTGAAAGTGGGTCGCTAAGTTCTTCTAGTGAGTCACGAATGTGTGCCAATGCGGCAGGAAGCCTTAAGTGGAGGTACAGTCAATTCATACTATACTTCATACATATTATTATATTAAAAAAAAACATCTTATTTGATTCAGCATACACACATACCAGATGCCAGCATTAAACTGGTTAGAAACGGCAGATTTAGATGAAGTTGCAGATCACAACCATCATCCTAGACTGAGGGATAATATTGGCAGCAAGGAGCTGCAAGACAATGCTAAAACAACAGCGTAACTTTTGCATGAGTCATTGTACCTCAAAAACACAAGACAGATCTACAAGTTGATGTCACTCTCATGCATGCAGATGATGGTTATATACAAAAGGGAAGATACCTGGAGAAATGGGGCAAGGGCCTAGCACAGGTCTGGTCAGGGCTGTCAGGAAGCTAGAGCAGAACAGGGCCAAGGTTGACAAGACAAAGTGCGGAACCGGCATATGCTCCCTGCATGGACTGACCTGACCTTTCCTGACCTTTGCACTTAATTCATGTCAGTTATTTGCACAGTATTAGTATAAGAATAGCATCACAGAGAGAGGTAGATAATGATAGTAGTTATAAAATGATCTGAAATGGCATTCTCCTGGGTTTTTTCTGGGATTGTTACACAAAAGAAGTGATGAAAATATTTCCATCAGTATCAGCAGTTGTCACTCAGCATTATGAACATCCGTATTGGTATCAGCCCTGACTTTTACAACCAGTGCTTCTCTTGTTCAGAGAGCCGCTGGAATGAATGATGTTTCCTGCCTGCCATCCTCTTGCTTTTTAAAGTTACTCTTAAACGGATAACAAACAGGACAAAGAGATCTGACTTTCAAAGGAGAATGATGCTAAGATAACCTGTGCTATGATGTGGTGCTAGTGAATATACACCGACTAATTTATTGGTAAATTATAGTGTGATTTTTGGGAGGATTTTTTTAGCATAAACTCAGAACTTACCTTGACATTTCTCTCTGAATTTTAGAACTTCCTGCTGGCGTCCAGAAGCTGTTGGACAGTGAAGAAGAGCCTCCTGAGCAGCAGGAGTGGATCCACAGCCTGGACCACGAGGACTCTGAGCCTCTGCACATTAAAGAGGAAGAGGAAATACTGTGGCTCAATCAGGAGGGAGAGCAGCATCAAGAACTGGAGGAGGCTGCTAACATGAAGTTTACATTCAATCCTGACCACGTAAAGAGTAAAGAGGATGAAGAGGGAACTCAGCTATCACATGTTCACCAACTACAAACTAAACAGATAGAAACAGGAGCTGAAGGAGAGGACTGTGGAGGAACAGAGATTGAAATCAAGATTGAAGACTATTCTGACCCTGAGACTGATGATAGTGCTGACTGGTGGGAAACTAGAAACCAGCAGTCAGGCTTTAACTCTGTGGGAAGCATTGAAGGTAGGAGACCAAAGGCTGATAAGAAAAACATGTTGGTCATCTGATTGACCACACGAGTCTTCACACAGAAGAGAAACCCTTCAGCTGCTCAGAGTGCGATGAAAGATTTAGCCTCCAAGAAAGTCTCACCACTCACATGAGAGTTCATACTAGAGATAAAAATAAAGGTAGGATGCAGGAGGCATCACATGGCTGTTCTGTATGTGGTAATGCATTCAGACAAAACTGTGAAAGTCCTTTTAAAACCCACACAGGAGAGAAACCCTTCGACTGCTCTCAGTGCAGTGAAAAATTCCAAGGAACACTCATTTTAATGACCACTTGAGAATTCACACTGGAGAGAAACCCTTCAGTTGCTCTGAGTATGGTGAAGGATTTCGGTGCAAGCATTCTTTGACTGCTCAAAGCTAGCTAGATGGGTACATTTTAGTAACTATCATTAACATTTGTAAAGAGATGTATTAGTGTTGTATTTGCTACAGTAATGTTGGAGTGACTGTGATGTTTGTTTCTTGTTATCTTTCAGGCATAGCAAATTGTTGCACGTCTTATGGGCGAAGTAACAGGCACACAACTGTTGCCCTTGTGCCTGCAGACCCATGTGAGTCTGAGGGTGAGGACATTAGTGAACCTGAGGAGGAAGATGATGCTGATTGGGTCCCCCCATGTGACAAAAATGCTCCCCCACCGCCAAAGAAACAGAGAACCAAAAGCAGGCTAACAGACAGCATTCAACACAGCGACTTCGAGGAGGGTGATGATGCTGATTGGGTTGGTCCATGTGATGAAAATGTTCCACCACTGCCAAAGAAGAAACAGAGGACCAAAAGCAGGCTCATAGAGGTCCCTTCAAACAGCATTCTCAATCCCTCTCCTCCTTCTGCAACGAAAAAACAAAGAAATTGGGCCAAGAAGGACATTCCTATGTTCACTGTCCCAGAGCCTGTCTTCTCGGTTCCAGAGTCAGTCCAGGAGCCATTGGAGTATTTCAAGAGGCTCTTCAGTGACCAGATGATTGAGCACATATCTGAGCATACTAACCTGTACTCAGTTCAGCAGACTGGGGCATCTGTCAACACCACAGCTGCTGAAATTGAAGATTTCTTGTCAGTGTTGCTGTATATGGGCGTGTTCCCGTTCCCCGCTATTGGAGATTACTGGGCTGCTGAGTCACGCTTTCCTCCAGTGGCAGACACCATGTCAGTGAAGCGTTTCCAGGTTCTCAGAAGATATGTCCACTTCAGCGACAACTTCCAGACAGAGGGCAGCACTGACCGCTACACCAAGATCCGTCCTCTCTTTGACATGTTCAGACAACAGTGCCTCTTGATTCCTGCCACCAACAGGCAAAGTGTTGACAAAGTGATGGTGGCGTACAAAGGATCCCGAGCTGGCAACCTTCTCCAGAATAAGCTGGATAAGTGGGGGTTCAAGATTTTCTGTCGGGGCAGCTCATCAGGAATCATCCACGACTTTATACTCTACCAAGGGGCCACAACATTCTGCAACATTCAAGAGGAAGAAGTTGCACATCTCGGCTTGGAAGACCTCCACCTAGGTGCCAAGGTTGTCTCTATACTCTGCAACACCATCGCCAACAAAGAGGCAACTGTGGTGTTTTATGATGACTTCTTTACCAGCCACACCTTGGTGAAGATGCTGCACACTAACCTGGGAATCAGAAGTGTTGGTACCGCCAGAGAAAACCTCACAGGTAATGCATTTTCACAAGATGCAAATATTTTTTACATTTTTGTGTTTTTTGAATGGTTTTATTATACTTTACGTAGAAACCTACACAAACAAATAAGCTTCCACTGTATTTCTGTAACTTTCAGGTGGTGCAATACTGCTGAGTGACAAGGAGCTGGAGAAGCAAGAGAGAGGAGCCGTTGATTTCTGTTCATCCAGCGGAGTCATTGCAGTGAAGTGGTATGGCAGCAAGTGTGTCACCTTGCTGAGCAATGCATGTGGGGTAGAGCCACTGTCTTCAGTGAAAAGATTCTCAAAGGATGCACAACAGAAGGTTGGTGTGCCATGCCCATCTATTGTCCTGGCCTACAATCAAGCCATGGGGGGCATCGATCTCTCAGATATGCTGGTGAACCTCTACAAAACATCAACGAAGTCAAGGCGCTGGTATATGCCCTTGTTTGGGTACATCATTGACTTGAGCATAGCTAATGCATGGCTTATCTACAAGAGGGACTGCGACCTTCTCAAGGAGAAACCAATGCCTCTAAAGAAGTTCCGTCTGTCTGTCGCAGCTGCACTGACTAAAGCCAACAAGGTGCCAGCTAGGGCTGGCTGGCCACCAAGTGCACAGCACAAGCAACATATCCGTCGCCTTAACCCCCGATGCCTCCACCCCACCATGCAGGTCCGCTATGATGGCATCGGACACTGGCCGTCAGTTGGCCGTCAGCGAGGGAGGTGCAACTTCTGCAAAGGTGGAGTGTCACGATGGCGGTGTTCCAAGTGTGGAGATGGCAAGTTGTTCCTTTGCTTGAACAGCAAAAAGCAGTGCTTTGTTGCATACCACCAGAAGTGAATGCAGATTTGACAGGGTCTTAGTTTCACACTAAGCAAGTTTGACAAGTGTGAGCTGGAAATATGAAGCCTGTTCCCATCACTGTTCATAAAGATTCAATTAATTTCTGTTCACATTGAATAACTGAGCATTGTAGACTGTATTTGATTTCAGTGAAATTACATTGTTGGTTTTATAAGTATATACAGATACCTTTGGAAATATATTTGTTAAATAAATGAAAAGTTATTTTAACAATTTCTACTCTGTGATGCAGAAATGAAAGAAATCCATTCATGCCCAGAATAACCCTAAACGGGTAAATCAACCAGCCAGTTGACCTGCATATCTGCTACCTGATTGGGTAATCTGAAAAATAAAAGCTGAATTGCTGCCAAATGAAGAGGCAGAAACATATTTACCAACAAATCATCTTTGCAAGTGTATTTCTTGGTGTTGAACTCAAAGGGTTAAGAGATGGTCTCAGTCTTGATTTATGTGAACCCAGACTCAGTAGGCAAGAGATATGAATGCAAAGGTGCCAGAGAGCAGGGTTCTTGTCAGTGTTCTGTCCCTTTCAAACCCTTGTTATCCATGCAGCACAGGCTTATTTCATCCATAGTGAAAGCAGACTAGTACATAAATTCACTTGCTTGTATTCTAAAGCAAGGACAGGGCTGTCCTTCAAAACAATGAAAACAATAACAAAAGATGATGAGAGACCATTGCTGCTTAGCTTCACCCATCTCCGCTGTTTATTGAATGATTGATTAAAATCTTTATCTCGATCATGTAAATGACAACTTAAAAACAGTTAAAAATACAAGTAAGTGAACATCAAAAAGTGAAAACAAAACAAGGCAGTAACTTGAATCTGCACATTCTTAAGCATCTCAGTTTACATGAGCGAAAAGGAGTAGGAAGAAGGATAAACTTATCTAATCCTCTTGTTTTGAAAAGAAGTGTTGCATCATTAGAAACTACACTTCATTTGAGGTGTTTACTTAACCCATGGTTCTCAACTGGAGGATTGGGACCCAAGCTTGGGTCACGGAGGTTAACTTGGGAGCAAGAAAAGTTTTGAAAAAAATCTTTTGAATGTTTGTTTTTAGAGGGTAATAAAGAGGTGGCAGGGTAGCTAATGCTACTTGCCATCTGACATAAAATGCAAAAGAAGTAGAAATATGCATTTACGCATGGCTGCCCATGGTGGGGAATAAAGGGGCTTAGCCAAACTGGGGGTCCATGGAGATCAGCAAAATCGTGGTCCATTTTAAAGTTGAACCGTGATAACTGTTTTATATTTAATCTGAATTATAACCACTGTTATCAAAGAAAAAAAAAATCTTGATTTGTGCAGTTGTAAAATATCGATGTTTTTTTTTTTTCAGCATTTTTCAGCATTTTTTTTCAAAATGCTGACCTGTGTTTTTTTTTTTTTTTTTTTTTTTTTTTTTTTGTAGATCAGAATTACCTTTTTTGGTAATGTTTAAAATGTGGATGGGTATGTTGACTGAACCACTTAACAAGTAATGTTAAATCTAAGACATGATCTGCACAACAAAGACTAAAGAAATGGAAAAAATGAGTTACAAAGAGGCAAAAAATGGCAGAAAAAACATGAATAGTGGTGACAGAGTGGCAAAAATTTGATAAAAATGAAAAAAAATGGGTAAAAATGGTGAAAGGCAATTTAAAGTGGCAGACATTTGTTAAATTTGTTGGAAATGGGCAAAAGTGGCAAAAATGAGAAAGTTTTCAAAATGGAATACTTAAGAAGGTGTTAAAAGCAGCAAATAAGTAAAAAGGGGGGAAAAGTTGCAAAAAGGGGCAGATTAAAGTTGTGAAAAATGTTTACACAGTGGTAAAATGGGTAAAGGTGAAAATTAGTTAAAAGAAGCAAATATGGGCTCAAAGAAGTTGAAAAATGGCGTAACAAAAGGCAAGGTGTTAAGAAAGATAAACAGGGGTCCAAGAGGGGCAGGAAAATGCATTAAAAAGCAATGAAAGTGGTTAAAAAAGGCAAAAAAAGGGGTAAAATGCTGAAAGAATGTGGGGAAAGATGAGGGGAATCTTTGATAAAACAGATAAAAAGTGGCAGAAATATGTAAGAACTTTGAACTTCACAACCCAATAATAGCTTGCAGCTCCAAAATAAAGTAACTATTAGGCAGGATGCTAGCACCAATGCTACTCATCCAACCAATATGCATTGATTTTGTTGATAAATCACAACTGGGGAAGGCCTATTCTCTGGGTTTTCCACTGGCCCAGCCAGTTCTGTGGGCGGGCCTTACACAGGGAGTCTAGCAAACTGTGATGTAATTATGACTCTAGTACTTGAAATATGGGTTCTCTTGTAGGACAAGAAGCCATGGAGAAGACACAGGGTTATATTTTGTGCTATCTCAGGTCCAAACTGCACCAGTTTTCATTATATTCATTTGAGTGGATGACATTTTCAAAAATTCGTTACACTTTTTGTCATTATAAATGTAAAGGTTGGTCCCGAGGCTCCACCGCTGAACTCTAAACAAATGTTCTGCTTTCATGGATTAATTTAACACAGTGAGGGAGAAAAGCGGTTGATTGTGGCCTCCTGGTTGAATCTGTGAGCAGCTCCCAAAGCATTAATGGATCACTCACAGTATGAACCAGGAAGGGCACTTTAACAGCTTTTCTCCCTCGTTATGAGAAACCTGTCTATTAACCAAAACATCATTTTACTGTTAGGTTGGGTGGATTCTTGACAGGCATCGGTCCCATTTATCCTGAGAGAGAACCCATCTTTCAAGAACTAGTGATTTAGAAGGATTTTCAGTGGTTTTTGCAGTGAAATTTGATTTTACATTAATCTGATGATGTTTTATTAATCATGAATTGATTTGAATTTTTAAAAGCATGCCTCATTAATTTTATCACTCAGAGCCCACTTGATGCTCAGAAAAGCATAGCTGTGTTGAACCCTCCCTAACCACTGAGCCTTTAATTGTTGAAATGTTAAAGCAAATCAAAATGCCCTTAAACTAGAGAGGTGCTTTTTTACAGGAAGAGAGCTCAGCTAATGGTCTCTAATGCCAGAGTTCAGCCTCTACAGTTTGACTCACCCTGAGATTCATTTACAACCACATAACCTTCACGTTTATTCTGCATAAACAGAAATCCAAAATTTCACTTCAAGGCCAAAGAGACGGTAACATTTATCACTTTTCTTTCAAATTAAAACCTTGTTGACCTGAAGCCAGGCAGGCTCTGCTGCAATCTAAATGATTTTATGTCTTTTGTTACCCCACATTGATTTTAGAATTAGAAATGCGGCTGTTTTATAAGCATTGTTGTACTACTGTAGCTGATACGAAAAAGGAAGATTTAATGAGCCCAATTTGGCCCACAGTGTCTCGGTTGTTGCTCTGACGGTCAGACTAAATGGGACAAAGCCAAAAGTGGGTGAACAAGACCAAATATGAAGTGATGAAAGAGGAAACAAGGCACTTTTGGGCAGAAAAAAAAAACACATTTTCATTCAGCTTTTTCATGGTGAAACAAGAAGAAGAAAAACAAGTGTAATGTTACTGCACAAAAAATATCCTCAGGATAATCTATGACTACCCAGCCTCCTCCTAAAACACAGAAATATGATTAAAAATAAATGGCTGCAGATTCATATTGTTTTGTGCCTTTCTTGGTGTGACCCTCTCCCCCAAATCTAGAATATCTCTTTAGGTAAATTAAAAATATTAAAACTGTTTGCTTGCTCCAACAACGTGTTGCATCGTTAGTCCGTCTGATCAAAGGTTTGACCAGATTCACCTTTAGGGCAACCTCAGGGCAAAAAGCAGTCAGATACCCTAAACCCCACTCGTCAAACTCAAACGGCGTATGTTTTTTTTCCATTAATGAGGAGTGGGGGGATTGAATTTAGGAATATGTTTCAGGTATTTACACTGAAACGATCTCAGAGCAGGACTGGAGGGCAAGACTAATCAGAAAGTTCACATATAAACAAGCCTTACCTCCACATGTTTTAAATATCCACTGTATCCAGTGAACAGCCAGTTCTGCTAGGTTAGGCTGTGCTGATGCACAGTCAGTCCTAGAAAAGTGCTGAAATTAGAATAAAACTCTCAACCATGTTTTAAAAATTCATTCCAAACTGATTTTTTCTGCACCTCTGGAGTCCCGCTGGGTTTGTCGTAGCAGGCTTGTTTTCTTTAATAAACCCTAAATTGTATTCCAGACTCTCAGGACTTGGCTTTGTTTTGTTCAAGATAGTGTGGATTGTGAATGAAACCCTTTGGGACATGTTGAAGATTTGCAATCCAAAGATCCTGTTTTGTTTAACTGTTGCACAGAAACTGAAACTAGGATAGTCCCATGCTTACTTTTGTGCACTTCATCTCAAAATTTCTCCTCTTAATTCTCACACACGGTAATGCCACGCTGGGCAGCCAGACACTAGCAGCTATACGTAGCAACGGGAAATTCTGTGAAGTTGGCCTCTAACATCTATTATTTAAAGAAAATCTAAGATGTGAATGACAGAAAAATAGTGTAGCAGAGTTCACAGGCTTTATAAGGACATTTAAAGTGACTGAATTCAATGCACATGTGGACAATATTGTTGGTACCCTTCCATTAAAGAGAGAGAGAAAAAAACAAAACAATGGGCACTGAAACAACTTCAAACTGACAAAAGTAATAATAAATAAAAATGCACTAAAAATTAACTCATGAAAATCAGACATGGCTTTTGAATTCTGGACCATTTAAAAAAACAAACTAATCAAACTGGCCTGGACAAAAATTGATGGTACCCTCAATTTAATATTTTTTGGCACAACCTTTTTTCAGCTGTGACCCCCCAATAAAAGTGCCAGAGACCAGAACCCCCACTCTACCTGAAGGTGGTTGAACAGCCACGCACAATCAAGGTAAGTTTGCTTGAAAACTTTCAGGAATTTTCTCAATTTTTTTTAGGGGAAAAAAAGATGAGTAGGCTTTATGATACATTTTTGCTTTAAAATATTCATAGGGTACTTTTCGTTGCTTTCTTTAAAAATATATTTAAGAATTTAAAAAGCTAACTTTCTTTATTTAGGGAATTTGGGGTGTTTTGGAAAGGGATATTTCCAAGAAATTCCAATTCAAAAACAAGGCAGATTTTTTAAGTTATCAGGTCCTACTTATCTCAAATTAGTGGGGAAACTAAAACTGCTTTTCAGACAAAAACGCAGGTCTCAGGAGGTTAAAGACTGGCATATAAAATGGCACAGGAAATGGGATTTAAAAGTGGGAAAAAGTGGTTAAAATGGGCAAAATTTTGGTTAACTGAGTCAGAAAATGGGCAGAAATGGGTTAAAATGGCAAAAATGGGCATAACAAATATTGAAATTTGATTGAAATGGGCAAAAATGGGCATACAAAGTGGTTAATAGTGGCAAGAACTGGTCAACAGAGGCATTGATAGCAGAAATTGGAAAGAATTGGTTGAGAAGTGGCAAAACAGGAAGAAAATGTGGTGGAAAGGGAACAAAAGTGGCAAAAATATCTTAAAAGTGGAAGAAGTGGGAAGAAGAGATGGTAAAATTGGATCAAAGGGCAAAAATGTTTTAAAAGGGTCAAAAATGGTAGGAAATGGTGGTGAAAACAGGCTAAAATGTGGCAAGATTTGATTGAGTGATTGGAGTGGCAAAAATGGGTAAAAAATAATGCAAAATGGATGAAAATTGGAAATGATTACGGCAAAATTGGATGGAAGAAGTGGTTAAAAAGTGGCATAAATAAATATTTTCATCATTGGAACCCAATAATTGTTTGACACACTTGTCAGCTTGAAAATGAGGTTAGCCAGTATGCTAGCACTAATGCTATTGATAAAACACATGTGCTGATATCATCAATAAATCACAACTGGGGAGGGCCCATTCTCTGAGTTTGTCAGGGGGCTGGTACAGATTTACCTTTTACAGCTTTTATGTTTACTTTGATTTCAGCATAAATCTCACCAAACGACCATGTCTTTACTTAACATTTAATATGATATGATTACAAAAATCATTAAATTTGAAATCAAAATATTTATAGTTTTTTTTTCAGGTGTCTGGTGACCCCCTCTCAGTGTCTCGCAACCCCCACATTGAGAATCACTGATTTAAGGGATAAACTAATTAACTGCCTTCAAAGTTAGTGTTTTTGTTAACAGATTAACTCTTAAAAAACGTCATTTTTGAGTTATTGTACCCACCTCTCTTTAGTATGAATAGTTTCGAAGAAATAACACACATACAAAAACTTCCCTGCTCTTGAGAGCAGCTTCTCCACCACTAATCTCCTGTTTATTCCCCACTAATTGTCATCATTATTCCACAGAGACAGCCAGTGATTCCATTACAGCCGTCGCTCCAATCGAGATCTCCGTCTCTCTCGCCTGAATCCCTCCATCGGCTGTCAGGCTCCGCAGTCCCCTCAGATCCCCTCACATCTACAAACATCCTGAGCAGCAGCGCCATGGGAGCCCACAACCAAAGACCAGAGAAGAAGGAATCAGGGAACCCAGTTATAGCGAGGAGCCAAACGGCACAGAGGCCCGTGGTCCTTCAGGGGATTGTGGTTTTTGTTCTTCCCTTCCTGATTCATCCTTATGAAGTTGTCACAGATGGTTAGAGAATGACTGGAGAAGAAATCTCCTCCACTCCCAGAGCTGCTCAGTGCCTTGTTGGATTCACAATGAAAAGCTGCCGCAGTGCCGCCGAGCCGGGAAGTGAACCAGTGCTGCTCAGGAGACTCCAGTGTGCAGCGAGCAGCTCTGAGGGTCCAAGTAAGTGAATGCGATTCAAGGTGATGTTAATGGAGTGCACACACAATCTTCAGTGGATAAATAAAACCTCTTCATGACCTGACTCTTAACTACAGCTACCCATAAAGCTTTGCAGGCTGAGGCAGGGAGGCTCATAAAGCAGATGCAAACATGCTCCTAAGGAGAATTTAATATCATGACTGTCTGACCTTTGTAAGGCTGTATTTGAAAGCTGTGCAGACCTGAAGTTAGACTCTTAAGGATGAGGTATATGAGGGTTTATTTTTTTATACTTTACATGACTGGACATAAAATCTCAATTTAAAATCTCAATAAGATCTGAATTGACATACAGAGCAGTGGTACCAGTAAAAAAAACTCATATTGAAATATCCATCATGTTTGATTTTCACAATTAAAGACCCAAGAGGCTCCATCTGGTTTTGGAGCAGAAGAATACCTGTACTGACACCACAAACTTGAGGATTACTTGGTCAAATATTCAGCTGCAACAAGTCTGGATTCAGTCCTCATGCATCAGTTGTTAGGAGGGGCAAATAAATGAGTACACAAGAAAGTTAAAAAGGTTGATTTTTAGACAGAATGTGTGGTTTTGAATAAAATTATGTGGTTTTCCACCTCAGAAGTTCACTTTTCCTCATCCATGGCACTGTGTTATCTCTGTCACCCTCTGACCAGCTGATGGCCTATGACCTCTGCCACAGAGTAAGGTGAAATGTTGATGTGGTGATGAAACACAGTCAGAAGTCTGTGCATTGTGTTTTATTTTGAAACTGAGCAAAAGCTTTGCACGCTCTTCCTCGTGTTTGTATTGATCTGCTCTGGACTGATGTGTTTTTGCAGTGGCCAGCACTGTTAAAGGACTCAGTGCGTATCTTGAGTGGAGCAGGATAGAGTGGCGCTCCTGGGACACATCAGAGACAGACCAGAGCACATGATGTGAATCTGCAAAGGCTGATTAGAAATGAAAGGATTTCTCTGCTCTGTCTGCACCAGTGTTAATTTGTTGACTAATTATTTTCATTATAGTTTTCGTTGATAGCCTTTTTTCCCCTGACGAAAACAAGAAAGTAACTAATACAAACAAGTGTGCATGGAGAAAAACTAAAACAAAATTAATTGACACTTTAGTCAACAAATAAAAACGAGACAAAAATGTTTGACAGAGACTTTATCCAATCAGACCTTATTTTGTCATGGAGAAGGTAGGGGCAAGTTGGGCAATCACAGCTACTTTGGCTGTGTGGAAAGGTGGGATGAGATACTGGGGAGATCCAATCACAACTGCTTTTGCTGTGTGGTAAGTTGGGGAGAGATCCAATCAGTCGATTAGATTTACTGTAAATTTCGTCGACTAAAATATTGGGATGTTTCATCCACTAAAACTAGACTAAAACTAAAACAATTTAGATGACTAAATTATGACTAAAACTAAAAGATATTTTTGGCAAAAGACAATAACTGAAACTAAATTAAAAAGTGCTTTAAAAATGAACACTGGTCTGCACATGCAGATTGCTGCACAGACGGAGTATGTGCAATTTGGGGGTATCGTTACCAGTCCCATTTCTCAGGTCATGTGAAACATATTCACAGCTCCAACCTTGGCCCTGCTCCAGCCTCCCGATGGTCATCATCCAGGCCAGCACCAGGCCCATGCCCCATCTCTCCTGCTGACCCTTCTATAGAGCACACCTACCGCTACCATATCAAGCAGCTGACCCGTCCCATCCCCACTTTCCTGAGCACTTCCGCATTAGATACATGATCTCACCAATGATGTCCAAAAATGCACCTATGAGAAGTCGTCACAAAGGAGTCAGGCTGGCGCCTCTGACAATCAGTCAAAGCGTAGTAAGAATAGCATAGTAAGAGGGCTGAAAGACTGACTTTCATCCATATGCTCAGATACCATGAGACCTACACCACCTTGCCCAGTGAGCCCATTGTGTAGTGGATGTCTAAGTCCTTGGTTGATCTCAGCCTTGCAGTCTGGAGATCGATGGATTAAGCTGCCAAGGTAGGTGAACTGCTCTACAACTTCCATGCTCTTTTTATTCATCTCTCTGTACCAGAATATAGGGCAGAAAGTCAGCTGGACAAGCGAACATGGAATCCAGCAAAGCTCCAGAATCCTCCAGAGAGCATCAATGCTCACTGAGAAATAAACATAAGCTTCAAGCAACCCTATGTTGAATTCCCAGTTCTAAAAGGGTGAGAAAGGATGTATGGCACCCTCATTTCAAATTTCTGCACCCTCAGTAGCTTTCATTAAAGTCCCCATTGATATAAACAAAAATAATAATGAGAATTTATTTTGATCACTACAAAGAACGGATTACCTAAACCAGAAATTAATTAAGCCTACCAGTTGTGTGTCTGTGTCATTCATTTTAAGAAATACACAGTAAACAGGATTGTATTTTTCAGCGGCCACAGAGACACCCGGGCTGCACAATGGTGCAGTAGTTAGCACTGTCGTCTCACGGCTAAAAAGTTGCTGATTTGAATCCCTATCAGACAAGGCTTTCCTGTGTGGAGTTTCATCTCTCCAGGTGGATTCTCTTTGGGTATAATTCAGTTTCCTCCAACAGACCAAAGCCATTTTTGCAAGCTTAATTGGTAACTTAAAAGTGCATTTAGGTCTAAGTATGACTATGCATGGTTGTTTGTCTCTGTATGCAGCTGTGATTGACTGGAAACCAGTCCAGGGTGTACCCCCGCCTCTCACCCAGTGACAGCTGGGACTGTCTCCAACCTTTGGCAAAACCCTACTGGTGCTCCTGCATTCCTTGAAACATGATAGCAGTGTCTTTACACAAACGCTCCAAAAATCAGAATGCATCGGCTTCATTTGAACTACATTTGTCAAGATTTAAACATGAAAGCTGCAAAGTCAAATAAGTTAATATCTTGTTGAAGCTGTGATCCCTAGTACAGATTAAATACAAAGTTGAAATAAGGACATTTTGCCTTGAAAAACAAATGAGACTTTAATTTTGCAAAAGCAGCATTAATCAATAGAAGCAGAGCGTCTCTTATATATTTTTCCCACTCACTCTGGCTATGAAACAGTCTCAAAAAGCGTGTCGGCTTACAAGATAAGACATATCAAGTGAGCCTCATGTTTTATTCAAAACGTACGCCAGTACATTTTCGCCCCAGTCTGGACTTGATCCACATCTGTGACCACATCTTGGCTGAGTATTACAAAAATGCGTCAGAGCCAATCTGTCACTTCATTGGAAATCAAATCCATCATCCCTGACGCCGGCCCGAGGTGAAATACAGAGTTTCATTAAAGAAGGGGCAGAGCTATCGGTTAATTGACACACTCTGATGGAGTTTGCTTGCAGCTAATTCTCAAATGCTTCTTATTTTTGCAGCATCTCACGACACAACTACACACACAAACACAGGCGCACATGCATCTGTGCTCGGCTGCCTATCAGGGCGAATACGTCGTTGTCTCTCAGCCTTTAACCTTCACAGAAATCATCTCACATAATGCCAATGAGCAACACCATGTCCATAATGTAAGTCTCAGTCCAGTCCAGCAATTAACCCTGGAAGTAGATTTTTTTTCTGGTTTAAATGAAACAAAATTTACACCTGTGTCCATGCAATAAGGTAAAAAAATGGCCGGTAAACTATGAACTGTTTAAATTGCAAAAATATGTGGGCTAAGTTTCAGTTTCTGATGGATTTTTTTCCTCTCCAGTGCACCTGTTTCATGAAAAAAAAATGGTTTTCAAATCAGAAAGTAAATGGTTATGGTATTTACTGTTAATTTAACGGTATAGTTTTCATACGGAAAACCATCAAACTCTCTGATGACCCTGAATTTTCCTGATTTTTGGGGATATTTGGGGGCCAGAGTTTCACATAAGGTGTGCGAGCTTGCACAATTGAACCTCATCCAGGCTAAGCAGGTCAACCCAGACATCTCTCTCCCCAGCAACATTTTCCAGCTCCTCGTGGGGGGTTCTGAGATATTCCCAGGCCAGATAAATTATCCCTCTGAGTTCTTAGTCTACCCAGGAATCTCCCTCCAGCTGGGCGTGCCCAGAAAACCTCCACAGGGAGGCGTTCAGGCATCCTAATCAGATGTTAACCATGACAAGTTAGCAGCACAAAAATTGAACTAGCTATACCAGTTCATGCTTTATTAAGTAAGCAGAAGTCTTTCACATAAAATCCAATGTTTTCATAGAAACAATACACATGTCACGAAACAGCTGAGAATTGGATGATAGCACCTCAGAACCCCCAGCAACCTACCTGATGGTAGGGATTTCCTCTCAGTCAGGTGATGAAGTTCTCAAGGGAATCACCTCTCTGCCTTAATCTGACATGCTGCTTGTCTATTGGCTGCAGCGTCAGAAGCATTCCCACGCTGCAGGTCTTGCATTCGTAGGTGTGAAGGGTGTGAAAGGGTGTGCACACCTTGCAACCCTGTATTAGAGGCTACGCTTCTTTTGACACCTAATGTAATTCCCAGGACTGGGAATTACCACATACTGGGTGCCTGGGACCAGTGGGTTGGACCTGGCCTCCAGTGCATTGTGCATCGTGAAAGCATGGAGATGGAGCATGGGCCTGGCTCACGATGATGGCAATCAGTAGGCCAGAGCAGAACAGGACTAGGCAAAGTGTGGAACCAGCACATGCTTGCATACCTGACCTGAAAAGTCTGGCTCTGAAAATGTCTAGGTATACAACATAAGAGTAGTCGTATAACTGAAGTTGGCCTGATCGAGTGAGTTGCAATTTTCACAGTGTAAGCCCGCCTTTAGATGTCACTTAAATTCCCAATTTTACACACTATACCTTTAACTCAGAAAAATAAGGAATTAAATATATCTTAGAGGTTTCATGGCTTTTTGAGCCAGGAATGACATGCAGAAAAGGAGGCACAGGCTGGACTTGAACCTGAACCTACTTTGAGGACATCTGTGTCCATACACAAGGCACATGAACATAACCATGAGGTTACAGAAGCCCTTTAAGGTTTTGGACCATTAAAGGCAATAAAAATCAAACATTATGTGCAAAAAGGCGAATCAAGCCAAAAATTAGCCTAATTACTTGTTACACTAAAGTAAAACCTCCCCACTCCCTCCTGTGAAACTGTGCCACAACCATTAATCACCAAATATCACAGCAGTTAATCTCTGAATCCACATTAAAAGTCTTTAACCTTCCAAAGCAGATGGATTGGCCAGACTCCATGTCTGTCATTGCGCGGATCTGTCTCACAAAGCTTCAAGCTTCAAGCTTGTTTCCAGCCAGAGAATGACCGAACAAATCAGCATCATTTAAAGAGAGAGAGGTGGAAGCTACAGGCATGGTTTAGTTGGACAGCCGGATGGTAAACCAGGACGATTCAATTAGTTTGGAATGAGGACCAGTTCCTGGAAAGCATCAAATATAAAGGGCCTGAGAAATATCACATGCCACACAGTATGTGTAATAATTTTCATAGGTTCAATAAGTCAAACTGTTTTGGATTTTCTCATCCATAACTATTTCCTCAACTGATGCAGTCATCGTCTTTTCTTTTGCCTTTAATCCATGCCACTAGGCATGGATACGGATTTAGCTCTGTCTCGTTCTGTGCAAGCCAGAAAGGGTGCTATGTCTTTGCTCTTAACATGAGGCCTGCCCTAAAATCTTCTTACGGCAGAAATGGGAGCCAAGTGGTGTCAGAGTTAGCATGAGTTGTCTCTAACTGCCTCCTTGAGCTCTGTTCCTTGCACACCAATATGCACTTAATGCAGAGGAAGCACACAGGCCTTTCATACACAGATTTAAACACATACATCTCCATCCATTCACGAAGAAGTATTCGTTCTCTCATGTGCTTTTTGATTAGAAGTATAAAATATATTTTGTTTGGCTAACTGGACCTGTGGGCTCACAGGAATATGTCTACAGGTGCTGAACTGTGTGTGCTGTGATGCTGGGGTGGAGGGTAGCACATGTGTCAGGCAGGAATGAGAGGAGATAAAAAACATGGAAATTTCATTGTTTATTCAGGAACATTTTAACCATTTTATTGCAAAATACACCCTGAAATATTGCAGTTTTACTCGGCGGAGAAGGATTCTCCCTGGGTTAGCCTAGCAGCATGCTTTGACTTTTTCAGGAGTGCATGACTAGAAATCCCTATTTGGATAGAATACATTTATGATGGTTCTTATTGAATACAATAAAATTAGTTCAAAAGCAAGTAATACATGGTAGCATAAATCTGAATTTGAGGATGCAACGAGCTTTATGCTATAAATGAGGAAGCTGAGGTGGAGGAGGTGAAGCTTTGCATGGTGCATCAGCATTGATGCAAGCAGAGATTAGTGAGAGGAGTACATCATTTTTAAATTCACTGCCGTGTTGAAAGAAGGAGCAGTGATTGGCTGTGGGAGCTGGGAGGCAATAATAGGGATTAGCTGGTCCATCAGCTGATCACGGCTGGACATATGACTACCATGTCCTGCATGAACAAATGCTACCCAGAAAAATTGGGTACACGCACTGCAAGAAGTGCATGCATTTATTACTTGTTCTTTGTCTGAGAGTGTTGCTGACTGGTGTGACATCATGTGTAGTGTACTTTTATACACGGATTGTCTAAATGCAACTCTTTGGTGTGATTTTCAGAAATTAGAGTTTTACACCAAAAATTCTGATGTGTGCTGCAGAATAATAGGGAGAATTTCCAAGTTAACCTACAGTATGTGTGTTGGGCAAAGGGGGGCCCCCTCATCTCCAGCCATGGACTGCAGACTGTACTTCACCTGACACTCGAAGACTCACTTCGAAAATGTCTCAGGTGGTTGATTTATCAAAATAGATTGCAATAAACTTTTTTTTTCCCAATACAGATGCAGCTAACCTGACACACCAGATCACACATCCATCTGTAAAACCTTCAAAACTAAGCATTTGTGAAAGGGCAGAGGCTTTGAAAAAAAAACGTGGAGTGTGATTGGATGAACGTTATGTATGTCACATCTTTACAGGCCAATTAGAGCAACAAAACACGTGATGTAGCCGCGACCAAAGTGCGCGTGCTCCCAAGGAATAACTAAAGGTGAAAAGGAACAGTTTAAATGTGTTCTGATGTCTGTTTTGCAGTTTTCACTGAAGATTTTTTCTGCATGTTTCTGGTGTTTAGAGTTGTTTTTGTGGTGAGACACTTTTGCACCATGAGTGAAGTTGCCTAGTCAGTTAGTCACCCTCTGCCTGTTAAAATAGGTCTAACTTGTTTGCCAAAATGTTCCAGAGACTTTCTTAGAATGACATGGATAGTGAAACAACTTGCCTCTGGCCACTGCTGTTCCAGGTATAAAATGTAGAATCATACAGATAAAGCACACTTTTTTGTGGTTAAGTTTTGCACGTGCACTTGCCATCCTTTGGCCTGAATTTTCTTTTGAATAAGCATGAGGGGAATTAGCAGGCAGAAGAACACCTTAAATAACATATGCATACTCACATACAAATCCTCCTGCACTTAAGGAAGTAATTTACATATCATTTCTTTACGCAGACCTCAGAGAGATGAATAAATTAGCACATACAAAGCCTGTATAGATTCATTAATAGAAAACATGAAAAAGAGAGGTGAGAGAAATAAATGAGTAGAGTAAAAGTTGAATTGAAAGAGTGGGAAGGAAAATTAGCAAGAAAAACACAAGATCAATGCTGACTGAACTTAAGAATGGAGTTATAGAGAGAAGTAAACAGAAAAATGTCTTTTGTGTTCAAATTATGAATCTTACAGCACTAACACAGCACAGAGCAGTTGTTGTCTGTGTTTCTGTGATTAAAGTAGCTCTGAGGCCCCTCCACATGGTGAAATCACAGTCAAGCTTGTGTCGGTTGTTGAAGCCATCTGCCTCACTGCGCCGTTTTGGCATGAATGCAAGATGCCAGATATGTCCTGCCTGCGACGTCATGCAGCACCTGTATCATGAGCACTTACAATCTGAATTTTCTGATTCACAGATTTCTGAAGTCCAGACTTGACCAGCTGATTCAAAAACTGTCTGGAGAATTCCTCCAATGATTACCCAGAAACTTTTTCTACATGTGTGCGTTTTCATCCTCCAGCAGTGATGCGGATTGATCCGTGTTGAGTGATCGGAGCGGAGCAGGCCCGTCTGAGGATTTATGAGTTTGAAAATCCCCCTTTTGCCTGAGGGGAATCTCATTTAGCACTCTGGTCATGGGGCTGAATCTCAGGTTTTCTCATGGGTCTGCCTGTATTGAATAACACTGATTATACACAGGTATTGTATGTTCAGACTGCAGATAGATTTCTTTTTCTTTCATCTAATGAAGATTGACTGAGCATATATTTACTTTCCCCGCTGCACTCTAACGCAGCTACATGTATTCACACTTGGGAACAGGCTGGCCTTACACGACTGCGTGAAACGATTGTGATGAGTTTGAATGGCAAACACGCAGCGCCGTGTATGGAAAGTAACTGATATCTGTTCCCTCATCTTGAAATGATTAGAGATGTGACCAGAAAGAGTAAACAGGATGACTTTCAAATAGTGCAGTGCAGGCTGTTCTGCTCTTCGTGTTCCCAAATGAAAAGCAATACACTGTAATTTAATACAATGCATGCAATAGTGAGCCAAATAGGACATATTTACAGTGATATTAGATGCTCAGAGCATCTTCTCAAACCGATTAGAGCATAAAAAGTCAAGTGATGTTCTGGAAAAGCTTCAGGCAGTGATGGGAAGGTCAAATAGGGTTCAGATGGTCACCCAGGGGTAAAGGTTTTGAGTTCAGTGGTATCAGAATGGTCATACTGGGTTTCAGGGGTCAACTAAGTGAAGGCAGTGAGGCTGCACTGGGGCCTTTAGTGTTTAGGGGTGTACCTATTCTAGGGGCCACAGTTCCAGTCAGAATCAATTTAAATTCAAACTGACTCACAACACATCTCCTAATAGTTACAAAAATGTGCTTATTTCATGATCATTTTTAGTCTGCTCTGCACAGAGGTGCTATGAACATGCTCAAGAAAATGCATTTTATAGCCTGCATTTGTTCAATTTTTCAGCTTGTTACAAAAAAAAAAGAATATATACAGAGAAAACGTCAAAGATGCTAATTTCTGCTTAAATTGCAAAATAATTACATATAAATGATATGTGGGCTCAAGCAAATAAACCATGCTTATTTGCCTGATAGTATACTTAATCAATTAAAGAAGGTTTATGAAAGTACAAGGGAGAAAAGCTGTTAGCTCAGTACAGGGAGACTTCTGAAGATTCTTGTCTCCTTTTATCTGACCAGATGTGTAAAAGGAGATCTGCAGGACCAAGCAAACTGTGTTGTTTATCTTCAAACCAGGAAAATTAGTTAATCTGTGGGTTGTTGTTTTTTTACCCATCCATCCATCCATTTTCTATACCCCTTATTCTGTTCCAGGTTGGGGGGGGCTGGAGCCTATCCCAGCTGTCATTGGGTGAGAGGCGGGGTACACCCTGGACTGGTCACCAGTCAATTGCAGGGCTGACTTACAGAGAAAGACAACACATAGGGACAGACAACCAGGCACGCTCATATCCACACCTACGGCCAATTTAGAGTGATCAATTAACCTAATGAGCATGTTTTTGTTGGTGGGAGGAAGCCGGAGTACCCGTAGAGGACCCATGCGTGCACGGGGGAGAACATGCAAACTCGGCACAGAAAGGCCCTTACTGGGAAGCGGACCAGCAACCTTCTTGCTGTGAGGCAACAGCGCTAACCACTGCACCACTTTTTGGTAAAGTGTAATGATACACACAATTCGCTGATGCAGTGTGCAGGTCCATCTTGAACTTTTACATACTAACATTTCCTACACTGATTCCAAACTGTAGATCATGTGGCTGCAAACAACCTATATCCTATGGCAAGACTCTAGCCAAGCACAAAATAATTTTAATTATTAATAATTTTTGTTTCTATGATGAATAGGAGTGAAGTTGTTGTTAGTTGCAAAGCTATTGCAGTTAAAACAGTATGCAGTAATTTCAGCACCACAGTAAACGGACAGCTCCTCTACTCTCTGAACGTTGTCTCAGATCTATGGCTGCCACGGTGCTATCCATAGTCCTGAAGGCTTCAGCTTTGACCTTGTTACTTTGAGGACACAAAAGCCTAGGTAACAAATGGTCTCATATGGGGAAGAGAAAGAGCAGTGAAGAGGGTTTCATTGAAAATAAAAATAAAAAAGATGTTATGCACAAGCTCAAGCATGTGGCTGCTAGTTAAGTTTTGCCCTTAATCTATGCTGCTCCATGGTTGAAATCCACAGCACAACACAACACAATGTTTAAAGGGAAGTTTTTTTAAGAGGGGAAGAGAGAAAGTGAGTTTCAGCCACCTCTCTGAGAAGTCAAACCCATGCATAAACAACATTTCAATGTGTTTTGGCATTGATGAAGACCTTAATAGAGGACAATCAGTCAGGGAAGCTTGAAACTACGCCAAAAGGTACCAGGGAACATTAAAAGGTAAATAAAAAGACTAAAGAAATGCCAAATGCTGCCTTAAGTTGACTTGACTAAACTGAAATGGAGCTCTAAGGAGTGCATTAATAAACAGATAAAAAGATGCACTGAAATAAAACCTCAAGGCTACAGACAACCCAGACAGACTTAAATAAAAAAGTTTTAAAACCATAGTTTTACTAAAAAAAATCTCAGCTTTCACTTATCTTTGTACACGATTGTATCGACCAAACTTGCATGATATTAAAGTGCTGTTCATCCCTTTAATGTTGTTGCATCACTTGCTGAAGGACACAAGGGGAAAACTGATGAATGACGTGTGAATATCCTGTTAATAATGCAGATCTTTACCTCTGGTCCTCTGGTAGAATCAGGCTCTTTTTTTTTTCTTTTAGCTCAAGATACTGCATGTTCTGATTATAATATATGTGAGGGTTACTTCTTATACAGTATGTGACAACATGTTTGATGAATAGCTGCCAATACCACCCGGACAGATTCCTGAGCTTTTATTACACTTGTCAAATGAAGCATTTATGGCTCAGAGTCCCTTCTGTAAAGCGTGTACTTGAAGCCATCTGTGGTGCGTCCTCTAGCTGCATACTGACCTTCATTTCATGGGCAACGGGTAGCTCATGGATGTATACTTTAGAAACCAGAGAGCATAGAACAGCAGCACATGAAATAAAATACTGAATGTCCCACATGAAACTGGTCAATAAGGGAAAAAAATCAAGGGTAAACAAGTAGAAACCAACCAGTACTTGATTTCCAAGGTTGATAAAGACATTGGCTGTAAAGGAAATGCTTAGTTATAAACAAGAAAGCTAGCCTTGCATAGCTGAAGGACAGACTGGATTCCACATATTTCTTTTGGCATATTCATATAGCAAAGCTAAAAGCTGATACCCGTGTTTCTGGTCAGATATTGATTGAACTAATCAGTCGATTGAACCTCACTTGAGAGGTGGTTTGATGGGTAGGCTCTACAAAGACCATGTCTTGAAAGGTTGCTAACTATAGGACTTTAACTTCTTGTCAGTAACATTCCCATCCTGCTATTTGGGAAAATAACAGAAATAAAAGTTTTGCCAACAGCTGCATGTGTATGATGTGTTCTTTGATAGTTTTGAGGTCATAACATATGCATTAAAAGACAGGATGGTGGAAGCATTAACATCTTTCAAGCTATCATAGGACCACTGAACCCCATTGGATAGCCACTAATACTGGCAACTTATAAAGTACTTAACTGAGCTATGTTCACAAACGGTTTATTCTCTGTTACCTTTTTGATGCAGGAGAGACCTCAGAAATGCTGATAATGTTCATTTAACTAAAACTCACTATTTGCATAAGCTAAGACTCAGAAAGATGTATGACTATAAATCTGTTAGACCACTCATTCCCAAAGTCTGGATCTCGGCCCACCGGTGATTCTTTTGGGGTTGCCAAATGAGTTTTCAGAATTTCCTTCACACAGTATTGAGTATTCATGTCAGCAGTACATATAACCACATGGGGGGGCTCCACCCATTACGTTTGTCCTCTACCAGCCCCTAGACGGAGGTAGAGCTACAGTCACAGTCAAGGATGCTTGGCTAATAAAATAGAAATGTATTGTTCCAGACCAGACAGCCACTGAAAACCCAAGAGACAGAGGTAAAATGCCCTCCCAGGCTTGTAAAACAGAAAGTGTCTGGTCAAGACCAGATGGAGTCTGGAAATAACAGTAGCCAAGCTAGCACCCGCTCAGTTCAACAAACAGCTGACGATGGCAAAGAGTGCAGACTTGATAAGCAATAATGTGCTGAAAACTAAGTTGTGATGCATTTGTCAAACATGTATCCCTGCGAACACGTATTCACGCAGAGTTAACCTACCTAATAATTATTGATTCAGACAGTTTTGGGTTTGGTCTTGAAGGATAGTACAGTCTTAATAAATGAGTCACCAGAAGAAAAAGAAAAAATGTATGGAAACGTAGCACTAAAGGACTTCAATTACCTTTTACGTCAAAAGAAACATAATGCGTCAGATTTGCAATTCAAGAAAACTGTTATTACTTACTGTTTCATAACTGTAATCTGTTAAAGTGAAGGAAAACTGCCCCAGTTCCCTTGTCAAGTTTTTCTTCCTGAAAAGAAAAAAAAGTCCTTAAAGCAGCTGAACAGTTTTCCTTCCTCTCTAAGCTGTTGGCACGTAGCTGCTTGCCAGCTAACAAACAAAGCTGGGTCACTGCACATGCATAGCTGACAGATTAGGCTAGTGTGTCAGCACTGCACTGTGGAATTATCGCCTTAATGAGGACTTCTGGTCAGAAGGGGAAAGAACAAAATCATAACATAAGGCAAGTTTGAAAGCTTCTATTGTACTGATGTCATTGAAATGGCACCTGCTTCAATGAGGCATACAGTATTACGCACAGGCTGTGTGCAATCATATGCAGACTATATCTTTGTAAACACAGAAGTCCTCTTATGCATTACCTTTCAAAGTATTTGACTCAGTAACGGAAGAAGTTACTTTTAAGAGTGCTGCTATCTAGATGCCAGTTTAGCTGCAGAGCAGAGCAGGCTCCCATAGACAGAGACTATAGTCCTCAATGCATGTGGGATCAATTCTCGGTATCGAGACAGATATGTTCTGTTTGGTGCATGTCTTTCTGCATTCTCTCTCCCTGTGTTTCCTGTCTCTTCGTGTTCTTTCAGAGTAGAGGCAAAAAGGCTCAAAAAATAATCTTTTCAAAAGAACACTGCTACAAAACATTGATAAGGTTAACTGGAGCGTGAGGAAGAAGCAGAAATCGACCTTATTATGAAAATCTGTGCCACAACTACTAAGAAAGTAAACACTGTACATCTTAGAAAACTAAAATTTGCCTGCCAATGTGATTTTTTTCCCCAAATTCTTGAAGAAGGGCTGGAAAGTTGTCTTGCTTTTAAAATACTGGTTAAATATGAATAACGTGTGTGTGTTTTTTACCTATGCTTATGTCCTGAGAGACTATATAGAAATGAAGAAATTCAAGTCTCTCTTGGACACAATACTGTGAATAATCTGTGCAGCAGAAACACCAAAAGGGCACTAGATGAAACGTTAGCTGTTTGATTGATTAGTTGATCGATGCTCCTTAAAATGTACAATCTTCTTTAAAATATCTTGACTGTCTTAGTCCTCTTGAAGCTAAATTTTCCTTATTTATCCTTCAGAGTCCCGTAAAAGTGGGAACAAGCTGCTTTTTATGACTTCTTTTTAATTCAACATAAAGATGTTTAATTTGCACTGTGCACTGTGGACAAAAGATTACATTTAAAGAAATCACTTTGGGAGTTGAACATCTAGAATAACATTTAAAAATATGTATAGTTGGAGTTTTAGTATACCAAAAGGTTAACAGCACAATTCTTGATGTTTGTACTTAAAGGCTAAATGAAAATAAAAGGAACCCTGAAACTAACTGGGTCTACATTCAATCTGTGTTGTGTTTTATCATCTGCAGTAATAAAGCTGACACCCCCTTATGTAATAACATTATAGATTATCACTTTAAAGGACATTTGCTGTTGGCAAGACATACGAGGACGCCTGGAGTCTCTCTTCATCACAAATGTCTGCTAACTGCAGTGTCAGTGGCGTTCAAACTCATATTGAAGAGCGCAAATATGAAACACAATCCATCAAGCAGCAGTGAGCTGGCACTTCCCTCTCTCCGCTGACATTTGTGTAGATCAGAGCTGTATGGGGCTTGATCTGGCGAATAAGCGTGTTAGTGATGCTGGTATTCTTGGAGTTTCTCCCATGCTGTGTTTAAAGTGATTATGAAGGATCTCCGGGCACCCTTGATGAGAATTTGCTTGTGTTTGGTTTGGCCGGGACTTATTTCAGCTTCACTCTGCTGCGGCTCTAAGAGCTGACACGCTGTTTTCACAAACGGCTTTCTGTCACTGATTTCACAGCCAGCTCCGTCCTGACGAAGACAGCTACACTCTGGGGAACCACCCAGATGGAAGATACAGTGACCCTTATTATTTTATCCTGAGAGCGGCATGTGACGGTGTTTAACCTCAGAATAATTACTTGACATCCCATTAGGACTGTTACAGTTAAAAGTAAAGAGATTCAATCAAAGCTGACTTTATTATCTTACAGAGATTCTACTGTACACTAAATAATTAATACTGGAATAGAATTAGAATACATTACAGCACACGCTCAGTGTTTCCAGCAGCTCAAGCACTTATTAACCAAATGCAGAGATCTATAAGAGGAGGAAATGATCTTTAACTGCATGCATATACAAAATAATGATGCAGAGACCTATGGATGCAGAAAATGTTATACACTGCATGCACCGTAAACAAGCTGGTGATGCAGTATGACAAAATACCACAAAAAACCTGATCAAAGTATTGAGCAGCTTTTGTGCCAAACTGGTGAAAATGAAAAAAAAAAAGGTGCTTTTTGATTCATTAGAGATACGTAGGGGTTGAATGCATGACAGGGCTTTAGAATCTCTGTGTGCCTATGCTGTCATGATCATTAATATGCATTCATTTAGGGTAAAACTGATCCCTTTCTTACATCAAAACTTGAGCCACAATCAGATGTACTGATAATATTAATGCTTGCTGAGAATGGGTGGATACTGAATCACACTATTTGTGAGGCTTTCAGCCCAACAAAGTTAAAAATCCAAATCTTTTATGTTTTGGTGTTATATTTATCCAATCAGAGCACAGAAAGGAGAAGGAAAACAGGTCACAAGAACAAGTTTTGCCCAAATAGTGATGTATTCTTGTTTCATGTTTTGCCTTTATACGGTGAAGCACTTTGGTCCAACGTGGTTGTTTTAAAAGTGCTATATAAATAAAGTTAAATTGAATTGAAATGTGGAATCCAAACGTGTCTGTCGTCAGCACTTTAACTTTACATTCTCCTTAAACAAACTGTTCAATTCTTTCATGTTAGCCATAAATGCTATATTACTTGGAGGTATGTTTTGTGAAATTATGCTATTTATAGAGAATGCGGTTTGATCTCTAGCCAGGCCATTTTTGTCCCTCTCTCATCATTTTTACCACCCCACCTGGAGCCAATTTTGTTTCCACTTTAAACCCAGTTTGCCACCTTTAATCCATTTTTGCCATTTTTAATCCATTCTTGCCACTTTTTAACCGCTTTTCACCATTTTAACTGCCCGTATTTGCCACTTTTCCCTTTTATTTGCAGCTAAATTCCTTTGTTACCTGTTTTAACCTACTTCTGCCACATTAGACCAATTTTTGCCACTCTTTAATCACTTTTCACCACATTTAACTGCTTTTCACCATTTTTACCACCTATTATTAACATTATCATTTTTGCCACTCTTTACTACCTTTTCAATTTTTTTTAACCCAATTTTGTCAGTTTTTAAATGCTTTTCACCAGTTTTACTGCACTTTGTTCCCACTTAATAGTCTTTATTTTTGCCACTTTTAACCAACTTGTGCCACTTTTTAACCACTTTTCACCATTTTAACCACACATTTTGGCACTTATGAACATTTTTGCCCCTTTTAAACCTTTTTGCATTTTAATCCAATTTTGCCACTTTTTACCACAATTTTTTTCCCACTTAATGGTCAGTTTGTTGCACCCTTTAACCCATTTTTTGCCACATTTAAGTACTCGTCACCATTTTTACCACCAAGTTTCCCACTCATTCTATTTTATAACAGGTATCTGCTGCTTTATTCCTTTTACGTTGCCTGCTTTAATCTACTTTAAACCGTTTTTGTCACTCTTTTTGCCACTTTTCACCACTTATTGCAGCCAATTTTTGCTACTTCCAAACCTGTTTTCCCACTTTTCATCATTTTTTTCCACCCATTTTTTCCAATCATAGCAATTTCTTGTCACTTCAAACCCAATTCATATCACTTTTTAAATTTGCTTTGCAAAATTATTACCAACTGATTTTTTCCACCCCCCTTTCCTAACCCATATTTGCTGCTTTATCACTTTTTTTTTTTTTAACTCTTTTGACTTACTTTTGCCACTTAACACAAGTTCTTTACTATTCTTTAACCACTTTTTGACAATTATTGCAAACCATTCTTGCCACTTTTTAACTGCTTTTCATCATTCACTGCAAATTTCTCACCACATTTCACCAATTTTTGGCACCCTTAACCCTTTAGTGCCACTCTTTCAACATATTTCACAACTTATTTCTGTCATTTTTTTCTCCCTTCAACACCTTTATGTATTTATTTTTTGCAATTTTTGCCTTTTTATTATTTTTCCCTTATGTTATTATAATACCTTCTACTTTAATCTCTGGCATCCTGACCTTTGTGCACAACCTGGCTTTGCTGTGAAATCTGATATTACTCTCCTGTGCTCATCCACATTGTTAACATTACAAACAAAAAGGTAATTCTATTTAAGAAGATGGCTTTACATTTTGAAACAGCTATACTGTATTAGAGCATACATAGATAAAAGTCATGTCTGTTGCTTTTATACGAGTGAGGATCATTCTGGTTAAATGTCAAATGTGTTTGTCACAGCTTAAATTTACAATACATTATGATTTACATGACCTCCATGGGCCGCCTGTTTGGCATGGCCTTGGTAAGCCGTGGTTCTCTGTAGCCAAAGGTTGTAGATAAGGCACAACCAACTGAAAACCAACAATGCTATCAATGCTAACTGTCAGTTGTTTGTTTATGTTTTAAATGCATGTTTGTTGCATCAGATTTCTAGGGACCGACTTGATAATGTTGTGCATTGATGTTGATATTTTTAACTGAAGCAGCAGTCTGCAGCGGTAAAGTTATCACAAAGTTCAAATCAAGACATCCACAGAAGTGTCATACAAAGTTCACAAAACTCAGAATTCATAAAACAGCAAAAACTGAATTTATTAACAAATTAAGAGAAACTAAATCAAAGAAAATCATCCGCTCTGAAGTGCTTCTTTGCCACATGCATCAGGAATATTTCAGTGTTCAGAGAGATGATTTAAGAGAGGAAAAATACAGCTGCTGTTTTAATTTTTTCTCTGTAATCCTCCTTATGGACTAAATGAAAGAAAAAAGCCCAACAAAGCATTCATGCTTTCTGTGGCTGAGCCCCAAAGTAATTTATTTCCCTTTTAGTTTGTCTCCACTTTCACTTTGCTGTCCAAATTTTTAAGATGATAAATGTGCTGGTGTAGGATTATCTTATGGTAATGCGATGCTTTTATTCATTAGACACAGAGAACACTCATGCATCTAAACCCTTGATAGTCTTTTGATATGTTTCAGCTCCTGCAGATGAGCTCATGTAGAATGAGATAGAACAGAAGTGCTGCAGAAAGGCTGAAAGAATGAGAAGAGGTGATATTTATAGATATGCTGCTTTCAGTTTGATTATTAATTATCAGCTGTTGAATGGCCAATCAGCTGATTCCTCTTGTATGTAAATCACCATGATTGGTGAACAATAAATGGTGATGATCTCTACAAACCAGAGGCAAAGGCTGCTGGATGAAGAGCCACTCTGAAACACAGAAGCTGCATTCACTGTAGAAAAAAATGACCTGGATCACATTTTCTTTTTGCTCGTGTGTGACTCAGGCTGTGTTTACGTTTAAAAGCATTAGTGATGCTTTTCCATTGGCTGAAAGAGCAGCAGGCTTGGCAGCATCATTGATGAACATGAAGAAAAATCAGTGTTGCAGGCATGGTGCATTGTTTTGGTGTTTCTATTGGTTAAAACTGGGACGAGTATTTGAAACTGGGACATTTAGAGTTTTCAAGATATTTGTTGGTACTCGGGACATAAATATTCCAGGACAAACCAGGACAAATGGTCAGCCAAAGTTAAAAACATCACCCAAAAACTAAAATAAGGGCAGCGGCAAACACAGGAAGAACTGAGAGAAACAAAAATAGAACGTGAATGCATGAATTATGACTTATCATACCACTTAGTTTATGATATGCTTGACCTCTTTCTTAAGTTAACATTGTACTTACATGAGAAATGCATGAATGTCTCAGATGTAGTTCAGCTGCAGCTTTGGCAGTGTGAAGTCGTATGGAAATTTCGCTGATAATACCAAGTTTGCCTAATTTTATATCAAAAGTAGTCTCCAAAGAACAGCTCACAGAGCTGAGTGATCTAGAGATCTGACTGGGCAGTCAACAGGTTAACTGCCTTTCTCTAATATTATCCCAAACATAACACAGTCCTGAGCCGCTTAGGTGTTCAGCATAAGTTAACAACGTGCTCCACCCCAGTCAGAGGCCATGCTGACATCCATGTTGTAACCCTGATGTTACCTTTATGTCTCTAAAGGAGGGCATTTTGTTCTTCTTCATGGGTTGTAAATCATCTCTGCATGAAGTAATCCCTCTTCTACCATAGCATGTGCTGCTATATACCCTGTTTATACAATGCATTATCAGAGATTTATATCCAATTTGGACATTGGAGCACCTAGTGGAAATTTTAAATTCTTTGTGTGAAGATACCTGCATGTGTACTGATATCTGGTAACTCAGACTGCATGTGGATCTGGTCTGGGATGCCATCTTCCAAAATGGATAGACACAATTGGTAATGGCACCCATTAAAGATAACCCCATGAACTGACATGATCTGGAATTATTCCACGAGTCTACCATAACATCACTTTCCTTTTCCATTCTGTCTTGCATTAAAAAGCAGGCATGGTTCTGTGCTGGAACTCACTGCATAGGCTCAGGAACACTCCCAGAAATTATTTTCTGTCAACACATGTCATCAACAAATGCAAGCTAAAGCTGTATCATGCAAAGAAGAAGCCATATACGGGAACAGTCCAGAAATGCTGCCATCTTCTCCGAGCCAAAGCTCATTTAAAATGGACCGAGGTAAATCTGAAAGACTGAGCCTTTCTGGCCTTGGTACCTCAGGTCTTGTTATACTCTTGTGAAGCCTGGATGTTAACTCTTCACTGCATCTTCTTATGTTGCTGTAAAGACTTGTTTCTAATGGTGACATGCTCAGAGGGGCAAAGATAGGAGCAACCTGACAACCTGATTTTTTTTTTTTTTTTGCCAACATTGTATATGGATAGTGGGGTTGTGGGCTGGTGGGGGGTTAGAGGGTTGGATGGGGTAGGGTCATATTTCCTTTTATTTCCTTTTATTTATTTGTCTGTTTGTAAAGCACTTTGTGCTATATTGCATTGTATCAAAAATATGCTATAGAAATAAAGTTTTATTGATTGATATTATCACATCGAATCTCCATCCAGCATATCATGTAGCCTGATGGGCTCTGTCATGTCCAGAATGGACTGGGGCAAAATGGAAAACTGTTCTATAGTCAGATTAATCACAATTAGAACTATTTTTGCAACCACAAATCCTGTGTTCTGCAGTCTAAAGAGGAGAGGGACCATCCAGCTTGTTTTTAGCACACAGTTCAAAAGCCTGAATCTCAGATGTGGGGTTGCATTAGTGCCTATGGCATAGGCAGCTTACAGATCTAGAAAGACACAATCAATGCTGAAAAGCATTGACAACACCACTACAATTTCAGCAAAACAATGCTAAACCACATACCAAATCCATCACAACATCATGGCTTCACAATAGAAGAGTCCAGGTGCTGAACTGATCTTCCTACTGTCCAGACCTTTCACCAATAGAAAACATTTAGCACATCATGAAATAAAAAAATCCAGCAAAGAAGACCCAGTACTGCAACTGGTCTCTTGCTTTCCAAACGTTTATTGACTGTTAAAAGAAAAAGGTGGTTGTGATATAACTGTACACATGGCCCTGTCCCTTCTTTTTTTGAGATGTGTTGCTGCCATCAAATTCAAATGAGGTTTTGGTGTTAGAGTCTGATGTGTTGTTTTTGTTCTGTTCTGAATAAATTTGGGTTTAGGAGATTTGAAAATCCTAACATTCTGCTTTTATTTACATTTTACATTACGTCACAACTTTTTTGAAATTGAGGCTGTGAAAGTACATGTGAAAACAGACAGACAAACAAAAGACTTGATATGAGGGAAAAAGAGGAAACTGGACCAGAGAATCAAAGACTACAGCATGCATGTGGCCTGATGTGCGGTATCTCTTCTTCTTTTTCACATGTATGTCTGGGAACTATAATATATTCAACAATAAATCTCCTGAAAATCAAAAGTGTGACAGGAAGATCTGTTTCACTTTAGCAGCTTTTAACGCTCATTATAACTGCACTTTCTGCTGTCAAATACAAAAGAAGAAGAAATTCACTGACATCATCGGAGAATATTAGCCCATTGAAATGCTCCATCTCTGTCCACTGACACATCCTCCTAATGGATCCTGTTACGAGCGTCCATAAAAGCATGACTTCCATCTTTGTGCAGTTTGCCAGAGCTGCATTTTCAAGACTTCTCCATCCGCCAACAACCAGACATACATCACCATCTACGGCACACACAAAATTATCAGCAAAACATCCAGCAGGTCAAAGGGGGGAGGCTATTCTCAAAGAGGTGCTCGCCTGTTGACTCACACTGCAGCAGCAGTGGTGGAAAAGGCAGCTGACACATATTACCAGAACCTGCAGACACAAATGAGGACCTAAGTTTTCTGGATAAGGTTGATTTTGTCTCCGGCATTTAGTTTGTCTTGTGGTTCAGCTCTGCTCCAAAATACAACTTAAAAAAAACTATGGCGTTCTTTTTATGAGATGGAAAGTTTAGGTGCAGATGAATTCATTCTCTTGTTTCCTGCAGCTACAGCGATGCTAAGGTCCTTGATGAAGCTCATGACAGCTGGATGATCATGCAGAAAACAGGCAAACACACGTAACAGTTCCACACATAAACACATCGAGGGAAAAACTTAAATCTTGTTTTAAATGGAAACAAGATCAGAATAACTGACTTCATTCTGATTTGGGACCGGTTTGTCGTCACATACCCATGTGCTAAGAGCGGTCTTTGCTGTCGGGAAAAATATTTTATTTTCATCATTAATTTAAAAATTCCTCACATTTATTCAAATATATTTTACCAAGAAAGCCTCAATGAAATTAAGAATCTTATTTACAAGAGTGTCCTGGTCAAGAGAGAAAACAATTAACAAAGACACAGACATAAGAAACAAAGGAATTATGGCCAAAGAGCAACCAAATCCTGAGTCACAAAGTGAAAAGTTATCAGTCAACTCGTGCATCTCCCTCCAACATCCTCAATATGAAATTTTTGCCCATTCGTCTTTGCAGAATAGCTCATGCTCAGTATGATTTGATGGAGAGTCTGTCTGTGAACAGCAATTTTCACAGATGCTCACTGGGATTTAAGTCAGGACTTTGACTGGGCCATTCTCAAGACCTTTGCACACTGGGTCCATGTATTTCATCTAAATTTTTCACACGTTTGAAAAGAAAATCAAGCTCATGTTGTTATAATCATGTTTGTACACTGACACCAAAATTTTAGTTTGTTATATTTTTTTTTTTTGTTTTTTTTTTTTGGAACAGGTTCAATTTTGCAAAATTTCACATCAGTCCAAGTCATTTAAATGGGTGATTGATGATTCAAATCAGTGCCCACTGCTTCCTCCTCGCTTGCTCACTCCTGCCCAACCCCTCCTCCTCTCTCTCTCTCCTTCTCTCACTTTAAACACCAAAGTTTGCCCATTTATTAAGTGGATATCAGCCATGGAAATATAGCAGATAGATGGGTGGTTGATTATTCAGATCAGCGCCTGTTGCTTTATTCTCTTTTGCTTGCTCACCCCCGTCCAACTACTCCCTCTCTCTCCCTCTCTCTCACACCGAAACCTCACTGCAAACACTGTAGTTTGCCAGTGTATTATGTGGAAATCAGATATGGAAATATAACAGATAAGGGCAGAAGTTTGTAACCTACTCACAGGTCATAACAGAGACAGAATTAAAAACTCTTCTCTCCATCTCTCCGACTTGGATCAGCGCTATGACGCATGAGCGTGTGCTGTATGAAGCTCTCTGCCATGATGGATCCAGTGGAATTTTAAAGGAGTTTTACAGGCTCCCAGTATGAAACAGTTCCCCACATACAAAGAATTTTTGCATTGAAAGCATATAAAAACGCATCAGACCCAGTGTGCAACATCTGAGTGCGTGATGTTTTTTTGGATTATGGATCCAACAAAAACACATCAGAAAATACCAGACCCAGTGTGTTAAGACCTTAACACATGAATCTTCAATCTAAATCATTCCATTGCAGCTCTGACTGTATGTTTAAAGTTGTTGTCCTGCTGGAAGGTGAACCTCTGCCCCAGTCTCAAGTCTTTTGCAGATTCTGACAGGTTTTCATCTAAGATTGCCCTGTATTTTGGTCTTGTCTAACCTAAGCACCTTCTTCACATGTTTGCGTGTGCCTCACATGACTTTTTGTGAACCTCAAATGAGACTCCTTTTGGCTTTTTTCTTCTTGCTACCCTTCATAAAGGCCAGATTTGTGAAGTGCATGACTAATAGTTGTCCTGTGGACAGGCTCTCCCACCTGAGCTGTGGATCTCTGCGGCTCCTCCAGACTTCCACGGGCCTCTTTGTTGCTTCTCTGATCAACGCTCTCCTTGCCATGACTGAACAGCGCTTCGTGAGATGTTCAAAGCTTGGGATACTTTTTTGTAACCTAACCCTGCTTTAAACTTCTCTTTATCCCTGACCTGTCTGGTGTGTTCCTTGGTCTTCATGGTGCTGTTGGTTCACTAATGTTCTCTAACATATGTCTGAGGCCTTTACAGAACAGCTGTATTTATACTGGGATTAGATTACACACAGGTGGACTCCCTTTACTAATTAGATGACTTCTGCAGGCAGTTGGTTGTACTAGATTTTATTCATGGGTATCAGACTCCAGAGGGCTGAATACTTATCCACACCACACTTTTCAGATTTTCATTTGCAACAATTTGAAAGCCATGTATAATTTTCCTTCCACTTCACATTTATGTGCCACTTTGTGTTTGTCTATCATGCAAAATCCCAATAAAAATATTTACATTTGTAGTGGTAACAGTAAGAAATGTGGAAAAGTTCAAGGGGTATGTATACATTTGCAAGCCACTGTAGAAAATGGATGGATGGACAACTCTGGCAGAGAACAGTTTGAATAAAAGGTGGTAAATACATGAGAGAGAACACTGAGGGTGAGTAGAAGTAGACACCTGTGTGTTTGCATGTGTGAGTGTGAGTTGTGTTAATCTGCAGTGTTTGCATGCAGAGCTCTGCCCTCCTCTTGCCGGTCGACTACTCAAAGCACACAAGTCGATTCCCGGCATCCAATTTACACCAGCAGCTCAAACAATGAGCAAGATGGCCGGCTGTCTTTCCGTTTGTCCGAGCCTTCCCTCTGATAATTAGGACCTATTTTTAAATGTCTCCGAGCAGGCTGACTGCCAGCGGGTTTCCTTCATTTTCTAAATTTTTGCAGAGAAAACAAGACAAGACAACATGTAGCACAGCAGTCAGGGAAGGAAGGAGTATTTAGAGGAGTATGAGAGGAAACAGGAAGACACCTGCAACATTGAGAACATCTCTTTCTGTCTCCCTGTCCATTAACAAGGATCGACTGGTGGAAGATAAAAGCAAAACTCACACATCATTTCATACACTCTCCTGTCCTGAACAAGACAAGGAGAGCTGAGTCAGATAAAAACAGAATGTTTCTCACATGTAAGTGCTGAAATGCCCGCTGTCTGTCTCTTCACAGAGCCTGGAAAACACTCAAAATAAACTGATGATTACATAAATCCTAAAAAAATAATAGCTTTCAAGCTCTTGATGATGGTGTAAGTGATAACAAAAATGTGTTTTTATGCAAATGCTTTTGATGACAGCGTCGTGTGGTAATCATGCATGCTGGAGAGTCGCTGTGACAACAGAGGAAGGTACTAATTTGAAGAGACACAAATGATTTGAGATGCAGCTGATTGGCTAAAGACTTTTCTGGTTTTGTATCATTTAAACTCTTTCATCTTCAGTGAGTGGAAAAAATGTGAATGGGAGACAAGAAAAGGAAAAAAAAGTTGTCAGACTTGGTTGTATAAAAAAAAAACCCAGAGGTAATTATCATCCATCCCCCTCCAGGCAGGAGAGAGAGACGACGAGAGAATGAAAACTTCTGCTGTTATCACAAATATGAAGAGACGCTGCAAAATCTGAGCAACAGTAAGAGGAGTGAATGCTTTTTTCTCCTCTCAGAGGTTCGTTAATCATCTTTACAGGCGATAAACGCTGATTCAAACTCTTCATTGAAATGGAATGCATAAATATTGGTGAACTTTTACCACAGTGAAGTTGAAAATAACAGCTTACAGAGGTAAACTCAAAGAAATGACTTCTAACTTCTTTTTAAGCCTCAAAACTGCAAGGCAGTACCATTCCTCTGCCTCTTTGCTAGCTGTTGTCAGTGTTCTGTTGTATGTCTAGAGCATAATGAAAAAACAGACTGAAAACTCTTACCACTAAAGCCATCCAAACCTACCAGGCTCTATGTGAAAAAGCCATCACCCCTTAAATCTAAAAACTGGTTGTTCCATCCTTGGTGGCAACAACTGCAAGTAAGTGTTTTTGATAACTGACAATGAGTCTTTCACATTGCTGTGGAGGAATTTTGGCCCACTCCTCTTTGCAGAATTGTTTTAATTCAGGTCCTGAAGCAGCAAAGCAGCCCTGGACCATCTCACTCCCACCGCCACGTTTGACTGTTGGTATGATCTTTCACTGAAACCCTCAGGTAGTTTGACTCCACATCTTCCACAGTTCAACTTTTGTCTTAAGTCCACATAATATTTTCCCAAAAGTCTTTGGGATCATCAAGATTTTTTTAGTGAAACGTGAGACGAACAATGGTGTTGTCCTTGGAACTTTCCCATGGATGCCATTTTTGCCCAGTCTTTTTCTTATTGTTGAATCATGAACCTTAATTGAGTCAAGTAAGGCCTGCAGGTCTTTAAATGTGGTTCAGGGTACTTTTGTGATCTCCTGGAGTCATTGTCAGTGCGCTCTATGAGTCTTTTTGGTCACTCCTGGGAAGGTTCGCCACTGATCCATGTTTTCTGCATTTGTGGATAATGGTTTTCACCGTGGCTCAGAGTCAGAAAGCCTTAGAAAATGCTCTGAGCCCCTTTCCAGACTGATAGATGTCAATGACTCTTGGACTCATTTTGGTTGGCTGCCACTCCTGGAAAGGTTGAACCTTGTTCCAAGTTTTCCACATTTGTGGATAATGGCTCTCACCATGGTTCACAGAAGTCCTAAAGTGAACCCTTTTCAGAATGAGGGATGTCAATGATTCTTGAAACATTGTGGTTGGCTGCCACTCTTGGGAAGGTTCACCACTGATCCAAGATATTGGCATTTGTGGATAATGGCTCTCACCATGGTTCATTGGAGTCACAAAGCCTTAGAAAAGGCTCTGAGCCCCTTTCCAGACTGAGGGATGTCAATGACTCTTGGACTCATTTTGGTTGGCTGCCACTCCTGGGAAGGTTCACCAGTGTTCCAAGTTTTCCACATTTGTGGATAATGGCTCTCAACATGGTTCACTGGAGTCCCAAAGCCTTAGAAAAAGCTTTGTAACCCCTTTCAAGACTGATAGATGTCAATGACTTTGTTTCTCGCCAGATCGTGGCATGAACACATGTGCAGCTTTCTGAGCTCTTCTAGGGCCAGAAAGGTTTGGCTTTTTTCCTATTCTGTGTTTACTCTGGTTACTATTGTCTAATATTGAAACATTTGAAAGAAGGTTTGGATGACTCACTCAGCTCTTTGGGGTAAAACCTAACTTTGGGTCTGGAAAATGTTATTCATAAATTGTACATCCTTTCCCCAGAACAACAGCTTAATATGTTTGTAGTGTCTATTAAAGCGGAGAGCAACTTCCTGTATGTGCTCTTTTTAAAAGACACTTTTTATTCTTGAAAAGAGGACATCCTTGACTGTTTGCACTGCAGCTCAAACAATATTTTGTAGAGGAGTGTACTCCAGAAATCCCTTCAAATGCAAGTAAGATCTGCACTCTATGTGTTCTTGTTGCTGTTTCTAATGTTGGATAAGCTGGTTGATCCATCCATATGTTGAAAGCCTCTCGTTGTTACTGACATGCTTTGTGTTGCACTCCTTCAATGAGTTTGTGTTATTTTTTAAGTTGGATTGTATAAGGTACTTGACAGTAGTAGTGTCATTAGCCTAAAGAGATTTCATTGTGTGTTGTCCCTTTAAGAAGACTGGACTGGAGGCATCGGCAAGGAACTGAGACTACAGCGCTACAGATGGGACCAGTTTGTCTGCACAGTTTAGCAGGTTTATGGAAAAAAATGGGCCGAATAACAGTGTTGGTTCAAATGCATGCTGTATTCATAACTTTTTAAGCGTTTTATTTTTTACCCAGAAAGCCTCTGTGCTTGGCACTATTTTGTGACTCAACCTTCATTTATGTATTCTTCCACCTCAGCAAAGTGCCGTCTCCTGGTTAGATGGTTGAGTCTGCAGGATTCTACTGATACAACAAAAAGAAAAACTAAACTGAAACTCAACTAAAAATGAACGATTTTAATCAAAGTGACAATAAGACGCTATTTACTGTGAATACGAGGCGATACTTTTATGTCCTGGAGTACACAGCCTGCATCACTCCCCATCCAGAGTTCCCTGCCTTACTGAACACCAGTGTTCTGCAGACCTTCATCCCCTTTACGGAAATAAATTGGAAAAAACAATCTCAACCAGGAGAGCTTGTGTTTCAAGAAAGTTTATGACTGTCTCTTTACTCTTCTATTGGCTGATAATTAGAGAAGCTACAGTCAGCACCTGGTGCAACTGGTCTTTAATCTATGGACAGGTATATCTTGTGTGCTTTCAAGCATAGACTGACCTGATTTCCTAATTTTTGAGATGTGCAACTTGTTTGCAGTATGTAGTTAATGGGACACAATGGCCGACCTCGGCTTAATTAGCTAGTCTTGACATGGATTAACTTCTAGCATGTCTGATGTTTCACTTGTATGACTGCGCACTGTGGCACAGTGAGAGTAGAGTTACAAGCAGATTCCCAAACGTCAGGGTATTTTTCCCTGCATAAACTTTGGAACAGTGTCTAAAAACACCATGAGCACAGCAGGAAGGTCTGTCTGATGTCCCTTCCACATACAGAATAACCAAACCAGTAGGAAATATCTGCATCCATCCTGCTGCCAGTAATGATGTGTCGTCTGCAGATGAAATGGTTTTAAGAGGCAACTCTTTAATGCGAACCATGGGAGACAAACAGCAGCTATGGGTCAAACTAAATGAAGAGCTGTTTGGTAGCTGAATGAACAGATTCTTTTAAAGCTAAGTCAAATGATACAGATCTCTAAAAAAAACTTTTCCCATAACTGTGGCTGACAGTGAGTATTTATCATTTCTCTAGGGATGGGAATGGAGAACCGGAACCAGCTGAGAACCGGTTCTGATTGGTTCAATCCATTGACATCATTTACATTTAATCTTATTGGTTCCCATAATGATGACTTTCTTCCATTTGCCTTAAAAATACAGTCTTGCAATAGGTGGTCAGCGTGAACAAGAACAGAGAAGTCCAGAAAGTAAAACAGGCTAAAGAGTGAAAAAATGATGCGAACAGCATGGTGTGTCATGATTTCTGTGATTTCATGCATGCATGCATTTCTTTTGCCAAGAACTGTTACCTTCATACAGAGTTCACTTTTTTTTATACCTCTGGAGACCTAGGATCGAGGCACTACTTTATATTTCTTTTAAGGTTTTATCTTTTAAAGGAAAGAAGCAGTTATATTGTATTCAAATTCAAATTCAGAGATTGAAGATCCAGAAGACAGTTTTAACTGAGACATTTCCAACAAGAAGGATAACTGTTGTCTATTTCAGCATGTTCTCCTCCCAAATACTTGACGTTAAACATTTCTAGTTGTCAAAACTGTTTATTGAAGACAGTAATTGAAGTGAGCTTGTCATTGACTTTCACTGAAGGTAGCAGGCATCATGTTCAGTGTTAAGAGACAAAGAGGCTTCATAAAACTTAAGTTGTTAACCGTGAGGAGCTGTATAGTCTAATTTACAGGAAGTAACTGAGAAGAGACTCAAAAAAATAACTGAATAGATAAGCAGAATATGCTTTCTCACACTTTTTTGCCCGTTTTTGGCACATCTAAACAGAGTCTTGCCACTTTCCACCTATTGTTGCCTCTGTTGACCCCTTTTCACCACTTTTTTCCCCCGTTTTAATCACATTTCACGATTTGTTATGCCGATTTTTGACAGTTTAACCCAATTTTGCCTGTTTGAACCACTTTTTTATCCCATTTCACAGAATTTTCCACCCATTTTTGCCAATTTAAACCCATTTCAGCCACTTTATAATCCCCTTTTACCACTTTTTATGCCCGTTTCTACCACTTTAACCCCTTTTTGCCTCTTATTACTTATTTTTTGGCACTTCTAACCCATTTCTGCTACTTTTAAAGTCCCATTTTTATGGAACAGGGTTCACGATTATAAGACGGCTATTTGCTACAGTGCAAATGAATAGAAAAGACATCTGTGTCTTTGATGAGATTGGTTATTATTCAGGTTATATACAAAATATGGTTATCACATATTGACCATGATTTTGCTGAACTCCCAGAAAGCTCTCCCCTTTACCCTCCACTTATGAGCAGCCTTGTCTACACATGACTACTTTAAAATGTGCATGGCTGTGTTGAACCAGCTCCAGGTCCAGTGGGGGTCCCTGTTTCTGCCACCTTTATTTTGGGGGTCATGGGCTGAAAAAGTTGAGAACCACTGCCTTAAAAAATTGAAATATCCCTTTAATGCATGAGCACAGTTAAGGTACATGATTAGTTCCACAGCATTCCTCCATACTGCCTCTTGCCAACATGTATTTAAAATAATCTGAACAATAAGCCCGTTAATCCATCCTTGCACTCACTAAATGTACATTACATAAGCATGAGGTGCATATGGCATCACTTTAGGCTTTCTCTTACACAGATATAAAAATGTTATCACTTCTGCTTGACTCATTTCCTTCACTGGAAGCTTCTGGGAGCAAAAATGTTGACATGAGCTGTCAAAAACATGAGAGGGCTGACAGAGAAGACGAGAGAGATGAAAAAGGGGGGAGGAGAGAAAATAGACCAGCAGGGAGAGACGGAGGAGAGGAAGAGATATGGGAGGGATGAAGGAAAGGAAGAAGGATGAGGTGACAAGGAAGGGGAGAAGGAAAGGTGGAAGGGTCCTTGGAGACGGCTGAAGAGAGTGATGGAGGAACATATGAAGACGAAGTGGAAAAGAGAAAGAAATGTTTGGAAAAACGCAGGAAAAATCATCCCACAACTTAGTTTAGCATTCAACACGTGTCGCGAGGAAGTGATGAGGAGAGAGAGGGATGGAGGGGAGGGGGGGTGGAGGCAGGAGGAGAGAGAGGGAGGTAGAGACACGTTGCTAGGTGACAGAGCGTACATACTGAATTTTAACAAAATAACGGGAGAGCAGAGAGTGAGTGAGTGAGTGAGAGGGAAAGAGAGGTAGCAGTCAGCAACATGTAGCCTCGCCGCGTGGAGGAAAAGATCCAAACTGAGTGCGCGCGTGATTCTCTGCTTTCTGCCGGAGGTGGGGAGGGTGATATGTTTGCGTTCCATCCCGAGGACATTATCCCGCAACAGTAGAATCGATCAGGCTCTATGCCGCAGGAAATGTCCAGCGGAGGGATGGACGGATGGATTGTGGTGCACGGAGAGAAGACGCGGAGAGCAAAAAGAGCAGCAGAAGAAGAAGAGTGTCGGGCTCCTGAAAACAGTGAGTAAAAAGCTTTTCATGTCTTTTTTCGGTGTCCTGTGTCTCCTCCTGTCTTTTTACGCTGAAGGTGAAAATGTTGCGGCGTGTCTCAGACTAACTGTCTCTGGATTTGCCCTTCACATCCCGGCTGCAGGATGTTTGGCGCTGCTGCATTTCTCCAGGGCTTCTTCATGTGCATGTATGTTCAGCCCGGGCTGCTCTGCCTGGCACGCGCCTCGTGTGACGGATAGGACATACCGGCCGGTGTGCGAGGCTTTGACCCCTCTGTCATTGATGCGCGTGCGCGTCTGTATGGCTGTGTATGGCTTCTTTTCACCCAGACGCGCACACACATGATGCACGGACCGGTGCGCAATCCTTCTATCACTCCTCTTACTCTCTTTCACTCGCGCGTCAAGTCAGCGGAGAACTTAGAGGCAGCGAGTTCAGGTGGGAAATAGCTGAAAAAGCCGCATACATGCGTCCTCGAGCCTGTCATCTCTCCGTTCAGGCATTTGCATTCTGCAACCGGTTGTTGCGCATATGTGCGCTATGCCCTCTCCAGGGGGCTGCTGACCGCACCGAGGGGCTCACATCTCCAACCCAACCTCCCTAAACCTTCCTCTAGGGCTGCTTAATCATGGTATAAATCATAATTACTTTTATTCTGATTAATAATGAGATCACGACCATTAAGCACGACTACTCACTGATGTCACAGCGTCTGCATCACACGCATTTATTGAACTTAAACACTCTGGACACTTTCATACTGTGGAGACTTTGAAGAACAGGAAATACATGAAAATGAGTGATCTTTTTATTCTAATAAATGAAATCCAACTATGCTTTTTAAGCTGTGATGATGCAGCCTGCTGATATGGGCAGAAGGCTACATCAACAACACTTGGGAAGTAGGGATGTGCCATCCAAGGAAAATTACACTCCAAAAATCACCAGCAATGATTTAAAGAAAATCTTCCAGTCAGCCCGATGCCAGCACATAATGACAGCTGCCATTAATGCTCAGCTGAGTAGGTTGTAACACTTCAGTTGTGTCACGGGGCATTACTCACTTAACTATGGTGAGCAACGAGGGTTCAGATGCACCGCCACCACCATCAGGAGGCTGTGGCACATTACAACCAGGCCTGAGTAAAATACTGGGAAAACATTCTTAAATGGAGATAAAAGTCATATGCAATCTTTTAATTTTTTCCACAATCATTGCCAATCTCAGTTTGGGATATGAAGCGTTGTGCAGTTTCTTGGACCCCCCCCAAAGTGCTAATATGGAGCTAGCATTTGCTGGCGTGAATGTGACAGCCTCTGTTGTTTCTTCAGGAGCTTGTTGGATCAACAGTTGCATTGTTGAGTGTCTGTAAAGTAGGGATGCACAACAGTGAATTCCAAGGTCCTGATATTTCCACATATTTTTCATTGTAAAGAACACCAAATGCCTCCTGAGCAAAGAGAGGCTGAGCCAAGTGGAGATGAGAGAGGAGCTGGGGAGGAGGCAGTCTGTTTCAATGAAGATGTTTAGGGCTCATAATTGGCCTTCTTGGCCACCTCTACCTGATGATGCACTTGTATATTTGCATGAATGCATAAAAATCGAGAGAGGTCCAGCTGCAGACCTCCACTCTCATTTGGCTTAACGGCTCCTCCAACGTGAAGCGCAAGCCACCTCTATCGTAGGATGGAAGTGAATCCTCTCAGCCGTCTGATAGGCTCCTCCACCTCCAGCTCCTCCTCCTCTATCATCAGACGGAAGTGACATACATCATGCGCATCTTAATTAAAATATACACCTACCCCAATGAGTTACCCCTAAATCTAACCAGTTGAAATGAAAATGCTAAACCTAACCTAAAGCTAGGCAAATATTCATATCCTGACATCACTTCCTTCTGACGGTGGAGGGGATCTCAGAGTGGAGCTTGCAAGAGTGGAGGTCTGTAGCTGGACTGTCTTATAAAAATCTGTTGATACAGAGAATATTGCAAATCCCTATTCAGAAGTTGACATTGTTGTGGTTCCAGCAGCTTTTTAAATGTTTTGAGTTCCTTTACCCCGCTGTTCTGCTTATGTATGATTATGGAGGCAAGTCAATTGATTCCTATGGGAATCTCTGTAACATTCAAGGTGACTGTAAAACTTCTCCCCTCCATAAGATTTTCACCCAGAGAGCTTAAAATCCATTTAAAGGTGTCACTTTTGCAGTGGATTTCGGAGAGTCTGTATGGCAGTGTGCTAGCTTAGCAGATTAGCTGAAACTGGCTAACAGGCTACACCCAGTCATATAAGTTTGAACTATAGCAAGATTTATCGCTTGATTTGAGGTGCTGTCAGATTGTCTCAGAAGTCTGAAACATATCAGGGATACGCAGTTAGCCGGCTGAATGGTTTAGTATGGATATCAAATTTGCTAGCACAAGATACCACGGTTAAACTTATCATCTATCATTTTTTAGAAATACAGCCTTGAAATCCCAGTGAAATTCTCTTTTGGATCTGTGATGAAGCCTACTGCCACTAGTAGCCGCTATGCCTTCAAACATAAGAAGCTAAGCATTTAGCATTTAGCATCTTCTTAGAACAGAACGGTGTGATACAGCAGTATTCTGTTTTTAAGATGTATTTTTGTTTTTGTTTTGCCTTTATTTGGAACGTAGAAAAGTAGATGGTGTTGGAAACAAGGATGAGAGAGTTAGGGAGAGACATGAGGGACAGGAGCCGCTGGCCGGACTTGAACCCATGCTGCCAACATACATAGGGCACGACCTTACCGACAGGCCATCTGGTCCCAACGACAGTATTTTGATCTAGAAAAAGGAAATAAATTTGCATGTAGGCTGTCAAGGGTTTCCTTACATAACTACTCATCCAAAGTGACAAGTAACCACATTAAGCATGATAATCATCTGCAAAGAGGAAAGAGCTAGCCGCCAACTTTAACCACACTCTACTCAAGATACCAGCCTCACAACATATACCAATAGACACAAAGACCCAAGATGGCTGTTTTCTGAGCATTTTTTCCTCTGTAGACTAGTCAGTTAAATATAATTTAAATGTGCATTTAGCCAGATAGGGAAATAGCCGCTTGAGAATGTTCTTAATTTAGAAATTGAACTGAAAAGTTAGACCACATGCTAAGCTAAAACAGGTTAATTTGCATACAAATAAACATCTGAACGGCTACATGAGTTAGCTTAGTTCAATCAATCAATCAGTTAAGAACTTTATTTGTCCCCAGTAGGGACAATTCAGTGTGCAAAAATATGGGGAGCATAAGAGACATACAAGCCACATAAAAGTTTTATGTGGTAATATTTTATGTGGCAACCTCAATGGGAAAAGAGGATTGAAACAACCTTGGTCATGATCTGGATGTCCTTGCATCAAAGTCCACACCCTTGAGGCAGAGTAAGGGGTGGATGTGTTGGGTTAGCATGGGCTAGGGTATCATCCAGGCAGGTAATAAGGTTGCCATGAGCCCGTAGTTGCACCTAAAAACCACCTGCTATCTGCAGGCATATCGGCAGAGCTTGACTCTGCATCCCCCATTCCCCGGTTGTGGCACATTGCGTGCGTCCTGTGATGAATCCTTCGTGCCCTGCATGCTTTAAACCTTTTGCACATGACTGTATGTCTTGTAAACATAACATTTCTCCAAATATGCTACATTCCTGGCCGACAAATATCTTAATAATTATTGCTTGACATGCAATATAAGTCCTGTTTTGTATCTTTGATGCTCCAAAATTGTATACCAAACTACTGGATTGCAAAAAACAGACATAACTAGAAAAGCACTCAGAGAGCACAGACCACCACCATTAGCCCTATTTCCCAATAGTACAGAATCCTTTGAAAAATTCCTGGATCCAGACGGTGATCCGGATCACCCCCAAAATCTAATCAGTTCATCCTTATGCCATTTCTGACATTTCCTGAAAATTTCATCAAAATCTGTCCATAAGTTTTTGAGTTATGTTGCTAACAAACTAACAAACAAACTAACCAATGAACAAACCCTGCCGATCACATAACCTCCTTGGCGGAGGTAACCATCCTCTCGTTATGGCTACAGGTAGTTTCTATCAGGTTATGTCAGTCTTTAGAGAAGTGCACTTCCTTGCATTGGACACTAGAAGGTATCATCTGTATATTTACAGATGTATGGATATTGGTCACATATGTAAGTGGAAATGAGCTGTTATAGCTTCCTCATTATGTTGCCAGCAAATTCTTAAAGTTCTGCATTCGTCCAGGTGTGACTCCTTAAAAATAGGAGGTCATTTTGCCTTTCTATCATCTTCAGTTCGCTCACTTTTCAGTCTGACAGTGGTGTGGCTCCCTCTGCTCCTCACTTAATAAAAGTGAGAGCTGTTTTTCTGGGGGGAGCTGAGCACATGCTGTACTGTAAAGGAAGAGAGGGTTTTCTCCTTTTACCACACGTAACACAACCTTTGGACAAAATGAGCATGACATGGCATGCAACAGTAACAGTCATAGGAATTACAGGAAGTTAAAATCCCTCTTAAGCTTGAAACTGGATTCTTTAACCAGCTCTACCCCCGTCCCTCTGTCAGCATTATTAGCTTTAGGGCAGCTATCAGATTCAGGATCACTCCTCTGTGAGTGTCTGTGTGCATCAGCAGCTGGTGCACCAGCGAGGAAGCAGCAGGCTGTGTGTGGAGATCACTCCCCAGGACAGACAGGGGAAATTGGGATTCAGAGCTAGGAGCGTGCACCTCAGCCTTCTCCTCCACCTCCACACCCAGCACACACACACTAACAGGCACACAATTCCTCACATCCTGATGAAAAATAAAGCACTTCCTGCACTGATGACGCTGTACTCTGACTAGTGTGTGATTCAACAGTTTGAATTGAATTTCCAGTCATGTAGTGCATTCTGGGCTTGTTCCTCTCTTGCAGCCTGTATGAGTGTTTTTCCACTGTCCTATGTTTGAGCCTGTAATGGACTTCTATGGCAGAGCGAGAGCTTCTGGTCAGTGTGACATAATAGACGGAAAGGCTTTTATTTTCTTGGTTTCCTCACCTGTTAAGTGCTCAAATGCAGGAAACAACTACCCTAGTGCACAGTCATGATTTTTTCTTCCCCTAAAAGCATCAATCTCACACAGCAGCAGCTCTCAATCCGACTTCTAACATCTTTAAAATCCGAGCAGGCATTTTCCCCTTTTTTCCCACCCTTGTTTGTCGTGCACTGGCATCAAAGGGCTCCGTCTACACCGACTGTAACCATGCCAACAATCTCGACTCAGTCTTGATTGACATTTCGGACGTGTTTGTGTGACCTGGCGCCCCTCGTAGTAGAAGTCTAAAAACATCTCGGCTGCACTGTTTTCCTGCTTCCTCCATTTTGAGGCGTTGTAGTGCTGAGGCAGCAGAGTTTCATGGTGCTGAGTCTGAGGGCCAGAGGGCTGTTTGGCTCGATCCAGACGTCTTATCTGTCGTTTGATACTTAAGCTGAACATAGTGTGCTGGATAAAGATGCTGGCTCCCAGGCTGAGACCCTCAAAGGCTGCGAGGTTTAGCCCATATTTGCCCACACCTTTTCTTTCCTTTTAAGGGCCACCTACAACCGAGGAAACGTGAGGCGGTCAGTCTTCCTTTGTGGCTTTTATTCATGTCAGGCACCTTGAAATGAAACTAAAGGATAAAAATGGGGACCTGAGCTGCTGTCAGAACCGCTGTGGCTCTGCCTGTGATCGACTACAAAGTGATGCAGAATCGAAGCGGCACGTGTTGATCTCACTGTTGGCTCGCAATCTACCAAAACCACAGAGCTTGTTTCCTGGAATCTGTGACAGTACAGACAGCAGGTTAGCTCCTGATTTAGATATAAAAACATCCAGCAGCTGTCATGCATTTGAAGAGCGAGCACCATCAGTACCAGTCACTCTTTTGGTAATCTCTATTTGCGCATTCAATCTGCATGCAAGAGCAGCGATACCAATCTGCTCGAGATCAAACATTTGAACCTGGGCAACAAATCTGCCTGACAATGTGTTGTGGAAGCCAGTCAACATTCAAATTTCAACTCCTGGAATGCAGCCAGCCATGAAACTGTGTGTGCAATTTATCATCAGTAAAAACATTTCCACAAAAACTTAACCGTGACAACAGATCCTGTGATTATAGTTTTAATCTCTGTTCTTTACCTGCAGTTTATGGCCACATCCACTTAACATTATGATAGTAATATATGTGAAGGAGTACAATGGGTGGAAAGTCACTCCTCACTGGAACAGTCTGGGGCTATGCCTAACTTGAGGGCTTGCTAAGTTGAATTAATTTTTTCACCCTCAAATTCCACATACTCTGCCTGTGCAGCATTGTGGGCATGCTGCTGTTTGCTCTGTGTGGATACATCTTAATCAGGCTTGCACATCTGGACACTGCAATTTTACTCCATTCTTCTTTGCACTGCATAGCTTGCACAGAGGTAGGGTGGCAGGGATTGGATTGAAGTCTGGGCTTTGACTCGGCCACTCCAGAACATTCACCTTACTGCCTTTGAACCATTTCTGTCTAGCTTTTGCTGTACGCTTCAGGTCATTGTCTCAGTGGGAAATAAATCTTCTCCCAAGCTGTAGTTCTCTTGCCGATTCCGAAATCTTGTTGCATTTATTTTACCCTGCAAGGCTTCCAGGGCCAGCTGCTGAGAGGCATCCCCATGGCATGATGCTGTCACCACCATGCTTCACAGTGGGGACACACAATGTTGGTGTTTGTCTTGTCTGGTGGCCAAAAAGCTCCATTTTGGTCTAATCCAACCAAAGAACGTTCTCCCACTTGACCGTGGAGTCTCCCACATGCTTTTAGGCGAACTCTAGTCCAGATTTAATACGTTTTCCTCAACAGCGACTTTCTCTTTGCCACTCTCCCAAAAGCTTTGACTGGTGAAGAACCTGGGTAACATTTGCATGCAGAGTCTCTCCTATCTCAGCTGCTGAAGCATGCAACTCCTTCAGAGTAGGTGTCTTGGTGGCCTCTCTCACTAGTCTCCTTCTTGCACCATCACTCAGTTTGTGAGGGCGGCCTGATTAAGCAGTTACATATGTACCAAAATCCTTATATTTCTTGAAGATGTTTTTTGTCTGAACTCCAGGGAATGTTCAGTGCCTTTTCACATGAAATTCCCCTCTATTTCCATTTAAACTAAGGTATTTCTTGGGTACTATATCACATTGAGGGTAACTGACTTCCTGTTCAGATACAGACCAACTTTTATCATGAAAGAAAATAAGGAAGTTCTTCAGGTAGATCTAAGATTAAGGCATTAACTTAACCAGGGGAAAAGGAACTAGTTATGGATTGAGAAGGAAATGTTTGATGACTTTTGACTTGTCCTCTGAGCTTAGACTTTTTTTAATGTAAACGAGAGTTAGAGATAGTTAATGAGTGATATTTATAAAAGAAAGACGGATGTAAAATCATGGCTGACAGCTCTGTAGACAAACGCTCACATCACTCTTGTAGAGCAGGGGAAGACACGGACTAGAAAACACAAAACACACAGTAATATATCCTGCTGTGGAGATCTTTGATGTTAGGTATAATAAATGTATGATGTGGTTGGCAGAAGGGGCAACGCGTCAATTCTTAACCAGACAACTCTTGTCTTTGCTCCAAATTACACCACCAGGGTAAAGGTATTTTTGCTTTAATTCTTCATGACAGAAGGAGACTGAGAGGCACTGTCCATTTTTATATACAGTCAACAGTCCAGATTGTCACCACTCCATGTCAGGCCGAGTTTGTAAGATGATCAAGTTTTGCACCACCATGCAAAATGTTGGGGCGTTTCGAACCAAATTACCAGAGTTAGGTAGCTAGGGGAGTGTAGTTTGAGCTGGTGTGAAAGCTGTCAATCAAATTCTGGTGCAACAAGAACGTGAACCAACCTCAATCCTGAGGAAGCACTGCACTTTTCAAAAGTTATTCAGCTACTATAGCCAGTGGAGACTGTGTTAAAGACCACAAATCCAACGGATCTTCAGGAACAATCTGAGTTGATAGGCAGGTCTTGATTCTGAGGGACTAAGATGCCTTCTCTTGACTTGATAAGCCCCTTATTTCTTTTCCAGTACATCATTTCTCTGGCTATGGTTGCTGATTTTAACCTTAATGATTCCTGAATAAGATGGATAGATGTTGGTTCATGTCCTAACCACAAATGAACCGCACAAGAGTGTGAATCGAAGTCCTGGTCCAGTTGTTGGTCTGCACCAGAGTTCTGTGGCCAGCTTTCACAGCACCGCAAATGAACTAAACAAACTCTGGAAACAAACTCAAGTGTTTTTTTTTTATGTTCGACTCAAACAGGTAAGTTGTGAATAGGTTTGAGTGTAGTTTTTTTTTTTTTTTTTTTTTTTTTTTTAATGATACCAGTGCCTGAATTGATACTTTAAGATAAAAATAGTGTGTTGAAAATCGAAGAAGAATAAAAGCTGTCAAGACAGAAGAAATCTTTACAAGAAGCCAGTCAAACATGAAATAAGAGAAGGAAACCAGTGTAACTTAACACATAGATTTGCGGTGGCAGAGGGTCACACTGAGGTGGCAGAGTATTGACATGAAGTTTTAATACTTGTTATTTGGTCAAGTAGGTATCTGATGTTCCAGTATCATGTGAGCACCAGATTTCAATACTCATCCCTAGATGTGAAAGCACCCTGAAAGTCACAGGCAGGAACTCTAACTCAGTGGATAACTTCACTCAAAGTGCAATTTTGTCTTACATCAGTTCTTCCATGATCTCAACCTGCTGATCAGGGCTTCTCAACGTGGCACAGCGTTCTAGTCACGCTTCCAGTGGGCCAGGTTGCTCGCCTTGGGTCAGAGCGAACCGGTGGCACTTCGCAGTTGTCCTATGTGGAAATTGAAATTGCGGGTAAGAGTTAAAATCAACTCTGAAATATTGAACACTGAGATATCAACGCTCCAGTTTTTGCTGTGTGACATGCTACTGTGTAGTCAACAGAAGTGGAAATAGTATAAAAGTATTGTACTCAAGTAAAAGCACAGTTTCTTTGGTTAAAACCAACTAAAGTAGAAGTATGAGTTGAATCTGAGTTGAAGTTGATTTCAGAATGTACTCAAAACATGTACAGGTGCCCAAAAACTTCTTTCTACCCCTGCTTTGCTTACCTTTAGTGTTTGTCTCCAAGCAATACCAAACAATAAGCAAGCATTGTCCTCATGCATCCCACATTTGGTCCACCTGTACATATCCCAGTGTAAGCACTTGAATTTATCATGTAACAATGATCAAATGGGCTCTGATTTTGGACCAGTGCAAATTAACTATAACCTAGGTGTGATGATGCTCTTGGTCTCTGTAAGACCCTGGCATTCAGAGTGAATGGCGGCCTATTGAACATGCCTCTGGACTTAACTAGAGGTGAGTCATACCCTGGGGTTTCCACAGCTGCCGGTGCAGCCACCTTTAGTGAATGAGGGCTTTAGGAAGGATGGCGGATCGATGCAGAGGAGCACTAAAGCTCCTCATGGTGACACAGTTACCTTATTTAGACATTAAATGTTCATTGGTCCTCATTTGTTGTTCTCTAATCTGCATACCTCCTTTACTAAATGTTCCTATGTGCTTGTCTGAAAAGTTAATTTAATGTAGGAAAGTCCTAACATCAGCCTGAAGTCATTCTTCGATTTGAACATTGCATTCGTTAGCTGCAGAAAGATTATTTAAAAAAAAAAAAAAACAAGACTAAAGGAAAAGAAAAACTTGGAAATTAGAGTCACAGCAGAGACGAGACAGAGACAAATCATGTCTGCAGATGAAACTGACAACTTAAAGTTGAAACAGCGAGATGATGCCAAGCGCTGCACGCTGCAGAGTCAGAGTTCAGCAGAAACAAATTAGCACCGTCATTCATCTTACATTATTCATGCTTTTACAATATTTCTGCAAAGGAGAATAAAATCTGCAGAAACATCCACAGGAGGAGGAATCTGCAGGCAGAGTTCTCTGTATTTTTCACTGAGCAGACAGTATTATTCACATCTGTTCACTGAAGAAATCACTGCTTCTTTAAAGAGGGAATTTGGAGGTTTTTGAGTTTGATGATGCATACCTTTAAGGCATGATTTAGCTATTTGATATCAGCCAAACTGAGACCGTAATCACATGAGACACTGGAGAATACACGCTCTTAAATATGTACATAAATAGAGAATGATTAGGTTGTTGAACATGCTGTGTTGTGTATACTTTATGAGAGCAGCTGCTGTCAGCGTTTCAGCGCCCTCCCCTCCACTGTAGGATCCACCTGTAGGCTCGGAGTGTACCGTCCCTCATGGTGGAGAGTTAATATCGTCACTACTGACTTCCTGCTGAGCTGAGTTGAATATTTCCTCGCAGGGAGGGACACAGTCGGAGCTTTACATACTCCACATCTGCATAATAATCTATCCCACATGAGCGGGCTGTCTGAGACGGGAACTTTGGCTACATTTTCTCCTGAATCTTACATCATAATCATCTCCAACTTTACTGTTACCATTTAACCTGCAGAGGAGTGTAATTACAGCTATATCAATAAAATGGAGTAGACAATCAAACAGTGCCCTTACTGAGATGATAAACAATCCAACAGAGGAAGCAGAGTTAGTTAGAAAGGGCGTGACATAATAAGAAAACCAAACTGCATATTGCACACATTCATCTCAGCTAACAGACCCATTTCCCTTTCACTGTTGACTTACTTTAATGAGTGCAAACATAGTTTTCAGTGCAACCAGGGATTATTTTGACATCTCTGGTTCCTTACACTGGCATTACCCTCCATAAATGTCTCTAAAAGAGGGATTGCTTTGTGGATGTTTTTGAAAAATAGAGTAGGGGTGGGAATCACTAAGTAAGTCATCATACAGTATCCTTATGTAACTTTATGTAACTTTAATACTGGATGGCTCCTTGAGATGAACCATCTCATTTTGGAAGGGGCCTCAAAACATTGAATCTGTGATAAGTGATTTGTTGCAGGACTATTAAACAATAATACGTCATTATACCCGATAAACCACAGAATACAATTGTCTCTAAAAAATGAAGTAGGTAAAGTGCATGATGAATGTATTTTTACAGCACTGGTGCCATGTTCACTCCTTATCTTTGAATATCTGTCTGTCATTGTCCTTTCTGTGTTGTTGTGTTGTGGTGCTTGATCTCATCTTTATTGAATCTATGCTGCAGATTTGTGTTGCCTTAAACTCATGCAGAGGCTTTCATACGTCACCCAAGGGTGGGCGATATGGAAAAATATTGTTATACTTTTTTTTTTTCATTTTGGTGTTTAAAGGGAACATGTTATGCAAAAATCACTTTCTCAGGCTTTTCTAACAAAGATATGTGCCCCTGGCCTGTCAACAATCCCCTCAAGTACCAGAAAAATCCCCCCTCCCCACCCTCTCTGTCTCCACCTTTCAGAAAATGTGTGCTGAAACAAGCTATTCTCAGATTTTCCCCTCGTGATGTCATGTGGAGAGTTAGCCCCACCCCCAGGTTCAGTTGGCCCTCCCCGCTTGGAAGAATGTTCCGCCCTCCTCTCCTGATTCGGAGGATCAGGAAAGCCACATCCATTTTCTGAGAGAGGTGTAGTCAGGGGCGGAGTCAGACAGCTCATTAACATTTAAAGACACAGAAACAGCTTGTTCTGAGCAGGGCTGAAACAGAGGGGTTTTTAGACATGCAAAAATCCAAATAATGGAGGGTTTTTTTCAGCAACAGACTTCACAGGCATGTTTTGGGGACCTCTGGGACCAAAATAAACTAATCCAAAAAGTGGAAAATATGTCCCCTTTAAGACGAATATGTGAGTTACAGCCCAGATTAACCTATTGTGTTTCCGTGTTAAATTTTTAAATGCAACAATGCTGTGTTTACAAATCACTTTCCCCTTTTTTCGTTGCCTTCAGCAACAATCTCTTGATCAATGCATGAAAAATTTTGTTTATTTTATTGTTAGCACCACTTATTATAAGGGTGCTTTAGGTCTTTCCCCGGAATATTTAAACACAAAATATAGATTTTCTGATCTATTTTTATGAAAAAAAAAATTTCATTTTCTGCACTTCTAAAAATATCATTAACATTAATATTTAGGTATTTTTTTTTAGCATTCATAAGGCACATCTTTATAAAGCATATGACTGTTTAGGATGCTGTCTCTTGAGATCACTAAGGTTGCTTTCACTGCAGGAGCCTGGTCTCAGATCTGAGTGCATTTGAGCCCAAAGTCCGGTTTGTTAGCTTGAATGCAAACCAAACGTGCCCGGGCACTGGGCCAGGGCCCACTCAGGGACGTGGTCTAGGGCATGATTCATGTGGACTCTGGCATGGTTTGGATGAGATGTGAATGCAGCCGTGCCCAGATACGGGACAGAGTGTCGCATCAGCTTTATGACGTCATTGTAAAAACTCAACTTCTTTTCAAAGCAAGACAGTTTGTTCACATTTTTCCTTAATAAAAGGCAGAAATCATTAAAATCCAGTCAATAAACGGTCTGTTGTGACTCACCTTATGGATGAACACAAGTTGGAGTCAGTGAGAGGAGATGCAAAGGCAATAAAAGTCTCCAGTCACCTCAAAAACTGCTGTATCTGCTCAGTGCGAGCCCATTTTATCCTCTGAGCTGCACGTAGACATGCAGGTAGGAAGAACAATGTTGCTGGCATCTTAAAAAGGGATTTTAAATCCTCCATGGTAGCAGGATGGACTTTATTGCAGGGTTAAAGCAAAAACAATCTTCACTCAGGTCACGCCCTGAGTGGTTGCCAAGGTAGCGTCTTCTTCTTTCTCCTCCTTGGCGGTTTTGTAAATCAGCTATGCGCATACCGCCACCTGCTGTTTCAGATTGAGTACATACGCAAGTGGGCCCAGACACCGCCCAAATCACGTCGCGGCATGGTTTGAAAGAACTGGGCCTTGTGTGAAAGCACCCTAAAAAAGTTTGCAGAGAGTGTGTTGGGAACCAAAACTGTGTTGTACAACTGAAGAGGAAATTTCACTGCTAACAAGAGTTTAGGGGAACAAAGTCCAATGTGCAGATCTCAAGGCGACATAGGCCACTGGATAAATCATTCAGTTGCTGTTTTGTTATCATGGGACTGCATTTTTTCTTGTCAAAGGGATTTTTTTTTCTCTTGTTGTCTGACTACTTGTGTCTTTTGTCATGCTAGGAAATGTTTTGGAAAGTTGCAATCACTGTTTTTAGTAGAAAAATGTCCAAATCTATGCAAACGACATTCAGTCTGCCCTGCATGAGTCTGCTCAGACCTGTCACCAGATTGTAAAATCATATTCAGCTAACTGTAAGCCAGCAGGTTCTAGCAGCATCTGCCAGCTTGTTAGCGATGTACCTGTGATGTTCCTTGATGTTCAGCAGGTTTGAACAGTTTTGAGGCTGTTAGCATCATGTGTTAAATGAGAGAGTGGAGGATGAGGGAGAAGGAGAGGAAATAAGGGAAGGAAGTGAAGGAGGCCACTCGTGTGTTTGAACACAGCGGTGCAGGTCGTCATGTGTCATTATTTCCCATAATCCATTACAGTTTAGTGACGAAGCAGAGACGGACGCTGGTTGTTTCTCTGTGTGATGTCCTCGCTCGCCCCCCCCCTCCCCTCCCCTCCCCCCGTCTCTCTCTCTCCACATTCACACCCCTTTTAATTGTGACACTAAGCCGTCTGATACTCCGTTTCATTCACATAATCCCCGAGTGTTGTTGAAACACACTCTCTGTCATGAGTGTGTGTTTTTGTGTTTGTGAGAGTGACATCATCTCTACTGGAGGGCTGCAGCAGGCTCAGTGACTTCAGCCATTTTGGGTCGTTTTTCAGGATCGACTCCACTTTTATCCCGCTCTCATTTTGTTTACTGACTCTCTTTGAACCTAATCTCCTCCTGTCATTCAGCCCCTAATGTTAATTTCTTTTCATTTTTTCTTCTGCTTCATTTTGGCACTGACATTTGGACTTTTCTTCATTATTTTCTGCTTCTATTGTGATGTCTTTTCTTATAACCCTGCACCCTTCTATTAATATTTTCTCCTTTCTTTCACAACATTTCTCTCATTTATCCACTTTTTCTTTCTAATCCTTGTTTCCTTACCTTTAATCCTCATCTGACTACTACTTCTTCCATTTCTTCATTTCTTTATTTCTCTCTTAAACCTTTTCACATCCAGCCCTTTTGACTTTTAGTCCTTATTTTCTTCTCTAAACTGTCTGTTTTGTTTCCTTTCTTACTATTCCTCTGATTTCTTTTGAACATTTTTTTTCCTTTTGCTCACTTTCTGCCCTTCTCTAGCTTCTTTTTCTCCTTAATATTTTTATTTTCCATCCTTTTTTCTCCTTCATCACTGATGTGTCCTCCTTCCTTTGCACTTTTCTTCCTTATTTTCTTCTCTGTTCGCTCAGTCTTGTGACCTTTCTTCTTTACATCTCATAAGCCTTTTAGCTTCAGTTTATCTAATATTTCTCTTTTTGTCATTCATTTCTCTCACGCAATGTAATATTTTCTGGCTAATTTATCCTGACCCCTCACTTCCTGTTTCTTTTTAATGCCTTATATGCTGGAAGCATTCTGTTTTCAAGTTGTCCATCTGTTTGTGTGTCCTCTTTTGAACTCAATATCTCCAGAATGTTTGAACGGATTTCCATCAAACTTTGCACTAAGGTCCAACATGACCCAGGAAGAAACTGATAAGATTTTGTAGGTCAAAGGTCAAGGTCATTGGGCCTAGTGTTCATCACTTGCTCTCCAGAAAATTCACATAATGCCATGTCTTTGGAATGCTTTGAGGGATTTTCTTCCAATGATGGGGACTCAACGATGGACCCTATAATTCCACATACTCTGTCTCTGCAGTGATGACACATGAAGCAGATCCCTTGCTTTTAAGTCAGTCTTTGCAGTTCCACAGCACATTCTCTGGTCTGTCCCAGGAATGTGCTAGAAGTGCCACTCTGTTTTGCTTTGAGGGGCCATCCAGACAGAGACAAGTTTAAGAGCCCCAAAATGCTACTTTTTGAAACCGGATCTCAGAGTGAACAAATCTAATGCCACAGGAGAACGTTTTTGGTAAGAACAAAGTTTTGGGAGTGGTTGTAACATAATCTTCTTCTCAGAGCTACAGCGCCACTTACATGCCTGGCATATAAACTACAGCATTTTCAGTTGTTTTGAATGGTTTCATGACTATGTGGACATTTCTTTATAAGATGCTGTGTTTACGGAAATGGAAATAAATCGTTTTCCTCTCCATGTGGCCTGAGTCTACTTTGAGCTGAGGCTAAGGAAAGAGGCTAAATGGAGCAGTACAAATACGAGGGCGCCAATCGCTGAACTTTAAGCCTCAGGTGGGTGCTGTCTGCAAGATAATCAACCTAGTTTTTATCACAAGTTGTACAATTTTATTGTCAGTGTAATATCAAATCATTTCTTAAATTCTTGTTTTTTAGCTTTTATGGTTCACGTTATCAAATGAAAAGAAACACAAACAGTTTGCTGAGTTAAAACGTACAGTCAAATCTCAGGCACTGCTTTGAGTGACCTGTGCCTCAGGAAACAAGGCCCAGCTGATCATGGATGAACCCAACCATCCACTTTTCAAGGAGTTCTTGTTCCCGTCTGGACGTAGATATTTCTGACACGTATAGGACAGACTGAAAAATCCTCTCCTCAATGCCACTGGCCTTTTCAGTATCTCAGAACAATATTTGTTTATTGCTTTTCTTCTTTCTCCCTGATGTTCTGCATTCATTCTTCATTCCTATATTGTGAAATGTTTTGTGTGGTAATGTTAGCTGTGAAGCAGAATGCCCCTCAGGGAAAATAAAGATGTCCTTGATCCTTTTGTACTCTGCGTCTCCCTTCTCTCTTTCTCCTTCTGCTTTGTTTTCTTCTTAACCTCCTTCGTATCTTGGTTCAAGGTAAAAAAAACAACAGAAAAGGAAGCGAATGCAGATCTAACAAAATGTATTTATTTAAGAAAAAGACCCCAAAAAACACTACAAAACTTCAAAACTTAGTCAAACTTAGTCAAGCAGGGTTAATTTTGTCGACTAAAATGGTCTAAAAATGTTCATTGACACATTTTTCATGACAAATACTAGACTAAGACTAGCCAGAGTTTTAGTATGAGATTCAATATCCATGATATTTCTCCACTGTGAGTAAATCTATATCTATTCTGCCTCTCAGCTGTAGAAAGCAGGGACCCCAGGTTAGACAGGGTGAAAAAGAACACACTACCAACATTTGGTTCCAGATTTAGGGAAGACAAAAAATGCTTGGACTAAAAGGTCAAACTAAAATGTGAGTACTCTTTATGGACTAAAGTTAGACTAAAATGTTTTTGAGTTTTCTTTGACTAAATGTGACTGAAACTAAAAGACATTTAAACTAACGACTAAGACTGAGACTGAAATTTAAAATAGCTGTCAAAATTAACTCCTCCCACCACTAAAGACATGCTCATTAGGTTACTTGGTGACTCTAAATTGCCCGTAGGTGACTCTCCTTGTTTTTCCCTCATGTCTTTCTGATCTGCCCTTTGACTTTATCCCACTCTCCTTCTCCTCTCTCTCTCTGTTTCCCCTTCAAGTTTTAGATCTCCTTCTCCTTCATCTACTTTCCTTTCTCTTAGCTGAAGCCTTTTTTTTTTAGTCCGTCCACGCTTTACTTTTCTTTCTTCTCCTACTTCCTGATTGCTTAGACTTTTTTTGGCATCTTATTACACTTCTCAGTGATTTTTCATTCATCTTTCCGTTCCCTCTCCACACCTCACTTCTCGTCCTCTCTGCCCTTCTTTCATCTAAAACGCCTTTCCTCCACAACTTTTCCTCTCGCCCTATATTTCCTTTCTTCATACTTTTGTTTCTGGTTTATAACTTATTTTCCCCTTCCTTCCCTCATCTTACATTTAGATTTTCTCCTTCTAATATTTAATTGAAACCAACTTCAAAACTCACTTTTTCTTTTGCATTTTTCTGTTTCCTTTTGTGCTAATTTCCCCTTTCCAAAGATGCATGATATTAAAGGGATGATATTTTTATCATCAGACATGGAGATTTAACTCAAGTCATCTCTATTTATATAGCACTTTTCATACATTATAGCAGTGGTTCTCATACACTAATGTGTCTTAAGGCAAGTCTTGGTGTGCCGTGAGAATTCGTACAACACATTATTACTACAACTTTATGGCAAGTACTGTAACCAGGCCCGCCCACAGATCAGGCTGGACCCCTGAAAAACCCCAGAGAATGGGACCAGTTGGGATTTATCGATGATGTCAGTGTGTGTTGGATCAGTAGCATTGGTGCTAGCACCCTGGCAAGCTATTATTGGGTTGAAATTGGTGTTGAAATTATTAATTCATGCTATTTTTAACTAAGTTAACCAATATTTCTACTTATTTTTGCTTCTTCTTCTGACAACTTAAACCATTTTGCTGCTTTTTTAGCATTTTTGCCACTTCTTGTAACTACTTTTGACCAATTTTTGCCACCTTTTTGTCACTTTTCACCTAGTTTTTTTCTATTGTTTGGCCGTTTTTTTGCCATTTCTTTCCATCACTTTAACCCCATTTTACTTCTTTTTAGCAACTTTAACCCTTTTGCTGCTTTTCTGCGACTTGTGATCTATTTTGTCACCTTTCTGCCAGTTTTTGCCCACTTTTGCCTTTTTTTGACCACTTTATTGCCCAATTTTGCTTTTTCTTTGATTACTTTTAACCCCTTTTACCATCTTTTTACAACATTTAACCCTTGTAGGACACTTGCAACCCATTTTTGCCACTATTTTGACACTTTCAACAAGTTTTTGCCAATTTTAACCCATTGTTTGGCCACTTTCTTACCAATTTTCACCCATTTCTGACTTTGTTTTTCCATTTTTGCCCACTTTAGCCATCTCCATGATCCCCCAGTTGGCTGGGCCCCAGAGAGCTCTCCCCTTTATCCCCCCTTATAGGCCACCTTGACTGTAACATTATTTATAAAGTCTATTTTGTATTGATTTAAATATGGTGTTCCTTGAGATTTTGGCTTAACCTTAGGTGTGCCTTGTGCGAAAAAAGTTTGAAAACCACTGCATTATAGCATACAGCCCAAAGTGCTTCATTAAAAACAGACCGGAAATAATAAAAACAAATGACAGCAAAAGATAAATCTTAGATAAATCTTAGACCAGACCAATACAGGTCAGAAGTAATTAAATAATGTTAAAAATAATAATTATTATTTAGTAATGTTAATAATGATAAATAATGAAAATGAAATTCTACAAGAGGTTTATCAGCTGTTTAGCATCAACCTGCTAGCTAGCCATTGGTAATGCGCACAAATGCATTGGGGAAGTTTCAGGTAGGATCAAATCTATCCTAGGGCTGGGAGGTAAAATTAAATCATTAGATCACAGAGCGATGATTTAATAGGTTATCTGTTTTCACCTCTCTGTAACTGTACTTTTTTAGATTCATTTCTCCCCTGCTGAGGTGTGTCCAGCTGCTATTTAAAACATCATACTTCATGATGTGGGGCTTTACAATAAAAGTGCTCAAACAGAAATACAACTGTGGATGTCTACTGTAAAAATCTATTCAGAAATAGCACATGTATCATTGATTTAAGCCAATGATCATCAACTGGTGGCCTGGGGCCCATATCAGGTCCCCCAGAGCTTTCTGTCTGGCCCCCAGAAGGTCACTAAATTCATAAAAAGAAGAAAAGAAGATGTTGTTGGCTTGTTAAATCTACCTCAAAATGATTAATATTGAAATAGTTTTAGAATGACTTCACATTTTATTGTTCTTTATAGAAATTTACTTACCAGCCATTATTAGTAAGGACAATTTTAAATAGAGTTAAAGTTGGCAGAAAGGTTGCAAGAAAGGACAGAAAAAGTGGTGAAAAGGAGTTAAAGAGTGGCAAAAATGGGTGATAAGTGGTAAAGTGGGATGTAGAGTGGCACAAAGGGAGAAAAAATTGACAGGAATTGTAGTGAAAAGAGGTTGAAATGTTGCAAAAAAAGAGGTAAATGAGGAAAAAGGGGAAAGAAAAAATGGAAAAAATGGGTAAAAAGTGGCAAAAAAAATGCAAAAAAAACATTTAAATGGGATAAAAAATGGCAAAAAATATAAGAAAAGTGGCAAAAATAGATAAAAGAGTAGCTCAAAGAGGATAAAACGTGTAGGAAAAGTGGTTTAAAAGGGTTAAAGAATGGCAAAAATTAGGTTAAATTATTCAAAAGGGTGAAAAGGGGCAGAAAAATAGCAAAAAATAGCCTGGCACAGTAGTGAAAAGGTGTTAAAGAGAGGCACACAGGGGCAATAATTAGCAAGAAAGTTGCAAAAAAGTGATTAAAAAGTGTGCAAACGTACTTGATGACCCCTGATCTAAGTGATACATCAGTTTAAAAACAACGGTGCTGGGCTCACAGCCTGTGTTTAAGCCCCAGATGGACCAGCAGAGATGCTGGGCACACTCGCTGTATGTTGCTGTTATTACAAATATCAAACTTGGCGATAAAAGTTCGCGTTTTACCTCATTGCTGTGCTTCATGTTATTGTACATAGTCTTATAAATGTGTTATTTACACTGGCTCAAACACGTGACAATCGTTTTGTTAGCTAGCTGCTTTTAAGAGTTGGAGTTAGACTGTGCTGTTGTCTCTCACAGCTCTCTCTGCTACATTAATGGCGACATCAGTTTAGCCTCTCTCTTTGACATAACGTATGTGTTCAAAACGGTGATGATGGTGTTGCAAAACTTCATTATCCAGACATCTGTCCTCAAATTTCTCTTCATTTTCTCTTCATTTCTTACCCTCTAATTCCTTGTTTTCCTTTCTGTCCTTCAGATAAAGACCCAAGTGTCAAACACAAGGCACCGTACAGTGGTCTCACACCGTCTATCACTAAAGACACAGTATACCAGGCAGAAGGGGCGGCAAAGATCAACTCTCTTTTTCTCAACTCAGTCCTAAAACGAGGAACAGGTAGATGGAAAATGTCATAAGAACACAAGGAACAGGGGCTTTTGGTTTGGTTTTGAAGAAGAGCCTAAGTTAACCCTTCATTTTGGAAACCAAAATTCAAAGGTAAACAATGGTGTCATCTGCATATAAACAATACAAGGCATTTGACAGGTTATCACATAGATTGTTGATACAAATGGAAAAAATGAGGCCCTAAGACCGAGACTTGGGGCCTTTCCATTCTCTATCTTTACTTCCAGTCTCATTTTGACTCTAAACTTACTTCCTGTGCCCTCATATCCCTTCAAGCTTGTCGTCCAAACGTAATTTTCTTCTTCATTTTCCTGTCGGTTAATTTTATTTTCTGTTCCTTCTTATTTTCTTATTTCTTTCCTGCTGACAGCTTTGCTTTTGTTCCATCATTTGCAGCTTAGCATCCTTTGTTATTTCTCTTCCTTTGTCCCTGTTCCTACTGTTTCTTTTCATTATTTCTCATTTTGTATCTTAACCTCGGTTCAGTTTGTTGTATTTTCACATTATTGCCATTTATTCTAGTTCCTCTTTAATCCTCCCTCCTCTTAACCCTCTTTCCTTCTCTTCTGTTCTATTTGAGTAATATTTCTCCTTCTTTATTGCTCCACTCAGTCATTCCTCCATATCTCTGCCCCCTCCTTTTTATCCATCTCCTCTCTTCCCCCTCTTCCTCATTCCTTCGCCCCCTCCCTCTCTCCGTCGCCCCGTTCATATCTGCAGACTTCTTTCCCCCCTCCCTTCTCTTTTTTATCGGCACGCTCCATCAGACTCTGTGAATGGATGCCCGAGAACAAGGAGATGAATGGACTCGCATTCATCCCTAGGTGTGTTTCATCACGCTTGGACATGACTCCCCCTCTTCCTCCTCCCCCTTCTGTCCCACCCCTCTCCCTCTCTCTCTCACACAGTCACCCATTCTCCTTCAGCATATCTGATGCAGCACTCGGGCCTGTGTCAACAGCGTGGAGGGGAAACTAAGTGGATCAGCCGCCTACAGTGTCAGATCAGGAGCGATTGGCGTCGGAGGAGGAGGATATAGGGAAGGAGAGATAGGAGGAAGGAAGGGGGATTGAAGAGGGGGAAAGGGGGCAAAGAGAAATGGAAATGCAAGCCAAAGCGTAGAAAAAAGCACAAGAGGAGAGATAGAAAAGTGTGAAGGATGGAGCTATTTGAAGATGGTGGCTTAAGACAGGCATGGATCATATGTCGGATATACTGGGAGACTTCCCAGTGGTCTGAGGGTCTATTTGGACCATCATGAGCAGTCAGCATGAAATCATGAATGAGTGAATAAACCTCTCTGATTTCACGCGTCATCATATGTGAGTGTGACGCTTGTGGTTGGGTTATTATGTTTAGTGAGTTAAAGTGTTTCAGTCATAGCATCCCTCATGACTCACATAGCAATGGTCTACTGGCCGCTACTCAGCTGCTATTGATAACACTACAACCTGAAGCAATGGGCAATCATGAGAAAAGGAAAGGTGGAGCAAATAGAGAGGATAGGAAAGTGAAATGGCTTGGCCAAAGACACATTAAAATGCTTTAAAATGTTTGCCAGTAAGGGACTAGGTTACTTCACACTTAGTAGCCTGGACTACACAGTTAACTGCGGATAAATCAAATCATAGCAATGAGAGCTATCATGGCATGTTGAAAGCTGTGTTTTTGAGCCAAAGCCTAAAGAAAATGTTGGATGAAGCTTAAGTGGCATCGGCCATTTCATGACAGAAGGGGGCTCTTGAAGCCACTCAGCAGCAGCTCCTATATGGATGAGAGCAATCCATCCAGATCAGTGGTGTAAGGTAGTTATTGTGCAGGGGTGTCAAACTCAATCACAGCAGGAGCCAGACTCTGGATTTATGTCTAACCTGAGAGCCTGAGAGGGTTAAAATCAGACCATAAACTGTCAACCCATTTTCACCAGAAATAAAAGTTAAAAAAAAAAAAAAAACACCTAAGCATTGATTGTACAGTAAATCACTTTGAAATAAGTCAAAATGATTAGTTTAAAGGGTTAAAAATCTGAGATAAAAAGTCAACCTTATAGTTCAAGAGGTCAAAACACAAAACTGAAGTAGCAAAATAATGTTTTTAGAAATGCAAATATCTGAGAAAGTCCAAACCATGAATTTAAAAGGTAAAAATATAAAGTAAATTAGAAACCATGAGTTTAAAAGTTTAAAATATGAGTTGAAATATTAAATTGTAAGTCTAAAAGGTCAAATATGGAATTAAAAAGCTGAAGTTAAGATCTGAAAGGTCAAAATATGACTTAAAACTCAAAATAATGAGTTAAAAAGGTCAACATATGTCTCAAAATGTAAAATTGTGTATCTTAAAGGTCATAAAATGATATAAAATATCAAAATTATGAGTCAAAAAGGTCAAACTATAAAATAGAAATTCAAAATTCTAAGTTTGAGTCATAATTTTGAGATGCAAAATTGAAAATATGACATGAAAACACAATTAAATCACTTTTACCACTTTCCTGATTTTTTATCTAAATATTTTTACTTTTTTTCAGATTTTTATGACTAAACAAAGACATTATCTCAGACTGGTGGGCCAGTTGTAATAGAAATATGATATGATCTTGTGGGCAGCATTTGGTCCACAGGCCTTGAGTTTGAAAACCCTGTTATAGTAGCTCCAGTGCAAGCTATTATGCTCCTGTGCTTGTATACATGCACACATATTTATGCACATATATGACTTTGAAAAAAATTGGTTTACATTTTTGATGCCAGAAAAAGGCATCAAAAATTTGACTCAGTGTGTAAAAAACATTTAACCTAGGCTATGGAGATCAACAGTGCCAGCACACTTTTTTTTTAAGGGATAAAATTTGCCTTTCAAATCCCAAAAAGACATCATGCAAAAAGTTGATGTCAACACTTGGAATGCATGAACGAAGCAAACCATGCAGCTACCTCAATACCCATTACCATGCAAGGTTTGATTTGGTGATGTTTGAAAACAAAGAAAAAGACACATTTACAAGACTATGTACAAATTTCTGTTTGAGGATGAAGGAACTACGTATCCCACAATCTTTAGTGATTCATTTTATTTGTTGTTCAGGATAGCTTTTCAAGCTTTCAAACTATAGATGTAACTTTTTTTCTATACTTATCTTTTTTGTGGTTAGGGGTGGGAGATATAGAAAAAAAAATATATAATTTTTTTATGGCCAGATCTCGATTTTATCATGAGCGTTTCATTCAATTTTCAAGACAAATTTGTAAGTTGATAACCAGAAATAAACAATATTTTCTCTGTATGATTTTTTTAAATACTGTGTCAACAAGTCAGGTTTTTCTCTTTATCTTCTGTACCAACCTGCTGGCTAATGCATTGAATATATTTTTTAATGTTTTAATTATCTTATTTTGAAAAAGTCCTCCTGACCATCAGGTCAGAGCTGGACATCGCTAGTGTGACCCAGGCTTCAGTATTTGCAAAGTAAAAAAGGTCAAAGAGAAAGCTGTTAGAGCCAATGATAGTGAAAGTATACAAAAACAAGCTCCTGAGAGCAGAGGAGCTGTCCAGTCACTGTGGTGCTGAAATGATTGCACTTTTGAATGGGGCATTTTTCAGTACAATAACCTGACAATTCACAACTATTCACTTGAATTTGAAATAGGGACAAGTGATTTTAGTAGGGGAGAGATCTGATAGTTATCAACAAACAACACCATGTCCTAAAAGAGGCCAGCTATAGCATTCACAAGGTTAAGCTAAAAAAGCACCAAATGAAACAGGTGCAACCTAACTCTGACATGATAACAACTTTCAGTGGGCAGAAGCCAATCAGATACCTCAACCCTCCCCTGAAAAAGCACTTTGAATGGCATCTGACAAGCCTTGCATTATCATTTATTTTTCATTACAATTCACAGGCTGGCTATCCAGCTTGTAGGAACATCCACCTAAAAGTAGCCTACTCTTTAATCCATGTACTGCATTGGACAAATTCCCCCTACTGTGACTGGAGAGGTCCCAAACTGACATCAAATGCATTATGTGTGTATTACAACCATGCTAAATTAGTTGGATCTTAACTTGGAAAACATTATTGCGGGTCAGTGAGTGAAGAATCTGTTAACAGGCAGACTACAACTATAACATTTGACTTTTCTGTAGTTTCTCTGCAGCCCAAAGACACAGAAATCTTCTTTCACTCTCGTCTGACCCTTGTGGATGAAAGGCATATCTTAAATTGTGATCTTTGAATTGTTTGGTGAACAAAACATGACACAAAAGCATTTAATCTCATTGCTACCACCATTCAATCTCAGGACCTGTGTTCACCCAAATGGGGGCGTGGCCACTCTCTTATTAATGAAAAGACTGCTTCAAACTTACTTCAGATCAGTTTGGAAACAGACAAAGGGATGGAAATGAAGCAGGTTGTCCTAACTCAGAGGTGAACTATTTTTCTAGCTCAGTTTCTGACCAGAAATTCAGATTTCCTGCTTTATGCATTGCATGAATTGGGGCTGCACCATATGGTCAAAAACTGCAGTGAACTTGAATGTCAAATGTAGAGCTGAGGACACAGTTAGCCTACATAATTAGTGGCTCATGTGGACCGGATGGCCTAGGATGGCCTGAATTATTATCCCAGTCCTCCCCCAGCTTAAGATAAAGGAAGGAAAAGATAAAGGAAGAGAAGGTGTCAGAGGGCCGGCGGAGGAGATGGATGTGGAAAGGAGCCAGTGGAATGAGAGACAAGATGCTGCAGTGTCAAAGTTAATGAATGCACGCCGAGGTAACATATGTCATTTAGTGGAGGATTCACAATGTCAGGAGTGTGTATGCGTGCTTCTAATGGGTGTGGACTTAATGGGAGCAGTGGGTGACAGAGCCAATTTTAAAATATGTACACACACTCAAGACTGCAGTTATCTAATTCATGCACAAGACTCTACCAACCCTACCAACCTAGTTTTAAAGAACAGATCTCTCAGTACTGCAGGATTTAGCGGTAGCTTGTGATTTGTTGATGTGAGCTGGCAAAAGAAGCATGATGCCAAAGACAGTTTTTATAATTATAGAAGTTTCGTGACACATTTAAAGTTTTGCAAAGTTAAGGGGAAAGATTTTGGTGTCGGCTATAAATCACTGGGACTTTAATGCAGAATATGAGAGTCTTTCAGATGAAGGATTAGAAATCACTGTAGCAAAGCTTAGAGAGTCAACTGTGTCTTTACGGAAATGTGGAGGTTACAAACTCATGCCTGTTGAGCTTTGAGGGTGGAGGAAACTTCTTGTCTGATGCTTTTTGGCCATCAGACAAGATGCTATGTTTGGCACCAAACACTTTAACATCACTACAACCACACTATCCCCACTGCAAAGCATGGTGGTGGCAGCATCATGCTGTGGGAATGATTCTCAGCAGCCAGACCTGGAATGCTCATAAAGGTAGAGGATAAAATGAAAGAGTTAAACTATAGGAAAGTCTTATTCAGTCTGCAAGAGAACTACAGCTTAGGAGAAGATTTATGTTCCCATAAGTCAGTAATCCAAAGCATGAAGAGAAAGCTACACAGAAATGGTTAAAGACAACAAAGTGAATGTTCTGAATTGGCAGAGTCAAAGCACAGACCTCTGTCCAATAGAGAAGTTGTGACTGGACTGGAAAAGGGCTGTTCATGCCAGATCCTTGTGCAACCTGACAGCCCTTGAAAGTTTAGCAAAGAATACTTTAGCAGCTAAAATAACCATCTTCATCTACATATCTAATCAAAGGGACTAATCTGGCCTGATGTTGCAGCTGCAGCATGCAACTTGCACGACAATAAACTTGAGATAATTTCTCACCATGGTTTCATTCCCAGAGAGGAGGATTAAAGTGTTTTTAAACTCCCATTACTGTGTATCATATTACAACCAGGGGGCTAAAGTTTACAGTTTGACACTAGGGAAGACCATAGAGCAGTGCCATCACTTGATGTTAGAGTGTGAGCATGCTCTTTCCCTCTTTATTACAGGTTTTTTCTTTTTTTTTTTTGGTTTGTTTGACAAATGAGGCATGCATTATCAACAGGAGTTCTGCCAATATTTTAGAACATCTTCCAAAACAGGTAGTGGTGCTGCTGCCAGAAACAGACGCTCTCTCTAAGGTTTGTATTAAAATCTTGTGCACATTACACACTAACCTTTTTTCATTATGGTAATCAAAGTAATATTGTGGGTATTTTTAGTCTTCCAGGATAGCATATGACTGCCCATCTTCTGTCAAAATATAACAAGAAACACTGAAACATCAACCTATCATGATGAGAAAAACTATGGACAAAAAGACAACGTGGCACAGCATCACTGAATCTGGATTCTATCGTTCACATCAGGGGTGCTCAACCTTTTCAGCCCACAAGCCCCAAAATAGAGGTTTCAGACCCCCAGGATTAAACACAGCCATGCAAATGCAAGAACAGTCATGTGCAGACAAGCCATCCATAAGGAGGAACCAAAGGGGCGAAGTTTTTGGGACCCAGCCAAACTGGGGGCCCGTGGAGTCCCCATAATCCATTTCCACTGCAAAGTTCAGCTGTGATAGCCATATTTTACCATTTTACCTGGATAATAAACAATCTTACCAAAGCAACAATTATCTTTTTTTATTAATTTTTGCCATAATATACAGCCCTCTTTAAAATTTTAATCCCTTTTCCTCTAAACAGAATTAATATGAGTTAAAATGGCTGAAATGATTTTTTTTTAAATGAGAGAAATAGGACTTTAAAGTTGCAGGAATGGGTTAAAAGTGGCAAAAACTTTGTAAAAGTGGCAAAAATGGGTTAAACTGAAATAAAAAGTGTGAAGGGTCCAACAGCAGCTATATTGGCCTTAAAGTGACTTTAAATGAAATGGGATTTAAAAAGTAGGGAAAATGGGTTAAATTGGCAAAAATTGGCATAAGAAGTAGGAGATTGTGGATAAAATGATCAAAATTGGCCAAAAAAGTGGTGAAAGTGGTTAATAGTGGCAATAATGGGTCAACAGAGGCAGCAATAGGCAGAAAGTTGTAATTATTGGTTTAGAAGTGGCAAAAACAGGCAGAATAAGTAGTGGTTTAAAAGTGACAAAAATGGCTTGGAGGTGGAAGAAGTGGACAGAAAAGGTGGTGAAGTGGTTTTAAATAGGTAAAATCTGCTGGGACAAAGTGATGAAAACAGGTTAATTTTTGGCAAGACTGGCGTAAAGTGACAAAAATTGGTCCTGATTGCGTAAAATCGATTAAAAGTGGCAAATTAAAGTGCTAACAAATAAATACTTTTTACGTTCGAATATATGTAAATATATATAATATATAGATAGATAGATAGAGAGAGAGAGAGAGATTTTTCAGCTCCAAAAAGGAAGTAACTGTAAGGATGTTAGCACCAATGCTACTGTTAAAACACATTGGTACTGGCACAAATCATAACTGGAGTGGGCCAATCTTTGGGTTTGTCAGCGACCCAGCCAAATCTGTCGGCAGGCCTGTGTTCAGATTTTTTTAACATTACTTTGATTTCAGCATAAATCTAACCAAACCACCATGTTTTTATTTTACATTCAACTATTTAAGGCATAGATTTTCAAGGCATCTGGCGACCCCCCTCTCAGTATCTCTACCCCCAGGGGGGTCGTTGAGAACCGTTGGTTTACATGATCATTGAAACAAGACTGAAATTGCAACTCAATTAATCATCCAGCACTATTGGTCACTTCGACCTGCTCTCAGATAGCTGTGTATTGGGATTATGACTCTGAAATCTTTATTACACCTGGATGTCTGGATGTGTTTTGACCTACAATTCATCAAAGCAGTGATATCAGAGCGGTGCAGCTGAACGCTGACTCCTTTGATTTTTATCTGCACGGCACAATGATGCTCTCCTCAGCTCTGAGGCTTTTACACAAAAGAAAATTCACTATTTTTTAGCATTTTCTCCTTTGTGGGATTTTCTACAGTAGACATAGAGTGAGGAATAAGGAAAAGAAATGGAAGACATGCAGATTTAGAACCAGGACATCACATTTCCATGCTGTATTTTATGCCTAAACCAGACACAAACTGTGTTTTATGAGTGAAAATGAAAAAGTGATGATACTCTTGCATAATGCCGGGGAGCTGTTTCTGATATCTGCTACATAAATTCAAATGCCGCAGCCTTTCCTGCTTCCTCACATGAGATATGATCAGAGTAACACAGAAGGAAAGGTGGAAAGGTGTCTGGTCTCAGCAGGCGGGAAGGAGCTGCTCTTCATCTTCGGTTTCTCTGTCTGTCTGGGTCAGGTGTCATGCTAATCCCTCACATGGGATTATCCAGGCAGCCACATCAGATATTCAGCGAAAATGTGAGGGATCAGGTTTTTAGAAAAATGGCAGGAGCAGTGAAGAAGAGGCAGCAGCTTGTGGAGGAAGAGAAAGACAACGGGGGAGAAACAAAAGGACATCCAGCAGAACGCTGTGGAATTGGAGTGAACTAACCAGGGGCTCACCGGGCCGGGGCTGTCGCTGTAAATCTACATCAGCGGATTAATGCCGCTCCAACCCGCTGAAGAGGGAGAGAGGGAGGGATTTGCTCTGTGCACCTGTAACCCCACCTGATGTAGCGCTCCGAGACAAGGGCAGCGAAGAGCAGGAGAGGCTGAGCAGTGTGAAGAAGGAAAGAAGGAGACGGAGGTAGAGGGGAAATCTGCACCTCGAGTGTTGCATCACCTGAGGATTACTTTGTCTCCTTTTGCTCTTTTTCCTCCCTCCTTCACTTCCTTGCCCTCTCCTCTCCTCATTGCTTTCCCTCCCTCCTTCTCTCTTTCTTTTGCAGCCTTCCCGTCAGCTCAGCTCAGCTCAGCCTCGGCTGCCTATTACCCTGCAGCCACGGTACATTTTTGACTTTGTAGGCTATTAGCCCGCAGCCTGCCCTGAATACCCTCCTCTCCTAAAATCCCGGCTGAATATTGTTAGAGGAGCTTTGGAGAAGGAGGCAATTTTTTGATATGCCGAAAAAAAAATGCCTGTGTGACTCTGCCTTCTATCGGGGGCTCAGGGCTCAGTTTAGACGAGATCCCCTCCCTCACGCTGCCTCTCAAAGCTGCGGTGACTTCGGCACGGTGAATGCAATGTAGTCAATTAGGCAGGGTTCGAATCCCTGCACAGGCCCGGTGGGGTAAACTGGATGAGTAACACTTTCCTTCTCACTTAAAAGACTTGTGCAGAGGTGCAGGCACGCAAGAACCTAGCCCCCAGCTGCTCTGTGGCTAGCAGAGGTTATACTGGGCAGAAGTGAGAGAGTTTAAATGAGCGAGAGACAAAAAGATGTGTGCATGAAGCAGAACCACCATATAACCATCCATGGCACAGCATGAAACCAAGATCTGCCTCAATGCACTGATAAAAATACTAATTTTACTGGTCAAGTGTCTTTAAATGAGAGATGCAAACTTATTTAGTCATAAAATCTCATGTCAGACACTGAAGTAAAATTAACTTGCTGCTATCACAGAAATTTCTGCTAATTCCAGGCAGTTTAAGCATAGTTTTTTCCTGTTATATCTTGAACTAAGATGTTTAACTGAACTGGGCAAGCAAAAGTGGCTTTATATTTGGTATTTGTGACAAGAAATTAGAACTCTTGATGTGAGTTTTTGCAGAAAACATACTCAGGAGCATGACTAGAAATGCCAGAAATGCTTGCATGATATCAAAGTAGTTGAAAACTGTCTCACTGGTCAGAAAACTTAGCTGCACATTGGGTGTGGCTGATCACATTCTGTAATCTACCTGGTTCAGCTGCAAGGCAACAGTCGCAGGCAACTTCAAGAGCATACAGTAGGACAGGGGGTTCAAACTCAATCACAGCAGGGGCCGGATTCTGGATTCAAGACTAACCTGAGGGCCTAACAGGGTCAGTGTTTTAACCATAAACTGTCACCCTTGTTTCACTGGTAATAAAATATGAAAAAAAAACAAAAAACTAAGCACTGATCAAAAAACAATTTTCACATTTGAAAAGTTAAAAAGATAAGTTTAAAGGCTTGTAATCTGAGAAAAATAAATATTAGTTCAAAAAGGTCAAAACATGAAATTGAAATTAAAAAAATGTTTTTTATTTGCAAATATATTAGAAAGAAGTCAAAATCATGAGTTTAAAAGGTCAAAATATGAAATAAAATGTGTTATGAAATTAAAAGTCAAAAAATGATTCAAAATTTTAAATTGTGAGTCTAAGGGTCAAACTATGGGATTATGCAGTCAAAGTTTGGAGTTGAAAATATAAGGTAAAATACTAAAAATAATTGGTTAAAAAGGTCAAAATATCACTTAAATATTAGAATTATGAATCTTAAGGCTCAAAATATTATGAGAAGTCAAAATTATGAATTGAAATCCTCAAAGAATGAAATTAAAACTCAAAATCCTATGTTTGAGTCCTAATTGTGAGATGCTAAATTGAAAATGTGAAATTAAAACACAATTAATTTCTTTTCCCACATTTCTGACTTCTTATCTAAATAGTTTTACTTCTTACTTTTTCAGATTTTGTGACTTAACAAGGATATCTTAAATCATCAAGGATAAGTTTACATTTTTATACTTGAGGAAATCTGCAGAACTCATACTGATGGATCAGTTATAACAGAAATATGAGATCATCTTTCTGGCCTGATTTAACTGTTCCAAGGGCTGGAGTTTGACACCTGTACATTAGGATGAAGCAATATTCACTTTCTATTCTCTAAATGTTCCCAAAATTGTACTGCAAGGCACTTTATTACCTCCATGTAAACACAACATACATGAAGCAGGTCAGACCAAGGACTTGCCCTCATGCAAGCACAGCAGGCAGAGCATGCACCTCTGGAGGTGTTTTATTCAACCTCTTTGAAAAATGATTAAAGTCTTTAAACAAGACCAGGTTAAAACCCAGTATATGGCTGACTGCAACTATCTGGGGTGCCTGTTGAAATGTCTGACTGAACTGTGTGATCAGGCAGTCTACTTTAGCAGCTAAAATAACCATCTTCATCTTCATATCTAATAAAAGTGGTTTAAATGGGCCTGATGTTGCAGCTGCAGCATGCAGCTTGCACAGCAATCACTAATAAACTTAAGATAATTTCTCATCATGGTTTCATTCCCAGAGAGGAGGATTAAAGTGTTTTAAACTCCCATTACTGTGTATCATATTACAACCAGGGTGCTACAGTTTACCGTTTGACACTAGGGAAGACCATAGAGAGGTGCCATCACTTGATGTATGAGTATAACATGTTCTTGCCCTCTTCATCACAGCTTTTTTTTTCCTTGTTTCACAAATGAGGCATGCATTATCAACAGGAGTTCTGCCAGTAATTTCAGAACATCTTCAAAAACAGGTAGTGGTGCTGCTGCCAGAAACAGACACTCTCTGTAAGGCTTGTATTATAGTCCTGGGCACATTACACAGCAAGATTTTTTCATTATGGTAAGAAAAGCAACTGTGGGTATTTTTAATACTCCAGGATACCATGTGACTGCCCAACTTTTGTCAAAATCTAACAAGAAACACTGAAACATCAACCTATTATAACAAAAACTATGGACAAAAAAGGACGTGGCACTGAATCGGCAACCAGAACTTCATGTAAAATTGATGCCAAGGCCGCTCGGCAGATGTGCAAAAACAACTTCTGTGCCAAGACAAGCTTTCAATGTGACTCTTTGTTCTTGTTTTAAAAAGAAATGTAGTCCAGTTCTGATCAAACTGCCTCTTTCCTACAGCTACATTCGAGCTAACGCCTACTGCGGCAGCAGCCCCTGGATGCATCGTTAAAACGCCACCATAACGATAGTAAACCCATACTGAAACAGAGCAATAGAAGAGTGAAAACACCTTTTCTGTCACGGCAAGCTTTCAGTGTTGCTCTCTGCTGTGGCTAAGTTCGAGCTAATCACTCCACTAGTAGGTATTGTATACAACCAGTCGCAACAACTAACCCTTTCCCATAACTATCGCAAATTCATGCCAAAGCAGGCTGACAGAAGAGTAAAAACACCCTTTTTGTCACAGAAAGCTTTCAGTGTTGCCCACAGCGCTTGTTTAATAAAGAAATATTATCCAGTTCTGACCAAACTGCCGCTGTCGCAAAGTCCAAGCTAATCATTCCACTAGCAGTAATTGTGTACAAGAATTCACACAAGAAGTTACTCTGGTCCCGTAACTATCACAGAGTCATGCTGAAGCAGGTCAGCAGAAGATTGAAAACACATTAAAAGCTTTTAGGATTGTTTTTATTCTTTATGTTTGTGAATTGTTGAGAAAATATTGCAATGAATATTGCATGTACCCAAGTCCAATTCAATCCCAACCACAGAAAACTTTCCAGAAAGTATATTTAAAACGTGTTTTACTCTTGTAAAACCTTTTTTAGAGTTTTTAAATGCTATTCGTGCACTTCTGACAGAGGGCTATTTTGGAGTTTGGTTCCCTGTGGTTCTGAAGGCTTTCAAACCTAAGACTTATGTGTGATTTCGTCCGTCGTTGCTCTCGCTGCATTGATCCCCGCGTCCATTTTCAAGTCAAAGCAGTCATTTTGCCGATGGCGAGCTGAACACTAGTGTAATTTGTGTCACTGCCAGTAAGAGTTGTCCCCGTCTCGACACAGACGAAGACAAATAAGCAGTCAGCGTCCGGAGTTGAATATACAGCTGGATCAATAAGCAGATTTGGCTTTTTCATTAAATGGTCACAAGATTAAGGAAAGTCGATAAAGACGGCCAACATCTCTGACCCACAGAGCCCACTGCAGAGGCGCAGGGTGACGCAAATGATATGTCTAATTGAAGCACATTTCTGATGGTTAAAGGACTGTTTGAGAGCAGACAGACACATTATTCAGAGGTGAAAGTTGCCATAATGTGCTGAATGCAGATAGGAGCAGAGACAAATACGTAAAACTTCATTAATTTCACCCTCGCAGAATTCACAGAGGAGCCGTGGCTCCATATTTGGGTCAAGTTTAAAGTCTTCCTCGATAATGACCCCTGGGAGTGAAAGAACAGCTCTCTCTTTCCCTACTGTAAGTGATGTGCTGAGGAAAGGAAAAATACTGGGTTTGCATTATAGAAAAGTTGAAGCAGTATAGGAATGACTTCTGTAGAATCTGTTCTGACTGCTTTGGCTTTACTGGCAGTGATGCTCTTGATCTGAATCATCACAATTTTCTCATTAGCTGCTGCTTTGTTTTGGTCAATTTTTGGCTAAACTCGATGGCTGTGAGCCCAAGACATAAAATAAACAGAACTGCTGCGTGTCATGGAGTAAAGTGTCCTCAGTCATCTGCTTTTTTCACTGTATGCTTTGATTGTTTCAGTAATTTACCATTAAATTAAGTTACGCCAATGACTCATGACTACATTTCTACAAAAGAAGTTGGATAAAACCATTCACATGGCAGGTTATTTTAAACAGAACATAAAGGTTCAGGTAAATTAAAATACTGTGCCATTTTTTATAATCAGCTCCTTGTGATTTAAATTTGGATCTTCTTTGAAAGTCTTTAGGTTTATTTGTGTTAGATGTGTATGCATACAGCACATAGCTTATACCGTTGGAAAGCCTGTTAATGTCCTTTTTAAATGATGCCACATTTGTAAGGAACATGCATTCGTGGGATGAGCAGCAGAGCTGACTATGTGGGTTGTGCCCATGAAAAATGTGTCAAATCTTCTCTGCCGCTGCCAAACAGCTGATTCTGCCATTGACTCTTGTTTGGTGTTTGGTGGATTGGATGATTGAAGTCTGAAGAAACAGGACATATTGGCAATTTAACTATTTATTCATTAAACAAACAGGAGCCTTAGTAGAGTGTGGAAGAACCATACACAGCCACAACAGCCTGGTCACCAGCCTGGTCAAACATTGCTGTGGGATGGCATCCCATTCTTCAACCAGCATTTGTCTAAAGTCAGCCATTTCATCCTCTCCACTCCCAAATTCTGGAGGTAGTCTCTGATAAGCCTCGCTTTGTGGGAGTGACTGTTGTCCCACTTCTGTCCCAGACTGTGGAGAAATGGGATTTCCACTGGTTGCAGAATCTCATCTTGATATCTCTCTGCATTGAGATTTTTCTCTAATGATGATGAGCCTCGTTATCCCAGTGAGGGAGATATCGCCCCACACCATCACACTGCCTCCACCAAAAGATGTGACTCTATCTGGGCAGCAATCAGCATAGTGTACTCTGCTTCTTCTCAACACTTTGACCTTGCAGATCCAACTGCTGTAGGCAGGATCTGGACTCATCGCTGAACATAACAGGTGCCAATTGGGGCCCGATTGTCAGCACCTGAGTAGCAGAAGCTCAACACAAGAGTCAATAGCAACAGCAAAATAAGCTGTATGGCAGAGAAGATTTGAAACATTTTTCATGGGCGCAACCCACATACTCAACTCTGCTGCTCATCCCGCAAATGCATGTTCCTTATGAATGTGGCACCATTTAAAATGAAAATAAACAGGCCTTCCAACGGTATAAAATTTATTGGAAGCATTGTTACAACAAAGAAATAATCTACCAAACATATGTGTCCTTACTAAGTTTAGTTTTTTGCAGTAGTAAGGTTTATATTTGTATTTGTCACACGTAACCAACATCTTAAAACTGTTTATTTTAACATTAATCTCACTGTATTAGCAATGTGATTTAATTATCTGATCTTTTATCTAAACAAAAGCCCAATCAGCTCTTCTTGCAACAAATTTGAAACTTTTTCATATCTAACAAAATATAGTAGCTAAATTAGGACTGCACTCGTCTACTAGTCCACTGTTCATCTGGTGTGTTTTGTTCTTTAAGCATTTGTTCAAACAGTAAATGGGTCACACTAAGAAGAACGCCTTTACATACAATGTGGAACTATGTAGTATACTTCCTTCCTAGCCTGACATCTTTTTACTTGTTTACCCTTCAAGGATTATGGAAGAAGTGTAATTCTGGCTATCTGGATTGAGAAAAAAATTAAGTTTCACAAACTTTTTTTTTTTTTTTAACCACAGAGCTTCTTCCCCAAACACTCAGTAAGAAAACCTCCAGGGTTTGGTTGATGAAACTTACATAGCTCTAATTTCCAGGTTGGCCTACAAAATTATCTCCTCTGCCCACTATTGAACCTCAAGTTATGGCTTCACTGGCTGTAACATAGCTGCTCGAGCTATTTGTCAGTAATGCTACATGCTTTTTTGCACCAGATCAACACCACTTTATCATTTAATGCATAAGCCATGAAGGGACAAAGGAAAAGTAACTGGAAACAACAAGATGTCTCAGTAAGATCTGAGAAAGTCCACTCAAAAAAGCTATCCATGAGTTTTGAGCCTGTCAAGTGCATAAAGATCTTTAAGTCTTTTTATCCCAGTGTTCAAAAATCTGCAACTGAAGCGGCATTCTGTCATCTCAGACACAGAGGAAGCATGACTGACACATGACTTTACACTTTTACACCAGACAGATGAAGCATAGCAGCTCCAGTTATCTTTAAGGGAACACCTCAAAGTCCTCAGGGTTTCCTACAAACTCCACATAGTCTAGAACCTGTCCACAGTGGATCTATTTTAGAAAACCCTGTTTCATTCACTATGTGCATATGTCATAAGAAAGCTTTGATCATTTCAGAGCGCATTTTTGAATTAAAATCACATCTGTTTTCATTAAACTTTCTTACCGATGACACAGCATGCAAAGCATACTAAATTAGACCATCTTTTATATTCATGGGGATTTGTTACCACTCATTCTTCTGTCTGTGAACAGACCATGCATGTTTGGTTGTCATCAAACAAGAACAGAAGCATTTCTTACCTGAAACCCTCCACAAGATTTCCACCACGGCTTGACTTCTTCCTTCACCTGCTCTGTCCTGGTCCTCTATGTGTGACATTTGACCTCTGCACTCTTATTGGTGGATAAATCTGCTTGCAGTGATGCACAATTTCAGCTCTATTCATAAATGCTATGAGAGTGCACTTTGGTTTACTGCTGCAGCTTGTATCAGCAGAAGGAGGTCAGCTGAGTATGTGAGGAGCTCTGAAGAGAAGCTCCTTCCTCATCTTCTTCTCTTTGGGTGCATCACTGCCACCTGCTGCAGTGGAGCTAATGAGTCTGTTTCCATAACAATACTTTTACAGCATTTTCATTAACTTAGGCTTGCTAAAACATTCAACAGACTTCTGTCTTACTTGACTGGAACTCCTGACTGAAACCATGGTAAAACATGAGTCTTTTGCAAGTGTCTTCACTGCAGGAGGAGCTTTGTTAGGAAAACCAGGAAGCAGGTGGAGCCTAACAGCCAATATTTAAGAGTGTATGTGCCCAGGTGTGAGCCTTTTACCTCCAGTAGAGGAACCCTGAGGTCATAACCAGAAATGAAAATTCTTCACAGTGAGTTTTTATGTTCTTGGTTCATTCATGTTTGCAGCAGATTGGTGCTTTTGAATCATTTATTCAAGAAGAGTGGCTGCACTTGTTATGTCCTGTCAGTTAATGCTTCTAAATAGATCGGTTCCCCGTGTTTTTTATTGTTAATTCATGGTTGATATTTTATTCAAGACAAAAATACAGCCACAGTGTGTTTCTGTCATACCTGAGGCTAGACATCAGCATAAAACATGTTTGGTTTGAAAGTTATACAGTCTTCTTTTTTTTTTTTTTTTTTTTTTTTTTGCTCTAAAGAGATTTTACTGTTGTCTGTTAAAATGCTAATTCTACACAAGAGCTCAGTCCTGATCTCAGGCCATGTTTTAACACCTAAGAGGGCATTTTAGATCTTAAAATTGGTGTTAAGGTTTGGAACTAGCCAGCAGCTTGGTCAGTGTTGCTACATTTGAGTTACAAACCACTCTTAAAAGTTAGATTTTATTTCCTGTATTCATTTTAAGCACAAGAAGCCACATTTTAAAGGAAATGGGAACAATGGTGTTGTAAAAATGTTGCTGCAAAGCCTGCAATACAGCTACAGACTGACACATGTGAAAAGCAATGCAAAACCAGTAACTTGACCATGCATTTCCAGGATGGATGCATGTTTACGGCTTGTTTAAAACCCTTCCCAGGCTTTGTGCATTTAAACCATGCAATATGCATGCATTTGCATGAAGCTGGCTCACCTTGTTGTGGGTTTTCTTTGTTTCAAAGTTGTTTTTTTTATTGAATTTGGATGTTAATGTCTCACTGCTGCATTGTGACTTTTATAAATGTCCTGATCTGGTGGTAGCAGAAAAAAAATATTGCAGATAGGAGGAATTATTGAAAGATGTTTGAAGACTACTATGTGACACTAAATACAATGCCTGAGACTTAAAGACTAGGGGGACATTAAATTCTTAAAATCTCTGATGTGATGTGTGAATACTCCTAGAGTCAAAGACAGCAATGTTGCACCTCAACATGCTAATAACTGCCTCCTATTGAAATCAGTGGAATATAAAGTCCCCCTCTCTGCCTCACAGCTGGCTTTGTGGCATTTGTGTCAGCAGCTGTGAAAAATTGCTTTGACATTTAACCATACATCCCGCTTTTTTTTGCAACAGTGAACACAAACAGAGAGAAGCAGCAGTACGGTACACATCATGTATGTTAAAGTTCATGGCTCTCATGCCGTTAAAGTGGATCAAAGCCTGCTAGCTGCAGAAACAATGGCTGTGCAGCTGTGGAGCCATATGTCACTCAGACGATGACTTCCTGCAGACATTGTTGGTAGTAATTTAATTCCGCCCGACCTCGTCTTCTGCAGCTCCAGAGCCTTATCCCTGAGCAGTTCCTGCACATGCCACCCTATCTGCCCACAGTCCAACGAGCTAATAGGATGATAAGCACCATTTGCTTGAGAAGATCTCTTTATTTCTACCTAAATCCCTTCTAATTTGCTCATTTTGCCCACATCAGTAGGACCCTTTGTTCACTCTAGGCAGGGATGAAAACGGTATTGCGTAATCAATCAGCTGTGGGCGATTGATCATTGCATCAGGCAGAGACTTTACGGCCTCTTACACTTTCTCCCTGCATGAAAAATGTTAATTCATGCTTCTTTTTCTCTCTCTCCCTGCAGTCGATGTGACCTTTGGACTCTTGCATAACCAGCTCCTTGTAATATTAGAGAATTATAAGCATTTTAATCTAGCTGCCAGGTGTTTAGGATGAGGGTGTCGGGGATATGCCCAAACATAAAAGTGATGATCCGTCATATTGGCTTCTTGTTCTGCTTATGGTAGAGGTTTTAAAAAGTCGACTGCTTTACAGCTTTCTTTAAATCCTCGGTTTACACACAGGAGATTTACTCAAGGAGGCTGTTTTTTTTTTCTCGTTTCCAAGCTCTTGATCACAGACACTTGTCTGACTTTTTTAGTAAAGCATGTGTATGTTCAGTGTTGTTGATAGAAAGCATGTTCAGCGTTTTGCTCAAAAGCCTCCTGGCAGTAGTAGATACAGTTGAACTACGGTATCTCCGAGGGCCATTTTTCTTTTCAGACAGTAGACCAACACAAACAACTCATAAAACATGGAAGAAAGATCTATATATCTGAAAGTAAAGCAAATATGTTGCTCAAAGCAAGAGAAAGAGAACTTTCCAGTAAATAGCAAACAGGATTTTGCAGTAAAAACGTGGTAAAATTGTCAGAGATATGAATCAACATGTAGGCTGTGTGCACAAAAAAAGCAGATAACAAGTAACAGGTGTGCACATTAACTTTAACAATGTGATCCAAACTGATGGACAGCAGGGGCAGGGCCTCATATACAGCAGCTATACTTCAACTGAGAACCTCTCAACTCCCAAACACAAACAATTACAGAGCAAATTTCTCCACTGCACAACAGTGCATAGCTTATTGTGGAAAAATCCAATATGCAGTCCATTCTCTCACTCAGGTTCAGTTCACACAACCACAATCATGGGCAAGAATGCTGACTTGACAGTCATTCAGAGGATAGTCACTGGCACCCTTCACAAAGAGGTGCTGAAAGGGCAGGCTGTTCTCAGAGGCTGTATCAAAGCAGATTCATGGAAGTTGATTGGGAGAGGAAAGTGTGGTAAGAAAAGGAGCACAAACAACAAGGATAAGCTCCTTCTTCACAGGATCATCATACAAAGCATAGTCAAGAATTTAGAGGAGTAGACTGTAGACTGTGACTGACAAGTATCAGGTCAGATCACTCCTGAACCACAGACGTCATAAGCGTCCCATGTGGGCCAAGGAGAAAAGAACTGGACTGTTGCTCGGTTTCAGATGAAAGTAAATTTTTCATTGCATTTGAAAATGATGAAGATCAGAGAGGACCAGAATCCAAGGTGCTTGAAGTTCAGTGTTTTCAGTTCTCACAGTCAGTGATGTTTGAGGTGCCGTGTCTGCTGCTGTTGGTAAACTGTGTTTATAGTCCAGAGTCAACACTGTCTAGCAGGAGATTTCAGAGCCTTTCTGTTACGGCTGTGGCTGTATTGTGTTGCTGTTGGGCTTATGATTTGTGTTCTCTGTCTGTGTCGTCTTCTGTTTTTGTGTGAGAGTGAGTCCTCTGTCTGTGCGTGTAGCTTTGTTCGTCCCATGTGATTGTGAGTCAGTGAATTGTCTGTTGTGTGTGTGTGAATCTTGAGTCACAAGGCTGATCAGTTCCTGGCCTTTCTAATATGACAGTCTTTGATTGACCCGGTGGCATCTCTGACAGCAGCACCTTTTGTTTGCCTCCAAACTCTAGCTTATATTGGTGAGAATTGTGTTTTTGTGAATCTGGTGGTATTTGAAAACTTTGAATCTTCTAAACGTTGATCTTACTGAATTGTTGTCATAGTAGTTGCTTTTTTTGGTAATTGTGTTTTTAGATTATTTTTGAGTGCTAAAATCGCCTCTTAAGCTTGTATTCAGTCTTTTCTTTGACTTGTTCAAAGCTGCACATTTTGTTTGAGTAATTGTAAATCAATTATTGTTAAATCTGGATTCTTACCCTGCTTTTTAGATGGGGAATGGGAAGAAACATTCCTTTTACAAATTATGTTATATAGCTTCTCCCTTGACTGGCGCGTAACACCTTTATGCTTCCATCTGCTGAGAAGCTTTATGGCGATACTGATTTCCTTTTCCAGCAGGACTTGGCACCTGCCCACAGTGAAGCCAAAACCACCAGAAACTGGTTTGCTGGCCATGGTGTTACTGTTTGATTGGCCAGCAAACTGGTCTGACCTGAACCCCATAGAGCAGTGGTTCTCAACCTTGGGGTCGGGACCCCCTTTGGGGTCGCGAGACGCTGAGAGGGGGTCTCCAGATGCCCCCCCCAAAAAAAAAAAAATTTTAAATTACGCTGTTGCCACTTTGCAACATTTTTTTTTACCCCTTTTCATCATTTTTTTCCCACGATTTTAAAACATTTTTGCCATTTAACACCTATTTTTGTCAGTTTTAAACTCTTTCTACCACTTTTATTCTACCTGTTTTTGTCACTTCTAAACCAATTCTTGCCACTTAAGCTTAATGTGGCCTCTGTTGACCCGTTATTGCTACTATTAACTCCTTTTTTCTTTTTTAACCACTTTTTACACCCAGTTTTTTTTTCCCATTTTGACCACATTTTACCATTTAATATGCCCAGTTTTGGTAGTTTAACCAATTTCTGCCAATGTCTGCCTATTTTTTTTACTTTCTCAGTTAACCCTTTTTTGCCAGTTTACATCAATGTTTCATCCCATTTCACCAAATTTCCACCCATTTTTGCCAATTTAAAGCCATTTTAGCCACATTTTAACTCCCTTTTACCACTATTTATGCCCATTTTGCCACTTCTAACCTATGTCTGCTAACTTTTAAATACAACTTCACCACCTTTCCACCATTTTTGCCATTAATAACCCATTGTAGCAATTTTAAACCATTTCAGTTTTTTTTTTTTTTTTTTTAAACAAAAAGTTTTACATTTTTAAGAAGACTTTTTACTACACAGATGATTACAAAAATAAATTTGTTCCTTTGATAAGTGTGTTTATCATTCAGGTTAAATATGAAATATGGATACCACAGCTAACTTTACAATGGACCATGATTTTGCTGACCTCCATGAGCCCTAAGTTTGGCTGGGCTACAGAACGCTCTCCCATTTATCCCCACTTATGGGCCGCCTTGTCTGCACATGCCTATTCTTAATTGTGCATGGCTGTTCAACCACCTTCTGGTACAGTGGGGGTCCCTGGTCTCTGGCACCTTTATTTTGGGGGTCTTGGGCTGAAAAGGTTGAGAACCACTGCCGTAGAGAATCTCGGGCTTCATAACACCCCAGCAGTGCCACAGACTGATCGCCTCCATGCCATGTCACATTGATGCAGTCATTTGTGCAAAAGCAGTTCTAACCTGGGTAAAAAAATGCTGCTTATTCAAATTTCTAATTTCAGGAGGGAAATACATTTAAAAAATATACTGGAGCACTTTAAAGCAACATTGAGCCTGTTTCAGGTGTTGAATAAGGGATCAGATATGATCTGATTTTGGGTTAACTTGTTGCTATAAGATTGAACCGACAGATAAGAAACTAATCCAAGACAAAGAACCAGTTTGTGATCAAACTTTTAAGATACGTTAAATTGCTTCTTACTGCAGATGTCGTACCTGAATGGGAGTTGTTAAAATCAAGAGAGTGTTTGGGGATTTCTTGTGGCTCTGCTGTAGACGGTGTTTCAATAAAATGATGTAAGAGCCAGCAAACCCTCAATCAGAGGACATATTGTAGAGTAATGATGGAAATGTGCTTCTATGTTTGTTTGATGTGTAATTTGGAGGAACATTATATTCTCCTTAACCAGCTCAGATGGTTTATTCTTGTACTTTTCCTCTCTTCGTGACACGAAGCTTCAGCGAAAGATAAATCTCCTACTTCATTTATTGGCCCAGTCTGTTTCCATCGCCTCGAACTCTCTGCTGCAGTAAATACTAAATGCTATAGAGAATGTTCTCATAATTCTTTGTCTTTAGTTTGTTTTCAAGGTTCACGAGCCGACAGCTTCCATTTTCTAACCTCAGATAAAAATGACCTTGTGAGTTTGTGTGCATTCACGACGTGTCCTGCGTCCTGATCGGAGAGGATCCGCTGTGATTATCTGTGTGAGGTAAATAATTCACGTTCTCGGTCCGGCACAGCGGCTCAGTGGCTGCAGGGCAGATCCTCGTGGAGAATATATTAGAAAACAGGAAGTTTTGTTTTAAAATAGTGCTGCAAAATCATGAAAACATGATGTGCTGTGCTGGGCCGCTCTAAATTAATCTAAAGTTGTGCATAATTCAATAAGCTTCTGAAAATATACTCAGAATAAGAAAATTTTATTGATTGAACAATATTTATATGATATTGATGAGATATCTAATTGCTTTAATACATAAATGCCTATATTTTAAATCTTTTAACCCTCCAAATATTTTGATTCTTTGACTCTGACTTCTGTCAAAGCAAAACCACGGCTGTAAAAGCTCAAGGACGAAAACATCAGCGAGATTGAAAAGATTTGATGGTTTGTTTTCCTCTCTTTAATTGAATCCAGAACCAGTGAGACAATCATTTAATCTGTTTTCAATCTGTTTTATACATCAGAGGGTTCTAGTGAAGTGCGGATGCTTTTAAAATCAGTTTATTCAGCTGTTTTTGAGGCTCATCTTTCCTTCCTGTTGTGGCTTAGTTCCTCTGTTTTTTGGAGGTCACGGTCACTTTTAACAAACCTTAAAAGTCTCAATGTCTTCTCTTTAGAAGAAACTTCTGTCCAAACGTTCCCATCATACATCATTCTCTGTCCATCCACCTTTAAAGGCTCACTGTGGAACCTTTCAGCCCACCAATGCTTTCTTTCAACACTCTCAACTGTCCCGTCCTTTCCATTTAACCACTCGTCTGTTGTCTGCAGATCTTACAGGTCACTGACAGATCTCTAGACCAGAGGCAGGAAGGGATTTTTTCAGGGAGAAGCACCAAAAAGATACATTTTCTGCCATTTATGGCTGTGAAAACTGGTCTGGCTACTTCTGAGTCCAAAAAGTACAAACGCATTACAGAAAAAGTTTAACAAGTTTGCAGAGAAGCGGCTGCAGACATGCATTAGACTGGGGGTGTCAAACTCAATCAAAGCAGGGGCCGGATTCTGAATTTAGGTCTAACCAGAGAGCCTAACAGGGTCAATATTTAACCATAAACTGTCATTTGCACCACTAAGGAAAAAAAAAGGTGAAAACTAACTGAGTACTGATGATAAATGGTTTTCAGATTTAGAAAAAGTCAAAATTACAAGTTACAGCTCAAAATCTGATATGAAAGTCAAACATATTAATTCAAAAGGTCAAAACACAGAATTCAAAGACAAAATAAAGGTTTTAAAGGGCAAATATATGAGACAGAATGTCAAGGGAGTTTAAGGAATGGAAATATTACATAAAATTCAAAATAATGAATTTAAAAGGTAAAAAAAATGAGTTGAAATTTTAAATTGTGAGTGCTTAAGGTCAAAATGTGGGATTAAAAGTCAAAGTTAGGAGCTGAAAAGGTCAAAAGGTGAGCTCATACTTGAAACAGTGAGTTGAAAAAGTCCAAATATGACTTAAAATTCACAACTGTGAATTTTAAAGCTTTAATTTTGATGTAAAAAGTCAAAATTGTAAATTTTAAAGGTCAAAATATTAAATAAAAACCAAACAATAAATTTGACTGTGAGATGCAAAATTGAAAATATGAAATGAAAACAAATTAATTTCTTTTCAACATTCCTGACATTTTATCTAAATATTTTAACCTTTTAGTTTTTCACCTTTCAAAGGTTAAGTTTACATTTTCATACTGTAGTAAATCTGCAGACCTCATATCAGCAGGCTAATTACAATAGAAATATGATATGATCTTGTGGTCTGAGTAAAACAGTACCACGGGCTGAGTTTGGCCCCCAGGCCTTGAGTTTGACACCCCTGCAGTAGACTGTCTAAAGTCAGATGCCACTTATAAATGCAGTGACCACTGTGAAAGGTAAGGCCTTAATCAAAGCATTGATATCCAATCGGGGCGACTTTATATTCAAAACTTCAGGGGTGCTCAGCAAAAGTAGCATGTAGACAGCTTTACAAGTGTTAACTACATCCATCAGAACAGCATCACTGAGGACCTAGTCAACCATATGGCCTCAAATAAAGAGTCTGGCACCACATATATATGAATTAAATTCTGCATATCATAATAATCAAATACAGGGCTGCATGGCGACACAGGGGTTAGCGCTGTTGCCTCACAGCATGGAGGTTCCTGGTTTGGTTCCCGGTCAGTGCCTTTCTATGTGGAGTTTGTTCTCCCTGTACACACGTGGGTTCTCTCTGGGTACTCCGGCTTCCTCCCACCACCAAAAATTAGGTTAATTGGTGACTCTAAATTGGCCGTAGGTGTAAATGTGAGCGTGCCTGGTTGTCTGTCTCTATATGTCAGCCCTGTGATTGACTGGCGACCAGTCCAGGGTGTACTCTGCCTCTCGCCCAGTGATAGCCAAGATAGGCTCCAGCCCCCTTGTGATGGGATAAGTGGTATAGAAAATGGATGGATAATATGGGAATTTGTTATTTAAATGATGCAGTAAACTTGGTGTAACAGGTTGCAGTGTTCAGTACCTCGCCCATTACTGCTTATCACTGGTCCCATTGTCATATTTAAAAAAATGTGGATGCTGAAATAGTTTGCATTCACCTTCATCATTTTACACATGTGTTTACTATTACTTTTATACACATTATTTAGTGTTTCTGTTTGATATGACAGTTTAGATTGACATGGATAATCTGCCTAATCAATCAAAACAAGGACATGATTCTGGTCTCTGTGTTCCTGGTTTGTCAGTATTGTGCCAGGCAGCCATTGGGTTTCCAGACACATTTCAGAGCTGGTGGTGTATTTTTCTACTCCTTTCAAAGCTACATGTCTGCTCCTCTCTCCAGCTCCTCTGTCTCTTCCCCCTCTGACAGCGAGACACACCGAATGACAACAAGCGATGACTTAAAGGAGCTCTGTGTCCCCGAATCATCCCAGGCAAATCTTTTTCCTTCTTCTGCCTTTACCTGTCTTCTGTCTTCTGACTCCCTCTCCCACTTTGAACACGTCTGAGTCCGACTTCCTGTTGTTGTTTTTCCTCGGTCTGTCTCTCAGACTTGATTTATCCAGAGGAGAGGTTTCGCTGAGCTTGCATGCTCTTTTTTAAGCAACGCCCTGTTTCACATTCACAGAGAGAAGCACATTATTCATGCTTCTTTTGGTTTTTGGAGAGGACTGTTTTTCCCTTGCTTTGTCTGGAGATTCAGTGATCCTGTAGAAGAAATCAAATATTTGCAGATGAGGCGCTTATTGTGGGAGTTACTGAGGGTTAATGGAGGCTAAAAGGCAGATAGCAGTTCCAGAAGTGGGGATTATTTTTGGATCTATTACTACACTTTCATATATTTAGGTCCATCTTATACAGAGTGAAATATTTCATAACCTTTTTGTTTCAATGTTGATGATAACAGCTGAGAGCTCACGACAATAAAAATCTCAGAATATCAAAATACAAAACATAAGCCAAAAAAAAGATTTATAATACACACATGCTGACCTTCTGGAAAATTAAAAGTAATTCATGCACTCAGTAATTAGTTGGAGCTCTTTTTGCACAAATTGCCTCTATGTGACATGGCATGGAGCCAATCAGTCTCCAGCCCTGCTAGGGTGTTATGAAGCTCAGGTTGCTCTGATAGCAGCCTTCAGCTCATCTGAACACTGAGCTTGGTGTCTCTCATCTTCCTCTTAACATTTCTGAGATTCTTTAGGGGGTTCAGGTCAGATCAGTTGACTGGCCAATCAAACCCAGTATAGCCACGGTCTGCAAACCAGTTTCTGGTAGTTTTGGCTTCACTGTAGGCCGGTCAAGTCCTGCTGGAAAGATAAATCAGTATCTCCATAAAGATCTTCAGCAGATGGAAGCATAAAGTGCCCTAAAATCTCCTGGTGGATGGCTGACAGTGTTGACTAAATCTTGCTCTCTGTCCCTGCTTTCCTCTCCTCGATCATCCTCCCTACGACATCCGTGTCTTTTCTCCTACAACATCCTCACCTTGCTCTCTGTCCCTGCTTTCTTCTCCTCCAACATCCTCCTCCTTCTCTCTATCCCTGCTCTTCTCTCCTTCAGCATCCTCATCTTGCTCTGTCTCTGGTTTCATCCTCCCTCCTACATGCATGTCTTTTCTCCTCTATCATCATCATCTTGCTCTCCATCCCTGCTTTCCTCTCCTTCAGCATCCTCATCTTGCTTTCTGTCCTGCTTTCTTCTCCCGCAAAAAACTCATCTTGCTCTCTCTCCCTGCTTTCTTCTCCTCCAGCATCCTCCCTCCTACATACATGTCTTTTCTCCTTCAGCATCCTCATCTTGCTTTCTGTCCCTGCTTTGTTCTCCAAAGAGAATAGAAAGAAAAATCATCCCCCCTCTGACCTCCCTGTCCTTTCTCCTCCATCATCCTCATCTTGCTCCCTGTCCCTGCTTTCTACTCTGTCCCTGCTTATCTTACTTTTTTCCTGTTTTCTTCTCCTCCAACTTCCTCATCTTGCTCTCTGTCCCTGCTTTCTTCTGCTTTCTTCTCCTCAAACATCCTCATCTTGCTCCCTGTCCCTGCTTTCTTCTGCTTTCTTCTCCTTCAGCATCCTCATCTTGCTCTCTGTCCCTGCTTTCTTCTCCTCTGACATCTTCATCTTGCTCTCTGTCCCTGCTTTCTTCTCCTTCAGCATCCTCATCTTGTTCTCTGTCCCTGCTTTCTTCTCCTTCAGCATCCTCATCTTGCTCTCTGTCCCTGCTTTCTTCTCCTTCAGCATCCTCATCTTGCTCCCTGTCCCTGCTTTCTTCTGCTTTCTTCTCCTTCAGCATCCTCATCTTGCTCTCTGTCCCTGCTTTCTTCTGTTTTCTTCTCCTCTGACATCTTCATCTTGCTCTCTGTCCCTGCTTTCTTCTCCTTCAGCATCCTCATCTTGCTCCCTGTCCCTGCTTTCTTCTGCTTTCTTCTCCTTCAGCATCCTCATCTTGCTCTCTGTCCCTGCTTTCTTCTGCTTTCTTCTCCTTCAGCATCCTCATCTTGCTCTCTGTCCCTGCTTTCTTCTGTTTTCTTCTCCTCTGACATCTTCATCTTGCTCTCTGTCCCTGCTTTCTTCTCCTTCAACATCCTCATCTTGCTCTCTGTCCCTGCTTTCTTCTCCTTCAGCATCCTCATCTTGCTCTCTGTCTCTGCTTTCTTTTCCATCTTCCACATTTTCCTTCCCCCTATCGTCTACCAGGACAGGATTCTCTACAAGCATGATGTATGGACTTTATCAGTGCTATTTTATAAAAGTACTTAGGCTTTGTTTTAGGGGCCTAGAGGGCCTTCATGTTTCCCTGTTACAACATTTTAACATTCTGCCTGTGAACCACTTTAAGGCGATCTTCTTGCATGTTAACATGCTGTTGGCCTCATGTACAGCAGTTAAATGCTTTGACTTCAAACTCTTGTAAGCATTGTCCTTCCCCACTCTCCTCCATAAATACCTTCTATATCCACTGTCCTGTCTATTTAAGCCATTAAAGCCCAACGAGAAACTGGGGAAAAACACGCATGTTGCTTCTACTTCTGCCTTGTGCATCTCTTAAGGTTCTCATTCCAGTTACCTTGCAGCAAATCCAAGTTTAATTTAGACTGAAATATTATCAAAACCTTATAAAATATGCACCCTTTCTTCATCTTAACCCTTAAAGAGATGAGCAGGCAGTTGGTCCTCATAGATCTGCAGTGCTGAACCACAGCCTGGGGGTTAATCCATAAATAATTGAACACTGTTTGATATTCTTCAATAAGAGTTCTTTCAAAGTATTCTGTATTTCTTGTAGTGTATTCATATTTTTATTTCATACGTGCTTGTGCTTGTGATGCAGTTTGAATGAAAGTATTGGTTTCACAAGCTTTTTTTTTTTTTTTTAGGTTTTGGACCTGAAACCAGAGTCAGGAGAGCTCAGTCTGTGAACATTGTGGATACAGAGCAGATTTAGATGAAATGAAGCCATAAAAAGGCACTAACATCACCTGCCAGCTTGCTCATCATTACTGTTAATCTCGCTGGCATAGTGTTTTGGCGTGGAAAGTGGTGGTCAGCATCATGAGCAACACGCCGCAGCTGCAGCTAATTGGCTCTGGTGTGAGTCACAGGAGGAACGGTAGTTTTAGGTTTACCGTTACACCAGTGCACAGAGAGACGGGGATGAGATTAGAATTTAAAGTAGATGAATTACATTAATGAAATTTGTATGACCTGTTTAGCATGCTACTACATGAAGCTGCTTCACATCTGTGGCTCTCTTTTCTCTCTTTCTTCTCTGAATGTTAAAAATCACACAGGAGATTTAGATTTGAAAAGTTCGGTGCATTAATCATTCATTCAAGAACACAGTTAAACATGGAATAATAACATTCCCACAGGAGGAAACATAAAAAACACAGCTAGAGAGGAAAATGCCAAGTAAAATATCTTTGAGTCATTCTATAGGATCCCATTTAGATGGACTGATATCTTTATTGTATCTCTTTCATTTATGCCGCCGAGGATTTACCATTAGTGGCTTATTCCTGCTCCAGCTCCTGTTTTAATTCAGCATGAAAAATGAACAGGTGTCTTTTATAGACTCTGTAACGGCTGCGATGACTGACCATGTAAAGTCCTTGTTGAGTTTACCTGCAAAAAGATAAAGTGTTGACTTCCATCAGCTGTTTTATGTCCGTTACTGATGTGATTCTAACGGCTGTCTCAGACTGTTGGCTGAATGATGGTAGCCGTGCACAAGGCTGCCCATAAGGGGGGATAAAGGGGAACGCTTTCTGGGGCCCAGCCAAACTGGGGGGTCCATGAAGGTCAGCAAAATCAGGGTCAATTGTAAAGTTTAGCTGTTTCTTTTTCAACCTGGATCAAACCACTCTTACCAAAGCAAAAACTAATTTATTGAATAATTCATGCCACAGTAAATAGCCTTCTTTAAAATGTAAACTCCTTAACTTAAAACAGATTAAAAAATGGTTTAGAACGGGGAGCAGGTGGCCTAGTGGTTAAAGGCGCTCCCCATGTACGCGGGCAGCCCAGGTTCGAATCCAGCCTGAGGCCCCTTACTGCTTGTCTCTCCCCCACCCTTGACCCTGTTTCCGACTCTATCCACTGTCCTCCTCTATCCAATAAAGGCAAAAAATGCCCAAAAAGAAATCTTGGAAAAAAAAAAGGAAAAAAAAAAGGTTTAGAACTGACAAAAATGGGCATAAGAAAAGGGAAATGCAATGAAAGTCAGCAAAAATTGGTTAAACAAATGTTGAAAATGGGTTTACATTCGCAAAAATGAGTTAAGGGGGCAAAACGGGCAGGAAAAAAGTGGTGGCAAGGGTTCAAAAACTGGCACAATAGCTTAGATATGTTAACAATGGGTCAAAAGTGGCAGAAACGGCAGAAAAAAAGTGCTGAAAAGGGTTTAAAAAGTGGAAAATATTAAATAGTTGTAAGAAAAAGTGGAATAAAGAGTGTTGGTGCTACGTCAAGAGTGGCAAGAAAAGTAGCAAAAATGGGTCAAAAGTGGTCAAACATGGACCAGATTTGGTAAAGCTCAGATTTATAAGTGGTGAAAAGGGATCACAGGTGGCACAAATGCATTTAAAGTAGCAAAATGGACACAAGAAATGGTGAAAAACAATAAAAATGGCAGAAATAGGCACAAAAAGTGGTGAAAAGGGGTTAAGAGAGGCAAGAAAGGGCAGAAAGTGGCACAAATGGACAGAAAGTAGCAAAATGGGCAGAAATAGTAGTGAAATGATATTATAGAGTTTCAGTATGGTTTAAAAGTAGCAAAAAATGGTTAGAAGTGGCAAAACATGGTTAAAAGTGGCAATGATGGGCAGAAGTGGTGAAAATTGGTCATATTTGACCAATATGGTGGTGAAATATAAGTGGTAAGGAGGAGTAGAAAAGGTGGTGAAATATATATATATATATATATATCCTTTTTGGTTTTTTTTTTTTTGTTTTAAAGGAAAAATGTGTAAAAAGTGGCAAAAATGATCAGGGGCCCAACTAATCCTGCAGGGTCTGGTCAGCTTCCCTGCCTCACAGGGGTCTAGTCCAGCAGGGAGGACCAAGAATCTAAAGACTCCCATTTCCACCTGTGTAAGCAATATGTGTCTTTCTACTACTTTGTGATGTAAACTGCTCCACCAAACAGAAAAGGAAGGACAGTAGAAAACCCACCCAGTGATCCCAGACGTCTCAGCTCACAGGGGTCTGGATTGCACATTTGAAGTCCAAGCTGTATCGATCATTCTGCAGGTGTCGGTGTATGCAGGAGAAGCTGTCTGTGTGTCTGGAGATACACAGGAGGTCATGTAAACAGTATAACTGCTTCAGTTGATAAAGGCCATTATCAGATTACCACATGTATGTGTTTGCCCAATAAGCATGTGCATCATTTAATCTAGTTTGTTCTTTTACACCTGGGCATGAGTAAAGTAGCAAAAAGAAGAAACCGTAAACAGCAAGCATGTTTGGAAGCAGTATTTTTGGATTGAAGCTGAAATGAACTAGAATGAATCCTTAAACAGGCTAAATCTGTTGGTATTAGATCTATCGTGGTACTTTCACAAATACCACCACTGTTTGAGTTTACTTTAATACTTTTACGTCTCTTCTTAATGGCTCCATGAATGATTAAATTTTTGCCTGTTATCTCCTACTTTATGTGAAACTAAGTATGAGTGGACCAGACAAATATTCCTACTGTCGTCTTACTCCATTAGTTTCCATGAATTCATCTATAGTCCGTCTTTTTTCCCAAACCAGCAGACCGGAGCAGGATATTTAAGCTGCTGGGCTGCAAAGACACAAATGAGTGTTCAGCAGAAAAGAGCTGGACTATAATTAGATAAATGCAATGGCCACTTGTGGGATTATTTCCATGATCTTAATGCATTTTTTTCTGTGCTGCATCTTTTTTAATACTGCCATAACTTTAAATAAAGGCCTCAGGTATTCTTTATTTCTCCTTTCTCATTCTATATGAGTTATTTCATGAAAAGCCTCTAGTATTGGCCATATAAAATAACATACTTCCTTCCTTTGTGCCATAGAGTTTAATTAATTTGTCCTGAAACTATTATTAACACAATCAATTCATCAAATAGATCTCTAATACCACAAAAAGGTTACTACAGGCACAAATGGCCATTAATCCGCAGCTAAAAATAGTCCTTTGTTTTCTGCTGTTTGAGATCTGTTTGCCCAAAGCAAAAGTGTTCACATAATCTAGGAAATTAGTAAACTTCTGGAAGTTTTAGCCATATTTTTGTGCAGTTTAATTCCATTGAATATTATGATAAAATGCAAATGCAATACAGAAATCACAAAACAACAACCAACCCTTCGATCTAGCTAGAATCAAATCATCTATACACATCACTAAACAAAGTGGATGTTTCTGGAGGATATCTAAAGAGGGCACATCAGAGAGCTCAAGCTGGATACAACTACTTATAATAATCAATAGTAAAATCAGATCAGCTCAGGTGATTGATGAGCGGCACTCAGCAAACACCATCGGCACTATCTGCAATCATCAATCCTCCTCATTGCACCAACACACTGTTAACTGAGTGATCGTGTTAACTTGTAACTTTTAGCTGTGTGGTTGTGTCTATGGATGTTGAAGTTGCAGCAGGGCTTGAGTAGATTCTTTGCAGATGACGCCGCACAGCAGCAGAGAACATCTCTTTAAGTGATTTCTGCAGAGAGAAATGCTGCCAAAAGGCCACGTTTGAGCTGTTATTTCAAACATTCAAGGTGTGAAAAGAAAGACATTTTAATTATTGAGCTTCTCTTGTGTTCTGAAATGAGTGAAATATTCAGGAAAATTAAAAAAAAAGATTTTAAAAAGCTCACTGAGAAACAGCAGCAGGGAAGAATTGAAGAGCCTCTGTCTGACAGGTCTGTGTATTTTCCAGCGGATCCATTTCCTGGTTAAAACTAGACTCAAAAATTGGGAGAAACTTTCGTTATTCTTTTTTATTTTGTTGTTGGTTTTTGATCAAAAATGGAAAAAATGAGACATTTTTCCATTTCTTTTCATTTTGGTCACAAAAACGGAAAAACAAATAACATTTTAAAAACAAGGGTCCAATTTTTTTTTTTTTTTTTTTTCAGCCAGAATGTTCTTTATACAATGTATGATAAATATGTGTGTATATAGATGTATAATACTATTATCATAGTGTAAAACACAACAGATGACCCTTGTTTGACATGCAGGCTTTTATTTTAAAAAAGCTAACTTTTCCCAATGGCTTGGATGATTCCCTTTTCCTCAAGTATTTCATTAAATGAGAAAAACAAAATACAAAATTGAAACCGTTTCTTTTTTTATGTTGTTTGTCTTCTCATTTTTGTGACCAAAATTTAAAAAACAGAAAAAACAAATGGCTTGTTTTTTTTGTTGTTGTTGTTTTTTTTTTTTGTTTTTTTGTTTTTGTTTTTGTTTTTTCCATATTTGATCAAAAACAAAAAAACTGAGAAACTAGAGTTTCTCCTGATTTTTGAGCCTGGTTGCAGCCAGGAAAAGGATCTCCTTGAAAATACACTGACCCTGATGCCTAGACGAGTGATGCTGCTCAACCCTTGTGTATGGTCTGTGTTGTGTACAGGGTACCAGCCAAACATCACCCACTTGTGCTGTGGTATTTACGCACAGTGAACAGGTAAGATGTGTGCTCTTTCCTCTTCAAGTTTGATAGCTGTAATAACAGCAACATGCAGCAAGTGAGCTCATTTTGCAAAGCGTCTGTCAGCCTTTCTGGGGCTGCAACACAAGCTGCACACTGCATTTGTTTGTCTCTGCGTCTTGAGCCCAGTGCTGCAGATATTAATTTTACAGCATGAACTACTGTTTTCAAACTTTTCACTCTCTAGTTTTGAGTCCATAATGGGTCAACGGTCCAGACTGGGGCATTAAATGATGTAAAGATGTAGCCGTAAACTACAGCAGCCTAAACTCGCAGCCAATGCTGAGTTAAATCAGTGGCATAACTTCAGTCAAGTTTTTCCACAATAAAAGTCCACAGTTCTTCCTTTTTTTGTGAAAACCAACATCAGGAAAGCTTGAAACCTCATCAGGGTAGAGACAACACTTGAAGACTTATGAAATATTCTTTCAGTGATCTCATGCTTAGACATGATCAAAAAGGTGAAAGCTGAAGCTTGGGCTCATTTAAACAAAAATAAGTCTAGTTTAGTGTCTAGGTGAAGCCACATCCACATGTTCAATCTTACTGCAGGAGCTGGGGATGATTAGGAAAGGAAAAGGGATTTAAAGTTGAAGTTCTCCGTGCAAAACTGAGTTAATATAAAGACTGGAGTTGTTGTATAAGCTTCTCTAAAAATGTAGTCTGCATTCCTGCAAAATCTTTTATTTACTCTCTGTAAAGGAGCCTGGTCTGTTCAAACCACCTGAGCTCAACAAACTGCTGTCAAATATTCCTGTTTCAGCAAAAATAAACACTGAATGATGAATGCTACTGTCTGCTGCAGAAATACAAGCAGCTATGAACTGAAAATGTCACCTCTGTGTCTCAGTAGTGCTCTGACTTCTCTGAAATCTTCATCTTTTCCCTCTATACAGTTCTGCAGGAAGGATTTTCTCACTCTTTTATCCTGTAAATTTCCCCCTCTTGTATACTTAAGTGAGTGTTTATAGTCAGAGCAGTAAATGCAGACCACAATCTACTAATACTTCACCCTCTTAAACCCTTATTCCCTCTCTGAATGAGTCTCTGTTCCCTGATTCCCCTAACTATTCCACCTTTTTAATATGTTTTTATTCAGTATCATCACTTATTTGTGGCCTCCTTCCTCCTGCCCTACATCTCTTCTTCTCTCGAGGCGCAGAATAACTTTTTAAACATCAAACCTCTCCAGATCTCCTGGAGTTTTTACTCCAAACTTTTCACTGCAGCAGAAGGAGAACCATTACTTATGAAATAATCAATACATCCCTGAAAGCTGTCTTCATGATGAAATAATGGGCAAAAACACTCCTTGATAGAACCGAAGGAGGAGAGCACATCATAGATAATCTTATATATCTGTACAGAACTGATCAACATTTAAACAAGCAGAGACGATCGTCTGAAGGCTTTTTAAGCTCATTGAAGGTCAGAAATGCTCAGGAGATGTTTGCATACAGTCCCATGGGTTAGAGCAGCACTGCCTCTACTGTACTCCCCCAAAAATAGTCCCCTTCTCATTTTCCTATAATGGAAATTTTCTTCATCTAGCGGACATAGTGAATGACCCTGGAACCAGGGCAAACTGTTTATATTGCATTTTATCTCTCATAAAAATGCATGACTTTGAACAAGAAGGGTGAACCTTTATGTGTTGACCTTAAGGAGACAGTTTCTGCATATTGAAAAGTTTCTTTGAACCTGCAGGAGAAGTTTTCTCCATGCACTAGTTGTCAAAAGTTTGGTCAAAATTACATAAAGTGTCATAGTGTTGCATAAAAATGAAAATGCATGAAGCATTAAACATTCTTCTTTAGGTAAAATGTTTAAATAACATCCTTTCAAACTTAACTTTCACATTCCCTTTGTTTGTTAATCATTTGCTGCAGTAGCAAAGATAATTCAGTCAATTCAATACTTTCGATTTCAAGAGTGATCGACCCACCTGTAGACCTGCCTGGGCCCCTGAAAATCTGGTGAATGGGCCCTCCTTTCTGTTTAAATGACACAATCCATGTCTCCATAACCTTCATGGAAGTTTCACCAGAAAACCTGGAACTTGGGTGACTTTGGGTGACTTTCTGGAATCTTTAATGATTAAATCCACTCAGGTAACTCAGGTGTGAGTCTTGTTGTCCATTGTTTTGTTTTTTTTTTATCCATCTTTTGATCGTTTCTGCTGTTAGCGGCTAATGCCACCTGAAATTTTGCATCACACAATGCTTTGTGGCAGGCTGTTCCATCATCATGCCATGCTGTATCAAACTGCATTTTCTTTACTCTTAGATCCTGGAGGAGAAGGCCTGAATAACTCATGAAAGAACAGATATCCTGTGATGTGGCCCACTGTGTCACTGCAGATAGGAACTGCTTTAAATAATGGCTCAAATGGAGACAATACAAAGAAGTGCAGGGACTTCTTTTTGTAAATGTGTGAACATTGTGACAATTTTTTTGGTCACAGAATGATTTCTTTTGTCAATTTTTGGTCCCCATGAGATGGGAGAACAGGTTTGTGCAACAGACGTCTTTGTCATTATTGTTAACTGTGTGCCACACATAGAAATATTTGAGCTTTAAGATTCTAATGACATTACAGCACACATTCTTAAAACCCAGGTTGTCCTGTAAAACAGACTTCTAATGTTTGACTGTGTACCACAGAGTTGATGTTTTTCCCTGTGCATGTGTGAGGATACTCCTGCTTCCTCCCACCACCAAGGGCAGGCTCGCTAGGTTAAGTAGTGACCCTAAAATTGCCCATAGGTGTGAGTGTGTCTGGATGTCTGCCTCTGTATATGTCAGCCCTGTGAATGACTGGCAAACCATCCAGGGTGTTCCCTGACTCTTGCCCAGAGACAGCTGGGACAGGCTCCAGACCCTGCAACCACCAAGCGGTGTAGAAAATGGATGGGTGGAGACAAAATGGTTAAAGATAGCTTAGGTTTTGAACCATTTGACATCCCAAGCACACCTTTAACCATGCTGAAGTAACAGGTTAAGGCCACAAATTCATCATGCAGCACATCAAAGACTAGCAGAAAAGCTAGATCTTCACATTTTCATCCATGGCTTGAGATGTAATTCATGTCATTACTAGAAAAAAAAAAATATATGAAGTGGTAGGTATGCACCATCCAAGGGTACATAAAACTTGACATCAACCTGTTGGACAATGTTGTCAACTCCATGTACCACGACATAGAATCTCAGCAACAAGTGGCCCAAGAAGTTCTCACCAACATGAAGGACCATCCAGATGCGTGGACGAGGGTAGACACCATCTTGATGTTCTCCCAGAACATGAAAACTAAATATTACGATCTTCAGATCCCGGAGACGGTCATCAAAACACGCTGGAAGATTCTCCCCAGAAATCAGTGTGAAGGTGTCAAGAAATATGTCGTCGGTCTGATTACTAAGTCTTTGTCTGATCCTACTAACATGGAGAAAGAGGGAGCGTACATTTTCAAGCTCAACATGATCCTCCTACAGATCCTACATAAACTACATAACATGAGCTCAACAGGCAGTGGTTATTGTTGTTCACTATCAGTAGAGCCAGCTGGAAATTCAAAGTTTTGATGAAGTTGGGTGAGAGAAAAGAGAAAAAAGATCTTTTCCACCAAGAAAAGTTTTCATCACTATAATGAAAAGTTACTCACACTTATCTCTGCAATGTCAGGCATGTTTACAGGCCTGCAATTCAACTTAATGACCCACCTTTCTCCCTCAAATGACACTGACTGGTCCAGTCTTTCTCTGACTAGGAACACGGGTGTAAGCTTGAAGCTTTACTGAACGGACTTACTCAGGGAGAAAACTTTCTGAAAAACTGTGTGAAGTCTATTGGAGTGTACAGTGATCTAACATTGGTAAGATCAAAACCAAAGTATGAATCATCCTGAGCATTAGAATTATTTTAGACAATCACAGCTGGAAGTATGGCATCCTCATATGACATGATTTCTCTTAGTTCTCTTGATTATGACTGACTCCAAGCATCCTGCAGTGCCTCATTTACTAGTAAGCTCCCTCAGTAGTTTGGAGGAATAAGAACAACTTCTGAGCGTACATGTCTACAGATCCATCTCCCCACCATGACACAAACTCTATCTGCTGATACAGAATGTGTCAGGAAAGGTCTTTGAACTTTAAAGTATCTGGCTCCAGGTGAAACCTTATTCAGTGATTTTTTTTTAAAAGAGAGATAGATAAAAAATTCTTCCAGGAAGGACGTAAATTCCTCTCTCTGACACTAGACAGGAGCCAGTGAGTTCAGCAGCAACTCATCTGTGTCGGCTTCCATCGTCTGCCGGGTTTGGAGGTGTCCAGCTGCAAGGTCACGCTACAAGTCGACGCCTCTTGATTGCCAGAGACAGGGTAATTTACTTGGCTCTTGTCCTTGTAGCCGCTCCAGACCCCTTCTTTAACATTCCCAAATGAAGTGAAAAATGGCCGCTTTTGGCTCCTTCCTGTATGAAACCATGCAACAGCAGGGAAAGACGCTGCTATTCATGCCTCCTGCAGCCTCTTTCAGCATGTTTTGCTCCCAGGTGTTCTCCTAATGAGGCTGACCCCAGCTTTTGTTTCTCTGCATGTTTCATCATAATAAAAAAAAAAAAAAAAAAAAAAAACATCAATTCTAATATTATGAATCAACCTGCTTTAGCCGTAGGGGGACATTAGGCTTAATTACATTGTTATTCCACTAATATCATGTAGTCTGCTGCAGGAAATGCTTCTGATAAATAATTCTGCTGCTGTTCAATGGTCACAAAGCACAGCTATTACTCTTCATTGGATTTCTGTTTGAAATGGCCATGCTCGGCTTTTCTTTAGCTAACGGTTAGTGAGAAAGATGACTCATGATTTCAAGATTCAGCTTTAACTAAAGCAGCGTGAATTTGCTCAGGGCTTATTATTGCGCTTTGGGCAGCTTGTATTCATTCTTTATCCTTTTATATGTGAAGTACAAATGAGCATGCAGGAAACTTTTCATCACCAGTCTTTCTTAGCCTCGGGTCAGAGCAGAGTGCTGTTGAAATATGTTTGAAGACACCGTCAGTGATCGTTCAGGTGTTACAAGAAGTACGTGTCCTGAGGAAGTTTTTTTTTTACAAGGAGAGATTTTCTTTTAAAGCCGCGCTCTGCTTCTGCAGGTTCATGTCTGAACAGCTTTATTCTGTTAAACAAACAGCAGCTCCACACGAGCAGCTGGGTGTTTACCGCATTGCTCAAGGGAACATCAGCTCAGCAGTGTAGCTGATTGGAGAGAGTGCTGCTCATGCATTTTTCTCTGTTCGGGGTTAATGGTGCTTCAAACTTAATCAGATTCTAACTAATTATATGTTGGTATAAGAGAGTCATTCATAGAGCTACATAACATATGCTGCATTTGGGATTTGAGTTTGTTGGTAAAAATATGCAACCAGGTTTTTCACCAAATGCTGTGAAGAATCCAGTCCAATGACTGGAATCTGCCAATTTACTAACATGTTTTCATAGTCAAGAAATTAGTGTCCATAGTGATGCAGGGGTTGCCTTACAAGGTTTCTGTTTCAAATCCCAGTCAGGCAGGTTCTTTTTTCTGTGAAGAGTTTACATCCTCTTCCCTGTGCATGCATGGATTTTCTTTGGGTTCCTCCAACACCCCAGAAACATTCTCCTTAAGTGGTGACTTTAAATTGTGTGCCTGATTGTTTGTCAGTCCTGCAATTGTCCTGGTCCAGAATGTACCCTGCCTCTCACTCATTTAGAAGGATTGTACAGGGATTGACTCCAGATCTCAGCAACAAAACAGGATAAAGGCAGAGAAGATGATGGATGGAGGTGTCCACATTTCTTTGCATCCATCCATCTATGCATCTATCCATCTGTGCATCCATGCATCCATCCATCTATCCATCTGTGCATTCTTCCATCCATCCATCCATCCATCTGTGTATCCATCCATCCATCTGTCCATCCATCTGTCCATCCATGCATCCATCATGTATCTACTCATCCATCCATTCCATTTTTGCATCCATCCATCCAACTGTGCATCCATCCATCTGCCCACCCATTCATCCATTCATCCATCTCTGCATCCACACCAATCTGTGTATCCACTCAATCAGGGGCGCAACTACCTACTTTCTGAGGGGTATGCAGAAAGATATTACAGAATATTATTACTGAATATTTACAAGCCTTCTCTTGATGCACTGACATAACTTACCTACTGTCTCTGAAAAGCTTTTTTTCATCCCTACGAAATCTTTCTCCTTCTTCCTCTTCCGTTTTCTGTTTTTTGCCCTCGAGAGCTTTCTTTTCTGCCTCTCCATCTGTAGCTCCCTGTCATCAGATGATAACACGATTCAAATGAAAGCACTCGCGTGCTTGAGGGGGCGCGCACAGGAGCGCCTATAGTGTGTGTGGGGGCGGCAAGAGGAGGGGAGGTGAAGGAGAGGAGGGGCGCCTAATCAGTGACGTGCCTCTATTAATGATCATATTATTTACACATACACAAACAGCTGTTTAATACATAAAATGCCGTCTCGAAATAATTTTCCCCCCATTGCGTTGGCGCCCCCTAGCTCGGCGCCCCTATGCGCCACATATAGTGCATACCCACTTTTTGTGCCACTGCACTCATCCATCCATTTCGTCTGTCCATCCATCCATCCGTCCACCCATCCAATTGCGCCTCCATCCATCTCTCCACCCATTCATCTTACTGTGCATTCACATATCCATCCACTCTTCTGTCTATCCATTCATCCATGCATCTGCTTGTCCATCCATCCATCTCTCTATCCACCTCTTATTGAATCTGTTCATCCGTTAATACACCCATCCATCTTTCCACCTTCCATCCAACCTCCCGTCTGTCTGTCCATCCATCCTTCCATTCATCCATCCATCTCTCTGGGGCTGTGTCTCAGTGTCAGACTAAGATGACAGACAAAGGCCTGAGTATGACAGCATTGATGAACATTGATCAGAATACTTAAATAGATGTGGGGGCAGACTTGGAGACAACAAATTAACTTCTCTTAGGTAAGAATGCAGGTTAATTCTATTCTATCATCCGGCTTGTTTAATGTTTATGAGGCAAATAGTTTTTGGCTTGTTGAATGTTTTTCTTCTCCTTCATCTATTCAATTTTCTGTCCTCAGAATAATGTCACATTCAATAATCTATGTCCTTTCCTACTGCTTTTACTTCAGCTTTCACTGGAATAGCTTTTAACACCCAGTTCATTGCTCCCATCATGGCTTTTTTGAGGTCAGCTGTTGGACTACATGTGGTTTATTAAAGTTTGAATGTAGTATATGCTGCATTAATGTCCCCCGCCCTGTGATCATGTATGTGCACGTGGGAGTGCTTGTTGTGGGTACGTTGAAGTCATCCTGCAATATATAATCCCTCCAGCAAGCTCTGGGTCGATGATGGGTTCCTGTCCCACTCCAGCATTTCCTTAAGATTGTCGGTACCAGGAGGTATCTTCAGTGCTTAACTCCATGTACTTTGTGTCCACTGTTGTCCATCTCTTGCACACACCAAAAGACCCAAACACACAGGGATGCATGGACCATCCCTCCAGATTCAAAACCAAACACCATTCAGACTGCCCATCTTTTATCTCAGTGCTAGGTTATTATTGCATCAGAACTGGAAGCATATAAGCAACAGACCAGCCTCTGTCAGGCCAAGTAACATGCTGTTTAGATGTTTTATGTGAACTTGTGATCTCGTATCCATATGCTCTGTGCTGAGCTCCACTCTGCTTAAGGAACGGACCCAGTAGGCAAGGACGCGCGCCATCGATCCCAGCAAAACAGTGGGGTAAACAATTTGGCATTAGAAAGTTATCAGATGCCAGAAACACCTCAGTGTTTCCTTTTGCTCCTTTCCATGCAAAAGAGAGTACAATCTTGAGCTTCCTTTGGATGTCCATGCTCTTTGCCTTGTCTCTAAGGCTGAGCCCAGATACCCTTTGTAGAAAATTCATTTTAGCCACTGGTATCTGCAATCTCATTCTCCCAGTTGCTACCCAGAGCTCATAACCATAGATGAGAGATGGAACATGGGGTGGCTAGTTAATTGAAAGCTTGGCCTTTTAGCTCAGCTCTCTTTTCACCATGATCATCCATTTCAATGTCTGCAGTGCTGCTGACATTGCACCAATCTGTCTGTCAATCTCATGATTCATTCAACCCTCATTCAAGAGCCTGAGATGTGCAAACTCCTTCACTTGAGACAGAGACTCAGACTAATAAATCAACTTTTTCTAACTGATCTTGTCCCCATAGCTTGATCTTTACCAAGGAATCTACTCCAATGTGAAATCTGGCTCTAAACTGACCTGTTTAGGAGACTTTTCTCCACCCTCAGACGGTCATTATGTTTGTGACAGGAATATAATCATTCTCCTAGGGCTTTGACCTTTTCACACTTCTTTCTTCTTGATGCTTGTAATGCTGCTGATGTTACTGAACTTTGGCTAAAACATAAACATGTAAGCCAAATGCTGGACATGAGAAGTTAAAACCCTGGAAGCTTTCCAGGACAGCTCAGCAAACTTTAGAAGCTGGAGAGCATTACTTTGAATGCTGCTGCTGTTTTGTCCCCTTTTACATTAACACTGTGTGTAGATAAGGTTCCAAATCCCAGACCTTTGTTTTGTTAAATTGCTAATTACATCGGCTCATACACAAGTCCCCAGCAGTGTTTGTGGTGTGTTAACATCAAGCACAAATCATCCCAGATTCAGAGCGGTTTCCTAATTAGTGGAACGGTGCTCCAGATCAATGAACGGCTGTTTTCAGGGAAGCAACTTCTCTTTAGGGGCAGATCAGGGGGGAATTAAACAATTGTAATAGAAAATGACTGAGCCAGTATTAGACAAAAGACAATTTGTAGTGTGTTTCCCTCATGCTTAGTCTACCTTCTTTGTGGAGAGTCAAAGAAGGGAGACCAATAATAATTTGATGATTGTTAGGGGTTTGTTTACTCTTCTCTGCATGAAGCTTGGGGCTGTTGTGTCACCTTAACTAACTTAAAGGGTGCAATATTGGATTTATACTGACTCTACTGCAGCCACTACTTTGGATGGCAATGTTTTCTATTCTCCATTTTTAATGCACTTTCCCATCTTCGGTCTCAACCATTGTTTTCATCTGATACTGCAGAAATGGGCCACCCAATCTAATGTGTTGAGTGGTTTAACAAGAACAAGGAACCCTCATTAAGCTACCATGGCGAATTTCCTATTTTTACATCTTAAATAAACATGTTTACAGCCTGGTACAACTAAAAGTTTTGGTCTATAGCACATTTCTAACTACTGTTATAAGATTGACAGGGTAAGGGTGGTTATACCAAATGATTTTAGGATGGTAGTGGCCCAATTCAAAGCTTGTCATAGCTGAAACTTTCCCAAATAATCCTTAAGTGTGTGGTGTCAATGCAGTTGCTGCTCCCCAATCTCATCTTATAAACATCAAATATGATTGACTGTATGTGAAATGCAAGACAAACACTACTGTGCAGAACTTTTAGGCATGTTTTGGCCAAATCTTCAGGCTAAAGTAAGGCGTTGATGTGGTGGGAAAGCCCACCTGGGGGCACCATTGGGCGGGAAAGGGGTTTGACCCTGGCCATGCTCTGGATGTCCTTGCATAATACCAGGGGCATAGGAAAAATTTCTGAAGACAAAATAACAAAGTCGACACTTTTAGGGTTGAGTCAGGGGTGGATGTTGTGAGTAAGCACAGCCTAGGGTACCGTCTGGGTGGGTGGTAGGGTTGCCATGAGCCCCTGGTTGTGATGTGGATGTTTAGAAAAATGTTGAAATTGGATTGAAGTTTACCTTATGTCTTTAATCTTCTACATTTTAAAAATGGGCTTACACTACAAGATAATCGGGCCAGCTTTGGGCCAGTCAGAAAAAGTCCAATTACCAGATGGTTCTAAAGATTATCTTACCAGATTTTCATGTGGTATGTTAAGGGTGTTATTCCCCCCGACTAGCTTATGGATGATCAGAGCTGCTGCATCTTGAGATTATAAATAATAAACACATTCAGTATTTTTTTTTATCAGAAATCCTGTTGTGTTGGGGGAAACATTGAGGACAGCTGAGCATGTATGAGCAGGACTGTTACGTGGAATGGAGCAGTCAGAGAGCTGGCCAAAGATGGAGCACAGCAAACAACACCATCGCACTTTTATAAACGTGAAGCATAAAGTTTGGTGGACCTCAAAAATGAAAGGGCAACTTGTTGATTCATGGCAACACCATGAGGGTTTGTAGCCTGCAATGTGTCATGCAAAACATAACATAAAACTGACATGGGAGGGAGCTGGACCACAAACACTACATCAGTGGATGTGCAGGATGCACCAGCTACATTTAGCATGTTAACTTGCTAAATATAGCACAGGCTGTCTTAGTGTCTAAGGCACTAAATGTCTCAGTTACCTTCAGTGACCAATACTATTCTTACTTCCTGTTGAAAAAAAAAAAAAAAAAAAAAAAAATTCCCCTGGTTTTGGTCACTAGACTTGGTGCTTTCGTCTGAATATGACCTTCGGGTTTACACAGCCTTATGCTGTCACTAGCTTGTACATCTTTGCTAAATAAACACTGTGGCTGTTGAGCAACATCAGGACCAATGAAAGAAATTCCTAGCTTCAATACTCTCTATAGTAAATGGAGTTGATAAACTCTATCGTAAATCTCTCCAGTTTGCCCCATATGAAGCAGAAGTTAGCAAACAAATCACTGTTTTGTGGTTTACTGTTTTGCACCTCTCCTGAAGTCTTGTGGCGCCCCCCCAGGGGAGGCCTGCCTCACACTTTGAAAAACCACTGATCTGGTGTGTAACCAGTCTTAGGCAGCCATTGCTGTTGTTGGGCTTCAAAACACCTCTTCAAAAACCATGTGGTGAGGTCATGAAATTAAGTCCTTGCTTTTTTAGTCTATGGTTACAATTGAGATCACCAGTCAGTCCCAAGCAAAGGGTCTAAAAATGACTCAAATTCTTTGTTTGCACATGGGCTGATGTAAGGTTCTGATTGGGGTAACCCAAGTGGGGTCCAGTCAGCTCTGTCTTCCGTCAATAGATGCCATTAATATGCTATTACAAGTGAGTTGCTGATGATGTTTTTGATGGACTTCGCACAGGATGTATGATGTATCAATGCTGAACCCTCAGTATTATTGTCACTTTTTAAATGCTGCCCAATTTTCATGGTAACCCAAAGCCAGTCTAGTTAAAAGCCAGTATCCGGGTAAAGCTGCCCTAGTTACAGCCCAAGTAGGTCCCACCTGGATGTGTTGGCTGGTACTAAGACTCAGCCTCCAATGCTCCAATCAACATCCACATGCAATGAAGGTGTAACAGTTGATCTAGTCAGTAGACTGGTGAAGATAAGAGTACCCAAGAAAACCCAAGAAGGCTGCGAGAACATCCAAAAAGTAAGGTGACTGCTAGCAAAAGAGTGGAAACATTGGACCTTTACCACCATCATGTTAACAAAAAAAGCATTTCCCCCTCATGTGAGTAACTTAATGCAACCACACATGGTAGCAAAGAAGTAGATGACACCACCTTAGTACCTTAATAACATACAATACACCAGAAATTAAAGAGTTTTCCTACAGTTTGGCATTAAAAACATAAAATGTACACAATGTTGGGTGCCAGAGGTTTTAGATGTTGGGTTGCTGTAGTATCAGAATAGATATTTGTAAAGTTTGATTGTAGCTAGAACTAAATCAAAGTTTTAACATCCAGCATCATTACAACTCCATTTACGAGACAAGCCTGCGGCATTACAGCTGTCGCCATGTTTGGGAGCTAGAAATGACCATGACAGGACCAAAGAGAGGGGTTAGAAAGCAGTCAGACAATATCAAAGACTGTGTTGTAAAGGCTTTACAAACTCTGCTGAAGGCTTTATCCTGAAAAGGCAGTTTTTGCCACGGAACAGGATTCTAATTGTTGGTATCTGACCTGACATGGAGGCTCATTATCAAAAGAGAATTGGTCTGTCTTGGTTTATTTGGCCCGGTGGTCTAATCTGCCCAAACTTCTTTACAAAAATGTCCAAATAAGAGCCAGATTAAAACATGCTGCCATGACTGAAGAGAACAGGGTGTAGGGAGAGTTTAGGCCACGACAATGCAGGATAACATCTGACTTCAAAGCAGCTCTCACTGTGGACCCCTCCTATGGCTGCTCTGTGATATCAAAGCTGTCGACATTTCTGGCTCTTGTTCAGACAGACCCTTTAAACTTTAATGATACATGTTGCCTGCTTTGGTTGCAGAGACGTATTTTTATAAACCTCTGAATGGCGTATCATTAATTGTGCATTTATGTGCTGCTGTGTTTGCTTGGTTTCTGGATGCAACACCTTTACATGTCAAACAACCGGGATAACATGCGCCAACATGGCTGACAATAACACTCTGGTTGAATCATAATTGGCTTGTTATATGTGTTTGTTGAAACTTTAAACAGCTCTGAGAAATGTGTATCTCAGCTGCACATAGATCAATCACTGCTGAGTGTAATTTGAATTCTGCATGTTGTTTCCTTTGGTGCAGACTGCATTAGAGGATAGGGCTTTGCTTTCATTTCTTTAGATGGTTCATTTAGGTTCAAACAGGCTGAATACAAGCAAACCAGGGACAAATATCAAAGCCTCAAACACTCTTATGTTCTGGTCACAGTTTAGTGACCTGTCAAAGTGTCAGGTTCCACAGTTTGGTCTCAAAATGGGGGTCAAAAAAGTACATGTTCATACAACAAAGACTGGCTTCAATTCATTCTGGTCTGCAGTTTAATGCCGTTCCATTTTTTTGCTGTGCTTTTTAAGGAAAAACAACTTAAAGTGGTAACAAGTCCAATTATGTTTTACTCCCCCAAACCATATCTCTCATCAGGAACTAACAAAACAGAGCTGAATGAAAATAATTGATTTCAAAAGCAAAGGAAAAGATGACATGTCTGGTGATAGGAATTTAAATTGGGAACATTCAAAGATCCTGCAGTGAGAGAAAACAACACAAAACAAGTCATAGACTGTGTGTTAAGACTAATTTCTCTTGGTGGTGTAGTGATTATGTGGCACCCAGTGTAAAGTCTATTCTACTTACTTTGGTGGAATTGCAGCTACTATCAATTTAAGCAAACATTAATGTTTTCTCTCTTTTTTGGGAAATAAAAGCGATGGAATAGAAGCCTATTAAACACAAATGTCAGTGACTCTGTAAATCAAGCTATTCCCCTCAAGGGTTCTCACGAACAGAGAAACCTGTCTACCTGTGTAAAGAGTCACATTTAAACCGTAACGCTGACATTTGCTAGTGTTAGCTCATTCAGTGCTTTTGTAGCAAATGAGAAGTCGTCTTAGAAAATGCTGATTTTACATTTCATAAAATGATTTGCAGGCATCTTAAACTGACATTCTGAGCTTTCTAAACTTTCAGTGTACAAAATGTGCACTACACAAATAATCTCAAGAAATTTGTCCACAAGAGTATTCATTTAGCACAAGTGTCCAGTATGTGAGGCCCCTTTTTCTGTTTAGATCGGGGCAAGTGGAACAGACTGTGACATGCAAGAGGTCCGTAGTCCTATTATTTGGTGGTAAGAGTTCTGCCTTCTCAATTCTGGTCCATATGTTAGTTCACCATCTATAGCATTGGTTCCCTGGGGGGTCACCGATAATCTCAGGGGGCTGCGATACTTTGCACATATTAAACAAATAACTGAACGTAGGTAACCTCGCGAAGCAGATGGATACGCCAGTTTCCATGTTTCTCACTGACCAATCCATCTTGCAATGTTCCCGTCAAAACCTTTTGGGCCCGGTCAGAAAATGACAGGACCAATCAGCGTTCAGGGGCAGTACTTTCAGGCATGGTGGAGTCTTGAAGTAAGCAAGGAGCAACAAGAGACAGATGCAATTATGGTGGAAGACATTAGTGTGGATACTGCTAAAGTGCCAGAACTCGACGACATTTCTTTGTTATTAAAAGAACAAGGAACAGCAGTGAGTTGATTTCTTTTCAAAAATGACTAAAGTCAAGTACTGACATGTCTACAGTGGCCATGGTTCGCATTATGCAGTTCTGTATGGAGTTTACTCCTTCGGTAGGCTCGTAAAGATGTGACAGACAGAACGTTCATCCAATCACCCTCTGGGTGATTAGTAAGAAAAACGTGCAAAGCCTAAAAAGTTTAAGTCGATGTTGATTTTTGACAGAAATGTGTCTTTTTCGAGTGTGGGTCTTGGGGGTTATAAGGAAACCTATTCCATCTATATCCAGTCTGGAGTCACCACAGACTGGAGCCAATCTAAGCCAACGTTGGGTGAGAGTTTGGGACACCCTGATCGACCTTCAATTATGCATCTGACATATGGAGATAGACAATCATGCCTACCACCCACTTTATAGATCGCTATTGAACCAGGTCAATTTTGGACTTTGGGAGGAATCCTGATTACCAACAGGTTACAGGTGCACCCCATGTGCATTTTTTTTTTCTTTTTTTTTTTTCTTTTTTTTTTTTTTGCTGTGGTACAATGTGGAGCTTTTTTTGTAAACTTATGTTGGACCTGTTCTGTAGGCATTGCTCTTGGTATTCCACAGGGAAACACACTAGGTTACCCATTGCAGCCCCATACATGGGTTGAGCATGCAAACTCCCCACTAAAAGGTGCCATCTGGGGGTTTTGAAAAAAAAACCTTTTGCAGTGATGCAATAGAACTTTCTCTGTAAACTTAATTTGAATCGGTTCCGTAGGCATTACTTGTGGTATCCCACAGGGATCCATCCAAGGTCCTCTGTTGTTTCTGTGTATATGTTTCCATTTGGTTGATTTATTCATATTCACAATCTCTCACACCTCCTTTATGCAGATGATAGTCAGCTTTATCTCATCATCATTCCAAATTATCTCTTTGGTGCCAAGCTTTTCTTGAACTGCCCTCAAGGTATAAAAACAGGATTGCCCATGTTTTAATTAAGCTTAATAGAGTGTGGACTAGCCTGGCTCCTGCCTGCTTAACTCTTCCTGAAGACCCCTTAGATTGGCCAACATGGGCCTCCTGACAGTCCCTTGCTCATGTCTCAAGCTTCAAGTTGATTTTACCTTTGTAGTCAAGTCCTTACAACTGGGGAACAGCTTTGCTCCTCTTTTACCTGAAAATGTCCTTTTATCTGTTGGCATTTAAGTCTTCTTCTTCTGAGAGGAGGCCTCTCTCTGGCCTGTCTCCCTTTTTGACTCTTATAACTGTTGTAATTCTTGTGTACCATACATCATCTATACATATGGTTGCTTGGGTTGCAGAGGCTGCTTAAAGTGCAAATTATGAGCTAAATAAACAGGACCGGAAGCAGCAGCACTTGCAGGATTTTCAGCAGACTTTTTAAGATCAAGGAGCTCACCTGCAGGCATAGAGGGGCACTGGCAGATTAAATGCACTGCAGGGGGGATGATAGATTGGATATAATTTGTTGCAAGCAGCTGTGCAGCTTCTCCTTCTAGCAAACAGGGAATCTTTGAGCTAATTTTTGGTGCCACGTTGAGTTTGAGTGACACTCTTGTCACCAAAATAAATGAGAAAGAAGCTGCAGTAAATCCATGATGGTGTGGAGGCCTCCTGAGAGGATCGACTAACAAATAAAACATGAGGTTTATATCAATACTGTTCTTATTATTAAGGTGACAGTAATGAAATATAGCACAGGTGCTTCTATAATGACAAATATCTGATCTGCTTTTAATGCTGCTGCAATCTCCAACCAATAACAGCTCTGAGAAATTGAATCTTCACTCGGCTCAGCAGGGCCTCCACTGTGTTCCCATACCTGCAGCTGTCGGACCGCATATATGACTGCTCATCTTTCTCAATATCAGTGCAATCGGCTGAGCTTCTGTGGCTGCTCTCACTCAGCATCAGTGCGTCCAATGCTCAGATTAACTCTGCAAATGCATTGAAGTACCCCGAGCTGTGTTTCTGCGTTGTCTCATCCTCTCGCCGTGTCTTTTGACAGACTCGTAAATAATGCAGGAGGACTCCGCGATGATAACAGGCTTTGAGGCAGAGCATGCACGTACAGCAGCATACACTACTTTTTTGTTTTCCTTATATCTCTCCTCACATCTCACCGTTATGCTGCTGGAGTTTGGGCTTGTTTCAGTCATGTTTAAATTCAGAGGTGTCACCAGGATTTCTGGGCCCTCAGTCTCAGCCAGGGATGTGACATATTTATAACCATACCTCCATGAAACAAATGACCCAATAAAAGCTTTTAATTAAAGTTCTCAAAGTTCCCTCCTTAAGTACTTCTACATCAAAAGCATTTTTAAGCTACAATCTTCTTTATTTAATGATTGTCTATTTTTCTCTTCATGATTAACTTTTCAGGCTGTCTCCTGTATGACATGCTCAGTTAGACATGCATGGTTTAACAGCATGATGCAATGATGGAACATCCTGCCATTGGTTGTTATAGCCCAAAGCATTGTTAGATACAGAATGGCATTTAGCAGTAGTCACTAGCATCAGCAGCCATCAAAAATGGATTGAATATAATATTAAACTCCATTTGATATCAGAGTTACTGGTGTGGATTTAATGTTTAAAGACCCCGGAAAGCCAACTAAGTTCCGGGCTTGCTAAAAAAGCTTCCTTAAGGAATTTAAAGGCATGGATAGTATCATTGTAATGGCACATCTGCTAGCTTTTAGAGGAAAAAAGTAAAAGGCTAGATTTATGGTTCAAACGTTATTTAACTTTCTCAAAATCTGTCTCTTCTTTTATTATCCAATAATGTCAGTGTCAGGGGGTTAAAAGCCATTGAATAAATGTAAGTAAATAAGAAAAAAAGAAAAACAAAAGGAAAGCATGTTAGACTCAAGGTTAAAAATAACAACCAAGACTTTTGCACAAACTTGTTCCCCCATCTCTTTGGGACCGAAAAGTGAAAAAAAAAAAAAAAAAAAAAAAATCATATTGTGACAGAAAAATCTTCAAAATGTTCACATATTTACAAAAAAAAAAAGTCCTAGCACTTCTCTGTATAGGCTGTATTTGTGCCATTGGTCAAAGCAGTTCCTGTCTGCGGTTACACAGAGGGACACATCACAGGCTGTCTGTCTCTCCTTCTTTCCATTATGAGCTATTCAGACTGTCTATATAATGATCTTAGTGTAAAGACATGCACAGTTTGATACAGCATGACACGGTGGTAGAAAAGCATGCCATTGGTTGTTACAGCCCATCACCAAGCATTGTGGGGGAAGAATATGGTGGATAGCATTAGCTGCTAGCAGCATAACCGATCATTAAATTGTTTAAAAACGGATAAGACAAAATTCAATGTTGGTGTTACAGTGTGAATTTAATGTTTACAGACCCCAGAAAGTCACCTAAGTTCCAGGCTTGCTAAAAAAGTTTCCTTAAGGAATATAAAACCATGGATAGAGTCATTGGAATGGCACATTGGCTGGTTTTTAGAGGAAAAGTACAATTTATGCTTCAGAGTTATTTAACTCTTTATAAACGGTCTCTTCTTGTCTTATCCAACAATGTCAGTTTCAGAGAGTTAAAAGTCTAATAATTTTAATGATGTACACAAAGTGGATTAGAAGCATTTAGCTAGGCTCCTTTAAACGTCTGCCTATTGCTTTATAAAGTAAAACAAAGAAAAAAAAACAGCTCATACAGTTTTAAGAAGGGGTTCATATGGTTTGAATCAGGCAACAATTATGTAGATTTATAAACAATATCATCATATAAAAGACAGATTGACATTCTTTTTGCTATCCTTAAAGGGTTCCAGGAGGTTTTCACCATATCACTTGATCTTTCCTAGAGTTGTATTGTTGTTTAACAGCCTGGTAATGTGACTACTATGATCAACTATCATATATATATATATATATATATATATATATATATATATATATATATATATATTTTATATATATATCATATATATATATTTTATATATATATATATGATATATATATATGTATATATATATATATATATATATATATATATACTTACAATACAATGAATCCCACTATGAATTATTGCATAATTTTGCATTTGAGTCATTTCAAGCACCTAAATGTTTTAGAACCGTTTTTTATTAGGAGGGGTGAAGCATCCTGTTTTTTATTCTGCCTGTTTTTGCCTTTTATTCTGACAGTTTTGACAGCGACAGGAACACATCCAAACACAACACTACAGATTTCCTCCCTTCCTTCATTTGGAAGTCAGCCAGTTTTCCTCCTGAAAAGAAAACCTTGGTTTAAATTGACTCCCTGAAACTTTTTCTCCCAACATGCTCTGCTTGTCATATTTACAGTTCACACCTCACTCACAGCCCGCCGTAACCCACAGATGGACAAGTTTACAAGGTTTTCTGCAGTCCATTTGGGAAAGCGCTCACCTCCAACATGCGTGCACACACACTGAGTGATAATGATGCCTCCAGCCTTACAGTAGGACTCCGTGACCATGAATTAATGAGAGTGTTACTGTTTATGACTTCCTGTTGGTCAGTTGGTGGTCTGACGGTGCACACAGGCCTCCGTCCTCTCTCAGAATGAATAACCTTGCTGCTTATTGATTTTCGCTCTCTGTTTCTAAGTCCTGTGTAAACACCTGGATAAGAGCTCTTTGTGTGGGCTGAGGGAGATATTATTCTGACACAGGGAGGGTCTCAGTAATGATGGGCTACACACTGCTTTACGAGCTAAATTATAGAAGAAAAGGTCAGAGTTTTAAAAACATATATTTGTCATTTCTAATGCTCAGTTGACGCATGACACATGGTCTTCAGCCCCTCCTGTAGGCTGCAGATAAATGTGATAGAGGGCAGGGCAAGTCTTAACAAGCTTCAGTATAACAGTCACAGCTCAGTGGTGTTATTATCTAAAAGAAAGAAAAAAAAAGACTAACAGATGTCACAGCAAAGATGCAATCTCTGGGGTTGGGAGTTGTATCCCAGTGGAAAAAATAACCCTGCAGTTCCTTGAATGTCCACTTGAGGCAGGCTGCAAAAGCAAAAATCCCTTTCAACCTTTATTCAGTTGAATAAATAAGATATTTAATATCTCAAATGATAGACTACATTCTTTTGTTAATACACTCACATTCTAAATTTGATGCCTGCAACATGTTTCAAAAAGGTTGGGACAGGGGGAAGAAAAGATCAGGGAAGTTGTGGAATGCTCAAGAAAACAGCTGGAACATCCCACAGGTATGTAGGTTAATTGGTAACAGGGGATAGAACCATGACTGGTATGAACGGAGCAGGCTCAGTCAATCACATAAATGATGGTGCAAGGTTCTCCATTTTGTAAAAGATTGCATGTGCAAATAGCCCAGCAGTTTTTGAACAGTGTTCTTCAATGTGCAATTGCAAGGACTGCAGATATTTCTCCATCTAATCCACAATATCATCAAATGATTCAGAGAATCTGAAGAAATCTCTCTATGGGACAGGGCTTAAAACCCTTCAATCCCAGGCAGCACTGCAACCTGTCTTAGATATTATAATGTGGGCTTGGAAAAACATCAGAAAATGTTTGTTAGTTATCACTGTATGTCACTACATCTGCTAATTTAACCCTCTAAACCAACATTGTCATACGGGTCAAAAAGAGACAGGTATTGTAAAAGTTAAATAACTTTTGAACCATAAATCGTAGCCTGTTACTTTTTTCCTCTCAAAGCTAGCCAATATGCCATTCCAATGACGCTATCCACGCCTTCAAATTCCTTAAGGAAGGTTTTTAAGCAAGCCTGGAACTTAGGTGACTTTCCGGGGTCTTTAAACATTAAATCCACACCAGAAACTGCTAGTGTCACACATGAATACTGTTGTCTTTTGATTTCTGTTATTTTTTTTTTCCTTTTGTCTTTTTACTACCATAGCTTTTTTAAAAATTCATGTGACATAACCACAGGGTTGATGTTTCTTTTGAAGACAACAAGTCCAGGTGAGACAAAATCGTCAAAAAATAGCTTAGGGCACAGGGGGTTAGGACTTAACCATGTAAAATCCCATGACATGTTCTTATGTCTTGGGCCAACTGTCTTTCTCTGAGAATCCATTCTGGTAATATTGTATCCCCTGAAATACCTCTGTTGGACTTAACCTGCTAATCCACCCAGACAGTGCCATGTCAGTTACAACATCATGGCTTCACAGTAAGAGAATGATGATACTACACCTGTCTGCTATTGGTATTGTAGAGGACATTATGCACAAAATATGACAACTGAAAACCTGGCACTGCTAAACAACTTCAGATGAACATCAAGTAATAATGGGAAAGAATTTCTTCTCTAGTGTCTTCAGCCCCCCTATTTGCAGAGTGTTGTTAGAAGAAAAGGTCATGTACCACAATGGTAAATATGCTCCTGTTATCATTTTATCAGTCTGAATGTTAAATATCACATCTTTAGGCTATATTCAGTAAATAATAGTTTAAAAAGGATTTGCTGTTCTCTGTATTCAGTTCACATTTAACACAACGTCCCAACTATTTAAAAAAGGGTTTGTATTTGCTCTATGACTCACTGATCAAAGTAAAACTACCAGTTGATGGATGCTGAAGTGCCACAGCAGGTACATTAGCCTTATTTTCAGCTGAGCACAGCTGCACAGTCTGTCTGCAGAGCCACTCTGACGCTTTGTTCTGCTGCTTTGTATGCAAATGTGACATCCTCCAAATGACTACATTTATGTAGGAGTTACTTAAAGTACGAGCCTGTGTGACTAAATTAAATCCCCATCATCAAAGGTGGACAGACAGGTCACATAAAGAATATGTTTTTAGTTTGTAGGTAAAGCAGGTGTCACGGACCGAGGCAAACACGAACATGTTGTAAAAGTATGTCTTAATCCTCTCCCTCACACACATTCACACTGACACAAAAGAGAGACCCACAGTGCATAATCCCCTCTGGCGCTTTTTTGTCACCTTTACCATCTGGTTCAGCTGTGATGGCGAGCCAGCCGGCTGCCGACATGCACGGCGCTTGGACAATCTTCAAGGATGTGGTTGGTGGTTTTGCTGCAGCCTCCAGGGAAACGTTTGGTGTTAACCCTGCAGCCGGTGGAGGCTTTCAGGGCAGGAGGTGCATCCAGCTCCACAGCTGCTCCAAAGATCTGAGAACTGTATTTACGGCAAGGAATTACAACCTCCATTTGGGCAGTTTTTACCTTTCAAAGAAGAAATTTTCAAACAGATTTCACTTTCTTTCTACAAAAACCATGAAAATATGACTTAAAATTGTCCTCCACACTTACACGAAGAATCTCTAACTGAAATCACACTGCTTTTGTTGTCCTTGTTTGAAATTTATCTCTTAGTTTTACACTGTCCTCCCCAACATATGTAGTGCAACTTTGAAAAAGAAACATCTGATAGTTTCTTCCATCTTTAGTGAGCAAAAATAGAAAATATTTCTATTCAAATTGTTTTATCATAGCTCTAAAAAGAAGAACATTTGATTATCATTGGATATTTAAAACAATGCTGAAATAATCAAAATTTTGTATTTGGTCAAACCTACTTGAAAATAGCACAGGCAACTTTCTAATAGAGATGAAATTTACAGGGGAGCATGCACCTGCACCCTTCCTGCCCTAACCTTGGATAATTGGCCCATCTAGCTCTGTCTGTTTGCTGGTACCTGTCTAAATGTCTGCATATGCCAAACTCTATAGACCTTGAAAATAGCAGCAGACTTAAACATTCTTCATGTTTAGCATGCTTGATAAAAAAGGATTCAGCACGTGCAGATTTTTGTGTAAAGCAGGAGTTTATACTTTCTAGGCTCTTATAAAATATCCATCCATCTGTCCATTGGCTACACCGCTTATACCATCAGGAACGCTGGAGCCCTTCCCTGCTGTCATTGGGCGGGAAGCGGGGTACTCCCTGGACTAGTAGCCAGGCTGGGCACACTCACACCTACGGGCAATTTAGTCACCTGTTAACCTAAGGTGGCTTTCACACTAGGGGCCCGGTTCTTGATCCAGTTCAAAGTCAGGTTTGTTTTGGTGAGTGTGAATGCAAACGACTCACACCCAGGCACTGGGCTCACAATGGGATTTAGTCTTGGACGCGATTCAAGTGGACTCTGGCACAGACAGAACGTCATATCAACTATATGACATCATCGTAAAAACTGAGTTTGCTTCCCTGGCAGTTTGTTCATATTTTTCCATGCAGCGCGAGCCCATTTAAACCTCTGAACTCCATGTACATGTGTAGATACAAAGAGCGGCGTTGTTTATCTGTGACATGATGCTGATATTGTGATGAGATTTACTGTTGGGAAACTGGGCAGTATGTTTTTTAAACTGACCAATGATTTGTACATGCTTGCCCCTTTTAAATTGATCTGCTCTATGTAGAATAAAATGTTTTGGCAGTCTGCTCCACTGAAAATAGACCGACTGTGTATCTCGAGTGGGGCAGATTGGAGTTGAGCTTCTGGCACCTAAGTAGACAGACTGAAGTGCCTGCTTTGGAATTGCAAAGAGTTACTAGAAGGAATTCGGTTTACTCTGGAGTGCACTTTGTGTATGGATTGCTGTGCAGACAGAGTATGTGGAAAATGAGGGTTATTTTTTTACCACACTCCCAATTTAAGTTTATGTATAAGCCTTTGTGTCATCAATGGATGCATAACAGCAAAGTGCATGCCCTTAGCAGTTTTTAGCTGATAAAGATGGATGTTTATCTCTGCTATAAGTGTAGTTTTAACATGAGACCCGTCTACTGTCAGCCTTAAGCATTTGTGAGTGTGCAGCCATTTGCAATTAATCACTGGCTTCATTTTTCAACACTGCAAGTTGCAGCTTGGAAATCAGTACCCCACATCTTTATTATAGCCTGCAGAGAGTGATGAGCTGTCATTTCCTTCTTTGTAGTTTGTGCATTTCTTTGAGATTGAAGAGAAAATCCTCTAAAGTTTTTTTTCCATCTGATGCAACCTGAATTTAAATCAGTTCTGGTTCTAATATTCCTCAGAAATTGATTTGATACTCATGCTGTTTCTGTTCTGAGGCTTCTTTAGAAATGAGGCAGTTTTTTTAATTAGCAAATTGGTCAATTCAAACAAAAACTAATTAACAAATGTGACGAATTAAGATAAAGCATCATTTCTGTTTCTGCTCTGGGGTTTGGTGATTCAAACTTGCGGCTTAAAGGCTTTTATCTGTGTTGACCAGATGAGACAGCAAATTCCCATCTCTCTGCCCACTCCGCTTACATTTCCAACCTTGCATCGGCGGACAATGTTGCTTCATCCCGGGAATCATCCCGACAGCGTGTCCGTCATGTTCTGTGAAAACAACCAAAGCCTGCAGAGAACCACCAACTGCTCCTATTCAAACAGAGGGCCCGGAGGAGTCTGTCTGTGGCCGGGATTGGCAGCGTCTGGCCTCTGATGGGCTTCTTCTCTGACACATGTGAACATAAGAGGGCTGGAGAGTGGCGAGCAGATGGCTCCACTCCTCCGTTTGAACACTGCGCTTTAATCGAGGGCTGTAAATCGCCTCTTGGAGCCACAGTTTGAACATTTGGCTAAAGGCGCTGATCGTAAATACACTTCTACCGCCCACTTCTCCTCCATCTCTGCTCTCTCAGAATAAATACGACCTTTTCTCTGCTGTCGGTTAACGATGCCAGCAGTCTTTGGTGGTAGACGGCGTTCTGATGAGTCTTTCCGTGGGCAGAGTCTCCCGTTTTTACTCGACCTTCTGCTCACCTGTCTCATCGCTCTCCCTCCCCGCCGCCTCCTAGTTCAGCTGCCTGTTTCCTCAGACAGAAGAAAGTCGCTTCGCTATGGCACGCTGACTTCCACAGAGTGCCAGGTGCTTTATTGGCTGCCTGGTTTTTGACTGGCAGGCTCACGGGCAAATCTGACAGCAGGACGATGAATGGTGCTGAATGATGAATCAGTCTCTTTCAAAGAGCTGTTCGTCTCTTTGCTCCACCTGAAAGACGGACAAGCGGGGGGAAAAACCCACAGCAGCACGTAGACATTGTGAGAGAGGGGAGGGGCTGGGACTACATTATAGAAACTGAAATAGCAGAGCTTTTGTTCTCTCCCTCAGGATTTTCTTTTTTCATTCAGTCTCTGAGCATCTCCTCATACATCTCCATTCTTACTTTCTCCTTTGCTTATATTTTCTTCCTGAACCCCCCCCATATAAGGGTCATCTCCTTTCCTTCATCATCACCTCCATATTTGCCTCCATTGCCTCCTTTTCCTCCATTTATCACTCTTTATTTCCCTTTTTCTCTACACCTTTCTTACTCTCTTTTTCTTACATCACTTGATTCTTTCTGTCCCAATCTTTCATTTGTTCTTTCTTGCATTCTGTTCTTCATTTCTGCCTGTAATATTTCCTTTCTTGGTTCTGTCACACACCTTGATAAATTGATATTTACAAAGCCTGTCAGAAAAACACATTTCTATCAAGAGCGGTTATTTTCATTTGATAAAAAAATGTTGTCCACACATAATTTACTAGTATAAATATTTCTTTATTAGCAGTTTTTAATCAGCACTTACTGCTGTGATTTATGTTTGGCAGTAGCTGTTCTGGGATCCCCCTGCTGTTCTACAAGCCTACGTGGAAAACTGTAAGCAGTAACAGCACACGGTCCTGCTCTTCATATGAAGATAAAGAGAGCCTGAGGCAAGGAGAGAAGCAACAAAAACCCAAGAGCAAAGCCGGCGTCAATGACATCTGAATGTCAATGATTGAGTCAGAAGCAGAAAAAAAAGGAGGAGCTGGGATGGAGGAGGGTTGCAAGAGCAGCTTGCAGAGAGAGTAGCAGAGCATGGACGGGCAAGAGCAGTTTAAATAAGGCTGCATGAAAGTGATAATCCAATAGCTGCTACTGGCTTCGCCCCTGGAATATTGTCTGTTCTGCTATTTGCTGCTGTAACCAATCAGGGAGTTAGAAAACAAGATATTGTCAATATTTTGTTTGTCAGTATGGTTTACCACGTAGAGTGTTGTCTCAATTTAGTCATGTTCAAATGTGGCACATATTTTATTTTGTTTCTTGCTGCAGGGCCAACCAAAGTTGGACCATGGGCCACATTTGGCCCCCAGGTCACAGTATGGACACCCCTGGTCTAGACTAAGGTTTGTGTTTTTGTTTCCTGCTATAATTACTGCAAACAGACGACCAGACCTGGTAATCTTATGTGATACTGCCATCTCTACATGGACTGTGTGTCTCTATGGTTTACATTGATTGGTTAGTTGGCTGGCGGGCATCTGACATCAGCACTTTGTATAACGTGCAGAGCATCCATGTTGAAAACCATTAAAGTCCCTGTAAAGTGAAATCCAAACTTTGTTGCAATAAGGTTACTGTAAACATGTGAAGACAATGAGAGCTATGTGTGACTGTATTTTTGATCTAGACCAGTAGAAAGTTGTTCACCCCTTTCCTTGCTTGTGTTAATTTGATCAGTGCAAATATACTGTATGAGCCCATGACATCAACAGTCTCTATGGAGAATTGCCCCGACCCCTAACATTACAACGATATAAAATCATTGAGCTGATCATCTTAGCTGATATTACTGCCATCAGTGAGAGTTAACAGCCAGCTGAATGCTGTGTTTTTGTTCATTTTGAGGTAAATTTCCCAAACCTATCAGCTGCAATGGCCTAAGAGTCATTGAACGTATAATACTGGAGAGATTTGTGCCAGAAAACAGTAAATTTAATCCTCAACTGGCATAGAGCCAGGCAACTGCGCTTTGATCAGAGCATTTTTCAAATCTGAGAGTAACGCATTTCTCCTGAGTGGGTGTGGCTTCAGCTCATTCAACAAGACACGCCCACACTGCCTTAGATCAGATTTTACTGCCTAATTTTTCATGATTTTGAATCCTTTTCTTTCAAACTAAGAGATGCTTTGCATGACTATAATTTGGCCCGGTGGTCAGTGGCCTGTCACACAAAAAAACTAAAATACATATGTTTTTTCTATCACTTTATAGGGACTTTAACCAGACTATGGCACTCTGCCTCTGTCTAATATCCCCCATGCAACTGACAGCTCTGGTTTGACAACATGGACGAAAGCAGTGTGGTGTTTGTGTGTGGGTGTGTGTGTGTGTGGTTGAGGTCAGACACACAAAAACTAGAGGAGGCTTTTGAATCATTTAGGGATAAACACAGAGGTTCCTGCACTTTTTCTCATCATTTAATACTGTAGGATTGGCATATGAAAGTGCACTGCTCCTATATTTATACGCATACGCTTCCATTATCTCTGTCTGACACACACATGCTGGGCTGGTTAGCATGCTACGTTTATTTAATTAATATTTTGGTAATATCCTTTTATAAAAGGATAAAACTTCAGTGTGTGATTATATCAAGCTTTAATCAGAGAGGCTTCCTCATTAAACAACAACTTTATCTGTTCTCCCATCCTCTGGTGTCATCCCTCTTTCATCCCATCAGAAAAAGGCAGAAAGTCCCTAATAACACTGTCAGACCAATTCTATCTCTTCTATGTGCTTCTGCGTCTCATTTTATTTTGATATTTGATTTTTCTTCCTGGTTCTCATGCTGTAACTTCCTGTCATTGATACAAAAATTGGAACCTTTCAAAATAATGCTCCCACACTGTGGTTCAGATTGGTCTGCACCACCTCTTTGGGTCAGACCATTGTTCAGGGAGATTTCATACCTGTTATTTAGGTTCTACCAATCTAAAAAGTCCTAAAGTCCAGACTAAACAATGTAGGTTGTAAAAGCATTGATAAAATCTGCTATAGCTGCATCAAAGGCAGCCTTTGTTTACAAGCTTGCAGTTTCTTCAGCTAACTCAGGCTTAGTGCTACCTCCTCTTGTTCCTCAGATCATCCTGATTGGTCAGTCATTCTCTGACTAGGAACCAGCCTATCAGCTTGAACATTTTCAAAATGGATTCTATCTTTTCCTTGTTTGTTTTCTCATTCATTCACTTGTCAGCTTGTCCTGTCGTTCAACTTCCTTCATTCCTTCCTTCTTGTTTCATTTCCTTCCTTTCTGACATTCCTCTCTGTCTTTATACTTCTTTAATTTCCCTTTTTTGCTCCTTTCACCCAGCTGTCATCTCTTTATTGATTTAATGTCTTCAATCATTTGTTCTCCCCCTTTAGACTCCGTATTTACTGCCTTGCTCCTGCTTTACTTTCTGCCATTTTTTCTTTTCTTTCCTCCTTTCATTCCTTCCTACCCTCAGGAGTTTGTTTCTTTTCTTTAACTGTTATAAGTATGAATTTCTTTATTTTTCTTCTGCTCCTCTTACCCATCCTGCCCATGTCTCTACCTCCAAAACATCTCTAACATTCCTTTTTCTGACACATTTCTCACCTTTGCCCTCTTATTTAGTCTCAGTTTATTCTTCCTGTCTAAATCTTATTTTAAAAATTTCCACCCCTTGCCTTCCATCTTTTATTTTGCTTTCCCACCAGCCCCATCCTCCCTGCTTCCATTCTCTCCCTCCTCTTCTCCATCCCTCACTCTCCCCCTGCAGCTGCATTTCTTTGCTTCATTCTCCCTAGTTTGCATCCCTCCTTTCTCTCATTCCTCTCCCGCTTTCTTCTCCTCCCTCCCCACTCACTCTGCAGTGAATGCCAGGGAAAGAAATGCACATTATCCCATCCTGTGTGTGTTTAGAGCCGGTGTGTATTGACCTGCCTCTCCCTCTCTGCAGCACAGACTCGCCTGGCCTGCACACGTCGCTTCACTTCAGCGTCTCCAACATGAGCTCAGCACAGATTTGCAATTCATACTCTTTGCCAAATGCACAAACAGGGCTATTTTTAAATCAAAGAGGAGCAGATAAGAGCAAACGGAGGTGATGGCGCATAGCACAACATGGTGTCATGTTCCACTCACAACGGGATGTTTTCATTGTGATTCAACAGGTGTTTAATCTGCTCTGCTGCAGTCATGGCTGTGAGGAGTTGAGCTCTAAATATTGCAGCGCTGCAGGTCAAACTCTGTTTGTTTATCTCAGGGTTTGAGGGCTTTGAGCTACTGCACTGTCAACTAATTCAGGCCTGGTTTATTTGAAGGCTGGTTATTGGATTACATAACTGTGATTTCATTTACATGTCAACTTTAGCCATACAACTAAACATTAAAGCATACGTCACCTCCCTACCAGAATGCATGTTTGGGTTGGAAGGGCTCCAGAATTGAGCAGAAACATGAACAGAAGCCCTTAAAGGACACAACTTTTGAAATTCTTGTCTTCGAACTGGACATTGCAGACAAATTTGAGTTACTTTCAGACCACTTTGTAAAGAAGCACAAATGATTTTCAGTTATAAGTTTTTCTTTTTATTAGAAGTTATTAATTTGCTCTTATTGCTGTATCAATATTTGGCAGTGTCATTGTTCTGGGACCCCCCTGCCCTTCCACGAGTCATGTGGAAAGCATCAAGCAAGAATAGCACACGTTCCTGCCTTTCCTGTGCCTACAAAAAAATGCCTGAGGCAGAGAGAGAAGCTGAAATAAAAACAGAGCAGAGCAGGCATCGATGATGACAGAATGACAGTGATTTAGTCAGATAAAGCAGTGGTTTTCAAACTTTTATCTCCCAAGGCACAGCTGAGATCCAGCTAAAATCCTAAGGAACACCATATCTACACTGGCTTTTTAAAAAAAACGTGTTTTGCCATGTAAGCGCCCGTCTGAACCGTTTGGGCCCTGTTAGAAAGTGACAGGACCAATCAGTGTCGAGGGGCAGTACTTTCAGGCACGGTGGAGCAGTGACGTATGCAAGTAGCAACAACACACCGGTGCAGATATGGAGGAAGACATTAGCGTGGATGCTGCTAGAGTGTCAGTTTTATCATAAATTGATGACATTTCTTCATTCAAAGAAGAACAAAGAACAGCAGTGAGTTGTTTTCTTTTCAAAAACAACAAAAGTCATGTACTGACATGTCTACAGTCACCATGGTTCTTGTTATGCAGTTCTCTATGAACTTTACTCCTTGGTAGTGGCTACGTCATCTGTTTTGTTGCTCTGATTTGCCTGTAAAGATGTGACAAACAGAATGTTTATCCAATCACCATCCAAAGTTTTTTTTTTTTCAAAGCCTCTGCCCTTTCCCAAATGCTGTGTATGAGAAGTTTTCCAGATAGATGTGTGAAACAAATCCATCTGGCATGCCAGATAATATAAACCTACAGTGTGCCTAAGATTGCTCTCTGAAGGACAGCTGCAGTTCTAATTTTTAACTGTAAATTTTTGGATTAAACACTTTTTTTCCACTCATGCCATCACCCCCCACCAGATGAAGTGAGCAAATCAAGCCCAAATTTTCCCAAGACCACCTGTTTATGAAAGCACAGAGACCCAGCAATGCATGTTCTTGTCTTATAGCACACCATATCCATTTCAATGCAAAATATCTTCTTTAATCCTCATTAAAGTATCTTTAGTCACAGCTACAGTAAAGATATATTGTCATTCAAATTCCCTAAGCCCACCTAGACCTGCCTTGGTGCCTTGCGACACCATTGAGAACCACCATTGAGATATAGCATAAAAGAGGAGCTGGGGTGGAGGAAGGTAGCAAAAAGCTGCTTGCACAGAAGGCAGCAAGGCATTGCCGGACTAGAGCTGTTTAAATATGGCAACATGAGTGCAATTAGCCAATAGTGTGCTTAGAGCAAATAAGCTGGCCATTCAGCTGATGAGGGCTTGCGTAAGATCAGCTGATTTCAAATATATGGCAGTGCCCGACTCCATGGCCTGCCTGAGCTAACACTATATGCTTGATTTATTTTCTATCTCCTTTTTTCAAAAAAGAAGTTGTGATTCAACAGGACTCACTGAAGTATTAAGGTGACAAGCTCAGATTTTACTTCTGCAGACACACATCAGAGGAAGAAACCCCAGAGAGGAGCAGATATAGATTAATGCTCTCTCTTCTGCACATTAGCGCTGCTAATCCTGACACCAAATATCATGTTAATCTGAACCAATCTGACTTTAACTTTCACTGCAGCACCAGAACATTGATTTACAGGGGACAGTGATACGCATGATGTTGTTAAGAAGCATAAACTTGCTAAGGTTAGCTAATTAGCACTAACCTCACACCTGAATGCCAAAGAAATTCTTGCCCTTCTCTTCACAAACAACAGCATTATCAACCCTATCCTAAATACATAAATGCATCTTTGTAGACTTCAAGTCTGATACAGGTATGTAAATACCACTAAAGCTAATGTCTTGCTCAGATTTATCAGTATGACATGAGGCTGCGGATTTCTAACTACTGCTCGGACCACTGTGTTTGCTGCTAGGGAGGAGACTGTAAAGCGCAATTTCATTCCATTTTCACAATGCAATGACAATAAACTGCTATCTATCTAGTATTTTTCCGATTTTAGTGATTTAAAGAGTAGCTGCTTTTCCATAACCTGTAGAAATGTGCAAAATCTAAATAGTGCAATCAAAAACTGGTAATGGAAACACCTGAACTTCAAAAAATCTCTCAATCTCTCTCAATATAAATATTGCTAAAGTGCAAAGGAAACACTATTTCCGCATTTACAAGTCACAGAAAGTAGCGTATGGTGTCAAGTGACCAGTTCAATCTGAGACAATATGGTAAAAACTGTAATGGAAACCCAGCTGGTGTCCCCATGCTGTATAAGTGGTCCAATGTGACAAAAACTTACAGTGTCAAATTAATATCTCAGTTTTTCTGTAGTCATTAGGGGTGATGTTAACATGCACTGTTTTGAGATGATGGAGAACAAAGCCCGGCACAGCAGTGCCACACACTGTTCAATGGTAGAAAAAAACAAGAGCTAACCATCAGAAATAATAAAATGAGATAGGGGAGATGGTACTGAAACAAGGAGATATACTGAAAAATGGGAATCATGGCAGGTGTTTTTACCAAATTTGGACCAAACTGGACACCATAAACTGCCTTGTTTTAATTTAGACAGCATTTTAAGGATGTTTTTTTGGCTTCCAGGTGATTTGTGTCTGTTCATTTGCTTTGGTATTTAATATAAGCCAAAGATGCATAGCGCAGCTTTATCTGCAGCTCTGTCAGACTGAGGAAAGATTGTGGTGCCATAATAAGCAGTGATAACTTTGCCAAGCGTGAAACAACAGCAGCAGAGTTCATTAACAGTCTCTCCTGCAGAGAGTGGACTGTAAAGTGATTAAAACAAACACACACTATGAGAGTGTGTAATCTTGGCCCCCCCGAGGTTAAAGTTTAGCCTCCTGAGCCGCATAAACACCGAGTCATTACAGAAACAAAGAGCGAGTCATCCAGGGCCGAAAAGACACCACCCTCTCTTTTTGTCTTCTTCCACAGATGGCTCTTAAGTTTACTCACCTTGACTTTTCTGTCCTCCCTCCCCTCCCTGGCTTCACCCCACCCACAGCACCATCTCTTAAATTTCAATTAAGGTAATGACCAGAGAAAATGGCACCTGTAAGGTCAGAGACGAGCCTTTGTTAATTACTTTGAAGGCGCTGCAGGAGACAGAAGAGCTCTGAGTCTCATTAATCTCATCTCTGTCATCGTGCGCTCACTTCGATCTGTATGCATGTCTTTGCTGCTACAAACTTTTCCAGTGTTAGTACGGGACGATTTAGCAGAGTAAGCAGTGGAGTTTATAAAGTGACTGAGCTGCGCTCTCACTGCGAGAAGGCACTTGTGTGGGAGTGTACACGGGATTTAATTAGCGTGTTTGCTTTTGTCTCATCATTGAGATGGTTATGTAAGTGTGCACTATTTGGTTATTTATTCAGTTGTCTGTACATTTCCTAATTCACCAGTCTGTCTCTATCTACATTTCTCTTTTCACCCTGTCTCTCTTTTGTATCATTGAAAATGGCTTCAACCTTTAAGTCTGGTTCTGCTGGAGGTTTCTGCTTTTAAAAAAAGTACGTCCTTGCAGCTTTATCAATAATGGATTACCTTTGGTCATATTACTGATAATGCAGAGTCCTTCTCTATTTGAAAACTACATCTTCAATTCCAAAAAAAGTTGGGGCACTGTGAAAAATCTGATTAAAAGAGGATGCAGTGATTTGCAAATCTCATAAAACCCATTTTTCATTCACAATAGAAGATAAACAGCAGGTCAGAAGTAATTGTTACCTTTTCATAAAAAAATATTAGCTCATTTTGAATTAGATGGTAGCAACACATCTCAAAAAATCAGGACAGGACAAGGAAAGCCTGGAAAAGAGGACCATTTTGCAGCTAATTCTAGGTTAACTGGCAACAGGTCAGTGACATGACTGGGTCTAAAAGGAGCATTTAAGATGGGCAGAGTCTCTCAGAAGTAAAGATGGGCAGATATTCACCAATATGCAAAAAAACTGCATCCAAAAATTGTTGAAAAAATGCTCCTCAAAGCAAAATTGCTAAGTCTTTTAAATATCTCACCATCTACGGTTTATAACATCAGAGAATCTGGAGAAACCTCTGTGAGCAAAGGACAAGGACAAAAGTCAGTGTTGGTTGCCTGTGAGCTTCAGGCCCTCAGGTGGCGCTGCATTAAAAACAGGCCTGATTCTGTACTGGAAATCACTGCATGTGCTCAGGAAAACTCCCAAAAATCATCGTCTGTCAACACAGTTCACCATGCCATCTAAAAAATGCAAACCAAATCTGTATTATGTAAAGTAGAAGCTAAATGTGAGCACAATCTAGAAAAGCTGCCATCTTCTCTGGGCCAAAGCTTATTTAAAATGGACTGAGGCAAAATGGAAAACTGTTCTGTGGCCAGATGAGTCAAAATATAAGATTTTTTGGAGATCACATACACCATGTCCTGTGGACTAAACAGGAGTGGGACCTTCTAGCTTGTTATCGGTTGGAAAGTCTCCATCTCTGATGTTATGGGGTTGCATTAGTGTCTATGGAGTGGGGTACTTACACATCAGAGAAGACATTGCATTTTTTAGCAGGACAATGTTAAAACACATGCCACATCCATCACAACAGCATGGCTTAACAGTAGAACAGAATTAACCAAAGGAGACAGATGGCTGTTGAGCAGGTAGAATCTTATATCAGACAAGAATGGGACAACATTCCTCTCCCAAAACTCCTCCAACTTGTCTCTTCAATTCTCTGGCATTTACAAACTGTTGTCAGAAGAAAGAGAGGATGCTACACAGTGAAAACAAGGCCCTGTCCCTACTTTTATTAGATTTGTTGCTGCCATCAAGTTTAAAATGAGGTAATGTTTTTCATGAAATGTTAAAATGTCTCAGTTTCAGCATGAAATACAGGTTTATGTTTGTTTAATTTAGATCTACACCGCACCCCAACTGATCATGTGATCTGCCACATAACTTTTTCAAAGGAGATGCTTTGTCATGTTAATGTGAGGTTTGGGAAATAGATTTTTTTGACTAATCTCTTAGAATACCTCATGTTAGTGTTGGATTTACCCCAAGCAGAAAATTTGACACTTTTTCTAAGGTATAACTGTATGAATTTCATTGAAACTGCAGAAGAATCAGCACTTCCATGGAGGTCTATGGGCATTATGTAGCTGCAGGAAATGCTTTTGGCTTGTGGCGGTGGAGGGTCAACTCCAGTCTTGCACATACCTTGACTCCAAATTGCATCACTTTTGCATTATGTCAGTGGTAATCTCAGGGATACTTTGGCTTCAAATTGGATAGCCAAGTTCAAAATGGATACCAATGTCCATACTAATAATGAGTCAATAGTTTAAATCAGATTGAAAGAAAAGATCATTGCTGTGAAACTCTTGTGACTCTTTCCTTGTGAACATGCATGTTTGTTTGCATCTGCTTCTTCTTCTGACACACTCAGACATAAGCATACTGCTGTATTTATGATTTGTATGCATGAATGAGTGAATTCCTCTCTATTCCTGAGATCAATTTGTTTCCAATCAGCCGGACAGTTCCCTGTCTGCAAACCAGAAATAAAGAATTTCACCACTGATCTGCTCTGTCAGCTGTATATGTGGAGTTGGTCAATTACTTATCTCAGATAGATACATATGAGTCCATCCTGTATCTTTCCCTGTGCCTAAATTGCTTTCATGCAAAGATAGTGAAAACGCACAAAGGTGAATTCATCTATTTTAAGAAGAAACAGCGTTAGCTCTGGAGGAAAAACCAGCAGCAGAATGAAATGAGAATATGGAGAACGGTTTAAGTCAGTGAGCCTGCAGAGATTTTCAGCCCATAAACTAATGATTGCCTGTCATCAAGATGAATTTAGGTGGCATTTACGCTTAAATAGCTTAAAGAAACCCCTCTGCAATGCAGCCCTCGATGATGGAGTGGATTAAAAAGCATTCAAACTCATGAATGAATTAAAGATATTCTCTCCTCATCCCATAGATCCCCTGGTTATGACCTCTTAGCTTCTGACATCCCCTCAGGGTCCCATCATGCATGCTTGGCAGCTGTACTGTCAAACACTTGTAAGAACTTCACGTGTTATTTCATCCATCAAGACTTTGGCTGCAAATGCTTCACTTTCAGTTGCAGCTGAAGATTTGTTGTTTTTGTAAGTCCAGTTTCAAATTTGTGTCATGATAGCACCAACTGTGGACTTGTGCATAGCAGACATAGAAGACAGAGTGCAGCGATGAGTAAAGGAGAAAAACAGCTGTGTGGTTTCTCTTGGTTTGTGGGTCTACCTGTCTGTCTCTCCTGCTCTCATCAAAACCAGCCTGACCCATAGTCTCAGCAAGACTGACCTCACTGACGCAGAAAATGTCAGTCAATTTCATACTTTTAAGTTTCCCAACTTTACCTGTAAACACTTTTGTCTGCCACAATGAGCAAGCTTGAACCGATCAGATTAATGTTTTATCAAGGTGCTTTAGAGAGCATAATCCAGTACGGGATGTCAGTCTGGTACGATTATCTGTTTGTCCAGTCAAGATCTAAACTTGCTGGTCAGGTGCAGACCGCCATGAAGGTTGTAGGTGGGACTGAAAACTTTTCGACCAAACCATTTTGATACCCCTCTGGCCCAAATGTATGGCAAGAAAAATGTTATGGAAATTGTGTGATTGATGTGTTAGTTACACAGGTTTCCTTTTCTTTTCTATTCGCCTGGCATCTTGTTAAGATATTTCTTTAAATCATTTACAATACCCAGTTTAGGCACCGGCACCATATGAGAAGTATCAATTGAGCACTGGTATCAGAAAAAAAAACATAGGTACCCAACCCCAGGCCGGACTGGCTCGCATGACGACCGTTAAAGTCTTTACATATAACCAGTTGGTTCATCCTGGAATGGGTTGGCCATGTAACCTGATGAAAACCTCCCATAGACTGTGTTTGGGAAAGGGCAGAGCCTTTTAAAAAACTCAGAGGGTGATAGGATGAACATTCTGTCCGTAAAATCTTTATGGGCCAATCAGAGCCACAAAACATGAAATGTCGTAGCCACTACGCAGGAGTAAAACTCCATACAGAACTGTATAACTTGAACCATGGTGACTTTTGGCATTTTTGAAAAGGAAACAACTCACTGCTGTTCTTTGTTCTTCTTTTAACGAAGAAATGTTGCAGCTGAAGGACAGGACATGCCTTCAAGGCAAAGTTGAGGGCACAAAACACTGTTGAGTTCCCGATGGCCACCCCGCCGCTGGTGAACTGTTCTGAGTCATGAAACACCAGGGCTGACAATGAGTCCTACTCTGGCCCTGCCACCAAACAACAGAAAAGTATAGATACATGGAAAAGGACTCAGATTGCTAAAGAGTATTGATAAGGGTATCAATATCAATTAACAATATTTATATCATTCAACAACCTCCTTTTCTAGCTACTACACTGAGGAAAAGACAAGTCTCTGATCGCTCAGGGACGTTATTTCTTGGTGCATTATAATTGAATGTTTTTTCACAAGTCCAACTAAAGAAGAACCAACAGATTTCCCGAGCTGAAAAAGGAATGACCTAAAAAGACAAACAGATAAATACCAAATCCATAACAAGATGCATATCATCTCTTCAAACTGATGTTTATCTGCAGCTCTCTGTCCGCAGTGTCCAGAAAATAAAGTCCTGGCCCAAATTCCTTCATTTGATATCTGAACTTCGAAAAGCATCAAAGTCTGAGACCAAACCATAATTTAAAGAAGTAATCTCATGCTTGGATAAACATGAACTTATATTCCAGTGAACCTGCAGATATGTTTCATTTATATTTTATTCACAGACATTATTTTAGGGCTGAAATCTTTATGAGCATACTGACGCTGAATTGAATTGAACCTTTTTCATTTTTAATATCGCCCTTGTAAGAAATCTATCGATTTGGGTGTGAGCACAAATGATAGAACAAAGACTAGACTTCATTTTGAAATGAACCCACACAGGCTGGTCTGTGGATGTTTTATTAAAGCTCTCTCTCCCTGAATGTCTCATTAACAACCATCAGCTCTGGTCTCTGTGACAACTCCTAAAACACATCCAGACACCGCTGAAGTAATTCAACATGCAGCTACAAAGTCAGTCTTGTTGGATCTTCATATAGCTGTCAGAACGCTCCCCGTCTCCGTGTTTCATTGTTCCCCCTCCGGACAGCTCCTGATGCGTTCAGCGGCAGGCCGGTCAGATGGGAAAATGGAGCTTTGTGAGGAAATGACGGATCACTATAGCTACGTCCTCCCATTGTTACACATTTAGTCAAACCTCTTGATTCCCAACGTGACTGTAGTGTAATAGGACTGCTTTGTTACTAACAGGAGAAACAACAGCAGCCATCAGTAAAATGTCCTGTTGTTATTTTGTTCTTTCCCTCTGTACAGCACCGGTCTCTGCTGCTAATTCTTTCCCAGATGCTGCAAAATCAATTTAATTTGATGGAAATTGAATCTCAAACTGCAGGTTGTATCAGCCTTTCTGGCTGATGTTTGGTTTTAAATCTGTCAGAATCAGTCTTTTATTCAGGGAAAATGTCAAAATGTAGACGAGGGCTGGCAGAGGCTGGGTGGCAATTATCCTTTTATATGTTGAATCAAGACAGACTTAAGCAGAAATTACTTAATGACATAATTGCTCTGCATGTAAAAAGCTAAAAGTGTTCCCTACTAGGAAATACATGAAAAAAGTAGCTGTCAAGCAGCTGAAATGCAGAAATACTGAGCACTATGCAGAGCTGAAATATGAGGATTTAAGGTGGGTGGTTTCAGAAAGGAAACGTCTGTGTTAATAGGTGAGATAAGATTCACTCCAAGTGAACGGCTCTTTGTGGGGACTTCACCAGAACTGCATAAATCAGCTGTCCTGCATGGCTAAAAGCCTTTTTATGACTTTCAGAGAAAAACGCACTTCAGCTCAGTCAGCAGTTTAAATGTAATGGCTGTGAAAGGGTAGGAGGTCTTACTGTAGGTATGCATGTAAGACTCATTGTTTCATACCAGGAATTTGAGTTTAAAGAAGTGTTAAGTGATGCTGCTACGGACAATCACCATCACAATACTGTGGATAAGGGATGTAACAGTCTACAGAGGTGACTCTTGGTTTTACCTCATAGTTTCGGTTCACAGTTCAGTACGGGTTTGGTTCAACTGGAAATTAGCAAGAAGAAGTCCCTGATGAACACTTCTTTATTTCTCTTATTTTTTGTTTTCAAACTGACAGCAGTGGCAGTTCCAGATTGACATTCACAACCATTTTTAAAACAGATCAAAGAAGTTGGAGCAAGGGATAAAAAGCCAACCAGTCTTTTGTAGCTCCACTGTGCCTTTTTGCGCAGTATGCTTGCTAATGCATGTACCCCATGACCCCCAATGGGATAAGCAGTATAGAAGATGGATGGATGGATGCATGGATGGATGGATGGATGGATGGATAATGCATGTAATTTTCCCTCCTAGTGTGTTTTGTTGGACCTGCATTGTCTTCAAGTTTGATAGCCAATGATCCCAAGCAGAAGCGTATGCATCGTTTGCAATATTTCAGGAACCATAAGACGGATCTCTGTGGATAAAATGGCCTTTTTGCTGATCTACAGAGGGATCCTTGCATTTATATCCCTTCCAGAAAATTTTTAATCCGGGCACAAAGAACGATGTTCATTCAGAGCTTGGTAAATACAAATCCATGTTAATAAATGATAATGTGACTAGTTCTTCCGTTTTTCAAGATGTTAAAGGTCACAGTGTTGCCATCAGTCCTCTGTCATGACACCTGTCAGCCTGTCAGCCAATCACGATGCTCCAGTTTTTCTGTTTTCTTCCAAAAGTAGCAACCAATCAGGGCCAGCTGAAGATCAACCGTAGACAAGATGGTTATCTGCCAGTTTAGAAAGGTAAGAAAAATAGTCTTCTATGGCCTCAAATTGGATTAAGTTGGATTTATGGAGTTGGTTGTTATTTTTTCTCATGATAGACACTGGAACTGTGGGAACAGTTCAGTAGGAACCAAATTTAGATGTGGCGAGGCTGGTTATTGTTGATCTGGGTGTGTTGGTATAAAGTTATGTGTGTTAGTATAAGGTTATAATAGTTTGGGATTTTTCATTAGTTTTTATATTTATTTCGTTTTCACTTTCTGTGTTCAATTTCAGTTTAGTTTTCATTAGTTTTGACTGCTGGTTTGTTTAGTTTAGTTTTAATTTGCAAAAATGCTTGGTTTTAGTTTAGTTTTTATTAGTTTTAGAGTTAGTTTTACTTTTTTACGGATGGATGTCGGGCTGAGTGAGCATCATATATTTTAAAAAACATACTGAAAAAGGGCACTCTTCACTTAACCTTTTATTTACTTAATGATAATGTTTGAATACAACTCCAGACATAAAGTTACCACTATGTGAAGTCTTAAACAATCAGATCAGGCAATTTTACACTCTCCAGACTCTGGTGTAGGTGCCAGTCAGTCTGGTTGTGTCAAAGACTAAAACTAAGGATATTTTGTCTCCATTTTTTTTAGTTAGTTAATATTGTAAGTGCACTGTACAGTTTTACTTAGTTTTCTTTCTTTCCTTCTTTTTTTTTTTTTTTTTTTTTTTTTTTGGTAAAGCTTAGTTTCTATTTAGTTTCAGTTAACTAAAATGATTTTTGGAGTTTTAGTTTTAGTTATTTAGTTAGTTTAGTTAACTATAACAATATTGCTTTCAGCACACACATTCTAATAGTCCAGGTTTTCCTGGAAAGATAAATGTCTATATAACTTTATCGTGCAGGGATGAGATTCTACAGGCACTGCTGCATAAAAAATCGGGCGGACCAAAAATAGTGAAAACTGGCTCGGGGCTTCAGAGGTTGATAGCAGTCTTGAGCCTCAGTGCCCCTGGGTCAGAATGGGAACACCCTGTGGAGGCCATATGTGTTTGCTTTTTCTCCATTTAGATGTATTCGTCACATAACTACAAGCACCGAACCATGATTTCCAAACCGTGACGTCACAGGGCAAATACAGTTACATCCCAACTGATTATGGTAGCTGATATGTCATTCCACATTGACTGTTTCTCTAGTATACATCACAGTCTGCTGATATGTGATTAGTCAGAACAGCTCAGACTACAAATTCACCCCAAACTGACACCAGAGCAGCTCACATGCTAAATACCCAGACCTACATAAACTGGCTCTATATTTCTATGTTCAATCTGAGAGAGAAGACAGAGAAGGTATCTATCAAATCTGTTACAGCTTCACCTTGCAATTCAGATGAATTGACCAGACTCCATGTCTGTTATCAAGCAAACCAATCTTGCAAAACTCAAATCTACATTTATGCCAGGTCTGACCTGATCAGTCAGCGTCATTTGAGGAGACTGAGGATGTAGCTACTGTTAGGGTTGAGTTATACTAAAAGCTGACTGCAATGGAAGATCTTCATGATAGAAGAGAAGCTTTATCTATTCTTCCAACCTGCTTGGGACTGAGTTTGCGATTGTTATGCGTGGGGTTGAAGTGTCAGCAGATATCAGAAATGGTTCACATTTCTTTATTACAACAAGAGCAAAGAGCTGCACTGGCAGTAAGTTCCATTTTTTAATGAAGGATTATGTCCTAAGAAGGGGGAAAAGTGGTTGAAAAGTGGCTCTGACCCCAGCTTGTCTGGTCTGTGCTTGTTATACCCAATGAATGGGGTGAATTTTCAATTCTGTTCTGTAAGTCAACTCAAGATGCAAGTCCTTGATGTCAGGTCAGGGTGTCAAAGAGATTGGGCTCAGCTCATGTGGTCTGAACTGGCCTTTAGAAAAGCATTAAAAGTGAAGACGAGCATTAACACTGGCAGGGACTGAGGATCTGATGTAATCGAGCATCCCTAGGTGGGAGACAATCTTGTAAAGCTTCTGAATATGAGAAAACAAATTAACTCAGTTTGCATAACAACCCCCAAGACAAATTTGTAACTCACAAAGTTTGTCGTCATTCAGATCTGTTCATTTCCAGTTGCTTTGGTGTTAAAGATCTGTTTCCCGTGATTATTTCCACTGCAGCGCTACTTCTGAAGTGATGGAGGATATTTGCTCTTGAGACTGGTGGTGGTGTTTTGCTGTTGGCTGAAAGAAAGCAACAAATTACAGAAACTAAAGGAGATTTTCTCTAAATTTGGCGAGTTTCAGAAACAGTCTCACCACACAGAGAGTACAGTACCATGTCAACACCGAGCAGTAAAAATAAATTACACATTAATTCAGACCTGCATAATGAGAACAGGCTCATTCGGAGGTTCTTCACGGGGGAGCTTGGACCCCCTGCAGGTGCTAAATGCTTTTGGGTAGTCCAGAGATTATTTAATGAGTGAGAGAAATTATGATTCTAATATAGGCTCATATCCTTTGTGAGAAATTCTGTTTGCTCCTCAAATAATGAGGATTTGCAGCCTCCAGGCTTTCGCTGCTAATAAATCAAGTGGCATTGCCTGAAAATAGGAAGCTCAGATTGGTGCTGGTGTCGTGTTCTGTGGGGGTTTCAGGCAGTCTTTGGTTTGTTTTCAGTAGTTTGAAGACAGTTAGTTGTAGAGCCTTCACATAACAAAAGAAAATGATGGATGAGTTATGACTCCCACTTGTAGCTGGAGAGTAAAACTTTCATTAGTTAGATGAGGATTCATCGAAGTCTAAGGAAGTCTGAGGAAAAGAGCCCCCTCGCCCCATCTTTTTTGATATTCTTCAAAACCTTTGTAGTGGGAAAGAGAGTCACTCAGGGGCTCAGGATTGAAAGTAATAACTTACCTGACTGTACCAAACAATACCGTTACATACCATCCCATCCCATACCGTACCGTACCGTACCATACCATACCATTCCATATCATCCCACACCATACCTTACCGTACCGTACTGTACTATCCCACATTGTAACGTAGTGCAGCATACCGTAGTGTCGCGTACCGTGCCGTACCATCCCAGGCCATATCGTATCATACCATACCATCCCATACCGTACCGTACCGTACCATACCATACTATTCCATATCATCCCACACCATACCTTACCGTACCGTACTGTACTATCCCACATTGTAATGTAGTGTAGCATACCGTAGTGTAGCATACTGTGCCGTACCATCCCAGGCCATATCGTATCATACCATACCATCCCATCCCAGACCGTAACCTACCGTAACATACCATACTGTACCATACCATCCCATACCATCTCAGGCCGTACCGTACCATACCATGCCATACCATCCCATCCCAGACTGTACCGCACCGTACCGTACCAATACTGTACCATACCATACCATCCCAGACCATACTGTACCATACTGTACCGTACTGTACCGTACTATTCTTGAATGTGTACCCACAAACCTCAGGTCACGCTTATGTGAGTCAGTGCCCCAGTTTGACCACCCAAAAAAGTCTGCTTCCCCTGCTTACACTAGCAGGACTGACTATGGTGTACTGGAAAAGTGGTTGAGTCTGTCTATGTAAATGCTGTTGATGAATGCTGATGAAATATAAGGGTCTTAAAGGGCTGTCCTGTTCTATTGGAGAAAATTTCCCAACCTCTATACCTCTGTTCCTAGGGGCCAGTGGGCCACTCAGCAATGAAGGAAAGGGGTGAAGAATAGAAATTGGACTGAGCTTTAGTGTGGGAAAAAAGATATTGACTAAATCTGAACCAATTTTATTCCCCTCAGTGTATAACAGATTTTTTTCTCTTATCAATCAATAAAAAGACAAAGTTATAAAGATGTAACTCAAGAAGGATTATAAAGAGCTGGAGAAGAGTTCAGAGCAGCTGAATCTGTCCCTGTAGCTGAAGAGATGATTACAGCCTGAAGATGATCAATACTGATCATTGATGGGGTCAGAGAGCCTTGAACAGTGTTAGCCTGCCTGTATATTTGAAAGTTTGATCTCTCTAGACCGACTGAAAAAAACCCTGACCTCCTGTCATGGACTCAGTTGATGTTCACACTCCAACTGATGTGAAGCTCATCTGACAGACTCATTATCTGTTTCTTTGAGTCGCTCTGCTGTTTGAAGCAATCACACGTACAGGACGCTTTGAGTGACAGGGCTGGTATGAAAGTTATCACAGGATCAGGCTCAGACATATAAAAAGGGGATTTCTGATCAAACTGATGTAAAATTTTCTCATGGCATGCCTACAGAGTCGATGAAAGTATGCAACATCTTGCAAACTGTGACTTGGAAAGCAAACGAGGGTCGTTCTCCTATTGTACTAATACTGTATGTTTCTTCAAGTATTAAATTTGCAGATTGACTCATTAAAGCAAAAATTTTAGTTTTTATTTTGATTATTACTTGAGCTGTACTGTATGTATTTTGCATCCTTCAGTCCTATGCATTCAAATTACAGAAGACCATTGTTACAACTGTGTCACTAAAGAGATGCAAAGACTACTAATACGTATTGTTTGGATACCCAGTAATGTCTTTATGAAGAACTTACATAGTAAGCTAATAATCAGAAGTCTAGAATTCCCCCATGGAGAGAGTGGACAGGAGGCTGAAATTGCTTTTAAATATACCATATATTGAATGGAAAAATAAAGTGCAATTGTATACAGTGACAACATTAAGGAAACACCTCCTAAGAATGGCCATTCAAGTAAATTAACAATCAATTATATACAATGTGCGATAGGCAGCATTCAAAATGACAAGTCAAAAGAGTTCAACAGTAGCGTTCTTTAGAGTCTCATAGACTCAAGTTTAGGTAAAACTCAAAACCATAACCAAAGCATCCCACCCACAGTTCATGAAAACCCACGTCTGGGTCTAAAGTTGAGTCCAACAGGGATATTAGTGGAAGAGTTTGTGGTGAGGAATGTGACGGTGTCGTGGGCGGAATGAGTGGGGTAGAGTTTTTTTGGTGGGCTACTGAAACCCCCTACCAGCCTGGCAGGACAAGCGACTCCTCACTGCCTCCGCAGTCTGTAGGCTCTCGGCCTGCTCCTTTTAGCTCGCCATCCTTCAGAACCTGGCCAGTCGACAGTTTACGCCCCACATAAACACGTTCTTCACAGATTTCAGCGCGGTAGAGGGTTCCTACAAGTTAACATGATTGAAGCATTAATATCATTTGTAATATAAGTGGAAAAACAGCGAAAATAAGTTTAGACAAACTTGTAGCTCGTCTCTCGTCTAGCTTCCCCACTGCACCTTCCCAGACTGAATCACAGCGCTATAGTAATCACACGCGATAGGCCGCACCGACTCACGTGACAAAGAACAGAAATAACGCGTGACTTGAACAAGAATATAGGTAGACATAAGTAAAGGGACAACAGGCTGATTTATCACCTGGGTTACACCATAGTTACTCTATACACCATTATAACCCACTATCACTACCTTCACACTATGGTTAGTGTCATTTTTGGTTCATATTACACCAGATATATGACATTTAAAAATAACATTTTTATTCAGCCAAACTGGACAGCTTGTTAAGGTCATACCAGAGCACCCCGATAAGATTTAAGTCTGGACTGAATAAAAAAAAAAGAACTAAAAATAAAATAAACAGGTAAAAATGAGTTAAATAAATGACAGGAAAATATAATAATACATTTTATTTACAACGCACTTTTCATTTTGAGAAATCTCAAAGTGTCACAAGCACACAGTAAAAAGGAACGGTAAAAACATAAAAATTAAAATAATAATAATAATAATAATAATAATAATATAAATAAAAATAGGATGATAAAAAGAAAAGAAAAAAGAAAATGAAAGGAAAATCGTTGCCCTTGTTTCCAAACATTTAACTTTGAAAAACTCCATCTTACTTGCCCAAAACTCAGTTTTTTTTTTCTGCCAAACAGCATTTTTCTGTCATTGAAAAATAAAATGAGCCATAGCTTGAGGGGAAAAGATGCAGAATTGTCAAAAGTAAACAAATTAACGCCTATACAGTTATTTGAGCGTTGAGTGAAGTCAGAGAGATGCTGAGCTGGCGTATCCGTTCTTTATCTCTCTTCTGGGATATATGATTTTTTTTAGGAGAAGTCCCTAATGGGTCAGAAACATCATTATGTGAGTTATTGAAACCAAAGGAAGACTCCTTAAACTGCATGAAATTTCCATTTATGGCATCGATGCGAGACGTGAATGCCCGTGAAAAACAGATTGCTGCGTTAAAATTAAATTCCCTCTGTCAGTGTGTGTTGGCTCTGCATGTGTGGGTTAAAAGGGTGTGTAATGTGTAAATCAGTGTGTGACCTTCTTGTGTTGTGTGATTGTATTTCTGAGTGGGCGGGGCTGGTGTGGAGGCTGCTCAGTACATTATTAAGGAGGAGGGTGGGAGGAGGCGGCTGGTGTTTGAGGTCATGGAAGTGGATGATGGATGTTGGCGTGGTTTCTTCTTTCCTGCAGCAGTGATGGCTGTCCCTCTCTGCAGCGTTACAGGCTTCATGAGTGTGTTAGTGCACGCTAGAGTGTGTAGTCAGTGTCATCACAGTGTCAGTGCATAGACTGTATATCTATCTAGTAGTGATGTATAGTTGTTTCCAGAAGGATGTATCTTTGAGCTTTGACCTACTCGGGATCTGCTCAGGATATTAGACTGAAGAGCAAGCAGATGGTGGCTTTCAGTCAAGTGCATCAGTGGCTGTGTTTGCATTAGTTTATTGTTTTATTTAATAAATGTCTGATGTGAATATTTCACATCACATTTCACTGAAAAACGAACTTGGAGACATTCACAAGCATTCCTTCTGTTTTCAACAGTTACTGTACAAACCACATCAATGAACACAGTCTGCTAAAATTTATCATTTCACTCAGTTCACTCAGTCATTGTAAAATCATTTATAATGGTAGCATAACAGGCTCCACCTTCATCACACTTTTCAGATTTTGCACAATTTGAGTGATGAAATAACATCTGATACCAATATCCATAGACTAGGAAGCAGTTTGGATCTCCGTCAAGTCCAAATATTTCCCATTTAGGCAGATATTTGTCCGTTTTCGACCTCTTCTCACAGTGCAGACTTCCGTGTTTGCAGCCCAGAGGCGAGCAGCTGAGTCACGCACTGACGTGACGTCAGTACAACCCCCTATTGTTGTGTGTGTAGCTCCACCTTTTTGGTACGGATAGGTAAGATTGGTACCCCTATGGAAGGGTGCCCAAAAACAGGACGGTACAGGTCGTTTTTTTTGGGACCCTTTCCAACTTTTGCTCTATGGAAAAGCCGTTCTGCACCGAACTGAGCTGGACCGCTTGGTGGAAATGACCTATTAGATCCTGGTGGAGGAGGCCTGAATAGCTCACAATGAAGAGATGTGGCCCTCTGTGTCACTGCAAACAGGAACTGCTCTGAATAATGGCTAAAGCAGAGCTAACACAAAGAGGTGCAAGGAGTTTTTTTTTGTAAACATGAGAATATCATAAAGATTTTGTTGGTCACATAATTATTTATTTCACCTTTTGTTCCCAAAGAAATGGAAGAACAAGTTCATGCAAAATAAAGGGTGTTTAGAGTTTGACTGTGCACCACAGACTTTTTAAAACAATAAGTCCAGGCGTGACAAAATAAACTGGCAAAGTCAACACAGACAATAACCCTTTCATTATCAACCATGATCCGTGCAATATGGACTGTGCAGTACCGTTTGATATGATTGTATTCCATGTTTTCATGTTTAATATGTATACACATGCACTTTACTTTGCCTTGTTTTTATGATTAGGTGTGTTGATCACACTTGTCAGGTTTCAATGTTTTTCAATGACAGCAAAGGCTCCGATTATATTTTATTTCATTCTATCCTACTACTTTAGCTGGACTATAAACCAAAAGAAATTAAGGAGCTAGAAGAAATAAGTCTTGAAAATTGACAAGTGTTGCAGCCGTCAAGCCAGCCAGCTTTAGTGCAGACAGCTGATTCTGAAAGTAAACAACAAAGGGTTGCTGCTCAATGGTGGTGATGATCATTTCATGCCAAAACTCTGCCCAAACTAAAAAAGCATACAGAGTAGCACAACTTAAGTTGCAATTAAAAAATTCAACTCAAACCAAGATGATAAAATTCTAGAAAAAACAAACCTAAAAAGACATGGCAGCATGTGCATTGGCACATGGGCACTGAAAAGGATGGTTTCCATTATTCCCATTCCCATAATGCCTTAGCACAGACATGTAAAGCTATTAGCTTTTAGAACGACGAACGACTTTTTTTTTTTTATCAGAACAGTGGGTATATGCTACAAGGGCTGCACAGTGAGGTGTGTGTGGATTCTCTGTGGGCTCAGGTGTCCATCCACTGTCCAAAGAATTACCCATAAGGGTAAGTGGTGACTGTAGGTGTAAATGTGAGCATAATAATGCTGTGATTGACTGGTGACCGATCCAGGATAAAGCCCACTTCTTGCCCAATAACAGCTTGGATCAGGTCCAGGCCCCCACTCTATGACCCAAAACAAGATCAGCAGCATAGATGATGGATGGATGGATGGAAAGATGGATAGGTGTACTAGGGTCAGTTGCAAGTCAGTGTGTGTTCATCTCAGAGGAGGCGCAGCTCTGATCCTGTAAACGCAGCAATCCTGCACATGTACATGTCTGTAGCTGTACATTCATACCTTCACATTTTAACCATGCCTGTCTGTGTCTGCTGGCAGGCAGTGAGACAGGGCAGACAGCTCCTATTGCTCTTTCTGATGAGAGCAGGGCGTCTGCCAGCGTGTCGACAGGCTCGCTGGGAGAAAAACTGGATACGACCACAGCGTCGGGGTGCGTCGGCTCGGCGTCATGTGTTTCTGGCTCTTTCTGTCCAACCGCCTGCAGTTATGGCATCATGCTGCAGCTTTGAGATGGCTAAATCTTCCCATGATCTGTTCTATTATTGTCCTAACATCATCCTTTTCTTGCCTTTGGGATGAAGAGTTGTCCCGGAATGAAATGTAATAACTGCATAATGCATGCCCATATTTTAAACCATTTGACATAGTGTTGCTGGATATGGCAGAACAACCCTCATACTTTGAATTAGGCCATGTCAATAATGTAGATGGAGTTAAGTTTTGGAATAAATGCAACTAAGTTATTCATTGCATATTTTTCTCATTTCTGTGTTTTTGTTTAAAGTTAAGAAAATTAAAATCAATGAGTTAGCAAATAAAATAGTCTGCTGTTTCTAAAACTGTGCATTAAGAGCTGCCTACCCTGAGGGTCTGTGAGCAGAGCTGCTGCTAACAATGACAGCTCATTTTTTAGGGTGAGATTTATAAGGTTTGTAGCTGGAGCTGAATTATCTTCAGAGCTCTCCTCCTCTTCTGAAATATGGATTAAATTCTCAAATTTAGTAGAGCACTAAAAAAAGCCTGTTTTAGTCAAATTCTAGGTTCTTCTAGACTTTTATTGATTGGATAGGGTGTGCAAGATCTGCTGCAGCTGGAAGCTCTTGCAATGTTCCCCATTTCTAATTGCAGTTTTTGGGTTGCTTTGTTTTTCCTTAATTTTAAAAGGATAGATGAATGTAGACAGTAATTAGATCAAAATTGCAATTTCAGCTGAAATTGCGTGGGGATTCTAAGAGCTGAATTGTGGAAGAACTTCTGAAAATAGCCAAAAGCACAAAAATAGCTGAAAATGGCATAAAAATAGCTTAAAATGGCATTCAACAGCTCAAAAAATGATAAAAAACAGCTGAAAGTAGCCTTTAAATAGCTGAAAATAGCAGAAAAATATCTAATTTTGGCCTAAAAGTAGCTGAAAATTGCATCCAATGGCTGAAAAAACAGAAATAGCTGAAAATAGCATGAAAATAGCTATATTTTTACAAATTATTAAAGTTAGAAATGAGAAAAGTCATAGCAGTCGAATTTAAATGGTGTCGATACGACAAAGTATGAAGGAGGAGATAGCCAGAGAAGAAGAATAATAAACAAACTGGCCGATGCAAATATCAATTGTGTGGATGCTCAGCATCCCGACTAAATAGTTAGGGAGAGAGAGTAGGGAAGGAAATCCACCAAATAGCAGCAGAATCAAAAGTCAGACCTACAACCAGTTAGACGAGGATTATGGCCTTTTTGCATGACCTTACCAGCTGAGCTACATTAGCACACCTATGAGGTCATCTTGAACTTATCTTATATTTAGGACCATATCTTGAGAGTGTCTGAGGCTTGTGGCTCACAGCTATTTCAAGTGTCCCAATTTGTACTCATTAAGGCATGCAATCTCAACGCAAACCCAGGCACCGAGTGCAAGAATGTTGGATTAAGTGCTTTGTTATACATGAGTCTAAATGAATGCATCTCTTTCTCTCCTTTCATTGTGCTTCTAAACACACAGAGCAGACACAGGATACTGCATCCAGCCATGTGAAAGCAAACAGGTTCTCTGATGGTTCTTTGGTTGAACCATCTGTGAATAGATCCAGGTCTAGTCCAGGAACTGGCTAGGTGGAAAAGGGGGAAACAGTGAGATAAACAGAAGGGTTCATTTGAGCAGACAAACCCCTTGAAATAAAGAACGAAAGAAAGAAAGAGAGCATCGATTTCTCTTCAATGACTAGATGTGCCAGATAGAAGCTTGGGGAAATTTTACCTTAATCTACATTCATCCCCCACACTGCAGATGCTTTTTTTCTTTTTCTCATTTTAACTCAAAAACAGAGAAACGGCAAAGCAACACCTGAGCCACATTAACCTTGTAGAGCAGATGGATTGGCCAGACGTCATGTCTGTTGTTAGACAAATTCCCCTTGGAAAGCTCCGGTCTCAGTCTGGTTAATCAGCATTGTTTGAGAGTGAGGAAGTAGCTATGGAAGGCGTATTGTTGTACTGATAGCCGTTAGCAATGGCTGCTACCAGTATGGCAGTTGGAGGGTTGTAGTACATACATACACTGGCTGCAGGTGGCACAATTAGCTGAGAGGTAACTTTGGTGTAGCAGCAGTTTTATCAGAACTTTTCTTCTCCACTGTTCTTTATTCAAACAAGAGCATTACAGAAAAGATGGTTTTGCTCTTCTCCTGGCCTGCTTTGGCATGGCTTGTGATCGTTATGGTTGGGTGGTCAGTTTGAAGGGCTGAGCTGAAATTATCCACAGCCTATTAATAAAAATGAGTCATCTCTGTGGAGTTGAAACCACCTAAACAGTTACAGTAGACTGACCTGCAAAGACAGAAGTAATTGATATTTATTGTCCAATAACCCCCCAAATCTTTCTGATGTATTTATTTTCTTAATGTAGTTTTTAGTTCAGCCCTGTATTGAAACATTTTCATCACTCTAACCTAATCTGACCTCTGTTTACCAAGTAAAATGATGCTTCCACTAGTGATATGTGCCCATATTCTTCTCTCAGCATATGATAAATGGCAGATGTGAGAGTAAGCAGCTTGTGCAGTGTAGCCATCCTGACTGGTACCTGTCTGAGGCAGCTGTTAGCACAGACAGAGATGGATGGTCATGCAGCAATGGAGGGTCAAGGATTCAGCCGGATCAGCTTCAGCCCCGCTCACCAGCAGCACAAACACGGCACAGATGGACAAGTATATCCAATGTCTACAAGACAGAGAACAGTAAACTGAGATGCACAAAGATGCTGCAGAAAAAAAGAAAGATAACTACCTACAGGAACTTCATTCAGTTGAGTTATTTCATAAGGAAACTTGAGACTGTAGATAGGCTGGCTTTTATGGATATGGATGATATAAAGAGTTCTTAAATGATGCAGAAATACCAACATAGACACATGCAGAGCATTGCTTTGCAGAGCTCAAAGAGTAAAAATGTTGGTAAATTCAATTTAAAGCTCTACTTGTTTGTATGTTTGTCTTTGCCCAAAGCTATAACACGTGTAAGTAACGACATGTCTGTAGAGATGACACAGGAAGGACAGAGAGGGACGCTGGCTGGACAGTAGCAGGTATCTGACCTGACAGATGTTGACCGTCGATCAGCTTTATCAGTGTTAAAATGATCAATACTACTCAGCCATGTTTATTGACTCCTGCCAGGTTGCACATTTAGAGAAGCAGAGCGGCTTATCTTCATCAGACTGAGGAAACGTGACATGAGGAGTTATTACCTGAAATTCCCTTATTATCTCAAAGTAAAAGGAAAATAGAGACAACAAAAATCAGAACAAATGAAGCAAGAAGTGAGTGTTGATCAGATCAATGTGTAATGTGATGGAGAATGGCTCTGCAGCTGAGTGAGGCATACGTTTTAAAAAGCAAGGACTTTGAAGGCTGATGTATGTTGTACATTAGTGTAGGAAGCTATGGTGTTTAACACTTATAGGAGATATCTCTCAACGTCTTACAAGCCTGAACCAATCAGTAAATGGACCGGTCTGATTTATGACTTCTAAACTGATTGCTCTGTATTTCTTGCTCTGCTAGTGTTGTTTAGGAAAACCCTTGGCACCAGTCTCTAAAGGTGCTTTTGTGTGAAAATGGAGCGACTATGATCCAACCTGCCAAGTTGATGTCAACACTTGTTGTCCCCACTGAATGGCAACATCAGCATTACAATACGCTAATATTACTAGGAATTTAACATTCTGTTTGTTACCATTATAGCTAGGGGTGTAATGATATAGGTAATACCGCAGTATCAGAAGTGTCTGAATACCATCCCAGACATGTGACAGTTTTGAATGGAGTATTTTCAGGGCAGAAAATTTAGTTTTTTAGTGGAGCAGAGCTAATCGATGATGTGGGAACTACAACTCCCATAGGCCCTTGCATACTCCACATGCTTTGCGCTCCACTCGCTTGCTTGATTATACAATGCAAAAATGGTGTATGCATGCTGTAGCAAGGAGAGACAAGTGACAAAGTTTTTGATTCTGCAGAGGCTCCAATGACTTTTAAATCTCATGTGTGGAAACACTTTGGCAATAAATGCCATACCATGGGATTTTGATGCTGTTACATCCCTAGTTATTGCTATTTACCAGACAACAGATTGTCAGACTTTTTCTCCACCTTGAAGCATGACTAAGTGTTCTTTGTGATCGCTGATTGGTTGAACAGGCAGTGTATTTGTCCACTGAGTTGAATGCAAGGCACTTTTTTATAATTAACTTTAGAGGAGGAAACAGGGAGAAAAACACTCCTGGAGTGATGTGGATGTCTCCAGTTGTACATGCACACCTTATAACCATTTTGACAAATAATTGCTTTTTCATTTCTTTCATGTTTTCCAGTCTTCTATTATGGTTGTTTGAATAGCTGCTGGTCCATCTGGAACTTTAACTGTGCTGCTGCCTGTCTTGGACTACATGTTTGGAAAGGTATGGGAGCACATGTTGGTTTGGCACTCCCTGTACAGCTCTGACCTCCTGATGGGAATCATCCAGGCCCACGCATCGTCTTTCCAGCTATCTTCCCAGCAGACCCTTCCACAGTGCATGCTGCCATCCCTGATATCTGGTCCAGCCCACCAGCCCTGGGTGCCCATTATGCAATGAGTTGTATCAGGTTAGTTAAAGCACACCAAGTGCACAAAGAAGTGCAACTGCCACTCCCATATCCAACAGCTGACCCTTCCCATCCCTGCTCTCCTGAGAATGTGAGCATTAGACACATGGTCCTGCCAATGATACCCAAAAATGTGCAAAAGAGAAGACGTCACAAAGGAGGCCTCTGGCCATGAGTCAACACCCAGGCCTCACCAGAGTATAAAAGACTCAGAGAACCAAAGGCTGAAAGGCCCTGACTTTCGTCCGTATGCTCAGGCACCACAGAGCCTTGCCCAGCGAACCAATCACCCCATGCACTGAGCCAAGTCTGTTGCATAACTTTAGAATTTATAAATAGCCATTTTTACTGATAGCCACCATACGGGTAATTTTAATCCAATAGACACCATTAATTTTCCCTCTGTTTTACTTCACACCAGCAGATTGACAATACATATTTCCTTCTCGTTATTGCTGCATTGCATAATCATGAGTAATCGATCAAGCTTTAATAGCACAGGCTATAAAAAGACATGTTATTGCCAAATGTCAGTAGATGAGCTTAGTGATTTGAGTGAAAAATAATTTGATGTTGGGGAAATCTCAGAAATGAGTAATCAGTCCCAAGACCATATTAGATGTGACAGACCATCATTTAACTGAGACCTAGGTCTCATTCTGTGGTTAATGAGATGTTCATTGTCTGCGGTTAAAATTGCTCTTGATCAGTGATATTCATGTAAATCAACACACTGTAATAAAGGGTAGATTTTACATGTTGGCTGTTCTGGGTATAGAGATCTCTGACGGTACTGAGAACTGGGTGTAGCCTAACTTTGCAAAGCTGATGGATTGGCCAGATTCCATGTCTGTCATCATCTAGATCCATCTTGTAAAGCTATGCTTTGAAACGAGTGATCCCGGTCTGAGAACAGATGTACTAATCAGTGTCATTAGGGGAGAACAAGATGGTACCTACAGAAGGGTATAGTTGAACTGTATGCCAGTAGACAATGACAACTGCTGTTGCAATTAGTTTGGGTGTAGCAATAGTATAATAACAGTTTTATCAGAAGTTGACCACACTTCTTTATTAACAGAAGTCTAAAGACTAGCACTTAAAGCTTCTTTTGGTCAAAGCAATGGTTTTCAGCTGTGTTGAGTCCACTCTGGAGCTTAGCATTCCCTCTACTTCATGTGTTTCCTCTCTGATTAGCCTGTAATTAACGAGATGGAAATAGTGTTCGTCCAATCATCCTACAAGGGTTTTTTCCAGGGTTCTGCCCTTCCCGAACACTTTCAGTGGGCCATTGCCTAGGTGGTTGTGAGACATATCCCATACAACGCATCAATGGATATATGAAAGAGTCCATCTGTCGTGTAGGGTTAGGAATTGCATTGCTCTAAGAGGGAGCTCTTTGGTTGGTTGGGCAATTAGAGAGCCAACAAAGAGTCATTTAGGAAGAATGGGCCTATATGTAATCTTAGTAATAAGTGACTGTCATAGCAGAATGGTGGATCGCTACCATTTTGAGCTTAAGAACTGACCAATAGGATCGCTTACAACCCCAAACAAACCAATCAGATCATTAGAGACTTATGACATGGAGCTGAGGGATTTCTGGGCATTTCTCAGCCAATCTGCTCAGATGATCTCCCCCTGGGTTTGCTGAAGTCTGCACCTTAAGGTGCCTTGATCCCTTTTTGCTGTAACAAAACTCTGGTCTTGTGATTTTTTTCTGTCAACTTCTGCTTCAGGAAGCAACCCAACCAGAGAAATAATGTGCCTCTCAGAGGATTTAATATTGAACTGTCACGCAAGATCAGCTTCCCAAATAACAGCCGATCCCCTCTTCCCCTGCCAATAAACAAAGCAGAAAATGATGAATCTGTTCGAGCCCAGAGGCTTGTTTCTAAGATTTTGGCTGCAATTCATATTAAACTATTCAGAGAAGTGATATGAATGAAAATTTAGACAAATAGTCCTGATAACAAGAGTCAACAAGACAAAGAAGCTGCTTAAGTATCAGCTGCTTCTCTTTTTAGAGTTGCTTTTCATGTTTACATGTTATTTTTCCCATCAAACTATCCATATGAATCAGTGAACAAATAGAAATTGATTTCCCTACATCTTTTAGATGATATCCACATTTCTCCAGACTCATGCTTGATAGGTAATAGGGGTTAAAGGTGCTGAGATCGATTTCTGTACCGTGGCTGTAAACAGGAGCCCCCTCCCTCCGTCGTCCTGCCCCGGACACATCCACGCACTCACGTATTTTATTGTTTTGTCAATAGCATAAAGGCTCAGTTAGGTTCGTTTACTGTCATTTATCTCCATACACTCACACACACATGCATGCAGAACCAGAAACAGCTGCATCAGCGTGTGAGCCGGGCTGCTTACTAAGCTCTAATGCATTCTGCTGCTGAGGGCTGTGTTGGGTTTATAGAGTCCTCTGGGATGCCTTTAGCTGTTGCATTTCATAGTTGACTGTTTGTATGTGCATGTGAGCTGCTGAAAGACAAAGTCCAGAGTGTTAACATGCATCATGGACTGAGGAAACTGGAACTCCCAGATTATTCAGGGGGAGCTGCTGAGTATGCTCTTTTTTACAGTTTTGTTGGAGTGATTAAGACGTCATTGATATCAAGACCAAGAATTACATCGTGGTTTGAAATGTCCTTTTTGTACCATTTCTGTGTGACTCTTCATCCTTCAGTATCACCCCTTCTGTCTGACAGTGATAGTCCCCCACTGTGAGATGCATGTGAACCACCTTTCAAAGGCAGCCTGTCTGAAATGTTCCCAAATATTGTAGGAGTACATCTGTTAAACTGCTCTAGAGACCCAAATATTGCAGTCTTTTAAGCATGTGGTTTTGTCAAATACACAAACTATTTATAGAGTATTATAAATTAGTTCACATTCATAAGCACATTTTTTCATTGAAGTCTCCTTCAATTTTCCTGATGTCTTTTTGATGGCTCTGAAATTTCTTGAGGAATTTATAAAATTATTTCAGTGAAGAAATGATAAGAATGGTCAAATATTTGCTTTTTTAACATTCAGTTTGAGCTTAAGCTGTGGATTTTAAGTAGTCCCTGACTGCGAGGCTGAGATCAAGTCTTGGACTCATGTATGGGACGATGGGTTCACTCAGCAAGTTAGTGTGGCGTTCCCGGTATCTGAGCATGCAGACGAAAGTCAGGCTCTTTTGGTCCTTGGTCCTCCTGGTCTTATTCTGCTCCTGTGAGTCCTGGATGCTGAATGATGGCCAGAGGCTCCAAATGGAATCACTGGCAAGACTGTGTGTCTAATACCAATGTGCTAAGAAGAGAGAGTATTGAAAAAGTCAGCTGCCTGATACAGGAACACCAGCTCACTGCAGTCTGGGTGTCCAGTGGGCTGGACCAGATCTCAGAGGCGCCCATGTGGATATCTGGAGAGTTGGGGCACAGGCCTGGCTGGCCATCAGGAGGCTAGAACAGTAGAGGTTGACCTGGCTAAGTGCAAAACTGGTATATGCACCCATACCTGACTTGACTTCTGCGTTTTTTCCCACAGGGCCCTGTTCAAAGACACTGGACTTTGGGGCTGATGAGTGCTTGAGCATATTGAGGGTGTGGGTGCCTCTGTTTCTGCTGAGGAGTGGCTGTTGATGGTCTATTTTAGGTGGCAGTAGGGAAAACATCCCTCCAGCGAACAGCAGAGTGAATACTTTAGCATATTATTTATAGCTTTGACAACAAACAGAGGTGCTTCTGCTGACTCTGCATTTGTACGCTAAGTGCTGATTGTGATATGCATAACAACAAAAACCTCACCCTGAGTTTCCAGTATCAGTATTTCTAGATGGGTTCTGCTGCCAACTTTAAAACAGACCCATCTAACATATAATTGAGCTGTACTGCACAGATTGGCACATGCTGTTGTGGACTAAAGCAGAAAGTAGTGAGACAAAATGGACTGGGAGATTCCCACAGAGCCTTTGGAAAGCAAAAGCACTTTATTTTGGATCAAAGTTTAGTTCTGAACCTTTATTCTCAGAACTTTAAGATGCTTCAAGCCCATGTTCGTAACTTTTGGATTATGTTAAATTTTGGTGCCCCCTGTACATGCATAATCTTTGTTTTCTGACTCATCTTGCGTTCTCTTTACAATCAGAATCACTCAGTATAAATATATGAAATAGAAAAAAGAGGCTGTTTGTTTGCATTAAATAATCTCATCGACCCTGTTGCAGCTCTTAGAAGCATTAAAATTGGGAACAGAGAGAGTCAGTCTCGCTGCTGCTGATCTTGTTTACTTTTGTTGATCATACAGAGGCATTAGTATTGATTCCAGTCTGTTTTTTAAAGCAGCTGAAGATTCCTCACATGAGCTTTGATAATCCTTTAGAATGTGCATTTACATGTCTGTGTGCATGTAAATTGATTTTCTGTACAGTTGTCGAGTCTTTCAAGACCTTTTTGTGTAACACTTGCTATGCAGAAGTTTTACTCTCTCAGCTGCGGTTACTGCCAGCATTTTGAAGCTCATTTGCAAACAGCAGTCTGTTACCGAGCAGATTAGCTGAGGCCACAAAACTCTCATGATCAGATCTGTGCAGAGGTCAATATTTGAGGAGCCTGGTGGTCACTGAGCCGGTCCTGGATCCAGAACAGAACAGCTCTGGTTTAATCACCACTGCAGCAAAAGAAACAATGCAAAGACTCTAAGTGAAGTGTGCTGTCACAAAACAAAACAAAAGACAGAATATATAAATATAAGAATGATGCAAAATACCTGGAAGAGGCGGAACGGTTAATCAAAACATTAACTTTGCCTTCCGTAAACAGAAGAAAATCTGTGAACTCTGGTCAAAGTTAACAAGTTTACATCAACAGTTCAGGCCCAAAGCCAGTCCAAAGCCTCTTCAGACTGGGCACATCGGGCAATCAGGGGACAGAATGGGAATTATTGCTCTTTTCAGGGATCTGGACCATTTGGCTCAGCTCAGCAAGGAGAACCAGATCTTTTGCCTTCCAATCTGCTCTTCAGTTGGTACCATTTTAGCTTTATAATATCCACCAAAGTTCATGTTTTGACATATGATTGAGGGCTGCACTAGAGTGCAAGGGTTAGCACTGTTGCCTAATAGTAAGAAGGTTTCTGGCTTGCTACTCTTTCTAGTCCAGGTCTTTCTGTTCAGATTTTTCATGCTCCGTGGTTGCATGTGCCCTCCCACCACCAAAGAAATGCTCGTTAGGTTAACTGGTGACTCTAGATTGCCCGTAGGTGTGTGTGTGAAGGTGCTCAGAATGGGATAATTGGTGTAGAAAATGGATGGATGCATGGACATATGATGTTTTACCAGCAATTGTGCTTAATTTTTTGAATAACCAAAATATAATGTTATTTTCTAAAATATTCAATCTCTCCAAAACATCTTGTGAGCAGGCTCAAACCTGCTCACTGGTTGGCTGTGTGATAATCCTGGTAAAAAAAACATTAATGTTACACTGCCAAACATGAGCCCTCGGTGTGTTGTGAGCCTGTGACAGTGTGGAGAATAATACATTCCTTTACTGCCAGTCAAACTACAACAATAACAAAAACAGCTCTCAAGCAGTATCTGGATGTCATTGTTCCCATAAAAGAGCGCACCCTTTGAACCAGTTTGAATGACACATCACTAGTTAGGGCTTAATTTTCATTCCAGCACGCATGTTAACAAGTCAGAGCTTTCAAACTGTGAGCAAATGCAGGTGATATGTGGGCCTACACACCAAGATTTTTCAGAAAAAAGGCTGGCCTACTTTAGCTCAAAACCACATGCATCTCTAGGCCAAAATAGACAATGCATTGAATATGTTACAGATCCATACATCTTACTATGTACAGTCCCAGTAAACAGTCTTCACCCCCTTGGATTTTTGACTTTGACTCTGACACTCCAGAACATTCACCTTGCTGTCTTTAAACCATTTCTGTGTAGCTTTTACTGTCTGTTTGGGTCATTGTCTTGCTGGAAAATAAATCTTCTCCCAAGCTGTAGTACTCATGTAGACCAAGTAAGATTGTCCTCCAGGATTTTCCGATATTTTACGTCATTCATTTTACCCTCTACCTTTACAAGCCTCCAAGGGCTGGCTGCTGAGAAGCATCCCCACAGCATGATGCTGCCACCACCGTGCTTCACACTGGCCATAGTGTGTTTGTGGTGATGTGCAGTGTCTGGTGTTCTCCAGACCTGGTGTCTCATCTGATGGCACCTGACCATGGAGTCTCCCACATGCCATTTGAGGAACTCTAGTCCAGATTTAATCTGGGTTTTCTTCAACAGTAGCTTTCTCTTTGCCACTCCTCCATAAAGCTTTGACTGGTGAAGACTGGTAACTGTTGTTGTCTGCAGAGTCTCTCTCATCTCAGCTGCTGAAGCTTGTAACTCCTTCAGATTAGTCATAGGTGTCTTGGTGACCTCTCTCTCTAGTGTCTCTCTACACATTCGCTCAATTTGTGAGGTCGGCCTGATCAAGGCAGATTTACACACATCCCTTCCATTTCTTGATGATGGATTTACTGAACTCTGGGGGATGTTTAGAGCCTTGGAAATGTTTTTGTATCCATCCCCTGGCTTATACTTTTCAATAACATTTTCTCAGAGTTTCTTGGAGTGTTCCTTTGTCTTCATGGTGTAATTGAAACTCAGTTGTGCCGGGCTTTCTTTGGAACAAATGCACGAACACACTCAGAGAAAAGCAGACTGCAGAGTCATGTTTAGCTTGACTTTAGTTTGACACTGAGCTCGTTCACATCTCTGAGTCAGAGATAGAGAAAAATATCTTTATTTGAAGTGATAATAACTGTTTGTATGAGCATGCAAGGACAGCTCTAATAGGCTCTTTGTGGGTGTTTACCTTTGTTTACACATCCACATAATGGGTTAAGATGATTTTCCCTGAACCTGTTGAACCTCTCCACAGCACTCTGAATGAGTCGGACAGTTTGTTTACACTTTCTAATAATTCAGCCTAATTTTGTTTGCACCTCATGTTAATCTTTCAGGGTCATCTGCGGAGTGAAACTGCCTGAACTTTAAGCCTTTCTCAGTTGCAAGTAATGTCTGCACCAACAGGTGGTTTTAGTCATTTGGAGATAAAGACTTATAAATGAGGCTCTTCCACATTTAGCTGAAAGCAGTGAATATATTTTCAGGATCAGGGAATTTCAGCATGCTTGATATACCCTTTTTTTTTTTTTTTTTTGGATAACTAAACTCCATTTTGATGCAACTTCATTTGTTCATTCTTTGTAACTATCAAATTTCACATATTAATCATGAAAAGTTCTTAGTTCTTAGCTATTTGGACTCAAACTATAACTAAAAATGTTTGTCGACAACCTTTTTTTTTCCATGACAAAAACTAGACTAAGACTAACAAATATAGATGTGTGATGACTAAAAATGACAAAAACTAAGTCTAGTTTTGTCTAGTCTTGTCTTGTCTTGTCTAGTCTAGTGGCATTCGCCACTTCAGGGGTTGCCTTTCTTGGCTGTCGTGGGTTGGCTTACAAAACTTTTGTGGGTGGGCTTTGTTTTGTGGGGTTGGTTGACAGTTGCAGCCAGTTCAGCCAGACAGCTGAGGACAATCCGTTACCATCCACTTAGAGGCATCAGACAGGCAATGCTGTGAGTATTTTATGTTATTATAGAGATATTAGACATCATATTTTAATGGATATTGTTGGAATATTTTTGTATAATTTGTAGTTTTATTTCATATGCATGTGAGATGCAGTTCTTTTGTACCATAGTAAAAATTGAATGTTTTATTTCTTTATTTGCATAAAAGTTAATGTTGCCAAACTATAGTAAAAGAGTGAAACTTTACTGAGACTCCACCTTTATTAACATGGTTTAGCTTTGTGTCACGTCATGAGTTGTTACACGGTGGGCAAGGACACTTCACCTTATGTACAGAGAATAGCATGTGACAATAATGAAGCACACACCATAAAAACCACAAACAGTATACACTGTGCATACCCTTACTGCACTATGTTCAAATTTTCAGGCCCCTTGGAACACAAGGCCAAAGGCAATATCCTACCTTTACCTAATGGTAAAACTGTCAATGGTTGCACAATAAATGTCTGACTGAAATTTAAGTTTAGACCAACCAAGTTATTAAAGGAGACCTTAAAAGGGGCTTTGTCATGAAAAACCCACTTGAAGGTTGTTGTTTTTTTCACATGTGTGAACTAAGCCATCCCAGTTTTTTATTTGGACTCCCCATGTGTCTGAAAACATTAAATCTGATAGTTCTTCCAGAATCTGCTCTTTTTGTGATGTCTTAATGGGAGTGATTGTTAAAACGGCCCCCCAGGGCACTCAGGGGAAAAGAAAGGTGGAGCTCAGACCCACTAAAACAGATCAGTCTAAGAAAGGCTGTTAAAACTGGTTAATGCAGGGGAATACCTCTTCTGGTGCTTAAATTACATTACATTTTGACCAAAGCAGGGCATAGGCATTCATTTAGATCACAGAGAGTGTGAGTATGAGGCGTCACCTTTAAGCTCCTTGCAAAAAGCGACATAAATTGCATGCAAGAAAACTCTGCTGTACTCTTAATGTTGCAAATGTATGTGTAACTCTTGGGCTTAAAATAATCAAATTTTGTGAGTTTCTTAAAGAAATCATCTGTGCAGTGTGTGCTGATAAATAAATAAGCCATTTAGACCAAATTCTTTGTTGAACCTGGCTGTCTACATGTTTAATTCTTCTGCAAATAAGGGTGTTTTAATATGGATGTTAATAGGATTGTTCTGATTCCAGAGTCAGCCTCTAGTGGTCACACATTAAACTGCAGCTTTATGCTTTATGCTTTCACATTTTCTTTATTTTTCAACACTGGACGTTGTTGCTTTTCTGAGACACATTACAACCAGCATGAGCTTATTGTGATATTTATTGTCATTAACTGAGATGATTCATTTCCTGTGAATCAGCCCGCATTAATGTATCAGACTGATAAGAGCACCCAGGCTGTTTCAAACTGCAGCAGCTGGGAGTCAAATGAAATTACATTTAGTTTTTTATGAGGCAGGATTCTGCAACTACCAATTATGCAAATTAAACTCACGTTCCACAATTTCACTAACCAACCATGCCCCCCTGGGACAAATTGAATGTATGTGGTTGGTATTCATCAGCCCACAATGGATTCCTAAAGACAGACCGCAGGCTGACGGAGCCCCGAGACAGACAGCTGGCTAGATACTGGCGAGATTTCTCAGCTGTCAGTGGCAGCCTGGCAGAGCCGAGAAGACAGCAAGTGTCAGAACCAAAATGGTAATTTTAATATGTGAAACTGTGGGCGCTGTGTGAATATTTGTATCCTAATGGGAATCCAATGGAGTTTTGGCAAGAAGGGAAGACAGTTTTGCTCTCTGTGGCATCTACAGTTGTAATTCTAGTTTGAGGCTAGCGTGCAGATTTTGTGAACTGCAGAAAAGAAATAAAAGAACTGACTCACATAAGGGGAATCCTTTTTCACTGAAACACCATAAAAATATGAAACTCTTCACCTCTCTTTAACTTTAGGACCTCGCTCAGTAATCACTCTCCTGTGCCGCCTTTAATTGAACCTTTTATATTTTTTATTGCTTGTTATATTAATGACTCTGGTTTTCTGTTTGGCTTCTTACTGTAACTGTTAACATTATAAAAGAATGTTAATGCTTAAACAACCTTCCCAGAAGAGTTTCCATTAAGGCCAACTAGGAGCATTATCTTTGTGCAGGAAGTATGAAAAATCATCTTTTATGAAGGCAGTGAAATAGTTTTACTGTATAACAAAATTAAGTCACAGTCATAGAAATAATATTCAAAATAGAAGATAAAAACATTCTCCAGTGAGTGCTCTACAAACAAAAAACTCATCATATGCAAAATTCCTGTAATGCTCTATTTTATTCCAGATTGTGCTAAAGTAATGCTTTATTTTGTTTCCTGAGACCTGAGCTTTTGTTTAAAATGCATTTTTAGTTTATTTCACCTTTTGGGGATAAGAAGGATCTGATGATTTTAAAAGCTCACCCTTGTCTTTTAACAGGAGTTAACTTTGACCAAAAATGATGCCCAAAATTAACACAAATTGATAGAGATAAGTTCATAAACATCTTTAAATTTGCAAATCTTCAAATATACCTCAAATGTTAAAGTGAAACTTTAGCGTGAAGTTTAAGTAATAAAATTAGAAAAAAACCCTCCAAAATTTCATATAAATTCCTAAATATTCAAAAAAAATTCCCCAGTATCGCAAAGCAAATTCCTGAAAATATAAAAATATATTCCCCAGGATTCTTTGAAGAAGATACCCCAAACATCCCCACAAATTCTATGAAATTTCCATAAAACTCTAGAATTCCCAAAGGACACCCCACCTCCCAATTCTCCAAATTAAGAAATTAATTTCCCCAAGTTTCATTTGGAATACTCTAAAAAATAAATCAAACCCCCCGAGAAAAGTTCAAATGAAATTAGCTAAAATTACAAATAAATGTCCAAAATTCCCATTAAAGTGTGTGAAAATGTCCAAACAAACTGACCCAAACACATTTTTTTTTTTTTGCCTTTTACCAAGGCATAATTGGAAATAAGGTGATATGGTAAGGAAGTATTTATCTAGAAATAATGCATTCACTATCAAGTAATCCCTTCTAATATTGTGCCAATTCTCTGGTAATTGCATTGTATTTTACCCTAACCCTAACCATATAAATACTTTTCACTTTAACACTCCTTGCTGTAGTTTAATGGGCCAAAATACAAAAATTACCTGGGAATTATCAAGCAACTTAAACAGAAAATTATCATCTTATTTCTGAAAAATTGCTTGGTAAAATACCACCATATTACAAGAGAACTGCTACAACATTATGAGGATTTGTCTTAGGGGCACATGGAAAGGGTCAGGGTTTTGGTAAAATACTTTATTACCAGAGAAGTGCCACAGTATAGTAAGACTCAGGGTTAAGGTACCTGTCTGACCTCCTTCATATCCCAACCCAGAGCCTCCGGTCCTCAGACACTGGCCATCTCACTGTTCGCACCACCAAACTTCGCACCTATGAGACAGAGCGTTCAGGACTACAGCCCCCATCCTCAGGAACACCCTCCCTGAAAACATCCTCAATGCTCCATCCTTGGACACGTTTAAAAAACTCCTCAAGCACCACCTGTTCACCACAGCTGACAGTCTCTCCTACATACACCATCTTAGTGTTTGTCTGTTGTGTTGTGTCTTGTTTGCACTTTTCTGTAAAGTGACCTTGGGTCTCATGAAAGGTGCTATGTAAGTTCAAGCTATTATTATTTATTATAAGAGTAAGGGCTAGGAGGAAACGTCCACTTACATAAAAAGAACTGCCACAATATTATGAGTTTTATGGTTAGGGTTAGGGTAAGGATCAGAAAAAATGGGTCAGGGTTAGGCTAAAATACTACCTTATCACCAGAGAACTGCCACGATATAACTAAAGTTAGGGAAAGTGTAAGAGATTGAAGGAAAGGGTCTGGGTTAGAGTAAAATACTGCCTAATTACCAGAGAACTGCCATGGCATTTCAAGGGTTAGGTTAGGGATTAGAAGGAAAGGTTCAGTGTTCTGGTTAAATACTTCCTAATTAAAAGAGAATTGCCACAATATTATGAAGGTAAGGGTTGGGGACAGGGTTAAATACTGCCTAATTACCAGAGAACATGCCACAATATTACGAATTACAGATTACTTCATAATTAATTCATTATTTCTAGATAATTACTTCCTTTATCTCACCTAATTCTTACTTGGAAAAATGTCAACTTATTACTAGATAATTACCACCTTTTCTTAAGCATTGTCTAGATAGTTAGCACTTATTACTGAAAAAAAAAAACGGTGTTCTTAAAATAAAGAACCTATTAACCTGTTTTTATGTATTTATTTATTTTGCATATTTTTCATTCTTAAATATTTCATATCATCACACAAAAATTAATATATTAGACAAAGATGACCTGAGTAAATGCAAGATGCAGTTTTTTAATGATGATTTCATTTATGAAGGGGGGAAAAAACACCCAAACCTACCTGGTCCTAAGGCCCCGTCCACAGGGAGAAGAATTCAGGTGTATACGCAAAAATTTTTTGTCGTATCAGCGTTTCATCCACATGGAAATGGCGTTTTGGGTGATTGTAAATGATACTTTTGGAAAACAGGTCCCAGTGCATAAATCCGTAAACGACTACCGTTTCGTCTCCCTGTGGACGGCTACCCGCATCTTTCTCAAAACGATTACGTCACACACAGCGTAGCTCCCTTAAGGTGCCTGCGCGGGTCTGGCCAAAACAATAATGGCAGACTACACAGTTGTGTTCGTGCTGCAGAAGCTGCTGAGCTTGTTATGGCTTTTACAGAAAAATCTGATGTACCTTTACCACCACCGCGAAACACACACGCCATATGTTCTTAAATCCAACGTGGAGAACAACCAGAAGGGCAACTAGAAGAAAGTTTGTGTCAGTTTTCTGTGATCTTCTCTTTTGGTGCATTTCCATGGCAGCAACACAGCGCCATGTACAGGGTTGGCATATGCACTACAGCGTTTTCAGTGGTTTCCAGTGGTTTCATGCTTACGTGGATATTTCCTGAAATGACTCCGTCTTTACGGAAAACTTTCTCAAAATGAAATGGCAATATTATTTTCGTCTCCATGTGGACAGGGCCTCAGAGAAAAAGTAATTATCATCCTTGTTAAATGTGTTAACTGTGATTAACCACAGTTTTTGGAAAGTGGAGTTTTATTTCCCTTGCCACACCCAGGCCTGATTTCTGACAGATCTGTTGAACCGGTCTTGAAAGGGTTAAAAAGCTATTTCTAAGGCATTAGGACTCCAGGAAACCATGTTGAGAGCCATTATCCACAAATTTAGAAAACTTGAAACATTGGCGAAACCTCCCAGGAGTGGCCGGCAACAACAACAACATTACCAGTGTGTATATATTTTAAAGATTACGTGTGGATATACAGTAGGAGGAGCCCAGCTCTAGTTATGTTTAAAGGTGCTCAAGCCTTTTCTAAACACCTGACAACATGACCACACACACTGTACATGATCACACCAAGATGCATGTGTTCTACTTAGCTTTGTCTCTGTTTGATGCATTTTATAATTTCAAATCTAAACCTTGATTTTGCTCCTTTTTTTGTTCCATGTTCAGAACATGGCAGACCGTACCAACTATCACAGGTAGTTTAAACAACACAGACTGGAACAAACTGGAACTGTTACTACTGCCAGTCCACAACAATAAGTCGTTTTCTTAGAACTTAAGTTTTTCCTAGTGGACAAAACTGACCTCTCTGAACCATTACCAGTTTATTTAGCCTTTAACTTTACTTATTTTGTGGATACATTTCGAACTTCTTTCTAAACTTTTCTTCTACCCAGAACAAAGGAAAGGATGGTGAAATAAATCAGTGACTACTGCAGACACAACTAAAACTTCTCAGTCTCATCTTGATGGTGTTGACACAGTGGGTCCGTCTCGAGTGGTTATTTTCTTTCTTGTCTCAACGTCCTCTGCTGGTTTCGTAGAAGACTTTCCGCAGGAGCACACTTTTTCATCAACTCTTCTCTAAGAGGATTGAGCCACCTTATCCCGCTGGAGAGGTTTACATGCCTTTTTGACCCTGAGAGCCGGGTGGCCTTAAGCATTAGCTGCAGATAGATTCTCCCTGGAAAATTGTTCCTTGGAGAGAGCCAGACAAAGAGTATTTCATAGAGCTCTAGTGGGAAGACAGTCGCCTTAAATTGAGCAGAGAAAAGTGTAGCTGGATGGTGTAGTGGGGCCGTGTGTGATAACAGTAAGAAGGCAGCCATAGACCTCTTGGCAGAGCTGTGATAGAAAGAAGAAATTCAAATGAAGAGCAGCAGCGTTTCACAAAGTCAGACAATTAAAGCCGATGTTTTAATTTGTGGAGTCGTAAAAGCCAATGCTGAAAGCATTTAAACTGTATTGCACATCATAAATATACATAATAGCATGCTTTTATTCTGCAACATTTCAGTATGAAGGAGCCCTTGAGCCGTCAGGCCCAAATGATTTTCCCATAGACCAGATAGAAGAGATGGGTGCAGCCTCCTGCTTTTAAAAGCCAAACCGCAACACCACAGCTCAAGGATGGCTGAAGTAGATTGCTTTTTGCATTTTACTTTTGCAGTTGATCTAGTACCAAACAAACTAGCTAGGAACACCTTGGATAACACAACATTTATATGTTGCACTTATTTTAATTGTAGACAGCGCTAGCCATTATAGTGAAGAATGACTTACACTGAATGTAAAATCAAAAACCTCTAGATTGTGTAGAGGTAGTTTAATCTAGGTTTAATCTAAGTTTAATTTATAAGTGGGGCTGCTAAATATATTTTCTTTGCTCATGTATCAAAATTGTATGCATGCTTTAATCGGTTTAATGGGTACATGTCTCACATTAATTTAGCATTGGTTCTGAATTTTATCTTAGGCATTATCACAATGCTTCCAGGAAAAACTTCAGCATGATAAACAAGCAAAATGGTTTGCACACCAGGAAGCTCCTGTTGAAGTGTTTATTCAGCTAAAAAGTGGCATTTCGAGCCAGTGTGCCTCACATTTGCAAATGTATCTGCAAGTTAGGCTATTATTGTTGCAAAACTATTTGCACATGCATACAAAGATCTGTATACAAATCTGAAAATGTGTAGATAGATTTGCAAATTTGTGCACAAATCCACAAATGCATGCACAGATCTATAAATATGTGCACAGATCTATAAATGTGTGCACCGATCTGCAAATCTGTAAAAAGATCCGTCCTATTGCTTACATCACTCAGCTCAACCACCGCTGTGATACAGTTTTGAAGAAAATAAGTCATTATTTTCTTCACTCTTTCAATGAAAATATGAACAATAACAGTATAATGAAATAATAATTGTCCTTTCATGTTGACATAATATAGACCTTTTATTGAGTCTACACTGCTGCATTCTTCTGATGCCTATGCAATGAGGAAGGCAGCCTTGCTTTTGAGCCTGTGCTGAGGGCAACAAAACCCGGCGTTTACACCTACAAATCTGAGTGCAGAGTAAGTGTTGCAAAAGTCACATGTGTATGACCTCCAACTGAGAGGCAGACTTCATTTGTAATTGATTGATTGTGGGTATTTTAACAACTTAAAGCAAAAAAGAGTGTTTTCTGATCCAAAACAAGCTAAGTCCACCACAGCAAAGTGGTCTACACATTTGCAGGTAATTGCATGCATTTGTGGATCTTTTTACAGATTTGCACATCTTTGCATGCATTTGCAGATCTTTGCACACGTGCAGATCTGTGCACGCATGTGCAGATCTGTGCACACTTTGCAGATCTATCTATGCATTTGCAGATTTGTGTTTAGGTCTTTGTATGCATTTCCAAATAGTTTTGCAGCAATAATATCTTCATACAAGTCCCCATCATAAATATACAAAGATACTCAGCACAACTTTAACAATTTTCTAATTAGGTACCAAGAAATACACAGAACTTGAATAGTACCGTATATGAATCCACAATGTCCACCAATCTACTGTTTACATATGTATATACGATAGTGGCTCACAGGTACATTTGGAAATCTGAGAAAGAGCATGTTGGCCTGAATAGACACTTGTTGCTAACTTGAATGACAGCTTCCTGGTGTGCTTGTTCATTTTAGACCGGTACCCACTGAGGCATGTGTGCTCCACTTAGATTTTTTTTACTGTTACATCAAGATCAACAATTGCCACTTCAAAGATTCAAGAATTCAAGGAGGTTTTACTGTCATTTCACAAACTGTGGTACAAGACAGGGAACAAAAGAAAGTTGTCAGGTTCTAGTTAAGGCAGATGTGTAAAACAATACAGCAATAAAAAATAAAAAAAGGAAAATACCTCTTTTGTCTGGTATCAAAACTGTTAACTGTAAAGTGCAACAACAACATACTGTATGTGAAGAAAAAATGTATAGATAAGTAGTAAGATTGAGAATATTTCACAATGTAGATTGTATAAACAGCACATGACCAGTGTGGATGCCTGGAGGACTGAAAGAGTTTAGAACACAGTTGCTGTTGACTACTTTGTGGAGCTACAGCACTGGTATTGTAATTTTCAGTCCCTTATAAATGACCCATATTTACATCTGATGAATTTAAGTTGTAAATTTTTTGTCACATTTGTCCCTTAAAAAATACCTGTGACACTATATGAATATTAAAAAAGTCTTTTACAGAGCTTTCTTAAATTTTTAGTATTGCTAGCAATATTGTCACAGTGCAGTGTTGATGTTGCTGTTATCTAAGTTAGCAAATTAGCATTAACCCTCTCAGACCAGTGTCTTATATGTATATAACAAGAAGAGACACTGGTTATAAAAAGTTAAACTTTTGAACCATAAATCGTAGCCACTTACCTTTCTCCTACTGAAGCTTGTCATTGTGGCCAAACTTGCATGTTATAGATATTTAAGCAAAAATGTAAAGAAAACCGGTTAGAAAAGAGACATTATTTGCCATTAAAGGCCGCACAGCTCTGTGGTATTGTCTCACCTTCATTACTGAGTTCTGGGAAAACACCCACACAGGATGGGGAACAGATAAAGTGTTTGTTATCTTCCTAAGAATTGCAAGAATAAAAATAATTAATGTATGTTTACAGCAGAACACTAAACAAAGAGTAAAGTCAGAAGTGCACATCACGCTCACAGGAGCCACTGCAGGCACAGATCACAGCTCTGTGAGATTCATAACCCACAGCCTGATGAAAACTTTCTCACGCACACACGAAGACAAACTGCAGCCTGGGAGCGTGATGCACTTTCTCACGAACACAAACACAGGATGGCTTACAGTGTCTCATCACGGCAGCCAGTCAGGGGGAAACCTCACAGTAAAAGTGCGATGGATAGCAGTTGACAGCCAGCAGGAGATGTGTAACTGTTGGCTGTTTGTGTTTTTGGGTGTTTTTATGGTGCAGTGCAGAGCAGCAGGGGAGCTGGGCTGCGTGTTGTATGGCGGAGTGAATCAGCATGTGTGTGTGTGTGTGTATATGTGTGCTCGGTAAATTGGAAAGGAAGGTCACAGATTCACAGTTGATTTCCATGACTGACATTGCTTTAAAGGACACATTCAACGCATTCCAGGAGCAACGGAGTGATAAAGTGTTTTTTAAATAACCACTATTCTTGGAGCCTCCTCGGCTCAGTCTGCTCAGGGTTTTTATTTTAATCTCGGAGGTTCCTCCAGCTTTGTTTTTCATGCCACCTCTTTTTCTTTTAGAGGTGAAAATTAGATCAGGTTTGTAAATGTCTTGAACCGTAGAGAAGCACTGTTGCCTATTACTGGATCAGCTAAAAGTTAGTTTAAGACAGCATTTGCAATATGGTACCCTTCATGGACGGCTTCTAGAGCCTTTTTTTCCCCTCAGAAATTGTCTTTTCTTTTTTTTTTTTACTTTGTTGGCATTCAGCTCAAAAAGGTCTACATGCTTCCTGTTCCAGCTTATATGCTTCTGCACTGGCTATAGCTACGTTCCTGACTCATCATGTCATCCTATCTTCTGGCTAGTCCATCTATCTGGGTCAGTCCACTCTGACTTGATGATATTGGTAGATATTGAAGGTATCATGTCACTTGGCCTCATGTTCATCTCTTGCTTTTCAACTCAATGTTGAGTCATTTTTTCTGAACACAACATCTCAAGAATTCTTACAAGGCTTTTTCAAACAAATGTCCATTCTCACCCAAGAATGAACTGATCAGATTTGGAGGTACAAGGTCAAGGAAATTCAGCCTCATCTTCATCCCGATCACGTGAAGACAGTATCTTATGAATGCTTTCTAATTATCTTTTCACAAATATCCACTCTGAACTGGTTTTAATCTAAAAGTTGCCAGTCACAAGTCAAAATCATTCAACCTCATGTTCATTCCTTACTTGTGAGCTTGATATCTGAAGAATGCGTTGAGGGATTTCCTTCAAAATGTGTACAGAAGTCAACTCTGACTCCAGGGTGATATTCTTAGATATTTAGTTTTTAGGTTATGTTGCCATGTCCCTGAGACTCATGTCCATCCCTTGCCTGTATTTAAAGAATGCTTTAAAGGATTTTCTTCAAAATGTACACAGACGTCCAATCTGACTAAAGGATAGTGTTATTAGATATAGGAGTTGGAATATCCAAACTTTGCATAAATGTCTGTTCTGACTCACGGATGAACCACTTAGATTTGAAGGTTATAGGTCATGGCTCGATGTCATTAGGCATCATTTCATCCTTGGTATGAGCTTGATATCTCTACAATGCTGAGCATGGTTTTCAAACTTTGTCTAATTGTACACTCTGACCCTTGCAGTGTTAATTTTGTTGACTAAATAGACTAAGACTAACAAAAATAGATCTGTGATGACTAAAACTGACAAAAACTAAGTTTAGTTTTCATCAAGATGGCTGAAAATAGACTAAAATGTAATGTAGTTTTTGTCGGACATTCAAAAAATCCAAATTTCTCTACTGTGGTAAAATCTGTTTAAAAAAATGCATCTATAGCTGTTCTGCTTCTCAGCTATAGAAAGCAGGGACCCAATGTTTGGCAGGGTACAGAGAACATACTACCATGATATGGTACCAGAGTAAGGCAAGAGAATAAATGCTTTCACTAAAAGTAAAGACTAAAATGTGAGGACTTTTTACGGACTAAAACTAGACTAAAACTACAAAGGATAGAAATGACTAAAATGTGACTAAAACTAAAATGCATTTAATTTAAAGACTAAAACTAAGACTAAAATTAAAAATAGCCAGAATTAACACGGATCCCTTGTTTGTAAAGTGATATCTCATCAATGCTTTGAGAGCCTTTCTTGATTTTTTTTCAAACATGCACAAATGTCTGCTCTGACTCAAAGATATACTGAAAACAAATTAGAAGTTATTAGTCAAGGTTGAAAAACCACCTTTTCTTGACCCACTGCTATACTTTATGACAAATAAATACATCAGGCATAACCACCAGGTAGTAGTTCTGGTGGAATCTTTTAATGCTTTTCTTTGAGAGTAAGTATGAATCAGTGACAGATCACAGAGAACTGATATTTTTAAAAAGTACATGTATCTTTGAATAACTCTGGCTCTAACTAAATATCTCTTGTGCCTCAGGGCAGAATCAACAAACTGTGTTTTTGTGAATAAAATAATATTTTTTCAGTGCTCCAGTGAAGTCTGTTTGTTCTTTCCTTTTCTGTCAAATAAATATATAAAAATAATTTTCAACATATAACAGATTCATCCGTTAGAACCTGCATCAATCAAACGTGGATGTTTTCATTAAAATGTGGTCCCTGACTTGTATTTTTTAGTTTGTCTTTGATAACTTAGGCGAAGTTGTATTTTTTTATTTTTTTATTATTTTTTTCTGTTCAAGTTTTAAGGCAAAATGGGTCGATCACCTGAGGGTCATGTTCTGCTGCAAGGTATACAACTTAGCAATGAATACAACAATTGAAGTACAGGACTGGCTTTAGAAGAAGGCACAGGGAGGATTTTGACTTTGACACTGACATTTAAAAATCATCAGAGTGGACATTTGCGCAAAGCTACAGGAAAACCCCTCAATGATCTCTGGAGATATTAAGGGCTCAAGAAAAGGATCAAAACAAGAACCAATGCAACTGACCTTAGACCAAAAACTCCCAATAGTGCTTCAGTGAGGGTGGAAAAGTTTGAGTATAATCAATTCTTGACATTCTTTAAAATCCATCCACAACTAGAGGAACAACATGAGAAACAATACGTTTCACATTTGACCAACAACTTACAAAATGTAAGTTGTTCACACTTCAGTCACAGAGGATATTTGGATCAATTAACAAGAAAATCTTAGAAGAGTTTAAATATCCCACCCATAACCAAGTGATGAACATGAGGCAAAGCAACCATGACCTTTGACATACAACCTCCAAACTCATATCAATTTGGATTTAATTTAAAATGGACATTTATGCAAAGCTTGAGGAAAATCCTTCAACTTTTACAGTTGTAACCTTTCAGAGTAGATGGATTCTCCCATTTCTGTGTTTCTCACTGGCATACCCATCTTGCAAAGCTCCCATCTGAACAGTTTGGGCCCGGTGAGAAAGTGACAGGACCAATCAGGAGTCATGACGTAAGCAAACAGTGACAAGAGGCTGGCGCAATTATGGCGGAAGAGATTAGTGTGTGGAGTTTACATCTCAGTAGCAGCGCACACCGATGTGACAGAACGTTCATCCAGTCACCCTCAGAGGTTCTGCCCTTTTCCAAGCACAGTCTGTGGGAGGTTTTTCAGATGGATGTGTTTGGTGTGTCAGGTTAATGCAGTTGACCTTTAACCAGCAACTTTCAAACTGTAAGCAGTTCATCCTTCAGTCAGACTGGACGTTTGGGTAAAGTTGGGAGAAAATCTCTTACATTGTTGTTGAGATATCACGTCCACAACCAAGGGATAAACACGATGCTTGAAAATCTTGACCGGTTACCTGAGTGATACTCTTCTGAGTCACAGTGACCAATAAACTTGTGCAAAACTTGAAGAAAATCCCTCAGTGCTCTTGAGATATGCCATCCTAAGTGAAGGGATGAACCTTGAGCTGAAGGACCTTAACTTTTGACCTCCTAAGAGCTGACATTGGTGGAAAGTTTTAAGAAAAAAACCTCTGAGCATTCTGTACATATCTCTTTCACATGAATGGCTCAGGTGGACAGACCTAAAAGCCTTCATTCTCTGGCCTTCCCCTGATGCTGAAGCATAAAAACCTTTTGGTGTCATCTGTCAGAACGCGCTGAGGCCGCATTTGTGCTTCATGTTAGCCCAGTGTCTCATTAAACCTCCTAATGCTTGGATTTCATCGTGTTGGCAGGTACATCTATCATTCTTTCATTGGCCTGAGGGATGTTTCTTTATCGATTAGCTGACCTACTTCCTTTTCAGAGCTAAGAAAAAACCTTCAAACATGCTGTAGATGGTCATAAATGAGATTTATGATGTTTGTTTATGCTGTAAATAGTCAGTTTTGTTTCTGTGCTTATCTAAAGTTTCACTACGATTCTCCAAACATCCTGATACAGGACATTTGTGGACCCTTGGCAGCCAAACAGAAGCCAGTTTTCCCTTTGGCCGTGTGTAAACAAGGATTACAAAGATAGTCATGCTTCTTGTTTTTCATTGTTTACTGGGGCTGTGCAGTAAGAAGGGTCAACAGAATTACTGTGCAGCGAACACAACCACACAGTAAAATATTTACACCACTGCTCAAATTGTCTGCCGCTCCTCTGTGGTGGAAGAAAAGGCGCAGTTTGTGGAAACTGGTAGTAGAAACTGAGAAGTGGAAATAATTTGACATAATAAAGGTCAGAGCGAACATTTGTGGAAGCTGGCAGGAACAAAACATGAATCATTGTGTTTCTAATTAACTTGCTTTTCTTATTATGGTGCACTGCAACTGTTGAGTTGAGTTGGGTGAGTTAAATTCAAAATAAAATGGAAGAGGCTAATATTTCTTCATTATCAAGTGCTACAGATGCTGTATAAAGAGGAATGGTTATAGACTAAGCAGAAATTTACAAATATGTCCCATTTTTACTCTGTTTTCCTATTACAAGACATTTCAATTGGCTTTTTTCCCCCATGAAATCATTTAATTTATGTTATCTTGAGATAACAATGCAGTTTTTCCATGATAATGAGTTCTAAAGATCTTGATAAGAAGACTGAAATTAACTTTTGCCACTGGGAAACCAGCACAGTCATTCTGAGTAAGCAAAATAAATAAGTTAGGATCACAAAACAACAGAAAAGTAAAATAAAATGTATGGAAGTTTGTCCTATAGGGCTTCCATGATTAGCACCGGAAGTAAAGAAGAGCAGCTCACACAACTACACAACAAGCTTTGTCTTTATTTTCATAAATATTGACATTACCAGAGCCCTGCACAGGGATTTTTTGTGAATCCCATTCCCATTCGAGTTTCCTCTCTGATTGACAGAAACCTCATTTTATGCATTTTATGCAAAAATCACTTTTTCCAGCTTTTCTAACAAATATGTGCCCCTGACCTGTCCACAATCCCCTCAAGCAGCAGAAAAATCCATTCCCTCCCTGACTCTCTTTCTCCACCTTTCTGAAAATGTGAACTGAAACAAGCCATTCTCAGGTTTTCCCCTCATGATGTCATGTGGGGAGTTAGCTCCGCCCCCTGGTTCGGTTGGCCCTCCCCACTTGGAAGAAAGTTCCGCCCTCCTCTCCTGATCCTCCACTTGGCTGGCAGCTAAGAGGAGGATAAGGAGAGCCACAGCCATTAAGCCACATTCATTTCCTGAGAGGGGCGGAGTCAGGGGTGGAGTCAGACAGCTCAGAAACTACAGACACAAAAACAGCTGTTTTTTCTTTTTTTCGACATGCAACTATCCAATACTTGAGTGTTTTCTTTAGTAACAGATTTCACAGGCATATTTTTGGGACCTCTGAGACCAATATCATCTTGTCTTAAAAGGGTAAAATATGTCCCATTTAAGAAAACAACCACATATATGCCATTTGTAACGATGACACACATGGTTACAAAAAAGCAGCCGGGAGTCTCAGATTGATTTAACTCCTGGTTATGGCTTAGTTATAGCAATGCCAAAGTTATATTTACAGACTGTTTATTCCTCAGTCATACAGAGGGGAAATTGTTCCTGATTACTGGAAAGTTCCTGCTTCATAAAAACTGCAACAGCTTTCCATCAGCTCTCACAGACAGTTGGCTAATCTGTTCTCTATTTATGCCTTGTTTTTACCATCATCACCGGATGATTAATGCAATAAGGCTAATATGCATGGAAGGAGGTGACTTTTCACCAAATAACTGCATGATGGCTCAGCATCTCTGTGCATGTGCAGTAAAAGGTAAACGGCACATTAAAGGGAGCATTAGAGCGGTGCCTGTTGACTTTTTTTACGTTTTAAAGCATGCACTTTTTTGTGGAGCTTTAACAAAGCATCACATGTCCCACCTGCCATGTGATGTTGGCTACAAGGAGACAGACCCACATTCAACAAATTTACACAGCACCAGTGACTCCAGCTCACAAAAGAGCATTTCAACTGTGATTTCTCAGCAAAAGATTTTACATGGGACACATCTCCTGTGTTATCTTGCTTAATCTGAGTATGGAGGAGTGCACGTCCGTCTTCTCAAAAAATTACATTTCTTTTTGGGCGAAGTTCATTTATTATCCAGTTCTGTCACATTCTCGCACATGTAGCAAATGGAGTACATTCAAGTGGAGTGTGATGTCATTCCCAGCTCTGTCATCCCACTTCCGAGGTAAATGGAACACAGCAGAATTCTCCGACTGAATTTTTTTCATGGCTCCAGTTTCAAACCAGTTCACCCAGGAAGTATTTTGAGAGGTATTAAGGAAAATTGGAGCAATGGTTTGGAGTGCAAATCAAGACAGATAGACATGCTGCCAATTATTGTAGTGAGATATGCACATGCATGCACACATTAAACATGCAAAGTGCTTGATTCACCAGTCATACTGTAGAAATTTTAAGTCAGAAACTCTTAAAGCATTATTGCACATCTAAAGGTCCACTGCATCTAAATTTCAATAAATAAGTCAATATATTACATATAGAGTTAAGAGCAAATAAGAGCAGCAATGCTGATGCATATTGTACATGTAAGCAGAATCACATGGAGAAAATACAAACAAAAACTGCAGATACCAAAATGCTCTGTGACTATGAGTTATCTTACAGAATTCAGTCCTATAAAAGCACTCAGAGACTATTTCAGAATCTGTGAGACCAGTACCTCCCAGGTGGCAGCAGAGTGAAGAGATTGCTACAGTATGGGATGAGTCTCTAATAATGCCTGTGGCACTGTGGTGAGTAGATGCTGTGGATGTCCTGTACATCTGGGCCGCACTGATTTGTTGAGCTGTCTGTTGAACCCTTCGGAGAGCTTTCCTGTCGGCTGTAGAGCAGCTTCCAAACCACACTAGCATGACGTACTGTATATGACTATACTCTGACACTGAAGCTGCAGTAGAGGGAGAGAAGCAACAGCTGGGGCAGGTTTGCTCACAAAGTCCTGAGAAAATAGAGCTGCTGCTGCGCTTTGGAAGCACAGACGTCTTCTTTAAAGCCATGCTAAGTTTGACAATTCACCTGAAGAAGCCTACTGGGTTAAAGCTTTGTGACTCTTTAACCTGGTGTGCTTGTCTGCTTTGTCTTTCAGATAATTCTGTTTAAACTATAAATGGAAATTCCAAAAAGGTTGGGACACTACGTAAAATATGAATAAAAACTGAAAACAGACATTTGCAAATGTCCATTAGGCTTAAGAGGAAAAGGATCATCCAAATTGATATCAATACAAAGTTTAAAGCCAGCATCTGTGATGGCGTGGGGGTGTGTTAGTGCCCATGGCATGGGTCACTTGCACATCTGTGATGGCACCTTTAATACTAAGGGGTAAATACAGGTTTTAGAGGACAGTATGCTCTCATCAAGACCACATCTTTTTCAGGAATGTCTGCTTGATTTAACAAGATAATGCCAAGACACATTCTGGATGAGTTACGACAGCATGGCTTCACAATGAAGGAGTACAAATACTAGACTGGCCTGCATGCAGTCCAGACCTGTCTCCTTCTGAAAATGTATGGAACATTTTGAAGCACAAAATAAGACAATGGAAGCTCCATAATGAGGATCCCATCATGTAGAGCAAATAAGAATGGTTACTAACTCTGCTTTCAATTATTCCTCAGTCCTCAGACACTTAGTTTTATTAGAAGAAAAGGTGATGAAGACAGTGGTAAATATGCTCCTGTCCCAACTTTTTTGGAATGTTTTAGTGGTATTAAATTCAAACATTTACAGTATATAAATATGATCATTAAATATTTTGTGTTTTTGCTGTATTCATTTGAATTTAAGGTACACATAGTTGCGTCCTAATGTTTTTAGAATTGATGTCAGTGCTGAGGACACATTTTTGTATTAACCACTCTGATATTTCCTGGTTATGATGAGAATTTTGTGAAGATACAGCCCACTCAAACAGCTTAGAGGCTCAAAATAAGGTTAGTCACCTTTTCAAAAACCTCTCCCTTTTATTAGACTCAGTTTTCTTCCTGTTGTTCACATTCTGTGAGCACAAGTGTACTTTTATTGCCTGTTACAAGTGCAGTGACTTTATTGTTATTTGTCAGTCCATTCAGTAAAAACCGTCCTTCAGCTTTGCTCTTGTTGCATTGTTAATACGTCATCCGTTAAATCTTTTACAAGCTTTCTCCCTCTTCGCTCATTTCAAGGTAGCTGCATCACTAACGGTAAACTTGTAAAAGTTGATACGAGGTTTCATACATGATTTCTCATCATCAAACCCAGAAACCTAAAACAAGTTCCCATTTCATGTGGCCAAATATCTTTATCTCACAGACACACAGGTGACCTTCAGGTTGTGTTTCATGATTTTTTTCTTGTTTCTGTGTGCTCTCTCTCTTTTAAAGTTACAATAGCCAACTATTTTCTGCCTCTATTGTATGTTAAAGTTTGTTTTGGCACCTTTTAACATCTTTTTCCCTCCCAAATAAGATCAGCCATGCACTGAAGCACCCTGGAGTGTTTGTTGTTTCATAGAACCTGTCTAACAAGGGATTTGGACCAGATCAGGGTCCTCTTGAACCTCCTGAGACCCTGCATGTTTATATAAGGACATTTAGACTTTCTAACAATACAGGAATCATTTTGCTGATTTTGAGATAACTGTCTATAATTTACCCTGAACTTTAATTAATTTGCTTGAATTGTTAGAAGGAACTTCCTTTGGAAATTGTTAGGAATTTTAGTGGATATTTTATGGAATTTGTTGGAATATATTGAGGGATTTGCTTGAAACTTTTCAAGTCATGAAAATTTGGGGGATATGCTTGGATATTTTGGACAAAGCTTTGGAGGAAATTTACCTTGAATGCTTTTGGACTTTTCAAAATTGTTGCACATTTGGAGGAATTTTGTAATTTTCAGACATGGAGATGGACAAATTAGAGAACAGAGTTTTTAATTTAATTTAATTTAATTTAATTTAATTTAATTTTGTTTTGTTTTGTTTTGTTGTATTTTGTTTAATTTAATTTAATTTTGTTTTGTTTTGTTGTATTTAATTTAATTTAATTAAATTTAATATTGTTTTATTTTTTTGATGCCGCATGTCTTGCATTTTTAACTGGTATACAGGTTGCACTAGTATATAGAATGAAGCCAACTTTTAGGACAACAAATACTCCAACTTTGTGCTAACTGACGTCTGAATTTTATTGCTTTTTTTTTTTTTTTTAGCTTGTAGCCCAAATAATGAGGAATGCACTATGTTGGGGGTAGAACTGGAAATCTACTGTTAGCCCAAGATGGTTAATTAGGATTTTATGATAAGCGAAGCAAGATAACAGAATTTTGGGACTAAATTACAGGGAGAGATGTTGAAGTGTTTTGGACTCTTTGACAAACATTTAAAGGACAGAGTGCATGATTCTTAGTCATTGAGGAGGCAATTGATCAAACATGCACTTCACAAAATTTCCTCCTTATTGATATATCGCACTGTTTTCTGTAAAGTCCAAATTGTTTATTTCATTTTATTTAACCTTTATTTAACCAGGAGAAGACTCATTGAGATTAAAAATCTCTTTTCCAAGAGTGTCCTGGCCAAGATGGGCAGCAACACAGATACATAATTACAAACAGACACAAATACACATATCACAACTCAAAACAACAAGTATACATAACATCTACCTCCAGGATTCAAAACATCCTACATCAGATGAAACATCTGCAGATAAATGCATCTGCCTCCAAATCATTTAGGATCTGTTTAAAAGCATCCAGTGAACACAGATCACAAAGTTTTAAGTCTTTCTGTAAGTCGTTCCAGCTCGAGGGAGCAGCAAACTTGAAAACCTTCTTCCCAAGCTCAGTCCTGACCCTCAGGACAGACAGTAAAATAAGATCCTGAGAACGAAGACTATGAGATCCTGTATTTTTCTGTACAATATAGGTGAGGAGATAAGAGGGAAGAAGACCCAAGATACACTTATAAATGAAAAAGTACCAATGTTTTAGTCTGCGAGATGACAAGGAAGACCACCCTACACAAGAATAAAGCAAGCAGTGATGAGTTATTGCTTTAAACTAGTGATGAACCTCAAAGCACCATGATATACAGTATCCAGCACGTGCAGGCTTTGAGTAGAGGCATGCATATAAAAAAAACATCCCCATAATCAAGCACAGACAGAAAAGTAGCAGCAACAGGTTTCTTTTTGGCTTCAAAGGAAAGGCAGGATCTGATTCTGAAATAAAAACCCAACTGTAGCTTCAACCTTTTCACAAGCTGCTGGATGTGAGGAATAAAAGTTAGAGCATAATCGATTAAAATACCAAGATATCTGTAGTGGAAATCAAACTCAATCTGCATCCCATCGAGGGTTCTGATTGATGGCAGGTTTGGAGGCTTTGATTTTTTTCCAGACAACATCATCATTTTTGTTTCGTCTGTATTTAAAACCAGTTTAAAGCCATAAAAATTTAGTTGGATTGTATTAAAAGCAGTTTGTAACTGCATCAAAGCTTGGTCTGGAGTGGGTTCAGAGCAATACATTATGGTGTCGTCAGCATAAAAATGGAAATTTGCTTGAAAAAGATTATGACCTAATGCAGGTGAAAAGCTGTTAAACAGGATGGTCAGCATCCTTATGTTTCCCATCTTGATTTGATTAGTGAAGCAGCAGCTTGAGTCGCACATCGATGAATGCAACCTTTTAAACATGACAGGACATGTGCAATCTGTGATAGCAGCAGCTGCTCTTGCAGCCATCATGTCTTCATTTTATGCTGGTATAAAGGTTGCACTGGTATGTAGGATGAAGCCAAGTTTAAAGATGAAAAATAGATGTAAAAGTCTGTTTATATAACAAACTTTGAGGAAAATAAAGTCTGAAGTGCATTGATTTTGTATCTTGCAGCCCAAGTACTGATGAGAGCACGATGCTGGTGGGAGTATTGGACATCTAATGTTGGTATGAGATGGTTAATTAGATTCTTCTGATGTAATTTGTAAAGCAAGATCACACATTTTTGTTTCTTATTTACAGGGAGATGTTGAAATGTTGAGGACTCTTTGATAAACATTTAAAAGAACAGAATGTTGAATGAAAAGATGATAAATTCAGGAATAATCATTGATATTCTGAGCAGCCTCCCCACTACGCTGATGTCTCTTGTATCCTGGTTTGCTGTCTAATGCACAATGACTGCCACCACTATTCACGGAGTAAATTCACAACATTTTCACAACAAGAGATTCTTCGACAGTCTGGATGAAATGTTCCCTTTGAAAATTGCTTCTATTTAGGGAGAAGGTTTTGCCAGGCGAGGATTGACAGCTCCCCTTCTTACATATACACACTCTCTCTTTGCCATCACCTCCCATCATGGCCGACGGCTGTTTGAGCCCTTTAATATCTGCCTGAATAATGCAGCGCCATTTCACAAACCAGGAGTCGTTCCTTCGGCTCGTTGCAGGCCTCGCCGCCTGCCTGGGCGAGAGATATCAGGAATATTTATTTTTCCCCCCGTCGCTTTAATATCTCTTTTCTCCCTTTTTCTCCCTCTCGCCCTTGCTCTTTCCTGTATCTCACCCTTCTCCCCCTGCTGCTCCGCTCATTATACAGTGCACTCATGCTACTTTATTACTCCAATGTCTTTTTCTCTGCTGCTTTGACTCACTCCCACAAATGAACGAGGACGCTCACGTGCTCAGCTGATTTCCTCCCTCTGGTTTTTGTTATATTTCCACCAAGGCTACTGTACACTTCCTCCTCTGTTCTTCATTTATGAAATGACCTGTTTTCATCATCTTAATCCTCCCTGCCCCATCTGTTTCAAGACTCCTCGCAGACTGGAGAAAACAGGGAAGGAGGAATTAGAGAGAGAAAAGAAGAAGACGAGGAGGTTGGAGAGGAGAAAGATGAGAGAGATGGAGAGAAGGAGAGGGATGGTGTGAGGCAGAGTGAGCGTTACGTCAGACAGCCTTCTGGTTGAAAGCAGTGACATTAGTAAGTGATGTTTGGGGAAAAGCAGCCAATCTGGGAGGAGGGCGACAGTTATGGATTGTGATTCTGCAAATGGGGGTGTGTTACATAGCCGCCATACTTTCTCAGTAGTGGGAGTTGTGTTTCTGCACCTGCCTCAGAAACTCTGACAACCATGCTAAGAAGTTTTTTAAAAAGATAAAAGTCTACCGAGCACGTCAAGAGAAATTCAGGGATTTTTTCATTGCACTTTCTGTTTACTCAAGAGCCAAAAGCAATATTCTTACTTTTCTCTGAAAATGCTGAACCACTGTAAATGTAATTCCTCATTTTATATATATTCAGTAATATAGAGATCAGATTAAAACCTCTGTAGAGTATGAAGGTCCATGATGAACTGCTACAGGTGTTTTTACTAAATTTGATTTCTGCTGAAAGCTCTTCTGGGAAGCATGAGCACATTTCCATTTTTTTCCACTGATAAAGATGTAATGAGTTATCACCGTTTCCAAAGGCATATCAGTTCATTTCCAGTGGCTCCATACCTTCATATGTGACCATAAGAAGTGAAATGCTGCACTAGTGAACTGATCTCCATCCTGAAGGTTGGGTGTTGCATGCAGTGTATTTGCAGCAAAACCATGCTAAGATAGCTCAGACTTCATGAAACGCTCATTCTCTACATCAGCGATGGGCAATAGGAAGCTCAGGGGCCACATGTGGCCCTCCTCCTTACTCTGTGCGGCCATCAAGTTAATTTAAAACATCAAGAAATGGTAAAAATGAAGATTACATCATGATATCTGCCATGAAACATGAAAAATAGAGGCAGTTCTTTACATTTTTTTATTGTTTGTATATATATATATATATGGTTTTTTGCAAGAAATAACAAGTCAAATTTGCTATAATTATTGCTGCAAACATATTTTACATGCATTTTTACAGTGGTTCTTAAATAGTGTTGAAAGTCACATTGGTGTGCCTTGAGGCGAGTCTAAGATTGCCTTGCAAATGTGTACCACCAAACACTATAAACACTGAAACTACAGAGAGACTAAATATACTATAACAAGTTTTAAAGAGGCTATTGTGCATGCTTATGAATCTGGTGTGCATTGAGATTTTGGCTCGATATCAAGCGTGCCTTGGGCAAAAAAGTAAGAAAAATGCTGCTTTATTAAATGCAGACAAAGGCAGATGTGTGTATAATATAAATTAAAATACCAGTATTATGTTAAATTCATTCAAACACAATTAAATTGGCTTAAGTTCTGTGTGAAGATGATGAAATAAGGTTGTACTATTACAGTATGTTTCTTTAATAAACTGTGATGAAAGCCAGAATAAAGGTGATGTAATTTTCTGATAAAGTTTTTTAGATTTATTCTGTTTAAGATATAGTTAAGCAAATGATGGCTAGCTTTAGCTACTTAGCTTTAGTACCTCTGTTGGTTTAGCAAAATCTAATGTTGCTTTGCCAGCTACGTAGTTCCCACTACTATGTAAGCCAATGTAGCTACCTCAGCTTTAGCTTAGAATAACGAAGAGAAAGCTAGCCGCCATTCACATAACCACTTCTTAAATGGGTCAAGCTTTAGCATAAGCTTATGTAGCCTTGTTTGCCTTAGCTTTAACTGAGTTAGTTATGTAGTTTATGTAGCTAATGTAGCTTTGTTAGCTTTGGATATAGCTACATTAGCTACTTAACTATGTTGTCGATGTGGGTGATGTAGCTTTGTTAGCTTTAGATTAAGCGTCTTAACTATGTTGTCTATGTAGCTAAAATAACTTCGTTAGCTTAAGACTTAGCCACATTAGCTACTTAACTATGTCATCTATGTAGCTAATGTAGCTTTGACAGCTTTACATTTAGCTACATTAGCTACTTAACTATGTCGTCTGTGTAAATAATATGGATTTATTAGCTTTAGATATAGCTACAGTAGCTACTTAAGTATGTTGTCTATGTAGGTGATGTAGTTTGATTGCTTTAGATTTAGCCACATTAGCTACTTAACTATGTTGTCTATGTAAGTGATGTAACTTTGTTAGCTTTAGATATAGCTACATAAGCTACTTAACTTTGTTGTCTGTGTAGGTGATCTAGCTTTGTTAGCTTTAGATATAGCTACATTAGTTACTTAACTATGATGTCTATGTAAGGGATGTAGCTTTCTTAGCTTTTGATATAGCTACATAAGCTACTTAATTATGTTGTGTGTGTAGATAATATAGCTTTGTTAGCTTTAGATTTAGCAACACTAGATACTTCACTATGTTGTCTATGTAGCCAATATAGCTTTGTTATCTTTAGATTTAGCTACATTAGCTACTTAATTATGTCATCTGTCTAGCTAATGTAGCTTTATTAGCTTTAGATGTAGCTACATTAGCTACTTAACTATGTTGTCTATTTAGCTAATGTAGCTTTGTTGGCTTATCCTTAGCTTTTTTCTTTAAGGACGAGCTTTTTTAATTTAATTTTTATTTTTGTTGCTATTTTAAAGATGAAGAGCTTTTTGGAAGTTAAAATCTCGTTAATACTTGTGTACAAATCTGTGTACGCATTTTTGGATCCTCCTGCACACTGTCAAATTTATTTATGTGCCCATAAATTATTTTTCTGTAATAATATCATCATAGGGCTGTTTTACTGTCCTTCTGATTGATTGCACTTTGACAGTGTAGTGCATCTCTCTTGATGAAACAGGATATTTTGAATTTAAAAGCACATCTATGTCCTTTTGTTCTTTTTTTTGTGTGTATTTGTGTGCGGATGCATCGCTGTAAGTGTTCTCTGGAGTGAAAATGTGAGTGTTGGCATATGTTTGTGGAAGCCTGAGGGGAGAGGTAGTGCTGGTGGTGGTGGTGGGGGGGGGGGGTTAATTAAAGAGAGTGAACGGAGTGAAGGAGTGTGTGCTGAAAGCTACAGGAAAGAGAGATGGAGAGTGTGAGAGCATGTGTAGTGTTTCAGTGGAGTGTGTGTGACTGTGTGTAAATGTGTGTGTGTTGGGTTTCTGGCGAGCTCGCTGACTTGAGGATGATACATTGACCTGCGCTGTTTACATCTGCGTACATTCCAGTCCGCCCAGTCAAGGCCTCAGTTGGCTCACGTCCTGGCCCATATTTCATTCCCACTCTGATGGATGTCACACACTCACACCCCCATCCACACTACTCTAGAACGCAAACGTAAATGCTGGCCATCGTGGTGTCTCAGCTGTTAACTGGCAGGTCCAAAGATACTAAAATGATTGCTTATCTCAGAGCCTGACAGTCAGGACTCAGGGTTTAGAGTTATACTGTCACGTTCATTATCTGCTGATAGATAAGCAACCAGACCTGGTGATTATTAATCATTTTAACAAAGTGGCCTGTAGATCCACAATAATGGAAGATATAGTGCTTAGAATATGGAAAACTCTGAGGTGAAGGTGGCAAACAAAAGATCTAACACTGCAGAAAATCAAAATCTCAGGGAGAATATTTGACTGATTTCCTGTCAAAGTATCTGATAAAGGAGCACTGATGTGGACCAGGCAGGTGATTTTAACAATTTGTGAAATTTATCAATGAAACCAAAGTGTTGGTTTAGTGGGGGTGTGATGGTTCTCAAAGGTTAAGATCATACATTTCAGCAGATCACGGTAAAATAATATAGGTGACGGCATCTATTGACAACAGATTATGTTTTATGGCTGTTAAATAGTTTAAAAAAAAGCTGATGTCTGATTTACACTGCTGTTTGTAGACCCCTCTCCCTCGTACGGGTCTTCTCCTAAGGCCTCCAAATGACAAAGCCTCACAGAGGAACACTGCATCAGCGGTCTTAGGCCTTGATGCAGCCAGTTTAATGACATATGGTATCAATTGCATATATTTCCTAATACATCTCTTCAGAGGCATTTCAATAAAGATTTGATTGAGGAAAAATGTATGAGAGCTTCTAAGAGCATCAGCAAGAATTCAGCACAAAGCATCCCATCAATAAAAACATTAGATTGAACTTAGAGAAGCTAAGCTCCAGCAAACAAGGGAGTGGTCAGGGGGTTAAGGAACTACATGTGCACATTGTTTAATCATGGGTGCACAGTAAAGTTGGTAAGATAGAAATAAAATCTAGGTTATATGCAAGTTCTTTGACATTAATGTTCTGATAATAAGAAAGGCAGCAGATGAGTGAGACCCTGATGAGAAGGTTGAAAAGCTGCAGTCTCTCTGTCATAAACAACACATGTAAGAGCGAAGAAACCCACACAGAGAAAAATCATTATTTGCCGAGTGTCTGTACAGTTAAGCGACCTTAGGCCCCTCCTCCTCCGCTTGTTATTAAGCCTGGAGTCATTTGCCGTGAACGCACAGAGCAGGACACACAGCGGGTCGCCTGTAATGATGGCAGTCAGGGCGGCCACTGTGCACGCCGCTGCTGACGCCTTCCCACATGTGTGAGGCGTGGGTGTAAATGAACGGTGTGTGTGCGCGTCCGTGCACGCTCTGCTTGGTTCACTATGTTCATTTATCCATGTCTTTGATATGCTATGTATGCATGCAGTCCATTTCACAGCAGTTGTGTGCATGCACGGGTTGGACTGTGCGCTAGCGTGGAGCCGCAGATTTATAGGCATGCCTCCACGCTCTCCAATGATGTGGGACCGGGGCCATGAATCAGTTCAGCCTGTAATGAATTCTGATGGCCCATAGGAGAGGAAGAGGAGGAGAGGAGGGAGGAAGATGGAGAAGGACAAGGAGAGGAGAAAGGGAAGGAAGGAGAGGAGGAAAAGTGGTGGTTAGAGAGGAAAAAGCAGCAAGTGTTGGGGAGATGGGGGGAGGACGGAAACTCAGAGAGGAGCTGTGGGTTTATTGATTGATCACAAAAAAATACAATTCAGTCCTTAGACTGCAGCTCCTCTTTAGAAAAGATGCCGTTTATACTCCCCTCTACAAAATACACTGAATCTTTGCTGTTTCCCAAGAAACTGTCATCATAAAATGTGCACACAAACACCAGAAATGATAAAGTAAGTGTATTAGTAACTGCATCTGTATTTTTTCTTGGCTTTGGTTCAAACAGATCTTCTAAATCAAGAAGTTCTCATTGGGGAAAATAGTGAAAAAGGAGTTTTGATGTCTTTTAGGCGTATATTTTCACTGGAACGTTGCTGCTTTCCAAATCTTTATTCAATGTTGTACATTAACTAGTTGTTGCCTAATAACAGACGTGTTAAATATCACCAACACTATGCATCATATAGTTACATTTAGCACTAATCAGGCACTGAAGTTGAACAACAAGGCCTGGCTCACAATCTCTGCTCCAGTTCATCCCAAAGGTGCTTGATGGGGTTGAGGTCAGGGCTCAGGTCTGGTGCAGGCCAGTCAAGTTCTTTCACACCAAACTAATCAAACCATGTCTTTATAGTCCTTGCTTTGTGCACTGGGGCACAGCCATGCTGGAATAGAAAAGAGCCTTCCCCAAACTGTTGCCACAAAGTTGGCAGCATAGCATTGTCCAAAATGTTTTGGAATACCGAGTATACTGGAGATAACGGGCCTAGTCCAAACCCTTAAGAAATAACCCCATACCAATATCTCTCCTCCACCAAACTTTGTATTTAACACAATGTAGTCAGGCATGTAACATTTTCCCAGCATCTGCTAAATCCAGACTCAGCCGTCTGACTGTCAAACAGAGAAGCATGATTCATCACTCCGTAGACCACGTTTCTACTGCTCCACAGCCCAGTGTCGGTGTGTTTTGCACCACTCCATCTGATGCTTGCCTTTGAATTGCTGTTGTGAGGCGTGCATCAAGCTGCTTCGCCAAGGAAACCCATTCCATGTAGCTCCTGCTGCACACTTTTGTGCTTACATTAATACCAGTGGTAGTTCAGAACTCTTCAGCTATGGAATCAGCAGAGCATTGGCTACTTTTACACACCATGCGCCTTAGCAGCTCGTGGCTGAGTTGCTGTAGTTCCTAAACTCTTCCACTTTCTAATAATGTCACAGCTGGCTCTGGACTATCCAGCAGGGAAGATATTTTACAATTTGCAAAGGTGGCATCCATCACAGCACCACAGTTGAAGCCACTGAGCTCTTCGGAACAACCCATTTTTGTATCACAAATGTTTCTGAAAATGGAGACTAGGTGCTTGATTTTATACACGTGTTTGATTGAAACACCTGAATTGAATAATTAACAGATGTGGCCAGAAAATTTTGTCCATTTGACTACATTTTATCAAGATAAAAGATAGTTTCTTTTTTCTTATTTTAAACCATTTAGCTCTTGGGATAACACTGCTGCTTTTCCCATTATAATACGGTAAACTCAAGATCTCTGGACAGTTTGCAAAAATGTTCTTGTTATGTAACCTTGCAAAGCAGATGGATCCACCCAATCTGTGTTTCTCACTGGCGAATCCATCTTGCAAAGCTCCCATCTGAACTGTTTGGACAGAAAGTGGCAGGACCAGTCAGCGATGAGGGGCTGTACTTTCAGTTGTGATGTAAGCGAGCAGCGACAAGAGGCCGGTGACATTATGGCAGAAGAGATATGCATGGATGCTGCTAAAACGCCAGTTTTATCAGAACTTGACAAAATTTCTTCATCAAAAGAAGATCAAAGGACAGCATTGACTTGTTTTCTTTTAAAAAAACGACAAAAGTCATGTACTGACATGTCTACAGTTGCCATGGTTCGCGTTATGCTGTTCTCTATTCCTCGATAGCAGTGCATGCGTACCTCGGTAGCGGCTACGACGTCACGTGTTTTGTTGCTCTGATTGGCCTGTAAAGATGTGACAGAAAGAACATTCACCCAATCACCCTCTGAGTTATTTTCAAAGGCTCTGCCCTTTCCCAAACGCTGTCTATCAGAGGTTTTCCAGATGGATGTGTGAAACAATCCATCTGACATGTCAGGTCACATGTTATGGGGAAATTGGGTGTGAACTGTTTTTTGTTTTGTACTCTCTTTCTTCAGTCATATATTTTGTTTCATCCAAGATCCAAATCAGCATTTTTCATTCAATAAACATACTATGCTGTTGAAGATTTTTGGAAATCTGGGTCAAATGTGACACCACAGTGACTGTGGTGGGCCTTAAGGCTGGACCACTCGAGAACCAATGTGGCATAAAAGATACATGATTGGTAAAAATTAACGCCAGACATTCAGAGTTGTAATAAACAGCATTGGGTTGGCAAGAACTGCAAGCAAGTGCTTGTGATTACTGGCAATTAGTCTTTCACAGCGCTTGAGGAATTTTGGCTCAGTCTTCTTTTCAGAATTGTTTTAATTCAGCCACACTGGAGTGTTTTCAAGCATGAACGGCCCATTTAAGGTCCTGCCACAGCATCTCTAAGTCCATAAATTAATCAGGCCACTCCAAAACCTTCATTTTGTTTTAAAGCCCTCCAGAGGTGGACTTGCTGGTGTGTTTCGGATCATTCTCCTGTTCTTTAACCTCAGTGTGCTTGAGCTTGGGGCCACTCATAGCCGGACATTCTCCTTCAGGATTATTAGGTAGAGAGCAGAAATGTTCTGTTGATGAAATGTTGTGTTAGCAAGTAATGCAACTCTTGTCTCATCAGTGTACAGAATATTTTCCCAGAAGTTTTGGGAGTCATCAAGATGTTTTTAGTCAAATGTGAGATGAGACTACGTGTTCTTTTTTTTGTCAGCAGTCGTTTCAGCCTTGGAACTCTCGCATGATGCCATTTTTGCCCAGTCTGTTTCTTATTGTTGAATCATGAACTCTGACCTCACTGAGTGAAGCAAGGCCTGCAGGTCTTTAGATGTTGTTCTGGGTTCTTTTTGGACCTCCTGGGTGAGTCCTTGTAGCAATCTTGGAGTCATTTTGGTACTCCTGGGGAGGGTTACCATGGTTCGGTCAAGTTTTCTCTATTTTTGGGTAATGGCTCTCACCGTCATTCACTGGATCCCTAAAGTCTTAGAAATGGCTTTGTCAGTTTGTAACTCAAATCTGTTCTTGGATCTCTTTAGATTGGAGCATGATATTCTGCTTTTTGAGATCTTTAAGCCTACTTCACTTGGTCAGACAGGTTTTATTTAAGCGGTTTCTAAATTCACCAGGTCTTGCAGTAATCAGGTCTGGGTAGTGAAATTGAATGCAGCTTTCCAAAAAATGGGGTTAATCACAGTAAATTTATGATTTTACAAGAGCGGGGGAAAATGCCTTTTTCACATAGGGCCAGGTAGGTTTGGTTGGCTCTTTTCCCACAATCAGTAAAATCATAATTTAAAAGACAGCATTTTATATTACCACAGGTTATCTGTGTCTTCTATTAAAATTGGTTTGATGATCTGGAACATTTAAGTGTAACAAATATGCCAAAAAGTGTGATAATATTAAACAGGAAGGTGTTAAATACTTTTTTTCACAGCACTGTTTATATATGGAAAAACTTTGACATAGAACATGCAACACTCATGTTACCATAGAAACATAACTGTCAAATCAATTTCCTGTTGCATTCAGCCAATTTCCTCCACAGGAGGTTTGGTACATTTGTGAAAAAGTTTAAGAGAACAGCCAAGAACCATAAACTAAATAAAAAGCTCTTAATGCATAGCTTTACTTCCTTTATAGAAATGAGAGGTAGTAAGAAAAGCCTGCAGAGCTCAGCACAGCGAAGTCATTCACTCAGTGGGAGAGAGAAGAGCGACTGTAGTGCCAGCATGAGAGCTTTAAGTTTCATAAAAAAGAAACACATTGTAACGAGAAACTCCTGGGCACCATAAGTAGATGTAATTAATACGCAGGGGAGCGGCCACGCTCGCTCTGCCCTCAGAGCAGGAGCCTCAAAGCTCCCAGGGACGTGTACTGTACTCGGCTTTGTGGGTAAGCTGAACCAAATTGATGTTGATTGATCGCTGTGGAGACTCCTGACAGCTCCCTTCTCCCCCTCCTCATCTACCTCCTGTGTGGAGGAACAACTCTGCTGCTGCATTCTTACATATCTTCATCTCACATTGTCTCTGCTATCTGATCTCTCTCTCTGTCTTTTTTATCTGTAAACCCCATCTTTGGTGCGGGGAGATGGGATTTACTTGTAAAAGCATTCACATACCACAGCAAGAAAAAGAAAGAAGCAACTGTTCATACAGGGAAGAATGCATCATAGAGCATTTGTCTGGTGCAGCTACATTGTTTCTGAAGCTTTGATTTTAACATGTGGTTTAATTGTTTCAGTACTCGCTTTCACAGATGTTTCAAATGCTCCAGGTCCTCATCCCTCCGCGTCTCAGGCAGCAGAGCGCTGATTGATGATCGATCATGCATTAGGAGCCTGCACACAAGAACAGAGAGAGGAAAAAATCCATCTCACCAGCTCAGACACGTGCTACACTCACAATATGGTCCATGCATTTTACCAACAAGAAGCTGCTTGACACTGTTTCTTCTTCTCTTCCCTCCAGAGGGTGTTTGTGTAGGATGCATTTTGTTTTTCCAACAACAGCTTAATTTGCATGCAGGATTTGACACATTCACCACCACCACAGCTGTTCTTCTCACATTCTCCATGCTGCTTTTGATTAAAGCGAATTAAACGTCCAGGCCAACAGCACAGATCCAAACTCTTAACAAATTTGTGCTCAACGATCCCTCCACATAACTGAAGTAACTGCTGTTTAAAGCTACAACATCTTAGATTTTTCCTTTTATTTAACTTCTGTTTTTCTGTGCTTCTCATTTACAGCTTTTTGGTCCAATAGCTTATGAAACAAGCAAATTCAGAGTGAAATCTTTTGTTTCTATGCCTCTGCACTGGGGATAGCCAGTGCCAGAGGCCTATTAACATTCACTGTGTTTAAAAGGTTATCAGCAAACTAACTTATGTTTAGAGTTAGGCTTTTTACTCTTCTCTACAGCCCTCTGAGCTCCTCACAGTCCTCAGTAATACAAGGTTTGCTCTTTGAGAAGTAGCACACCTTTTTAGTTGGGACAATGCTGTCCTCACAGAAGTGAATTTAGTCTTTAAGCAACAAGAAAGACCTCAGATTTCATCACTGTAGACCTGATGGGAAGGTCCCAGTCACTAACAGTGAGGCACTCCTGCAGGGTAAAAGGGGGACAGACTGCAGATCTCAGACGTCCCCTCCTGCAGACCACTACTGTGAGACGTCACCTCTGTCAGAATGAAAGGGATGCCATTTGCTCGTACATTTTAGAAGTTTTCAACCTCAATTAAACTGTATTCATGAGAGAGATCTGGTAGTTACGGTCGTTAAATGATAACCAGTACAGATTTAAAAAAAAAAAAAATAATAATAATAATAATAATATAAATAAAACATGGAATTTTTTTGCTTCACATCTTATCGTATCACACTGGTCATCAACTGGAGGTCCGGGGGCCATATCAGGCCCCCCACAGCTTCCCATCTGGCCCCCAGAAGCTTGATTAAATTCAGAAAATGTGCAGAGATAAAAAAAATATAATGCTGTATTTTGGGTATCTTGTTTTTTTTCTCTTTTTAATCCCTACAGACATTTAAGTAACTCCAAAAACAAGTGAGGCTGAAACAATATTTTTAAAAAGATTGGCTTGTCTGATAAAAAAAAAAAAAAAAAAAAAAAAAACCCTAAATCAACAATTATTAGCAAATAGGATGCATAGCAAACACACACTCAAAAGTCCATTCTTGATTCAAGCAGCAGATTTCTATGTAAATTAAACAGTTCAGGGGGGTTGAGAGTTAATTTTTTACCACCTGACGATCAAAACAAAACACCTGTTTCTGTCATGTGTTTTGCACCAATCAGGATGAAGTGTATTCACATAAAACTACATGGCTGTCCCAAACATATGTGACTTAATTATCTTAGTTACCCTTTTGTGGCTGCAAAGACTTAAGCTGACCCTTGTAGAAATGTAGTTGATGACCCCTGACGTATCACATCATTTGTCATCTTACGGTATTGTTTTTTATTGATCACATGATATTGCATCTTATGTCATATTGTATCATATTGTATGGTATTGTATCATATTGTTTGGTATTGTATCATATTGTATGGTATTGTATCATATTGTATGGTATTGCATTGCAGGGTTTTGCATCTTATCGTAATGCATGGTATTGTATAGTATTGGATGGTATCATATGGTATTCTAACACATAGTGCTGTATTATATATTTATCTTGCAATGTGTTGTACTGTTTCATGAAGTATCATATTATGTCGTATCACATTGTTTGGTATCACGTTGTATCATATTGTATTGTATCATGTGGTATTGTAATATTACAAACTGTCTTATGTATCATTACATGATATATTGTATCATGCCATTTATCACAACATACTGTGCTGTGTATATTTTTATTGTTTTATGTTTAATGTTAATGTTTTGTTTCATGTTATATTTTGTTTAATCGTGCTTTTTGTCAAGTCTGCAGGACACAAAGTCAGTCAACATGAAACCTAATAATTCGTGTGAATTTACATTTTTAAAAAAGGTGTTACTGTTAAAAAACAACAGTATCCAAGGAAGTATGGGGCATGTTTTCAAAGTCTTATATTCATGTGCATTGTCTTTTTATGGTAAGAATAAGATAAAGATCCACTTGACTGTGTTGTTTGAGTCAGCAGTGTATTACTTTTACTTTCAGCACTTATAACCCATCAGACTCGAATACCCATCAACTATCTGCTGTCAGTTTGCAGACAGGTCGAACGGTCTGCTAAGAGGGAGAAAATCTTTTCTGTAGTTCTGCCCTTCTCGCTGCACAAACTGACTCTCAGCGGCGCTCGTGTTAACTTTAATCGATACAGAGAAGATAATCTCGCCTTTTGAAAAGATAAGACGACATAAAACAAGATGAGGTTTTAATGACGGTGATGGGAAAGTGGGTCACTGCAGCAAGAAGATTTTAAAGAGAATATAGCAAACAGAAGTTTTATAAAGATGGTAGAAAAAGATAACGAGGTACCATTATCATTAAACATCAGACAGACACTAGACAAACATAGTTTTATTGACAAAGAAATTCAGTTTATAAATGGCTATTTTCAAAGGAGATGAGGTTTTGTATGAATAAGACACTGTTAGCAAAGAGGGGAGGTTTACCGCATCCATGGCTGTCTCTCCATGTATGATCTGAAGCTCCTTTGAGCAGCAGGCAAACCTTTCAATGATATGGAGACAGTTATATTTGCAGCATTTACAGTTTCTTACAAATGGAAATCCAACTACTGAAGGCTGACATGATGCCTGTTCTTTGCCAGCTGTCTGGCTCTGCTGTTTGGCAGCCTCAAGCGCTAAGACTGCTTCATATTCTCAACATATTCAAGGCTGATGAGTGTCAACAGCTTGAGAGTGCACAGATTGTACAGCCAAGGCCAATGCCATGACTAATAGCTGGTACTTATTCTATGGAGCACAACAGGTATGAATCATATGCAAGGTTTCTCTTCACCCTTCGGCGTTCATTACAATATCCACAGTGACTCATGCACTCCAACATAGACCATGTATAAAGGGATTGGTTTTTATAAGAAAAGCCTGTAGGGAAGATCCTTAATCCTGGATTCTTTCTAACTGCACAGAAAGTTGGCAACTCTACAGGCTGTGAGAAGCAGACAAACTGTAAAGTTGTCATGAAACGATAAATACCACTTAATGGTAGTTTATACAATCGCAGCTGTGTTTTTTCATTCCTATGTGCTTTATTATGGTACGTTTAATGCTGGACAACATTTTGTGTTTACATGTGGATTATATTTGCTTCTACTGTTACAATGTTACAATGTCATTTAGCAGACGCTTTTCTCCAAAGCGACGTACATTTGAGAGCAAGAACAACACAAGCAATGATCTAGACAAGAAGAAACAACATCAGTAAGTGCCATCAAGTGCTTCAGGTTCAATTGGACGCAAGTGCTGCCGTGTAGAGTTTAAGGCAGAGTACCTAAAATATACGTTGTTTATGTAGTTTTTTTTTTTTTTTTTGTTTTTTTTTTTTTTTTTTTGTTTTTAGACAGCAACAATGAATCAAGGAAAATGTGGGATCACTAATTGCCATTCATTAGGCTTCACAACAACTATTTACCAAGTACCAAGTGCTGGATCATTCCCAAAGAGCTGGGCAAAGAAATCCCAGAAGTAGAGCAGGACAGTGCGAGCTAACTATAGTTGGGAAACTCATTCAACCACTGGGGACAGCAGTGGAGAATAGTCTGGCTGAGACTCAATCTACTACTGGGGACAACAGTAGAGAATTGCCTAGCTAAGTGCAAAGTGTTCTCTGAAGAGCTGGGTCTTTAGCCTTCTCTTGAAAGTAGACAGGGAGTCTGTAGATCGAATGTAGTTGGGTAATTCATTCCACCATTTAGGGACAACAGAGGAGAAGAGTCGAGCTAGTGACTTAGGAGCATGATGTGCTGGAAGTACCAGGCGCCTTTCGCTGGCTGAGCGTAGTGGGCGAGGAGTGTAGACCTGGATGAGGGACTCCAGGTAAACAGGAGCAGTTTTAGTTACTGCTTTGTAAGCAATGATTAGAGTTTTGAATTTAATGCGAGCTGCAACTGGAAGCCAGTGTAGAGAGATTAAAAGAGGCGTGACATGAGCTCTCTTGGGTTGGTTGAAGACCAGACGTGCTGCTGCGTTCTGGATCAACTGCAGAGGTATAACTGTGCATGCAGGTAGGCCTGCCAGTAATGAGTTACAGTAGTCAATACGTGATATTATAAGAGCCTGTACTAGGAGTTGTGTAGCATGCTCTGTCAAGTAGGGTCTGATCCTCTTGATGTTGTAGAGGAAACGGCAGGACCGAGCAATCGAGGCCACATGGAGCTTGAAGGTTAGCTGGTCATCAATCATGACACCCAGATTCCGGGCTGACTTAGTGGGCAAGAGATTATTTGATCCAAGCTGGATACTGATCTGCGGTTCAATAGTGGGACTGGCTGGGATGATAATGAGCTCAGTTTTGGGCAGGTTGAGCTGAAGGTGACGTTCCCTCATCCATTTAGAAATATCAGCAAGGCAGGATGAGATCCGAGCTGAGACAGTTGTGTCATCTGGTGGAAAGGACAGGAATAGCTGTGTATCGCCTGCATAGCAGTGATAAGAAAAGCCATGGGAGCGGATGATTGCACCAAGTGAGGTGGTGTATATTGAGAAAAGTAGGGGACCAAGCACAGACCCTTGAGGCACCCCTGTTGATAAGCCATGCAGTTTAGACACTCCTCCCTTCCATGATACTCTAAAAGATCTCCCTGTGAGGTAGGACTTAAACCACTGTAGGGCAGATCCTGAGATACCAAGTGAAGAGAGTGTGGAGAGGAGGATTTGGTGGTTTACTGTGTCAAAGGCAGCAGACAGATCCAGCAGTAAGAGAACTGAGGACTGACCAGCTGCTCTGGCCAAGCGAAGTGATTCCGTTACCGACAAAGTGCAGTTTCAGTAGAGTGGCCCCGGCTAAAGCCAGACTGATTCTGATCAAGTAGAACATTGTTCTGCAAGTGTTCGGAGAGCTGGTTGAAGACTGTGCGCTCCAGTCTTTTTGATAGGAATGGGAGAAGTGACTGCCTGTAATTTTCAACCAGGGCTGGGTTGAGAGTGGGTTTTTGAGCAGTGGTGTAACCCGCGCTTGAAAGCAGCTGGGAAAACACCTGTGGACAGAGAGGAGTTAATGATACAACTCACAGCAGGGCTGATTGTGGGCTCAATCGCCTGCAAGAGATGTGATGGTATCGGATCGAGGGGACAGGTTGTGGGCTTAGAGTCAAGCAGAAGCCTGGTGACCTCGCTCTCACTTAGTGGAGAGAATGAGCTAAGTGATGCATCACTAGCTGGTGGCAGAAAACTGAGTTGGACAGGCTCAGAGAATTGGTTGCCGATGGCAGAAACCTTGTCAGTGAAGTAGGAGGCGAACATGTCTGGAGTCAACATACTGGAGGGTTGTGGGTTTGAAGGAGAGAGGAGCGAGTTAAAAGCAGAGAAGAGTTTGCGTGCATCAGTGGCAGCACAGATCTTTGATTGATAGAACGCCTTTAGCAGATTTTAGAGCAGAGGTAAAACAGGACAGTTTTTGCTGATAAGCACTCAAGTCAGTGGTTTGTTTGGATTTACGCCATTTTCTCTCTGCCGCTCTGAGCCCTGCCCTTTGGGTTCTGATGACCTCAGTGAGCCAGGGACAAGGTGGAGTATTACGAATAGGCTTAGACACCAGAGGGCAGAGTTTGTCCAGAGAGGAGGTCAGTGAGGAGCAGAATGTGTCTGTGGCCTCGTTAACAGTGAGTGTGAAGGACTCGTTACATGAGGCTAGTGCAGCTGAGACCTCGTCAGACAGCTGTGTTGGGTCAAGTGACTGAAGGTTTCTGCGGTATGATCTTAACTGAGTAGTAGATTGTTGAAGTTCAGGTAAGCCAAGTGAGAACTGAATGAAGTAGTGGTCAGAGAGGTGAAGTGGTGTTACACTCAAATTAGCCGTGGAGCAATTGCGAGTTAGAATCAAATCCAGTGTATTACCAGCCTTGTGTGTAGGAGGCGTTTGAACCAGTTTCAAGTCAAAGGAGGACAGTAGTGAAATAAAATCAGTAGCCTGGGCTCTATCCAAGTGGATGTTCATGTCACCCATGACAACCAATGGTGTGCCATCATCAGGGATGTCTGAGAGTAACATGTCCAGTTCCACAATAAAGTTGTCCAGGTGACCCCAGGTGGGCGGTATACCACAACCATGTAAGCCTTTATTGGGGCAGTGACCTGTACTGCATGATATTCAAATGAGGTGTTATTGTCCAAGGGTTTGAACTGGCTGAAGTTCCAGCTATGAGAGAGAATAATGCCTGTGCCACCTCCTCGGCCAGAAGAGCGAGGTGTATGAGAGAACACTGCATCAACTGATAGAGCAGTTGGTGTTACAGTGTTCTCAGGACGGACCCAAGTTTCTGTCAGGGCTAGGACCTGAATGTTAGACAGTTTAGTGAGGGAATTGATGAATTCTGCTTTGTTAACTGCAGACTGGCAGTTCCAGAGGCCAACTGTGATAAAAGGTTGTGGAAAAGAGGCATTCTGTAAAGTGGATAGATTATGCAGGTTTCGTTTTCTGTAACTATTGTGCTTCTTTCTGTTCCCATATATGACTTGTATTTTTTGGTTGCACATGTTGCGTTAGACTGCTGGGGTGCGTTAGACTGTTATGAGGCAGTGCTGCCTGTCGGTGGCCTTGCTCGGTGGACTCGCACAGGTAGACTCGCTGGTCTTTACCCAATGTGGTCTTCACACAATTGGGCTTCCACAAGGGCTGACGCTTACGCTGACGCTTCAGCGCAGTCTGTGTACTTATATAGAGAGATATGCCACAGATGTGCACAATTGAGTTGATTGTGCACAGCCGCTAACCGCCCCAGCTGGCAAATTTAGATTCAAACTCTCTTAAAGCTTGGACTACAGTGAAACTCCGCCCCGGCAGTTTACACTTTTAGCAATCAATAGAGGGAGCCACACGCGTCAACTGCCTCACCTATTGTTGCAGAGAGAGTGAAACTAACACGTTCAGCCTAAGCAAAACTGCCAACAACCTACTTCCAACTGAAACAACCAAAAGCAGATTCCTCTTACCAAGTAGCTTCTCCCTTCCTATCTCAAAGATCAGAGCTTGTTCTGCTGGCAAATTTAGATTCAAACTCTCTTAAAGCTTGGACTACAGTGAAACTCCGCCCCGGCAGTTTACACTTTTAGCAATCAATAGAGGGAGCCTCTTGCGTCAACTGCCTCACCTATTGTTGCAGAGAGAGTGAAACTAACACGTTCAGCCTAAGCAAAACTGCCAACAACCTACTTCCAACTGAAACAACCAAAAGCAGATTCCTCTTACCAAGTAGCTTCTCCCTTCCTATCTCAAAGATCAGAGCTTGTTCTGCTGGCAAATTTAGATTCAAACTCTCTTAAAGCTTGGACTACAGTGAAACTCCGCCCCGGCAGTTTACACTTTTAGCAATCAATAGAGGGAGCCACACGCGTCAACTGCCTCACCTATTGTTGCAGAGAGAGTGAAACTAACACGTTCAGCCTAAGCAAAACTGCCAACAACCTACTTCCAACTGAAACAACCAAAAGCAGATTCCTCTTACCAAGTAGCTTCTCCCGTCCTATCTCAAAGATCAGAGCTTGTTCTGCTGGCAAATTTAGATTCAAACTCTCTTAAAGCTTGGACTACAGTGAAACTCCGCCCGGCAGTTTACACTTTTAGCAATCAATAGAGGGAGCCACACGCGCCAACTGCCTCACCTATTGTTGCAGAGAGAGTGAAACTAACACGTTCAGCCTAAGCAAAACTGCCAACAACCTACTTCCAACTGAAACAACCAAAAGCAGATTCCTCTTACCAAGTAGCTTCTCCTTCCTATCTCAAAGATCAGAGCTTGTTCTGCTGGCAAATTTAGATTCAAACTCTCTTAAAGCTTGGACTACAGTGAAACTCCGCCCGGCAGTTTACACTTTTAGCAATCAATAGAGGAGCCACACGCGTCAACTGCCTCACCTATTGTTGCAGAGAGAGTGAAACTAACACGTTCAGCCTAAGCAAAACTGCCAACAACCTACTTCCAACTGAAACAACCAAAAGCAGATTCCTCTTACCAAGTAGCTTCTCCTTCCTATCTCAAAGATCAGAGCTTGTTCTGCTGGCAAATTTAGATTCAAACTCTCTTAAAGCTTGGACTACAGTGAAACTCCGCCCGGCAGTTTACACTTTTAGCAATCAATAGAGGGAGCCACACGCGTCAACTGCCTCACCTATTGTTGCAGAGAGAGTGAAACTAACACGTTCAGCCTAAGCAAAACTGCCAACAACCTACTTCCAACTGAAACAACCAAAAGCAGATTCCTCTTACCAAGTAGCTTCTCCTTCCTATCTCAAAGATCAGAGCTTGTTCTGCTGGCAAATTTAGATTCAAACTCTCTTAAAGCTTGGACTACAGTGAAACTCCGCCCCGGCAGTTTACACTTTTAGCAATCAATAGAGGGAGCCACACGCGTCAACTGCCTCACCTATTGTTGCAGAGAGAGTGAAACTAACACGTTCAGCCTAAGCAAAACTGCCAACAACCTACTTCCAACTGAAACAACCAAAAGCAGATTCCTCTTACCAAGTAGCTTCTCCCTTCCTATCTCAAAGATCAGAGCTTGTTCTGCTGGCAAATTTAGATTCAAACTCTCTTAAAGCTTGGACTACAGTGAAACTCCGCAGTTTACACTTTTAGCAATCAATAGAGGGAGCCACACGCGTCAACTGCCTCACCTATTGTTGCAGAGAGAGTGAAACTAACACGTTCAGCCTAAGCAAAACTGCCAACAACCTACTTCCAACTGAAACAACCAAAAGCAGATTCCTCTTACCAAGTAGCTTCTCCCTTCCTATCTCAAAGATCAGAGCTTGTTCTGCTGGCAAATTTAGATTCAAACTCTCTTAAAGCTTGGACTACAGTGAAACTCCGCCCCGGCAGTTTACACTTTTAGCAATCAATAGAGGGAGCCACACGCGTCAACTGCCTCACCTATTGTTGCAGAGAGAGTGAAACTAACACGTTCAGCCTAAGCAAAACTGCCAACAACCTACTTCCAACTGAAACAACCAAAAGCAGATTCCTCTTACCAAGTAGCTTCTCCCTTCCTATCTCAAAGATCAGAGCTTGTTCTACTGTCCTTTTTTACTGTGTGAAGGTAGCTGTAGTTCAAGACAAATTTCCTCAAATGGAAAATAAAATGCATCATATCCTTTTGGATTGCATCATATTGTATTGGGTGGTATTAACTGCTGGTAAAATAACTTTTGTAGTCTCCTTTTTTGCAGTATTCTAGCATGTCCTAATGCATCTTTTTGTACCTTTTTATGCATTACCGTATTGCATCATATCGCATCAGACTGTGCCAAATGGTACCTTATCTTATTGCATCGTTTGGAATTCTATCACATTTTCTTGTATCATATATTGTATGACGTTGTAGTGTGTCTTATTGGATCATGCACAACCATATCATATCATATCATATTGTATCTTGAATTGTTTTATCGTATCATATTGTATCTTCTTGTATCATATTGTATAACATTGCATGGGACTGGGACATACCTTACCTTGTAGTACTGGCTCCAAACCTGGGGTCTGCCAAAGATTTCAGGGTGGGCAAAGTACCCTGTCTGATCTGACGTTGTGAGAATTAGATGTTCATATAAAAAAATAAAAAAAATAAAAAAATAAAAATCTTAACTGGAAGCACAATGGCTTATAAGGGCCAACCTTAAAGACTAAAATATATATTGAGAATCTGTTGACTCTGATCAAAAAGGTCAACATTTGGGTGGGGGGGGGAAATCAATATTTTTTTTAGATTATAAAGTCTTACATTTACAAGATTTCAGGGTTTCAAAAAACAAAAGTTTAAAAAGTTAAAAAGTCTTACATTTTGACTCTAGAAACTCAAAAATTTCAAGTTTTTAAATCATAATTTCACAGCAGTGTAAAGTTAAACATTTGCAAGACATCAAACTGAAAACAGTGGTTAGATTTTGACGTTTGGGTTTTATAATCTCAAAAGTTCTAATCCAGGGTTCAGGTATATTTGCTGCTTCTAAAGTCATGAAAATGTTGTCTTTTTTCCCCATAAATTAACTTTTAATCTTGATAATGTTTATTTTATTCTTGATGTTCTTTTTCTTGAGGCCTGAACTGTAGACGTGGCAGCACTACCACGTTTCCATTGTAGGAGATTATTTTCTAAAAGTAAATTCCTGTTTATTAACTCAAATAACCTCTACACAGGTATGGCAAACAGTCCTAAAAATTAAGAGGGAGTATGTCTATTTCTTTTTCACTGATGCGTTTTAATTTGGTCCTTTCTGAACCCAAGCTTAATTTCATTCCTACATTTTTTTAGATTGTGCTTTTAATTCAAAATTCACATGCTCAACGTTTCTGTCTGTTAATGGGAAGGTTTTCCTCTCTACTGTAACTGGGTTACATGTTGCTTGTAGTGCCGAGCTCAAAGAGGATTAAAGTTAGGTCTATGATTAGTATAACAAAGAGAAAAATGTCAATACCTGCCCACTTTGTAGACTGTTAGATCGTCTGGTTTCATATTGTATGCTAGTGTTTGGTATCGTATCATTTCATGTTGTATTGTAGCATCTTTTTTGCTAGCACATTGTATCATATCGTATTGCTTGGTATATTATTATACTGTTGCGAATTGTATCACGTCCTATTGTAGCGTTTGGTAAAAAACATCATTTTAGTTTATGAATGTGAAGTAGTTCATTTTTATCTGAGAAAATCTAGACAATGGTCCAACTTTGATTGATGTTGTTAGTTTGTCACAGAGGTCTGGAGAACTTTGTTTTTCTTCTTGAATTTGTCTAAAGCATTGTCTCAAAGTATCATGGGTAAACCATCATGTCTTTACAGGAAGGACTGAGGTTAGAGGGTTTAGTCAAACATGAAGTATAGCCTACGTGAGCTGCAACTGAAGGTCTTTCATTTTCATTTCGTACATCAACAATCAGAGCTGACTCACTTCTGCTTCTTTTATGTAATCCATATGCGAGCAACGTAAGTTTTTAGAAAGCAGTAATTTCATCCCTTGATGCTGTACAGTCCTGTCTTTAAAATCATTTGCTGCATTGTGTGTCAGAATCAGGCTTTACTTTTCCAAAAGATATTTACATTTCTCTCTTTTTTCTCCGTTCTCTGAATATCCACATTTCCAAACTTAGACCTGAAATCTGACAACAACATTCTTTTTCACTTTTCCATTCAGTAACCAGATGAAACCAACCACTGAAGCGTGGTTATTAGAGAGGAAAGTGGAAACATCCAAAGTGGAAATTACAATCTACATTTCTGGAAAGTACTGAACATTTGAGATTGATAGTGTATGAGAGAGTGAGAAGATTGGATTTCCTACCAAAGACACAACAGGGATTATTTGCCTTTTATTTCTTATAACTCAGGAAATCTCATATTTCAGTAATCCAATAATGCACCAGTGTAGGAGGAAGTGAATGCTGGAAATATATGAAGTAAGACGGAATCAACTTGTAGTGAAATCATCCCAATAGAAAGAAGAGGGTGGCCAAAGTCATGTCATTTTATGCTCTTAATAACTGTGTTTAAGTCTTTTCATTGTAGAATAATGCAAATGTTTAAGTTAGGGGAGAGAAATAGAAGATAAAGATGGAGATGATCATGGCTGCTGCTCCATGGAAATGACAGAAACATACTTGAACACTGAATAGATTCAGCAATGCACAAATACATTTAAATAAGAAGTATGAAGCATGTAATTATTATTACCTGTGGACCTCTGGCCATGTGTGATAACTGTGAAGGATGCTTGCATTTATATTCTTGCACATATTGACCATGTATGTAAGATGTACAGTAAAACTTCCAGGGGAAATTACTGGGCAAAGTTTAGCACTCACAGAAATCCAGAGGTAATACTTATCCTGTGTGAACTGGTTTTGTGGTCATTTATTTTGTCTTTTGACGGTTCCTGATTGCATTCTTTGCTGCAAGGACTAAATGGTGGTATGTTGAGGTTTATTTATAAGCCCCTCTGGGCTTTCCTGCCTCACCAGCTGAGTACTACAGCTTACTGTGAAAGATGTACCATTGTGTTTTAAAATATGTATGTCAGAAGTGCAAATAAGTTTTTTTTTTTCAGATCTAAAGAAATAACAGAGGCTGCTCACTGTAAATAAATATTGACATTAATAGACTATTCATAGCACTTTCCTCCTTATTTCAGCTAATAAGTTTTATTAACAAAATTACTTCCATTAATGTCCTTGTTAAGCAAAATAATAAATTAATATCTAATACACATGTGATAGGGGTCTGGCTGTAGACCGTACATTTCTGACCACCACTCTCACTGAGGGTTCATCTCAGACTCTGTAGATCATAGAAAGGAATGCCTTAATTCACAAAAACAGTGTCACAGTTAGATCTATAAAATGACTCAATGAAAACATTACAGACTTAGAAAATTTAAAAAAATGAAACAGTGAAAAAGGTCAGAGGTATAATCTGGGATTAGATTATGAAAATACCTGTTTCACAAACGCACTAAGCCAATGAAGCTAAGTTAGCTTTAGCAGCGTGAGATTTAGCAAATATAGCTAAACCTAACCTAACTACCCAGATGACTTGTCTTTCTATCGTACATAGCTGCTTTATGAGCTTAGCTTAAACTACAGTAGCTACATAGCTCAGTTATCTATAGCTAAGTTAGCTTTAGCAATGACAGCTTAAGCAAATATGGCTACAGCTGACTTAACTGCATAGATAACATAGATACATAGCTTACAAAGCTGCTTTGTGAGCTTAGCATAAGCTATGTCAGCTGTGTAGCTCTGTTATCTGTAGCTAAGTTAGCTTTAGCAGTGTGAGCTTTATCAAACATAGCTAAACCTAATGTAACTACATAGATAACATGCCTTTGTATCTTACTTAGCTGCTATGTCAGTTTAGCTTAAACTACAGTAGCTACATAGCTCAGTTGTCTATAGCTAAGTTAGCTTTAGCAATGACAGCTTAAGCAAATATAGCTACAGCTGACTTAACTGCATAGATAACATAGATACATAGTTCGAAGCTGCTTTGTGAGCTTAGCTTAAGCTATGTCAGTGGTGTAGCTCTGTTATCTATAGTCAAGTTAGCTTTAGCAGCATGAGCTATGGCAAACATAGCTTAACCTAATGTAAGTATATAGCATGTCTTAATGCTACAACATTCTGCTTGTCATGACATGAATGTGACTCAAATATAGAGCCGACAGGTGAGTCCTGTGTTCAGGTTAAAGTATATTTTAAAATTTAAGAGAGGGTCATCTTTATCTTCTGTGGGCATGGCTTCAACACATTCAACTGACATGCTCACAGCATTCTGAGCAGATAATAGTGAATTTTTCATGATTGATGATAGATGTTGTTCATGGCAAAAATTTGCCCCAGTATCACAGACATTACGGTCCGCTATCCGATCACACAGGTGCATTTCTGCTTTCTTAAAACACAAAGCATTCCTCCCACTCTGCCTTTTTTAACCTGAGCTGGATATCTCATCAGTATTCTTCCGCTTTACATGTCATAAATATCACAGCCAGTGTTTCGAAATGTGTCTCTCAGTATTTAGTGATCACAGCAGGTGATCTGTCCTTAAATGAGGATTGTTGTTGATGTGGTGCCTACCACAATGATCCAAATTAATAGAATACAGAATAAAACCCTCAGCATCATCAGTAGAAAAGGGGCTGCGAGCTGTCCCTCAATGCTCTGTGTGTAACCAACTAGAAAAGGCGCTTTTAACTGCTTTTCTCCCTCATTTTATGACATTCATCAGTGCTATCAAAACATTGGTTTATTTTAGTAAACGCATATCATGGGGTATTATTTAAAAGGAACAGAGTTTTTAATTCAAAACGAGATCGGCTTGCTAAGCAGTGGGCGTGGTTTCCGCTTGGCTTGGAAATGTCTAGTGGGACCACAATATTGCTGGGGAAGGGGAATTCTGTGTTGCAGGGGTGACTTTGGGTGATTGGACTCGCAACAATGACAGAGAACATTGTGATCCATCTCAAAGAAGAAGTCTGTCAGGGTGGCTCCGTCCCGACAGCCACTGTATCAAGACACACCTCCTTTTAAATATCAACTTTAATTTTTTTCTCTGAAAACTGCTGAAAGTATTGAAGGTTGTGTAAGGACTCAACTAAAACACAGCTGTATTCACTTTTAATTAACATAGACATTAAAATGCACAAATTCTAGCTTTGAGTTTGGCTTCTACCTCTTAAATCCAGTGGATGAATCCTGCTTTGATTGGGGGTAATAATGTATCTAATCTCATTTCATAAATATGTTACATTATTAGCTTAGCTCATAATAAGTGAAATGGATCTGATCATTTTCAGCCAAATTTCCTGTCCACGTTCCAGTATTTTATTTTCGGCTTCCCTCTGTTGTTCTCATCTTGGTACGTTGATTAATTTCTGCTGAAGAGTTATTTCTGTTTAAAGCTCTCTGAGAAGTGGACAGAAACAAAGATTCAGAGACAGAAAGCGTTTTTGGAGCGGCTAATCAAAACGCCGTTCAGATAGTATGTCTCACAATAAACTTGACAGCTATGTTAAGAGAGTGTAAATATTGTTTGGTGGAAATGTTTTTGGAAAAGATTCTTGTAATGCATGGTGGGATGTGACATCAGTAAGTATTCATACAACTCTCAAGATGGCTCGCTCTCTGTCTGGATTAGGGAGGTTTTTAGTTTGTCCACAATGAGAACAACAAACACTCCCTGACAACATGTTAGATCATTAATGGAGCAGAGGAGAGAAGCTGTGTTTCCACCAGCTGTTTGTATTTATACTTTAGTACTAGCTGAGTAGCAATGCCCAATAATATACATGCAGGTAAACATTACAGCTATTATAGACTCCTAAATGCTAATTAAAACCTTTTTATTCTGCAACAGCCTCATTCTTTCCTCCACGCTTTATTCCTTTTCCCCTTGGGATATTTTTATAATTAATCTGATTATGGTTTAGTATGAATATTCTCAATTTAACAGTATAATTTGCTCAAAATAGTCAATTCTTTGCCTACATGGGATGCTGCTAATACCTCACTTTAAAGGCAACAGATAACCAAACACCAGAAATAGTGTGTTATTTGCTCCTGCTATCTGCTCCATCTCAAGGGCTCATTCATAAAGCATCCAATGCTAAAGATACAGGCAAACACACCCAGAAAGTTCCTTTTCTCATGTAGTTTGGGTTTGTTGTGGTTCTGAATGTAGAGATCTGAACCTTTACTCTGATCATATCTGAGCTCTATTGCTGATGGAGGACAGTTTTATAATGATGAGCTTAGAGAGAAGCCGAACATTTTTCAGGGTTTATTTTGATGCCAGAATTAAAGAATGTATTACGAGTTTCACTATTCAAAATAAAGCTTCCCTTTGAATGGTAAAAGCGAGGGCCACTTGGAAAAATACTCTAGATTAGAAGAATACCTCCCATCTGCGTTGTGCATCATGTTGTCAGATCGTCTCCACACATGTGGATGAAGTGTTGAGCTGCTGACAATCCCTCACTGATGAAAACTTCTGGCTATAAACAGTAAATTTCAAAGGAATCTTTGCAGACATTAATTATAGATAACTTATTTTAAAGTCATTCAGGCCAAATGTGCCTTATATTTCAAACTGGGTGCGTGGCATCCACATGATTTTCATTCTTCTGTGCATGTTAACAGACTGTTTGAATGCCACGACTCTAGAGTCTCTAAAGCAGTGGTTCCCAACTGGTCAGGCCTCAGGACCCACATCAACTCCTGAATGAGAAATTGCAATGCAAATTTCTATATTTTAATGTATTAAATGGGAAATAGTAGAGTTTGACCACATTAAATACACAATTTGACAAATCAAAGAGACAAGAAAAGACAAGCCTGTTTTAAAGAAGTTTCATGGATGTTTTAGTAAGAATTTATTTCCAAGACCACATTCATTACACACTTTAAAAAGGCTCCACAGCCCACTATTGCATATCGTCCCACCAGTTAAGAACTATTGATCTAGAGAAAAGAGGGCCTGCCTATTTTTTCTTCAAGATAGACAAGACAAAAAAATTATAAAGAGAGCCATATTTTAGCAGATTTCTATGTCCACATTGGTAGAATATGTTTGCAGGCTGTTTCTTGATGCTCCTGATGGACGACACAAACTGAAATGTGCCCATCTGATAAAGTTGAACTATTGGTAAAGCTTCTGTTTCCACATCAGTAAAATATGTCACAGGGAACATAAACATAGTACGGTTGGTTACACTTCCTGTTTGTCTTTTTAGAAGCAAAAGCCTGGTAGAGCATTTCTACAGAGAAACTAACCTTGTATGTACAGAATGTACTTAAATACTTGTAGCAGCCATTACAAGTCTGTCAAGACACTTGACAAAGAGAGCAGTTTTAGACCGTTCTCTCTGTTGTGGCCTATTATAACAGACCAGCATTAATCATCAGAGTACACGCTGACAAAAACCTTCTCTCTAATGGGCAGGACTGTCTAGCTGAACCAGACTCATGCTGACAGCCCTCTGCCAAAGCTGAACTGGGGTTGGAAAGGACTAGAAGGAGGGGAACAGGTGATAGAAAAGTTGGAAGAGGAGAGGGACACGAGAAACAACAAAACAACAAGTGAATGGTCTTGCAAAGCAGAGGGATTCGCCAGAATCTGCTCCATTCTGCTCCATCTGTGCTAACCTGAAAACAAGGTCTTAGCTGCACAGGAAGCTGCAAGTAATGGCTGCCACTGGTGTTGATAGGCTGGAATTACAGATGCGATTAGCTTGGATGTAAATCTACAAAAGCAGCAGTTTTATCAGAATTGAACCACATTTCTATATTAAAACAATAACAAGGAGCCACACTGAAAGCTTCTTTTGGTGATGTTTTCACTCTTCCACTGATCGGCCTCGGCATGAGTTTTATCCACCTCATGCTCAACAGTTCATGTACTATAACAGAGTTTGGCTTTCAAGCACAGCTTGGTAGCAGAGCTGTGCATGTCTACCACCTCATTTTTTGGTCACTCTGATTGGCCTGTAATGAATAGGACAAACAGAACATTGGTCCAATCACCTTACACACGTCTTTTTTTAAAGTCCTGCCCTTCCCAAACACTCTCTATTGGAGCTTTCCTAGATGAATGTGAAATATATCCATGCGGTGAATATATGAAACAGTCTATCTGGTGTGGCAGGTTTCTCAAAAATAGATTGAGAAAGATTTTATCAATGGCTGATTTAATACCATTAAGATGGAAACAAAATTAACTCTCTATGCAGATGATGTGATGTTTTTCTTGCCAGAAGAATCCTGATACAGGATTTGAATTTCATTTTCAAATTTTAAAATGAAAGCTAAAATTTAGAATTGTAGCATCATAAGAGTTTGATTGTTTGCAGAGTATGATTTTAACTATCAGTGCTCCGCTCCAGCTAAATGGATTGATAGCAATGTAGATGTTTCAAGAATACATAATCAAGTGAACCCTAAAGATCTGAGCTGATAAATAATTTTAAAAATCAAGACATTTGAGCGTAGAAACTTTTGAGAACCTGTAAACATGGCTTTAATCAACAATGCACTTTGACTTTAAGCCTGTGCAGCTGCTTCATTATTGTAAACAAGCACTAGTAATGAATACGGGGTTAAAAATGATTATTTTCTGCTCAAGATTGCTGCAGAAAAAAAAAAAAAGAAAAAAAAACAGAAAAATACAGCTGAAGGGCAGCTGTGGAGAGAAATTGCAGATGAGATGTCATCATTGTATTTCATTTCTCTGCATCCTAAGCTCAGTCAGAACATTGGGACTGGGCCATTATGTCAAATTGTGCAAAGATTGCTTTCCATTACCGGGAATCATTATATACTGTAGCATGCAGCAGAGTGTCATTGTTCAGACTGCTCATTCTCTGTTTCACACATGCACACACTCAGCTCACCTTTCCTGCACTCTCTGCTCTCTTCAAGCCTCCCTCTCACACACACTGGTTTCATTTTGTCTCCTTTCTCTCTCCCCTCAGACACCTACAGCAGCTGTCCTCTCTCTGCAGCTGAATTTCTCCCTCCGTCCATCAGATCCATTCCCCTTTATCTGCTCTCCTTTGTCACCTGCAGGACTCTCTCTGTTTCTTTATTTCACTTGTATTCTCCGTTTATTCTCTGTGGTCCTGCTCCTGTCTCTTCCTTTGGGTCTGACCACGTGCTGCTATGTTGCGAGTTAGACCTCGGTCTGTGCAGGAATGTGAGGAAAAAAATGACATTTGTAAGATATAAAAAACACTCTTCTGAACTTATTGTCTCAGAGGAAATGACCTGAGCTGCATACTGCTCTTTTTTATCCTACTACTGTATTTTTCAGCCAGAAAAGCTGTCTGAATTTCATACAACACACTGTTGGTACGCCGTGTACTAGCTCACAAACTTTGTTTTATGTAATTTATCATTTGATTTATTAGGGAAGAATCCCTCTGTGTTTGGAATATGGATTAGTAAGGATGGTGCATTTTTAAGCTGTATAATTATACAGAAAACCTAATAAATACACTGTTTTGCTTACTTATGCAATGTTAAAGCCACTGGAAATACAAAATTAAAAGGCACGACCTATCATAACGTTGTAGGATTTTAACCTAATGAGAAAGAAAAGATGTTAAAAAATGGTGCCATGAGTCTGATCTGCCTCATCGAGTATCCAGACATGCCTTGAGTGCCTCTAAACAACAAGATATATTTTCCAGTTTAGCCTACTGTATATGATTTATTAAATTAATAACAATAAAAAGAAGTAAATAGGGTTAGGCATTAATGTTGAATGAGAATGGCTGGCTCAGACTGATCCAGTTCATCCCAAAGGTGCTCGATGTGGTTGAGGTCAGGGCTCTGTACAGGCCAGTCAAGTTCTTCTACACCAAACTCAACAAGCCATGTCTTTATAGTCCTTGTTTTGTGCACTGGGCAGCAGTCAGGAAGAAATAGAAAAGGGCCCTTCCCCAAACTTTTACCACAAAGTTGGAGGTATAGCATTGTCTAACTTTGTGGTGGTATACTGAAGCATAAAATTGCCCTTCACTGGAGATAAAGAGTCTAGCCTAAACCCTGAAAAACAGCCCATATCATTATCCCTCCTCCACCAAACTCCACATTTGGCACAATGCAGTCAGGCAGGTATTATTCTCCCAGCATCCACCAAACCCAGACCCTCCCACCTGACTGCAAAACAGAGAAGTGTGATTCATCACTCCACAGAACACTTTTCCACTGCTCCACAGTCCAGTGTCGGTGTGCTTAATACCACTCCATCCAATGCTTGGTGTTGGACCATGGCTGCCCGGCCATGGAAACCCGTACCATGTAGCTCTTGCAGTACAATTTTTGTTCTTACATTAATGCAGGTGGGAATTCAGAACTATTCAGTTTTTGAATCAGCGTAGAATATCCAGCAGGGGTGACATTTCACAAACTGTATTATTGCAAAGGTAGCATCCATCACAATACCATGCTTGAAGTCACAGAGCTCTTCAGAACGACTTAGAGACTGCATGGCTAGGTGGTGATTTTATACACCTGTGGCAACTGGAAGAAGCACAAAAGTGAAAAGTCAGTAGTCAGTTACGCTTTTTTTAAATGTCTGGGCCTGGAAGTACACTAATTATACAGAATGCATTTTGGCAAAAGGTCTTCCTTGTCACAAAGGTCATTTGCCCAGCTGATGGCCAGCTGATCCCAATTTTTATTATTATTACCAGCTCCCACAGCAAATCACAACTCTCTCTATCAACACTCTGGTCTGTTTAAGTGTGACTTCCATCTCACTAATCCCGCTTGCATTAATGCTGATGCATCATGTTACTGCCGCTGCTGGCAAAGCTTCACCTCCTCCACCCCAGCCTCCTCCTTTATAGCAAAAAGCTACTGTAGCCTCATATTCAGATTCATGCTATTATGGATTAATTGCTTCTGATAAAATATCATTGTATTAGATACACACTGTCATAAATGTTTCTATGTATACTGTTTTTTTTTTTTGTAAGTTTGTTATCGCTGCACACCTTAAGAGGCTTAATTGTTTGAGTGGGCTACTTTCTTTAGAAGTCACACTTTCCTTTAAGCAAAAAAAATTTTTCACCTGCATCTAAACTTTTTTTGTCTTTTCTAATTATTAGTAATTCCACTACATTTTATTTTAAGCACTAGTTGAAAATGCACCTATAAACTGGTGAATGGAAAGCCTACTAGTGTTAGCGTGAGGTGAAGCTTTAGTGTAGCTTTTAAAAGCGTTTGTCCCTCTGGAGATATTATCTTAATGGATCAAATAGAAGTTAAAATGAGTGAAATCTTAAATTAACCCTCTCTCTGTCTCTCTCTCTCTCTTTCAGGGTCTTCTCTCCTCATCAGGTGAAGCACTGTGAGCCCCTCCCCTCCCTCTCTCCTCCCCCACAGACTTCACCCACTACCCCAACAGTCCCTAAATCCCACCTGACCTCACCCACAAAACCCCATCCTACAGCTGCCACTGGCCCTCCCTTTACCCCATGGTGGCCCCAAGGCCCGCCCTCTCACTGCTATTGGCTGTCCTGGCCTGCACGGGGCCCGTGCGCCCCTCGCCCCCCCTGCTGCTCCGGCCCCGGGAGAGAGAGAGGGACTCGGGTGGGGTCAACATTGCTGTGGTCCACTCGGGCTCCTCCCTACTCCCAGAGACGGCGGTGGTGGGAGGTGCGGGGGTCGGCGAGCCCGGGCAGGGGCTAGGAAACGGTCCGGGTGGAGGAGGAGGAGGAGCCGGGGGAGGAGGAGGAGCTGGGGGAGGAAAGGGAGTAACGGACACAGCAGTGTTGGAGGAAGTAGCTGCGATGGCCGCGTTTTCCTCCTCTGCCTCCTCCGTGTCATCTCTGTCACTGGCTGCCCTCGTCGGGGAGACGGTGATGACGCCATCGGGTCAGGCCAACGTTATCTACCTGACTGTGAACGAGAGCAGCCCGGGCAGCCTGCTGCTGCAGCTGTGTGAGCTGCTGGCCACAACACCTCTGCAGGTACACATCCTGTCACATCAGATTATCCACACTTCATGACACACCGGTACCTTTCCCATGACCCTTTTGCTTTCTGCCAATTGACAAACAACCAAAACCAGATGTTTAGTAGGACCTGTGGAAGTGGGGAATACTCTAAATGTACCCCCAAAATAAAAAAAGCCCATCCAATTTATGATTTCCACCCTGTGTTATAAAGTTGTGAAAAAACATCTAGCATATTAAGGGCCAAGGTATTGCAAAACAGTGCACTGGTGTGTTCCGATTACTTTTTCTTGCTGTCACCATCCTAAGAAAAGATTTCAAAGTGGGTGCTCTCTTTGGAGACTGAGAGACATAGCCTGAGGTTATGTCCATTTTTTTTAATCGCCATCTTTAAACCAAGCTGGAGAAAATGAGCAGGTACAGATACATTCAGCTTCAGAAATTAGTGTTTAAACATCCCATTCTTCAACCGGCATTTGTCACAAGTCAGCTATTGTGGTTGTGTTGGTCATTCTGGTGGGAACAGCGCGCCCAAGATGATCCCACAAGTGTTCAATGGGGGTGTCAAGCCATTCAATCCTCTCCACTACCAAATTCTGGAGGTGGTCTCTGATACACCCCGCTCTGTGGGGGCGAGTGTTGTCATCTCGGAGGACAGAGTTCTGCCCCAGACTGTGGAGATATGGGATTGCACTGGATATTTCGATATCTCTCTGCCTTGAGATTTCCTCCAATGATGACAAGCCTTGTTTTTCCATTGAGGGGGAGGCTGCCCCACACCGTCACACTGCCCCCACCCAAAGATGTTACTCTATCGGTGCAGCAATCAGCATAGTGTACTCTGTGTCTTCTGCACACTTTGACCCTGCGATCCAACTGTCGTAGGCAGAATCTGGACTCATGGCTGAACATAACGGTCCTCCATATGTTCAGGTTCTAGTGCACTTGTCACCGACACCAGTGCAAATGAGCCTGACAGTGAAGGGCAGTCATGGTGGGCCTCCTGGCAGCCCTGTTAGACTGGAGATTGGCTGCATGCAGAGAGCCGTCAGCCATATTGTCCTGCAAACCTTGACTGCAAATCTGTAGAAGACAGCCTATGATTCCTAAGTGCTGACGGGGTGAGGAGATTGCCCTCTTGGGGTGTCATCTTAATGAGACGCCCACTTCACAGCCTGTCTCTGACATCCCCAGTTATATGGAACTTGGCCTTCAGCATGGTTATGGTACCAGGGCTTGTAGCGCCACATTATGTAACAACGCCGCATTATGTAATAATGCAATAAATTTGCAATTCAATATGTAATAACACCACATTTTGTAAGCCACTAAGTGGTTAGGGTTAGGGCATACCCTGGAGCCCACCTTAAGTCCTATGGTTAGGGTTATTACATAAAGCGGCATTATTACATAATGCAGTGTTATTACATAATGTGGCGCTACAGGGCTGAGTCCAAATAATGCTGCAACTTGGTTTTGCTGGACACCAGCATGAAGTTGACCTATTGCACAGGCCCTATCCAGATCAGTCAAACATGGCGATTCTAGGAGCAGACATTTACTGCCCATGCTCACAGGTGTTTCCCAATTAACACCTGATTGTCAGCACCTGGGGGTACCAAAAGCTCAAAACAAGAGTCACTGTCAACAGCAGAGGAAGTTGTTTGGCATTGGCAGTGAAGATTTGGCAAATTTGTCATAGGTGCAACACACATAGCTCTGCTGTTCATCCCACAAATGCATGCTCCTTACAAATGTCAGTATTAACATCACCATTGAAAAGGGAATTAACAGGCTTTATAAGATTTATCACCAAGAAACATTGACACAACAAAGAAGTAATCTACCAAACACAAATTTCTTTGCCTTTTATGCTAAGCTTATTTTGCATGAAGTCGTAGCTCCTCAGTGGGCTTGTGATCTTGAGTCTTGAGCTAATCAGGGCAGCATGGCATATTGCAGCATCCTAGACACACTTCTTTTGTGTGAGGTCTCTTGCGTTTGGCCGGAGCAAAGGGCTGCACACCTGGATCATTGCACAGGCTGAGTATGTGGAAATTGGAGGTTACAGGGGTATAAAGCCTAAACTACACATGTTGTCTTCATATCAAATTTTAGTATCAGCTCAACTCTCTTGGAGGTGGCGCCAAAAAAAAGTACCAGGCATGATTCTAAATGGATACTTAAAAGAAAAACTGTACCTAAAAGCAGTTGGGTTGGTGCCACCTAGCTGAAAATCACCATAGATTAAATTCAACTAATCAAAGTTACTGAGCTGTGAATTTAAGCTTTTTGTGTCATTCAGAAAGGAATTTATTGTCTGTTTTCTTTATGAATATTCAGCCCTTCAAAATAAAATTAATTTGACAAAATTTTTCGACGTCACAGAAGTGTTGCGCTGTTTCCCAGTTAACAGGCTGCCATTGTCATGTTGCATTCATTTCTTCATTTTGTTTCATTGCATTTAACCCTTCACCCTCATTCATTTGTGTTCCTTTCATTGTGTAGATTGTTGATGTTGTCATCCATCCATCTAGACTATATCGGTTGTGGATTGGAGAAATTCTGAGTCTACAGTCTCAACACAGAGAGCTGCTGCTGATTAAAGTATCTGAGGTAACAACACCTACTACATCTCTACTCCCTCGTGTTTGACTCATTCATATATTCATTGCTTCATTCTTTTGTGACACATATACATCTCTATCTATTATGTGTCAAGCTGTCATTGTCTCTGTCTTCATGTCAGAACAAGATAAGGTCTCGTTAAAAGCGTCTTAGATCAAATACGATAGTAACACTCGCTATCTTATTTCCAGGTCCCATCTGTAGCTTATTTGCATATCAAATGCTTCCCTGTGAGAATTGAGCTGTCAGCTACACTTAACTTCAATTTGCTCTCTTCAATCGCTACAAGAAAACAAGCTTTAAATCATCAAGCCTTCCTAAAATCATTCTCCCTCTTCGTTGTGTTATTACACAAAGTAATAGCAAAATCTGATGCATTTATCCCAAATTTATCACCACTGCTGACAGCTCTCTGAGATGATGCAGTCACTCAAAAAACCTCCTGGTTACTGGAACATTCCTACTAAACATGGCTGCATGTTTTAAGCAGCCAAACTGAGCTGACGGAGCAGCTGAGGTGGCCTTTAATCCTGGCGCTTATCTGTTGCTTCGGAGGTTTGACGAAGCTTGAGCTGCACAGGTACACCCCCCCCCCCCCCCCCCCCCCCCACAGGACGCTAGACTCTGATTTTATCTCTTAAACATTGATTGCCAATCAGAGCAGCACAAAGGACTGATTTTTAAACCCTCCATCAGCTTTTTTTTTCACGTTTAAAGGTACAATATGGAGATTTTTATGCTGAAATGTCTAAATTTCTTATAAATGACTTCTTTGATGTTTTACATATTTCCAGTGGGTGCGAGGACCCTATTGAAATCCTTAGGATTATTATTATTGTTTTATACAGTATGTTTGGCTAACTTTGAGTATCTGAACATGCACTTACAGGTTGGTATTTTATAGGTTCCTAATATGAGTGTGGGAATTTGGCTCAATACCGCCCCTTAAACTCATGAAAAAATACAGCCCCTCTTTCCTGTTTCACCTACAGGAATGGAATTTGGTACACATATTCAGCTTCCTAATACGCATAAAAAAGTCTCTTATCACCATAGTGAATTACCAACAGAAAGTCTGCCAATTTGAAAAAAGTTATACAATTTTGCCATTGCCGTCCTTCTAGTATGAACTTGTCCAAGGGCGTTTATCAGAACTATGTGAAATTTAGCCAATGGCTAAAAGAGACATTAATAATCAAAAGTTATTCGGCTTTTGAACAAAACTCAAAGGGTGTGGCCATGGCAAGCCCTCAAATGTGCATATTTTATAAGATAAGGAAAGTTGCTTATGACTCCACTGTGCAGTGAACCATCTGAATGAAACTATTCATATACAATGAAGGTTCAGACCCCAACACACTCACAGGAAATATCATGTTTTTACTTTCTGAGGTATATTTCCTAATCCTTTGAAGATTTCATCATCAAATTTTCTGGATTAACCCCTAAGACATTAGTCTTAATGTGTAGCAAAATTGGTGAGTTTTCGTTCCGTGGGCGTAGATGTGCCGGCATGGCGAACTTAGATTCGGGCATGATTCTTTGCCATAAAATTTCAAACTTTTGTAGCTCAGCTGCTTTTTTTTCATATCTTCACAAAAGTTTTTGTGCACAACACTAGTTCAATCCAGAATACATCTACATTTAAAATTTTGGAGACAGCCACAGTGTCTGGTAGAAAGTTACTGCTAGGATATTGAAATTTGGATGGCATATATATCATGCCAGGAACTACAAAAAAGCCTCTTGGACCTATTTTGCCAATTCATGTCAGAACAAATTGACTTAGTGCCATCATAACTGGAAATATTGCATATTTAAATGGGCCACCATTATAAAGACAAAGAAATATTTTTATGACATGCTTTGGTCTTCTACACTGTGTACTTTTTCTCATGTTGGCTGTAACGGACATGACAGGTCAGAGAATTTGGAATTTTCTGTGTCCAAGATGTGTCTAAAACTATGTATTTAGCCACAAGCCTCATTGTGCACCAAAATCTGATGTGCACAAAATGTAATGGTCCCTTCAGTGCTGCTTGTAGCCCTAGTTTTATGTTGAGTACCTACATTACCACAGTTTTTCATGGTTTAAAAAGCCAAAGAAATCCATTTCATGGTTGGAACAGGGTGTGTGGAGCCATGCCAAGACACGTTTACCATTGCCATGGAAACACTGAATGTTAGTTCAAAGGGCCAATTAAAGATTTTTGCACCCCAGCTGAGTCTCACCTTCACTATGAAGGTAATGGAGGTGTAATGGAGAAGTGATCTTCCTTCTGTGTCTTCAACCTAAGAAGTAGCAGACATAGATATTAACTATATAAAGATGCTGCATTTAATAGCTGGGTTGTGCATCAACTTGTCCACCATCATGGTTCTGGCAGGTCTACTATACCTCAGACATCAAAATATACTCATGGGTTTTTCCTTTTCTGGTAGGAGACTAAAACATGGCACACCAGTTCAAGTGGATCAAAAAGCACAAAAATTGTTCACGAAATTGTTCAAAATGACTGAAAAAGAATCTCTTTCACTGAGACATGGGTGGCCAAACAATGGGTGTACACAGGCACAAGAAAAATAGCAGCAAACATTTCTGTCCATGACCTTTGTCAGTGCTACTAATATTAATGTTTCACAGGCCCTGTCCAAACAAAGGCAGACATTTTTGAAAATAGAAGTTTTTCTGTGCATTTCTACCTTTTGAACACACAAAAACAGCATTTTGGGTTCCTACACATTTTTAAAACACTCCTCAAGTAGAGGATTTTAAAAGAACGGTGTTTACGTGTAGATGGGTTTAACAGATTTTGGCCTGCACCATCACATATAGTGCTGTTTTCTCTGTTTGATGTGACTAGTGTATGACATTATTACTTTGGTTTACATGTTGATGTAGCTGACTTGTTCTACCAGGACTTTTAACATGCTTACACCGACACACATGTTTTTTTCTTCCACATTGTTTATGAAAAGAGATGCCTTAATGGACCACAGAGCTCACTGCTGCTTCTTGCAAACCTCTGTCAGTGTCTGTAGTTTGGGCATGACCTGGTTCAGATCGATGACGATTTGAAAATGAAACGTCATTTCAGAGGAACTGCATGTAGAAATTTTGCATGATGACGATATTGTCGCTGTCTGTGAGCAAGTTTCTTTGCACAGTGAAAGACAGATGCTGTTAGCATGGCATGCTTTTACAGTATGTAACAGTGTGTTTCAATGTGGACAAATATTTTTTTGAAAACATTGCATGGGTAGACAAGATTGTAGACGGATAACTGAAACCTGCAGTTTAAAATACCCAGCTAAATGTGGACCAGACCACAGACAAGGCAGATATCTGTCCAGTGTGATCACTCCTACTAGTGCTACTAATGCTTCTAATTAGTTGAGACCGGAACTTTCTCAAACTGCTCCCTTGTCGTTCCAAGTTTGGTATGGAGTGAACTCCACTCACAAATTAAGCCCCCCTCTGTTAAGGTAGAGAGTTTTAATACAGCTCCCCTTACTGCCACAGAAACCAGAACTTAAGGTAGTGCTGTCAAAAGATTACGTTTATTAATTACAATTAAGCGCAATCTGTTTATTGCAATTTAAAAGTCCAATATTTTGCATTTGATTTTGCTCATGTATCATTTAGAAATGTTCTACTGTCTAAAACTAAAGGTCAGTGACTTCTTGTTTGGATACAGACTTGCGTTTATTGGCTGATCTAAAATTATGACAAGACATTAACCACAGAAAAAAGAACTTGTTACTGTTTGATAAAAGTGTGACACCTGTTCAGTAAGTCGGCATCGGTGCAGACTTGCTTGCACTTTTACCCTGTATTCCAAGGTTTTGGACAGTACTCAATGTGGCAGACCCTCCACAAAAGCTCACAAATGGAGACAAAGCGTGTCCAGGACAGGGGTGTCCAAACTATGGCCTGTGGACCAAATGGTGCCAGTGGTTTATTTTTGATTGGCCCAAAACAAATTCCAAAAATTGATTTGTAAATTATTATACTTCATAGTTCCAGCACCAGGCAGTGCTACTTTTCTCTTTCTGTAAACAAATATTTTGACACTGAAAATTGCAAATATAGGCTATTTGCAGCTATGATAACAATGAGATGATTTGAAGTAGCAGCTAGAATAGCGCTGGTTTGCTTCCCTGCCTGCTCCATCTCAAGACCTGATTTTTTAAATCTTCAAACACCAACACGCCTTTAAAGTTTGTTAGCTTGGTGCAGTTTGCCCTTGTTTTGTGTTAGCATCTCCCCTTTCTGATGCACATTCTCACTCTGACCAGGGGCAGACCCAGTGGTACTCAGGGCCAAAACAGACCCCCCTGAAATGTAATTGGCAACAAGAAAATCCTTAAATAATTGTCTTTCTACTTTGTAAGACAATGACTAGGAATTCAAACTTATCCAGTCACTTAGTGCATCTTAGCTTCATCTAATTGGTCTTGATAACTTAGTAACAGCAAATCCCAAGTCTTGCAAATAATGTGGTAAAAAAAAAAAATTCTTAATGAAAGAGACTACTCTTGCATTCATCTAAGCCTGTGAACTTATTTTGTTGCTGAATTTATTTGCAGGTATCTCCTCAGCCATATTTCTTCCAAGGTTAATCTTGCAGTTTGCTCTGTTGCCCAGACTGTATTTTTACAACTCAATCCCAACCCTACTCCTGGTTACGATGCGGTCCTGCTAGAAATTTCTAGGCAACATAAGGAGGTGCGCAGCTTCATTCACTTCCACTGCTTATAGTTTTCAGGAATCTTTTCGGCAAAAAAGGCACTGAGGTTAATAAAAACTCTAAAAAGCGGCCTGGATGACTCATGGTGAAAGCAATCCCAAAATGCTTTGTTAGTCAATTGTGGTGTGGACCAGGAAGGCTACTATTAACAGCTTTCCTTCGTCATTATATGAAATTAATAAATAAAGAAAAAACTGTGGTTTACTATTTTGTAAACACATCTTATGGAGTAAGCTCTGAAGCATAGGTGGGCATAGCTGAACTTTCCATCTCTACTTATCTCTTCTCACTGTATTGATTAAAACCCCCCTTGTTGTGAATTGTACAGACTGTTCCTTTCAAACTTCTTAACCTACTGGAGTTTCTTTTACATTGGACGCATTTGTTGGCAGGTAAAAGAATAAAGCCTCGTCTGGAGTGTGAGCACTTATCTGGAGTGCAGTACAGGTACACAATGTTCTGGTATACTTTGCTCACTTGTGCAGCCTTTAATTTATTCTTCGAGTGCACAGGAAGAAACGAAAAACTGCAGCTTTGATGAATGAAAGTCTGATGAGAAGCTTATGAAATTGCGTCTCAATGAGGCTGATGTAATACCCTTTGAATAATGTGCTTTGTTTTACTGAGGAAGCTTTGTTTCACTCTCAGGGTTTGGTGTTTGAAGAGGAGAGACCACCGCCGCCGAACCGAGCCCCTTTGGCCCCGATGCTGGAGTTTGTCTCCGCCCAGACGGGGGTTCCCGTTGTTGCCGTCGGGGGAGGGGCCAGCCTGGGAAGAGAGCCACAGGTAAAAATGAATTATTTATTGTTACATCATTAATCCTTTTAATTCCTTTTGGACTCAAGAGTGGACTGTCTGAGGCTTCCAGCATGAAACAGACAATACAAGAAAGTAATGACTTAATATTACCTTATGACCTTTTTGAGCTGTGGATCTGGGAGTTTCTGCTTTCAACCAAGTGAGTAAAACTATCAATATAAATTGTTCTAAAGGCAATATAATGACTGGACTAGGTTTATTTGAATTGGCCTAATTTATCACATTTTTAACCCAAGAGCCCTACCCATTAGCCTTATCCCATTATCACAAGTCCCCATTGTGTGCTTCTCTCTGAGAGAGTTTTTTCGTCCCTTTGTGGTTCCTTTCCTAGCTGGTAAGTTTAGATCTGAGAGTGGTACACAAAGCCATTTCCAATGGTCATGATGGTTACCAGGAAAAAAATACCTCAAAAAGTTAAGTTTTCTTTGCCTGTCTTTTATGGTTGCAGCTGTAGTTAGTTTGGTGCTGCTTGCAACTGGCCATATAACAATAAAAGTTAGTTGAAATGCTGCAGGATTAGCAAGACAAAATGCAAGCACAACACCAAATACATGACGTTAGTTATCTTCAAGCGTGGACCTTGGATGCTGTAAATGGGAACCATGCAGAAGTGCAAAAAAACTGCTGTTCTTTAAGTAAATACTTGAGGCTGTGTGCAAAGCTCTAGAAATCCCATTAATATTTTTACCAGAGGTAGGCACAGTTACTCAAAAATGTAGCTCTGTTAGCTGTTAAGCAATCTAACCCCACATTTCCTAATATGCTAACTCTTACACTAACAATCTGAGTACAATTTAGAGTTGTTTCAATGACAGAGATCTGTCCCAATGAGATCTCAATGACTGCAAACTGTGTATGATCAACAGAACAGTGAGAATGAAGAGTGGACACACTGAATGTTTCAGGCTTTTTGGACAGCATCACTCTGTTAACAGACTTTAAACTGAGCTGTGTTAGAAAAAATGATTAACTGAGGCATCTGCTTCTTTTTCCTCCACCTGGGCATAACTGCACGCTTTGCTTCTTCTACCTCATCCCTGAAGTTATTACCAGAAAAATAGACTAAAACTCAAATGCAAAGGCTGTCATGCTGCTATGTCTGACCAGGTGTCTTTGACTACCCTTGAGCTGCATCCAGTCTAGGCCCAAGAGGAGGGACAGGGATCCTGGCCCAACTCGACTTCAGGGTGCAGACCATCCCCCTGCTTAAGCTTAATCCATCCTATCTTTCTTGAATCCAAGCTCTTTTCTCTGCAGGCCTTAATCTAGGGTTAGGGTTAGGCAGGGGGGTTGGCTCCTGGTTTCTGCTAAGGCCTGGGCTGAATCCAGATTGGCCCAAGTGGATGTGACCCATGGGCACACTACCACACACACCCCTCAACCCCTTTTAAGCTGAGCTCTTTCCTCTACAGGCTTTAACCTAGGGTTAGGGTTAGGCAGGGGTGATGGCTCTCGGTTTCTGCTGAGGCCTAGGCTGAATCCAGAGTAGTAAGATTAGATGAGACCTCTGTGCTCACTACCCCCCAATCCAACCCCCCCTTCAATCCGGGCTCTTTCCTCTACATGTTTTCACCTAGGAGGGACGGCTCTTGGTATCTGTCTGGGTCAAGTTGGCTCTGGCAGAGAATCTAACTCTAGTTCACACATCCATGCATCAACTGAACCCAAAGTTTTGGGGAACATGAGTTTTGTGCATTGATTAATACACAAAAAACCCTATTCCCAGTACACTGTGTGTAATTTGGTAATGAAACCAGGCCACAATAGGAAATGTGTTTACTTTGAAGAAGTGCAGGATGCAGAGCTACTGTCCTAGTTGTTAGGATCACAGTTGCCCCTACATTCTTCAACTACATACCTCTATCTCTTTACATTTTTAACTGAGCTTCATTCTGGATATACTGACACACTGGTGTCTTTTAGTACTAGTAGAAGTTAACTTTCTATTTGCCCTGAATTTCCAGTTCCAGAATTACTGTGATTGAGCTCCTAGGGGAATAAAACTCAACAAAAAGAAACAGACAGACTGATCCAGAGAAAAGGGCATTTCTGTAAGTTGAATAACTCTGAATGCTTCTTACCAACGTCAAGGAAAACACTTGGAAATACATTTTCTCTTAATCACTTGGTAAGGCAGTTGCAGTGTTAATTTAGTCAATAAAAAGTATAATGAAAATCTTTTGTCGACTTGGTTTTTATGACAAAGATGTGACAAAATAAGGTTAAAAACAGATCTTTCGTGATAAAAACTGTTCAGATTTCGTTAACAGGGTGAGAGGTGTGGCTGCTACATACTTAGGCAAATGGATTTCTAGCATGAGAGAACATAGTGGCCCAAATTGAATTAAAAAATCAGTTTCTTTGACCGTCTTCAGGTTGACAAATCTTAGACATTCCAGCTAAAATGGTTCACTTACAAGGACTCTTTTAGTTTTCAACAGCTGGTAACAAAGACATCTACACATGAAGATAGCAGAAAGTCACTGGTTAACATGGTGACTAACTAAAGCATAACACTTACATCCATGCATGGAGGAAAACTTGTACTTAGCACTGGTCATCAGTCTGAGCTGATCTGATCTTACTATTGGCTACTGATGTTTAATACGTTTGTGTTGAGCTCAGAATAATCTCAATTATTATTGTGTCCATGCTTATAGTTTACATCCCACACATACAGGGCTTGACACTTACACCCGCCAACTAGCCACATGCAGGTGGATTTCGGCCGTGGCGGGTAGCAGCAAGACTCTAACTAGCCACGATGGCGGGTTGAATTTATCAGTGTCACAACTTATGCTTCACTCTGAAAGTGCTTGTCAGTTAGCCCTCATGATTGAGGCTTGCTACAGAGAGGCGTTTTTGGCATATACAAGCCTCCCCCAAAACAACTGAAAAGTGGCTGGTCTCATCATCCAATTGTGCATTTTTACATAGCACCAAGGGCTTTCATGCTGTATGACATAATGATTGGTCTTATATCGATCATTAATGCATATAAAAGATGAGAGAAACTCTGAAAATTTAAATCAATTCACTGAGGCAGTCAGAAACAGAGGCAGAAGGATGAAAGTCTGTAACCGTTCACTTTGGAGTCAAAGGGAATTAAACAATGATTTTTTTTGCTTCTATCATTAAACAACAGAGAGTACAGTTGTTTAACGTTCTTCAAATGTGAGCTTCATGCACCAAATGTAAGTCATCTATTATTTAAACAGATATTTAATTAATTTTAGACACGCATATGAAGACATTTCCACCATAAAGTTTAAAGGAGAAAAGACCAGAGGACAGGAGAAGTAGAGCATGCGTGTCGTTCTGTACCATACCCTTTGGACCAAATTTGACATAGAGCTCATAGTTTCCAACATCAAAATTGTGGCTAGTGGAAATACCGAGTGGCTAGTAAGTTTGCAAAACCACTAGCCACTGTGGCTGGTGCGCAAAAAAGTTAATGTCAAGCCCTGCACACATCTGATAGTTGTTTCCAGCCTGAACTCTCTTGTGTGCCCTCGGGAGGTAACACTAATCCCACACAGGCAAGTCTACAGGGTAGAATGGCAAGTTAATCCCTGGTCTTAGACTAAGATTAGATGCTGAGTGGCTGCCAACATTAACTCCGGCAGAAGTGCACTCGGAAAGCTTACCCAATCGCTCATTTAAAAGCTACAGCTGAGTTTGAACCAGGAAGGAGTGCCAAGCTGATTGGAAGATAATTCAGCACAGATTGGCAGAAAGTGATGAAGTGTCTGATGTGCCGTTTGAGTCCAACATAACTAATTTGGAAAGCTGTGCTTCTTTGACCCCACTCTTTGGGGTTTCACACATCTAATGGATGTGTTGTTCCTCCAGAGAAGCTCTGCATGTGAGAAATATTTGTATAATGAAACTCTAATTGGATCTAAATTGCCTTTGGGACACTGAGCCATGAATGTTTCCTGAAACAGGCCAAGAATCAATCCAGCTTGTGTCAACAGAGCTTCTAAAAGCGTGACTCGGGACACGGTGTCAGTCATTCTTTGTTTCTGGTGGGCGCCCACATGATAAGAGCTGGTACAGATTCCTTTTTTATCCCCGGCTTCTGAGGGAAAACGAACATTTTGTTTTATGTCTCAGGCTAAAGCAGAGCTCACACCAAGCACGTTCCCTGTACTCCCACTATGAGCTGGGTTAAAGGAGGCAGACGGGCTTACATCATAAATCAGGCTGCTGCTGGTTTGATTTTTGACCTACTTCATGGCTGTATAACCCGAGGTGAGCCCTGTCGGCAGTGAAAGACCGCCTGATGCTCCCTGAAGTTTCATCTTTGATCCTTCACATCAACACGAAGACGGAGAGTTTGATGATTAATTTAAACACATGCTCACTGCCTCTCTGTTTCATGTCCACACAGAACTAAATAACTTTTAACAACACAGCTGAAAACACCGGACAATGTCAGAAAAAATCCATTTCACTTCATATGGATTCCCCCCACTCCTCTGTTCAAGCTTTAAGAAGAAACAATAGAAGAAAAAGCCAAAAAGAAATGAATTCCTCTCCAGCGGGCGAACGGCTCGTCTTCCCAGATTAAATGTGACTGAAGCAGCAGAGAGGAAGGCCGTCATTGTTTCTTTCATTCACACTAAAAGTCTCGTTCAGAAGCCAAGGACTTTTTTGACAGACAGACTGTGTTATTCCTTTGACTGTTCAGTGAAACTGTCAGTCAACCACGAGGCAAAGAGACGAGCAGAACTAGATGAGAAGGAGTTAGGACTGCAAACATATGAAGACACTCGCAGTTTAATCTGGGAAACTTAAAGTACGACTACAACATGACAAGAAGTCTCCAAGTCAGCCTGATGCCTCTGTTTGGTGAAAGAACAGGACAGTGTTATGCAGCATTATGAAACAGGACTTTCAGTAGCTTTTAAACTTGAATCATGCCTCTCCTACAGGAGTGCCTCAGTTGTCTGCTTTTAACTCTGTGTAACTTTGACAGCAAGCCATGGTTGTCTGAAGTCTGCACGACTTCACAGCACTAGTTCACACACCAGCCTTTGGCTAAAAAGAAGCCAGTTAGCCCGTCTCAGTACTGACTGATACAATGGCTGAGAGACAGAGAAGGATGGTGACAGTTAAAGTTTAGAAGAGAAGGAGCGACCATGCAAGAAGTCAAACAGAAGCAGTCTAATGCAGAGGTGTCAAACTCAAGGCCTGGGGGTCAAACCCGGCCCATGGAACAGTTAAATCCGGCCCACAAGATAATTTTATAATTCTGTTATAACTCGGGAATTATATAAGTCAGGAATGTAGGAAACAAAATCATTTGTGTTTTAATTTCACATTTTCAATTTTGCATCTCACAATTAGGACTTAAACTTAGGATTTTAACTTTTTATTTCGTATTTTGAGCATTTCAACTCATAATTTTGACTACTCATATAATATTTTGAGCTTTAAGACCTATTATTTGCATTTTATCTCATATTGTAAAGTCCAGACTTTGACTTCATAATCCCATAGTTTGACCTTTTAGACTCACAGTTGAAAATTTTTAATCATATTTTGACTTTTTATTCTATGATTATAAATATTAATTCATATTTTGACCTTTTAAACTCATTATTTTAACTTTCTTTCTAATATAGATGCCTTTTAAAAAAACATTATTTTTACATTCCAATTTCATGTTTTGACCTTTTTGAACTAATACATTTACTTTTCTCAGGTTGTGAGCCTTTAAGCTTCACTTTATAACTTTTTAAGTTTTAAAATCATTTATCGTCAGTGCTAAGTTTTTTTTTTAGATTCAAGTACTGGTGAAATGAGGTTTATAGTTTATGATTAAAAAGGTAACCCCCATTAGGAGTTGTATGGAGCTAAATCCACCCCAAAAGTTTTGATAATTTGAAAAAAAAAATGGAAAAAATTTAATTTTAAACAGAAAGTTTATGGTTTGATCCTGAATTGAAAAATACATATAAACACTTCACTCACAATAAAAATAAGCATAACCTTTTTTTTTTTCAATGTAAATATACATTTGATTCAGCTCTATAATCATTCCAATAAAATCATGTATTTTTATTTTTTTCTTTTACATATTTATTTATTTATTTTTTACATTTGAGGTGTTATTTTTTCAGTCGCAGGTTTAACAATTTCCGAATCAAATCTTTTTTCCCCACTCAAATCTTCTTTTTTCGGTTTCAGTTTTTTTTTTTTCACATTCAGATCATATTTTTTCAGGTTCAGATATTTGGCTCTGTTGTGCCTTTGGGGGCGTGGTCTCGACTGAGAAGGGTGTGGAATTGTGAGCGACAGCATAGCAAAGAAGGCTCAGAGCCTTCCCCAGTTATGTTCACTTCAACACTTTCTACACACTGTATTCACCTAGTTAGCTGTAAATGAATGGATGCTGAGGACAAAATTAGCTTTCACAAGCTGTTTTAGATAAACTGTGATTATTTATCTCTTAAAACATCAAAGAATGTATAAGTTTGAACCTGAAAAATACAATCTGAAAAAAAAAAAAAATCTGAAACCAAAAAAGAAGATTTGAGTGTGAAAAAAAAGATTTAAATATGAAAAAGAATTAACCTGAAACTGAAAAATATAACACCTCAAATGTGAAAATATATTTAAGAGTAAAACATGAAAATAAATGGTTTACTTAAAATAATTACAGAGCTGAATCAAAAGTATATTTGAATTGAAATTCTTTTAGCTCACACTTATTTTTAGTTTCAGTTCAGTATTTTTTATTTTATTTTTTTTTTTAATTCAGGATCAAACAATAAACTTTTGGTTTCAAATATAATTTTTAAGATGATTTTTTTTTTTTTTTTTTTTGATTAACAAAACTTTCTGGATGGATTTAGCTCCATAGAGTTGGTGTATTGTTTTGTATTTTGAAGTTGACAGGGTGTTTTGAGTGTTTTTCTGGCTGTTTGGGTTGATCTGCTCGATGTGGATCGATGCAGTTTGACAGTGGCTGGCGCTGTAGGTAGACCTGGCTCAAATCTGGAGTGGGGCAGAGTGGTACTTCTGGGACACATCAGGGACAGACCGGAGTGCGTGCAATGGAGTTGCAAAGACTGACTCAAAAGGGAGCTAACTGCTTCGTAGTGTGCTTAGTGTGCTGTACGCTCCAGTGAACATCCTACATTAGCTGTTGTTTTGCAGATCTGTGTGCATGGTGTTGACTGTTTCACCTTACATAGAACTTTTCTGAAAACAAAAATAGTTTCTCCTCACAGAGGACTGTTTTGTGTAAATGTGGCCGAAGGGAAACAGACAGACATTTTTATCCATTTAATGTGTTGCTGTAGGTGTGGGGTTATTAGCACAAAACTTCAGCGTAGAGAATTTTTGGAAAACAGAGCCATTGTCTACAAGAGGGGGAAAATGGTATGTGGCAAACTCAATATTGTGAGCCAGTCCCTGTGTCTTTTCTTGTTACTTTGTTGTTCTTGTGAAAATGATTGCACTGAAGGGTGTGGAAGAACAAAAAAATATATATATATATATATATATATATATTTATATATATAAAGGCCAATTTTGTGGCTGGTTCAGATGAGTTTTACTCTCTGCACAGTGGGACAATAAATCTTTGAAACTCTTTGTGACCAGAGTATTTTTTTTTTTTTTTTTTTTGTTGTTGTGCCAAGATGGTATTCAGGGTTACAGGAAACAGCAGGCTTAACAAGAGATGTGGGCCAAGCCAGGCTAATTCTTTGGGACTCAGAAGGATAATGATGCAACCAACAGCCAATATAAGTTTATGTTTCAGGCCCAGGAGGGGCGTTTGTGAAGTCACGGCCAAATAACTGAGAGTCTGGAATCCACAATTTCTTTGTCTTTCCTGCTTATGCCTCATGACTTATTGCTGCATCGACACCAGTCCTTTCAAAAGCTTGTTTTTTTCTACTTGGATGCGTGTAACTTCATGATTTTTTGTGCTGATATAGGTGCAAGGATAACCTGACCTGCCAGATGGATGTATTTCACACATCCATCTGGTAAACCTTCCATAGACGACGTTTGAGAAAGGGCAGAGGCTTTGAAAAAAAACTCGGAGGGTGACTGGATGAAGATTCTGTCACAGCAACAAAACATGTTATGTCGTAGCCCCAAACAGAGGTGCGCCCCTACTGACGAGTAAGCTCCAGGGAACTGCATAACACAAACCATGGGGACTGTAGACATGTCAGTACATGACTTTTGTTGTTTTTTCGAAAAAAAGCAACTCACCGCTGTTCTTTATTCTTCTTTTAATGAAGAAATGTCGTCAAGTTCTGAGAAAAGTGGTGCTTTGGCAGCATGGACGCTAATCTCTTCCGCCATAATTGCACCGGTCTCTTCTCACTGCTCTGCCCTGCTGAAAGTACTGCCCTTCGTCGCTGATTAGTCCTGTCACTTTCTAACCAGGCCCAAACAGTTCAGACGGGAGCTTTGCAAGATGGATTCGCCAGTAAGAAACACGGAAATGAGCGTATCCATCTGCTTTGCAAGGTTAGGTGCAAGGAAGCACCTTCACCCAAACCAACACTGTAAAAACCAACAAGCTGAATTATCATGCCAACACTGAAAACAACTGGACGAGTCAGTGGGCAACTTTCAAAGGCTTTACAGTTATTTCTGGCTGTGTTTGAGGTAAATGAAGTCAGAAAAAATAACACAGGAAACCACAGGGATGACATTGGTGTAGTGGTTTGCAACCGGAAGGTCACAGGTTCGATCACAAGCTGCAACTGTCACGTGTGACGAAGTTTGCTCCCACTGCTGCATGTGTTGAGGGGCTTGAATGCTACTAATGGGATTAGCTAATACTGAAGGCCAGTTCCCCTTAGCGTATGAATGTGGAGTGAAAGATGTGACCAGCAGTGTGGTCAGAAACAGAGTTACTCTGATGACCACTCAACCAACATTGCTCCCCTAAACTAAACTTGTAGCCCCTGGTGTTCCCAGGTGATCTTCCATCCAAGTACTAAGAGGGCCTTCCCTATAGAAGGCCAATATTCAAGGAGACCCAGTGTGAGCAGGCTGTTATACCTGTGAACAATGAAGTATTTCATAAATCAGTTAAACATTTAAGATTTATGACTGTAAGGCTTATGTTAATGATTTAGAAAAACACATATTTTTACTTATTATAAAGGTTTCTGTCACTATGCTGCCTGAATCCTTCTATTCATAGCCTCATAGTTACAGAGTAAGCATGGCCGAAAACATGTTTTTCAAGTAGAGTCATTCTTTTCTCCACTTCTGCCTGCATTTATGCTGTCAACAGGTGACCTAATGGGCTATATTCATGTTAATGCATGCTGCTGAATGGTATACAATTACTCGACAGCTCTTAAAATGTGCCTGTCTCGTCTTCTTACCACTCATGGTGCTTTTCTCTTTACGTCCGTGTCTATTCTGTACTTATGCATGCATTAAAAAGTCAAATGCAAGGCTATTCATAAGGTCATTACTCACATGCATAAGTACATCATAGGTGATGCCTTCTGAAGGAATTTGTGATTCAGTATCTAGCCTTGACATATGGACTCTCTGGACGTTTAGCTGATCAGTTCATGACTGTGAAAGTGTTGATTTAAGCTGATATTTAACCTTTGATTTGGAAAGGTGGAGGTGAGCGCTGAGTACTGGTTTCTTTATCACAGTGCTCCACCTGTTTAATACGGCACAGATAAACATGCTGGCTTTGACTTTCATGCAGGAGCCTTGAGTTTGCCATGCCCTAGAGAAATCTTTGGACCTCTTTTCTTACCTTGTGGAAAATTGTGGCTTATTACATACTGAACGTTGTGTTTCTTGCTCCAGCTATCGGTAAAGATTACTTTAAACCATCCAAAGCAATTGTGGCAATCTTGCACTGCAGCAACCTCAGTAAAACTAGGTCAAAGTGAACAACAAGCTTGAGCAGTCAGCACAGATAACAGTAGTTTGACTTTCTTGTGGTTCATATTTTTAAGTTGTGGTATATAAATTATAAATGTCCCATAGTGATATGGACTTCTCTGATTATTTTCTCTCCTTTCTCTCAGGAAAGTGGCTCCATCTACCTCCAGTTCACCTGCTCCACGTCGCTCCAACTCGAGGTCATCTTCGAGGTGCTTGAAGAGTACGACTGGACCGCCTTCTCTGTGGTCACCACCCGTCACCATGGCTACGAGGACTTCCTGGCCATGGTGGAGGGTATGACGGATGGCTCCTTCATTGGCTGGGAAAAGAAAAGTGTGGTGATTCTAAACGTGACGGATGATCCTGGAGGAGCTCGAACCAAACGGCTGCTCAAAGACAATGAAGCCCAGGTAAGCGGGGAGTCTCACATAATTCACTGTACTTAATTTCAGGCTATACTTCACAGTAGATATCAGCTCCCTTATTCAAATCCTGGGACCAAATATTTCTTAATATTCCACTAAGATATCTCATCTCTACAACATCTGTCACTTGTCCTGACAAACCCTCAACCTTGAAATGTCCTCATCTGGCCTGAGGCTCCACTAACCAACATCTGTAAGCTCTGAAAAAGCCGATAATAAATGCAAATCATCTTTATTTTCTCACAGATGCTGTCCTCTATTGTTAGAGTGGCCTACTCTCAGCTAATAGCTTCACTTTTAAGGTCACAACTTGTTCACTGCAGGCCGTGACCACAGACACGATAAAAGACCTTTAGATGCAAAGCAGCAGTTTTACAAAGGTCACTTTGGTTGTGAGGGACGTCTTTATTTGTTAACATTATCTGCCTGTGTATCTGTGAGAAAAATGTAAGAATAAATCTATTTATGGGAGGTGTATTATGTCAAGACTGGTCATGTTTAAAGCCTTTTTTTCAGTGGTACAAAAAGAAGATAAAAGCATGACATCCTCTCAAATAACCAAGCTGATCCAAACTGTGACTGGGAGAGAGGAGGGGTACATCCAGGACTGTTTACCTGTCCCAGGGCTGGTATAGAGAGACAAACATTCAAGGTTCCACTCATTACTATAGATAGCTTAGGTCATCGTTTAGCCAAACACGCACGTCTTTGGATTGTAGGGGGAAGCCCATAAACATAGAGAACATGCGGATGCCTCACAGTAAGGCCCTGTCTGACCAGGGATGCGGACCAGGAAGTGTCTTTGCTGAGGTTACATTACTGATGCACAACCAGCAGATAATTATCTGATAATTATCAATTTGCATTGATCTGTAATATCAATTTTAGCTTAGTGATGCTTCACACAGAAGGTCCAACTTTTAAGTCACAAACTCACATGGAAAAGTTGTATTTACTGTCCCACCATTAAGATATTGCCTTTCAATCTCTTAGGTTTACACTACAGTATTGATGAATTATAACTCAGGAGTGTCCATATTTTTCCATTGGGGGCAACATACAGAAACATATAAGGATGATGGGGCCAACAAGTGTAGGTTAAAACATGCTCAGTGATTGGATATGCTTAAATGGCTAGTTGATATCTGTAAAGATTTTGGCTCTGGCTGCCACTAGCTCTGCCCCTGGAACATCATTGGTGCTGCTATTTGCTGCTGTAATCCATTAGGGCGTTCTAAATCAAGATGAGCTTTTGTTACATAGTTTACTCCTAGCTGGCAGCACATGCCTGTTATGTCATATGTTTGCTGGTCAGTTTAGCCTTTAATGAAGGCGACAGCCAGATCACCAGATCTGTTTGTCCCTCTGAGAGGTTCTGCCCTTCCCAAACACAGTCTGTAGCCCAGATTAGATGCAAAATATATCCCATAAAATGGATGTGAAACAGTCTCTTTGGCATGTTTGGACAGTTAAAAAAAAGGATTTTACAGGAATATTAATCAATCAGTATTGTGACATAGTGTACACCCTAGCACAACCAGACAGTGGAGATGTAAAACCCACCATTGGACAGGAAGGTTGTAACAAATTCTCCTCAGACAAGAGGAGGGAGTGTTGAAAAACAGTCTTACTTCACCCTTGGGTAGGTCAGTCTTTATTTTTTTCTCACTCAGAGTCAGTTACATTTGAGAGGACTGGTCGGTCAGTGGTCATGGCCGAACAGGCTGAACATTGGCTGATTCCGGTCATTAGCTGGTCAATCGGTGCATGTCTAATTAAGTGTTTTTCTCAGACAATGTGACAGGGTCCTGAAGCAAGCAGTAGCTGAACTAATGAGCAAAGATTTAATAAGGAAACACTAAGGAAATTATCACAATTCTACTTGAAATTTTAAGAAGGCACCAACTTTTTCACTCATATGTTGGTTTTTATTTGTAGATTTAGTACTTTTATTACTGAATGAAGAAAAACTGAACTTAAAAGACACATAGATGAGTCACAAAGTTTACATTTCTGTGAAAAAGGATGAAAAACCCACTATTCAGCATCAAAGAAGTCTTACAGTTGTAAAGTGTACTGAACTTTTTGCTTCTTATCCTTCAAACTTATCCAAGTAGTGCACAACTGTTTTGCAACAAAATGCAACTAAATGCATCTTTAAGGAAACACTGATATGTGCTGGGATGTGAGACTCTGCCTGCGTTGTGTTTTTCCAGCTGTCAGTCTGCATCTCCATCAGCCAGCCAAAGAAAAAGTGACAGTAAATTCATTAAATGGAAAGCATAAATTATACATGTTTTGGTTTTCTTCTGTTTGTGCAGAAAAGTGTGCAGTTTAATCTCAGCTGAACTGTAAAAACTCAGTACCAGGTTAATCAACTCTGTCAGATCAATATATTAGCAGGTCTCTGTGCACCTGCAGCTCTGACTTTATTAGTGACTTCCTCTGCATTTCAACACTTCTTCATCTCACCATATCAAATTGGCCCCTACAGTAAAAGACTTATTTAGGGGAGGTTGAATGAGGACACATGATTCATTTATCCCGACATCCTGGGGGACCACTTACTCACACAAACACACTTTTAAACACACCTGGGATCTTTGAAGTGAGACTGCTCTGCTCTGAGACCACATCCTGGATCTTTGAGTGTGCTGTGATTTGCTCAGGGACACTTCTACAGTGCTCCATGTTTTCTGATGATAAATAATAATGAGACTTTAGGTATAACTTTTCTTAAAAAAAAAAAAAAAAAGCTCAGAATCAAATTTAACACCTAGCTTCCTTGCAGTTTACTTGGCATTTTGCATCCAGAATTGCTAGCTGTTGCTTAAAGAAATGAGTGAAGCAAACAAGATCTTTTCTGTTTCCTCATCATGTAGTTTTTAAAAGTTTTGAGAAGTCCAGAAGTCAGAAAGGCAGATGGTACCTTGAGATAGTCAGTTATGACTGGTGGAAATCAAAGGGACATCAGAGTGTCATCAGCGTAACAGCGTTATCGCTCTTTAGAAAAAAGATATGAAGGATTTTGTTTGTAGTGAAGGAGTTAAAGTATCTCTTGGTCTTGTTCATGAGTGAGGGTAGAATGGATCACGAGACTGACAGGGGCGTTGGTGCAGCATCAGTAGTTTTGCTGGCACTGGGAGCTGAACCGGAAGGCAAAGCTTTCAATTCACTGGTTGATCTTTGTTGAACCAAAAGAACGAGATCACAAGTTCAGGTGGGCAAAATGAGCTTCCTCAGAAGGGTGTCTGGGCTCTGCCATAGAGATAGGGTGAGGATCTAGGACATCTGGAGGGATCTTGATCTTGCTGCTCCTTCACATCGAAAAAAAGCCTGTTGAGGTGGTTTGGGTATCTGATCAGGATGCCTCCTGGTCACCTCCCCCTGGAGGTCTTCTGGGCATATCAAATTGGGCGGAGACCCCAGGGCAGACCCAGAACTTGCTTGGGGGATTATTTATCCAATCAGGCCTGGGAACGCCTCCAAATCCCTCAGGAGTTGGAAAACATAGCTGAGGAGAGGGACATCTGGGTTGACTTATGTCGTCTGCCGCCACGTGACCCTACCCCAGATAAGCGGGAGAAGATGGATGAGTGGATGATTTTGTTTGTCAAATACAATGTATTGATTTGTATTTTGTTTCTGAATAAAGGTAAGGTTTCCTCTGCTTGGAGTACAAAAACTTTGAGATTTACTTTGTAGAACAAGACAAGAACAAGCTGTTAAAGGAACATGCCGATTTGTGATAAACTGTGATGAAGGGACTTGTTAAACCACAGCAAGTGTAAGTCTTTTCTTGTCTTTTCATTTAGTTTCTCTTCCTCCTGGATCTTATAAACCACAGCATCTCAATCAGATTTATCAGACTTTGACTAGGCCACTTCAAAACTGTTTTTTTCAGCCATTTAGAAGTGGACTCGCTCGAGTGTGATTGAGCTTTAGGTCATGCATTCATGGCAGACATTTCCCTGGATTTTCTTGAAATGAGCAGAATTCATGGTTCCACCATCCTGAAGCAGCAAAGCAGTCCAAGATCATCACCATGTTGATATGATGGTCTTTTTGTGAAGTTCTGAACGCACACCTTCAAAAAGTTCAGCTTTGGTGTCCTCAGTCCACAGAATATTTTTACAGGAGTCTTGGGGATCACTGCGATTTATTTAGAAATGTGAGACGAGCCTTTTGTTATTTTTGGTCAGCTTTGGTTTTGACCTTGGGACTCTCCCATGGATGCCATTTTCACCCAGTCTCTTTCTCATTGTTGAATCATGAATACTGACCTTGACTGAGTCAGTTGAGGCCTGCAGGTCTTTAGATGTGCCGGGTTCTTTTGTGACCTCTGTGATGAATTGTTGATGCTCACTTGGTAGGCCAGCCACATGTGGTAAGGTTTACCACTGTTACAAGTTTTCTCCATCTGTGGATAATGGCTCTCACAGGTTTGCTGGGGTCTCAAAGCCTTACATTCGATCCTGATGGAGGCCAGTGACGTTGTATCTCCTCAGTTCTTACATTCCTTTAGATCAAGGCATGATGAGTTGCTTATAGAGATCTTTTAGCCTTCTTCCCCTTGTCTGACAGCTTCTATTTAAGGGAATTCTTTTTTCAACAGGTCTGGTTGTAATCAGACCTCAGTGTGGCTAGTGAAGTTGAGTTCAGCTTTCAAAATAATGTGGTTAATCACAGTGGAACATATTCAAAGAAAACAAGCACCAAGAGGAAAATACATCCTGTTCATTGTTGTGTCTCTGTTGTCTTCTAGTTCTTCTGTACAATTACTTTTCAACTTAAATGCCCCTCATGGATAAACTTTCTGTTTCAGCCAAGTTGCTTTAAAATAAGGAGTCCTTTTCCCCAATAACTGAATTTATGTGACATATTCTAAGCTTGGCAGTCTTTGTTAGGAGTTTTAAAATGAAGCTGACTCCTCAGTGACCCACTTCCAGGAAACTTTGCCTAACCTTTAACAGCATGAAAGGTTAGAAATGAAGAGACTTCCTCTTTTGCATAACTTCCATCTTAAACTGCAGAAAAATACACTTTTTTTTCAGCAGGAATTCACAGAAAAGGCAAAACGCCTGAACATCTGTGGTTTAACATGTGATGGAGTACCTGGATATCTTCTCTTTCTTCTCCTGAACCTTCATCTTTGGACATGAACAGTATCCCCTCTGTCTCTGCTTCACATCCCTCATACTGTTCTCCTTTTATTCCTTTTCATTCCTCGCTCTCATCTTTCCCTATTGTAAATGACCTTTGTCAAAATGAAGTCCATGAAAGGAGGAGAGAAAGAAAGGAAAAGAGAAAGTGGAAGAATGGGCCAATAGCACGGAGGTCAGAGAGAACATGATGAAATGTAATGAAAGTCACATGAAAGGCTGAGTAGTGAGAGAATGAATGAACTCAGCTGGCCTTTAGATATGGAGATATAGGTGTTTACATCTCTTTTTCTGAGGACTCTACAGAGACAGCACATTTTTACGAGATGGAACAAAGATGGTATTTCATATTGAAAGACCCCCATGAAGAATCAGAATTTGTTGAAGTACAAAAAAAAATTAGAAACATGGTGCCTTTTCTAACTCAGAGCAGTCTTCCAGTCTAACTTAGATATCAAAAAAATGTAAACATGAGGACTAAAAATCTGCCATGAAAACATGAAAATCAAAGTTGTTCCTATGATTATTACTCAACTGATATGCATAAGTGTTAGGCATGTAGGGCACTAAGGGTTTTTGCCGAGGGCCAAGGTCCCTTGGCAGCCAAGGTCAAGCTCGATGGCATCTCTTTTGTCTGGGCCTTTTCAAACCTGGTCCGGAGACTGCCGGCTGTTCCTGAGCCCTTTGGACATCCACAGCATGACCAGGGGCTTGCAGCAATCACTCTACCCGCCCTCCGGCCTAGGCTGTGCTCACTCACCATATCCACCCCTTACTCTGCGGTAAAGATGTGGACTTTGGGTCCCTCCCACCCAATAGTGCCCTTAGGCAGCTTACACGCTACACATTTAATTTTTAGTTAAATATGCTTTAAAAGTAGTTAGTATTCAGTGCATTACATGGAAGACAAAGCTTGAATTGGCTTTAGCTGATTTAATTAATCAATGGAGTTTAAAAATGTGTTGTAAAAATGTAAATGCTGGTATCACAAATTATGCTGATAGCTTCATATATTTTTCATTTTGTTTATTTAAGTAATTACAATTGTCTCATGAATGTCCCACGCTTTTTAACACTATAGAAGTGTTCTGATATAACTGTGGCCCTCTAAGTAACCAGAGCTGGTAGCTCATGTTTTAGACTGACATCTGTCTGGTTCTGATAGAGAGAGCAGAAGCCCTGGCATCTGACAATTACATAGAGTGTTGCTAAAAGGTACATACAATTTACTTCGCTGTCTGCACTTTTCATCCGCTCTTTAAGATTTATTGAACATGTCCTAAAAGCTTGCGGCTTGAAATCTCCCTGAATTTCTCTGTCACTCATGACCCTCAAAGGGGTATTTTTCCTTCCTGAACAAGTCTGAATGGTCTCTGGAAGTAAAAAAGGACGCTACTGAAGTGGGGGGAAACAAAGCAATAAAGTCCAACAATATGATGACAGTTTTTACATTTCTATCACTAAAATGTGGAATTATATAAGTAGGTTGTGTTTTGGGTTCCAGAAGCAATACTAGACTTAGTTCACATGTAAGCGAGTCTGCAATGACCGTTTCATTGTGAAAGTCGCCCTATCAATCTGAACCAGGGCTTACCCTAACTGCTGACAGTGTCTTTAGTGTCATGTGAGGCAGCAGTGACCATAGTTCAAAGTCGATTCTGGCACCTCTGTTCATCAATCCAATGGGGAGCAACTGTGTTGGTATGTGTAGGAATGTCAAAAGGTCCAGTTAGCACAAGTTTGGCTTTATGTAGACAAAGGTGATAACGTCGCACAGCATTGACCTCGAACAGGGAAGAAACGGGTGTGCAGTGTGATGTTACCAGCCCAAAACTGTTTTCTTCCTCCATCCATCTTCTTCCTCTTATCTGAGGTCGGGTCACGGGGGCAGCAGCCTAAGCAGGGAAGCCCAGACTTCCCTCTCCCCGTCCACTTCGACCAACTCTTCCTGGGGATCCCAAGGCATTACCAGGCCAGCTGAGAGACATAGTCTCTCCAGCATGTCCTGGGTCTTCCCTGGGGCCTCCTCCCAGTGGGACCTGCCCGGAACACCTCACCAGGGAGGCCTCCAGGAGGCATCCGGACCAGATGCCCGAGCCACCTCATCCGGCTCCTCTCAACACGGAGGAGCAGCGGCTCTACTCTGAGTCCCTCCCGGATGGCCGAGCTTCTCGCACTATCTCCAAGGGAGAGCCCAGACACCCTGCGGAGGATCTCATTTTGGCCACCCATATCCACGATTTCGTTCTTTCAAAACCCACAGCTCGTAACCATACACAGCAAATTTTGCAGTGTTAAATCAACACTTAAAGAGTTAAATTTAACACTGTGTCCGAGTGTATTTGGTCCTAACCAGAACTGGTGTTAAATTAACTCTTTCCACAGTGTTAAAATTTCAGAGTAAAATGAACTCAAAATTGAGTAAAAAATGAACACTGGCTAACACTGTACAGTGTTAATAGAACTTAACAATACATGTTAATCAACTCTGAAGAGTATAAAAATTACTCCCAGTTGTGTTGGTTATCTATTCTTCTATAATAACAAATCAGCTCCATGTCAGTGGTAATTCAACTCCCATAGTGTTAAATTTAACACCTATGCTGAGTTTATATAGTTCTCCAATAGTGATACATCGTAGTATTACTTTTTAACACATGAAAGTGTTTTTAACACCTTAGTAAGATCATTCTTTTCTGTTGTGTTTCAGCAGATTGATTAATAACATAATCAATAATTGCCTAAGTGTATTACTCAGGCAATTTAACAAGGCTGTTACATAATTGTGACCTACGGTAAGCGATGAACACTTACACGTTGCTCACTTATGCAGCCCCTGTTGCTTTACACATACACTACACTTTGCAGCCACAGGCAGGAAGTCACTTACTCAGTAAACAATTTCACTCACTCGAGAAATGTCATCAAGTTCTGATAAAACTGGTGCTTTAGCAGCATCCATGTTATTGTCTTCCGCCATAATTGCACCGGCCTCTTGTTGCAGCTTGCTTACGTCATGACTCTGCTGCGCCTGAAAGTACTGCCCCTCGTCGCTGATTGGTCCTGTCACTTTCTAACCGGGCCCATACGATTCAGACAGGAGCTTTGCAAGATGGATTCACCAGTGAGAAACACGGAAATGGGCGTATCCATCTGCTTTGCAAGGTCATCATAATTCTGCTATCAAGAAAATCAGCAGCATACTGTTAAGTCATAAAACCTTGTGTAGCAGTGGTTATATCAAACACACCTTTCAGTTGAAGTCAACAAGTGCCAAGTGGGCAGAGCCACTCTGGAGCTGTGGGTCTGTTGTCTAAACACTATATATCACCAGCCTACTTCACAAGCATCGTCATTAGCTGAAACTGCAGGGTGTGGACTTTGCATAACACAATAAAGATGGTGCATGAAGATAATCTAAACCTTAAAAGCCCATTTTTGGGAGCATCCTAAAAACAGTCAGCCACGTATCAGTTAAACGTATAATCCAGATTGTCTGTTAGGTAGAATTAATAACGGTAATGACGGCTTTATTTGTCTTTAAAGAGAATAATCCTGCAGTGTTTGAGCCTCAGGTGTCAGTGGAGGAGATTTACTGCCACTGACCTCCTCTGTACAGAGAATTTTCCTGTTTTACGATGATCCAGCTTGTTTTTCATCATTGTGGTGTGCTGCTCCAACCTCTGCTCCATTTTAAAACGTTGCTAGAGGGGTTGCATGCCAATTTCTGCATAATCCTCCCATGACGCTCGGGCTTTTGATGTAAAACCGAAGAGTCCTGTCTCATCTATCTATGGCATTATACTGCAGGTTTAGTCCTGCACGGTGTTTGTGAATTGGACAAGCCGTGTGCTGTGTATATGCTAAACCCCTCCCCACTCTCACACATGCACGTGCTCTTGATGTTGGAGTCATTGATTAAATTTGGTTCTGGCTGTTCTGAGCTGTGATGTGAGGATAATTCAGACGGAGCAGTTTCCCGCTGAGGCTTTCCTTTACTGCTCTCCCTCTCTGGCTCCGTCTCCTTTTTACTGCTCCCGCTCCCTCCCTTTTATTTTATACATTAACATATCTCACAAGCTCAATGTGGACGCCAACAATCTGTATTTCATTTACACCTGAAATTAAAATTAGCCTCCATTGCCCCCGAAGAGCCCCCGCATTAAATAGCATAAATACGCCTCACCGACCTGACAACTTTCTGTCTCAGCTAATGCAGAATTATTAATCTAACGTGTCTTTTATGCAGAACATCAGAGGCACCGGGGAGGCTGCATTGCTGCATGGGCCATTTATTTTACTTCAAAGCTTGCCTCCACCTATTAGCATACCGCAGGCATCAGCTGATGATTCGCATCAGTGTTGTGACTGGTAAGCAACATAGCAGGCGGGCTGTTTCTCCTCTACATGTCTACATCACTTAAGTTTAGTTCTGCAGGAGAACAAATGCATGAGACATCAAGTAGCGCAGATAAAGAAATATACCTGTTTAATGCACTTTTTATGCCTCTGTGCTAGCGACAGCCGAGGCCTGAGGCATAATGTTTTTGGGTTGTCTTTCTGTTTGGGGCATTCTTTTGAATGCAAAAATGCTCTAACGGACTCTCTTCAAAATTTGCAGGTGATGTATGTGATTTTCCTTTAGAAGAGATGAACAGTCTTTGCTTTGGTCGTATTTTTCAGCAAATCTGAATAGACAACTGGAGTAAAACCATTAGCCAGTGTGTTAAAAGCACCTGTATGTGAGCTTAGACAAATGGAGCGCCCCTAAGAGACTTCTTTCATTTCAACCTGGATGGTGATGCGATTAAAGTCTGTCACGATAAAATATGGAGACCCACCCGCATCTAAATGAAATGTTTTCTTCCAAAATGAGATGTCCAGGGTTTGAGAAATGAGACACCTGCACTAACAAAGTGATTGATGGCACTAGATTTTAACAAATTACTCGTCTTTGTGAAGGATGGCAGAACGCCACAGCTCCTCCTCCTCCTTCTTCTTCAAGGATGAGCATCAACAGACTGGATCATCTTTATTTCATACATGACAAACATCAAGAAAATGCGTTTCTATATGTTAAATGCTCTAAATATATCCCGACAGCTCAGAGGATGTGGTTTGACAGGGATTGAGCGCTAGCTTGGACCTCATGCTGACCCTGATTCCATCTGCTGTCGGCTGAGTGGGAGGGATCGGTGTCATTTTGTCATCTTTGGCACCTAAATGTGAAGTATTTGACAGAATCTACATGTTAAATACTCAATGGTATCTGCCTGTGGGTTAGTAAAGCCTCTCACATACAGGTTTTGATTGATTTTAGGTTTATGACCTTTAAAATTGTATTTAAAACTCTGGCACCATTTGTTCTTCAAGGGCTTCTTCTGAGTAATCATGTGAAGCACCCTCAGCATCATCCACACGCACACTTACACGCTCCTCTCCCCTCTCTCTCACCCTCTTCTGGTTTCATGTTTTTTTTACTCTACTTTGTCTTTTTAATCTCACCCCCCTCCTCTCCATTCAATCCCCCCTCTTTAATAATGTATGAAGGCGAAATACAAGCAGACCAAGAGCGCCCATTTTTCAAGCTCAGCTCTGCTCAGTGTATTAAAAAAATATACAAAAGCAGCCTTAATGTGTAAAAGCAGCAAGCGTTGTGACGTATAGATGAATAAAATTTATAACTGTAAAGGAAACATGAGAGGTTATTATGGGGCTGAGCAGAAAGAACAACAGAGGATGAAAAATGGAGGTGAGGCTCTGTTTGCTTATTTTTTCCTTATGCACCCTATGCTTTTTCATCCTCGCTTCATCACTTCTTTTCTTCCCTCTTTCATCCTTTCCTTCTGCACCTTCTTTTCCTCATACGTATTGTCATTTTTCTGACTTCCAGCCCTCCTCTATATGCCCTCCTTTCTATTCATTAATCTGTCCCCTGTCCCTTTTTGACTTACTCCATCTTTCAATCATTAAATCCCTTCATTTTTATCCATCACAGCCACTTATTTTTCCTCTACCTCTCTTGTATTTTTCTGCCTCTACAGCGGCACTAGTAGAGGCTGGTGGCGTCACGTTATCACATTCTACGTACATATGTACAGGCCATTCTTGTGAACAATGTATCTTAATAAAACTTAAATGGATTTTCATAAAATTTTGCACTAATGTTCGCCCTGACCCAAGGTTGAACTGATTAGGTCCTAGGACAGAGTTCAAGGTCATCGGGCCTCATGTTCTTCAGTTGCTTTCAAGGCCGTTCTGTCTTATGAATGCTTAGAGGGATTTTTTTTCATACTTGGCACAAATATTCATCCTGGCTCAAGGATGAAGTGGTGTGCATCCTTTATATGTTGCATCTCAAGTGTCTCCTAGAGCCAGATGTAACCGCACGATTCCCAGCTAACTCCATAAGAGCCCAAGAGTCTACAAAGAAAAATGCCCCAAAAGTTGAGGATTCAGCTCTTGACTCTGCTCTCACTATGTTAGTGTGTGCAGTCCTATGACCAAAACATCAAACATCCATTTGACTGGTTGGGAGCACCTGGTTGAGCTGTGGTCAGCTGTCATGTTCCCATGCACACTGCACGTCAAATGATGCACGGTCATGCTGAAGGTCAGTGCGACTTCAAAGTGAGTTGTGCAACTCAAAATCTGCATCACCTGAAAATCGCAGTGTATGTTAGTTTTAAGACTCAAGGATTAACAAAAATGTTTTCTCACTCTTCACCATATTTAAGTGCCCCCCCCCCCCAAGTATATTTACAGCCACCCAGGTATGACTTATTGAACATTTTTCTTTCCTTTTTTTCTATATATAATTACCATCAATGCATAAAAGAGACATCCACTTGTTTGTTCTTCCAGTGAATGCACTTGTTGAAGAACAATGTCTCAAATTAGAAATTGAATTTCTAATGCTATGAACTCTTGGATGATGGTTCTGATATGCTACTGTATCAATAATAAGCATTTACACATGCAGCTCACCAACAGGAAATCAAGCCAACTTTTCAATTGATGTTATTTGAGTATCTTTATACAACATACTTCTGATAAATATTGTCAAAAGAGCAGAAATGCACAATAAATAAACCTGTGAAACACAGCGGGCTGAGAAGACCCTGATCTGCCGCCCCTATCAAAGTAGTATAAAACATGTGGTATCATTCACTCACAGAACTCAGAAATACTGAACAGACTGGATTTGGGGAAGTCAAAAGTTTAAGGTTCAGGTCATGGTGTTAGGTTTGTCTCTCACTTCTGAATGCAGTATCTATAGAATTCTCTCAGGGGTTTTCTTCAAGCTTGCACATTTGTTCAGGTAAAGGTCATTAGGCCTCATGTCGGCCCTTGGTTACAACATCTGTACCACAGAAAGCACCCCAGTCTGTCTTCTTCCTTACTCATCACTGTACTTTCAATTTCCAGGAGCTGGAAACTTTGCAGAGGCATATAACCCCCAAGGGGTAGCTCAACTTTTTAAAATCCTCCCGTCTTCCTCCTTACTTTCATTAAATTACCCATCTCCCTCTCAGTTTTTTAACCAATTCATGGCCAATTGTGAGGTCTAGAGACATTTTGTATTTAAGTTATAAGCCCAATCATTCTTGTGAATTCAATATCTCAAAAACCCTCCAAAGGATTTGTCTTTAAACCTGCACATATGCCATCCTTGATAGAGAGATAGATTTGACAGATTTTGGTGGTTGTAGGATAAAGGTTGAGGCCGTTGTTTGTGACCTCAAATTTTGTGAGCACTTTATGTCAACAATGCATTGGAGAATTTTTGTTAAATTTGGTACAAGCCTATTCTTGGACCTGCGGATGAGCTGACAAGATTTCAGAGGTCAAAGGTCACTGCAGACTTACATATTGGGAGGTTATAGTGACGTCTAACATATTGTAGTTTCAAAGAATCTAAACCTTGTCTGACGGTAAGGTATGTAAAATTAGGCAAAAAATGCAACATGCAACAAAAGATGGAGGAATCCAAGGAGATGACACTCCTCATGCATGAGTAAAAGGCTTTTTCTATGTTGATTCAAATTAAACAATTATATTTATTTAGGTGATCCAACATTAGCCTCCTTATAGATATTGTGCTCTTTTGAACATATCCACACAGACTCAGTGCTGTGATTGTGCATTGTTGCACTAATGCTACTTGGCTAAGTATTACACACTGTACCTTTAAGACACAGTCTTTATAAGTGGCTATACATATATTTTGGTTAAAAATGCACTCTATTTTTACCTGTTTGACCTCCTAAAACTTTACTTACTCTATAATCCATTTAGCTGCATGCTTATTGCAAACGACTGGCCTACATCAGCGAATAAATAAGTTCTATAGCAACCACTCTACCACACAAACTTTAAATTGTGACACACCGTAAAGTTTTTTGTGGACCTCAGGAAGACTAGACACTGCAGTGCTGCAGCTCTCAAGGATCCTAATAAACTAAACTAAACCCCAGGCCCCCTGCCTGACCCACCACTGGACTTCCACTGTCTGGCAATTATATACCTCATGGAGGCATATAAGTGCCAAACAGTAGTTCTAGTTTCCTGTTTCACTCTTTATGTCCCTGCAGGTTCCTCCATTCCTGTCTTTAACTCCCTCTTCTTTTCTCTTCTCCCTCGCTTCCTTTTCTACTGATTACATCCCTCCTCTATCTTAGAGCCCACCGGCAATTATCGTCCATCACTGCCTGATAGACGTTATATGCCCCTGGGAATGGATGCTAATTTCTCTTTAATTCTGGTGAAGCCGGCAGTTAGCGTTCAAAGACTTCCTGGCAAGGCCTTTTTCCACACAGTATTAATGTCTGCAACAAAACTGCAGTCATTTCTTGGTCAATAACCCTCCCATGTGGTGCCTAATCATCTGTAGTCTCAGTTAAGCACAAGACCTGTTGCATTATGGCTTGGCTAACTTTCCCAGAAACAAATGGATTTTCTTCTGATTTCCCAGCATTTAATGGAATTAAGTGTGCTGAAATAGTGCCATGATGCAGATTAATTAATATGATAAAGCTAAGCTTTGTCAGATCTGTCATCAAGAGAAGAAACAACTTTAGAAATGTTTGTTGAGTGGAGGTCTGATTCATTTCTGATGCCTTTCAGGCAATCAGGAAATCTAAACCCTGATTGGCTTGATCAGCACAGCATTGCGCATTTGTGGTTCAAGTTGAAAAGTTTGTTTTATAATGGATTGTTTGCAAAAATTTTATGCAGATGCCTGTTTATGGCGATGAATAAGTCATGGTTGGTTTGATGTTGCTCGTATGTCATCAACATAGATAACCTTCCTGTTTTTGCAGTCCACCTGGGCTGTTCCTCCACAAAACCTGCTGATACGGGATACAGCTTGTATAATGAACTCCAAACAGAAACCAGAACACTTTTGATGTACTTCTTGTATTAACCACCTTTACGCTCTGGTTCCGTCCTGCAGGTGCGTCTGCTGTACTGCTCTCTGGAGGAGGCCGAGCTGGTTTTCAAAGCGGCCTGGGCATCAGGGCAGGCCGGGCCCAGTCACATGTGGTTCGCCGTGGGACCGGCCCTTTCCGGTCTTGGCCTGGAGGGGCTGCCAAAGGCCTTGTTCGCCATACGGCCGCAGGGCTGGAGGGACGAGCCGCGCAGGTACGAACAGAACAAAAGGGCTTTGAAGGGTTCACTAGCTATGGGACTCAAACAGGGCTGCTACAGATCCAGGATGAATTATTTAAGACCTGTGAAGATGTTTGAAATGATGAATTCTGTCACGTTTCCTTGATGTACTTCGGGGACTCCCAGGGCAGCAGTAGATCATGGAAAACACAGTAAGACCTTTTCACTGGGGACTGTCATTCATGTAAAGCAAGACTTTGGTCCAAGAATGACGAGGGTGGATACAAATTACAGTTTTAGGATAGAGGCAAAAGTCCTCCAGAAACACAAAAGCAAACAAGATCAAGATTTTTATTTATTTTAGTGGAAACTTGAATCTAAGGATGCTCCAATCAGACTTTTTACTGGTACCTGGGCTTTAGGTAACTACCAGCACCAATCCAATTCCAGTGCATAATTAGTAGTTTATGGGAATGGCGATCATTTATCAGGTTTTCCTTACTTTATAAAATGAATTCTGGGTCACAGTTTGGTTAGTTGGCCCTTAGTACCAAATAGTTGTGGTAATAAGTGTATAACCTAGTAATAAGTTGGCATTTTACAGGTCAGTAATCAGGTATATGGTTAAGTAAAGGGAGTATTTACCTAGTAATAATGTATTAACCATCAAGTAATTAGGTGGTATTTTACCATAACCCCATAACCCTAACCTAAAAAGTTGCATTATTATTATTATTATTATTATTTTTTTTTTCATTATTATTATTATCAATTTTTTTAGGAACAACTCACTTTTATCTAGTGGGCAAAATAAAGAAATTACCTGGAAATTTTCAATCAAAATATATAGAAAATTAGCATCTTATTCTAGGAAATAACTTGGGAAAATACCACCTAATTAACAGAGAATTGCCACAATATTGCAAGGGTTAGGGTTAGGATTAGAGGGTTATGGTAGAAAACCACCTAGTTACTAGAAATTGGCCACAATGCTACAAGGGTTGGGGAAAGAAGATAAGGGGGTAAGGTGGTTAGCCTCTTGATCCAAACAAACTTGCTCTCTGTGCACTCTAGTTTTGCACAAACATAGTCATGCTACACATCAAATTAAACAGAAGAAGCTCGGCTACAAGCCCAAACAAACCATTTTCACCTACACCACAAACAACTCAAAAAGGAATCAAATCAATGACCACATATGAAAGTAGCCATAGCACTACGTAGCCAGACACTTCCGCCCCTTGCAAGATGGTGCGTGGTACTACAAACACAACCATGGCACAAACATGGTCTCATTTGAGAGACTTCTTTGAAAGGGCATTTCAGTAAAAAATTTAAAAGTTTGATACATGAGAATTTTTCAAATGGCAGAGATAGTGCCAAATTGGGCCAAATTGTTCCCAAATGGCACATGAGGGGACTTCACCTGGATAATCTTTACAAAAATCTCTCTTATTTTGTCCTGATAACCTTCCAGTGACATAAAAGTTGAAAAAGGTAATGTCAAAATGTAGCTTTGGCCTACTGGAGATTTCTGGACTTCAACTGCTTTAATATGCTAAAAAAAAAAAAAAAAGAGAGAGAGAGACAATGAAAATTTTCATTTATAATGTGTGTGCTAACTTTTTTCACTCTTAGTAACATATATACACAAATTTACACTTCTGAATGAATTTTACAAGTGCCCTCTTCATTATTGCACCCTGATCATTCAAACAGACCTTGTAGTTACAGAGTTAGACTCGTTTAAAGATGAGCTGGTAATTTTGAGCAGTCACTTAAAAAAAACGAGGCTAAGGCTTAACAGGCCACCTAATTACAGGAGATTGGCCACAGTGTTACAAGGGTTGGGGTAAGAGGGTTAGGGGGTAAGGTGGTTAAGGTGAAATACCACTTAAGAGAGATTTTCAACAGTATTACACGGGTTAGGGTGAAAAAAACACCTAATTACCAGAAATTGGCCTTTAGTTTAAGGACAAAATCAGCAAAGAGATCAGAGATAGCAGTTTGTCCACAGGGGTCACAAAGTGAACAGAAAACCTGGAGCTTGGTCTATTATATTATATTATATTATATTATATTATATCATATTATATTATATTATATTATATTATCTGTAAACACTTTATAAAGAGGGCAGGTTTAAACCTTACTCTATTTTTAGAAAATGCTTACAGAGAAAACAAAAGGTAATTTGATAGGAATTAGGCTCATTTTCTGACAGACTACAAAAGAATCTGACTTTATTTTTAAACCAGCAGTTTTCCCTGGATGGTGATTCAAAGTAGGTTTAATGTACTTCTGTTATAACTTCATTTTTCAGACCAAATGACTCTGTCAACTTTTATTATCCCTAACTAAAAATAGGAAGCAAGTGCAAAGATCTAATATCTTTCTATTGTCTGATAACCCATGTAAAAATAAAGAGCAATTAGATGCAATCAGCTCTGTCAAGTCCACTCAACAACGATTTTTATTCATCACTGTATTTATGATAAAATCTAAACTCAAGGCTTTCTTATTGAGCTGTTCCAGGAGCCTTCATCCTCAACTCACAGCCTTTAGGAATATGTAAGTAAGAAAGCCTTGAGTTCAAAACTTTCTAACGTAGACGTATGTTTCCAAGCTGAAGGAAGAACTTTGGTAGCTATTTAATATTTATACACACATCAGCTAACAGCTAGCTGCGCAAGACCTAGTAAGGCTGTATAAGCTAAACCTCCTGTGTACTGAATAGATGGTTACGACTGACTCGTGTAACTTTCATCACTTAACAGATAAACGGTTTGAAAAAAAAGAGATTCTCTCTATTTAAAGCAACCTTCAAATCTAAGCCAAACATTGCATATTTGTTTGACAATTATATAAAAATATGTCATGTAAAAAAAGTGCTGCATAAATATTCGCCTCCCCTAGAGTGACTGACCTGATTCAATAGAAATCCAGCCAGTTGGTGCTAGTAGTCTCCTAATTAGTGAAATGGGGATCACCCGAGGGCAGTGGATGTGTCTCAAATGATTTTAGTATGAAGACACTTGTGTCTGGAAGGTCCAGTCACTGCTTTATCAGTATTCCTGGCTACCTGGCTACAGAGCTTCAGCAGATGAGATGGGAGAGACTCTGCATACAGTGACTGTTGCCTGGGTTCTTCAGCAGTCAACACTTTATGGAAGAATGGCAAAAGGAAAGGCACTGTTGAAGAAAACTCAGATTAAGTCTCAACTATGGTCTGTTTAGACCTATAATGATCTCATCAGACCTTACAATGACATGCCATGGTTGGCAGACACCAAACACTCTACATCACCACGAACACACCATCCCCACTGTGAAGCACGGTGGTGGCAGCACCATGCTGTGGGGATCATTCTCAGCAGCTGGCCCTGGGGGCTTGTAAAGGTAGAGGGTAAAATGAATGTGGCAAAATGGAGGACAATCTTATTCAGTCTGCAAGAGAGCATATATATATATATATATATATATATATATAGTGCTTAACAAATTTAGTAGACCACCCTAACCCTAACCAAAGTAAGGTTTATGCCACAGCTGCCCTAAATTAACAGCATTGGTAATTACCAAAATCCTTTTCTATGTTTCTGCAATGGTTAATAAACCAATACGTAGAAGCTCTTTAACCGAAATGATACCTTTAATGCTAGAATATAATTATTATTGTTATCCATGAATTTTCAAATTTACTGATTTACAAAAAAAATGAAAAAAAAAAACAGTAAAGCACATTAATATTTCTTGATTAATATGTCAAATTATAGTTATTGACTTGCATTCCTGAACAGAAAAATTAGCTTTAGTGGTTGAATGTTATGCTTGATTAATTTCTGACTTCTCAGAGAAGCCCAGTGAGCCGGCTCATATTTGGCTATGAAAAGGTGAATTAAGTTTGAAATTCCTCATTCCTGTTAAAAATGGTAAGCGTTTTTAGATTTAGTTTTTAGTTTTAAACACATTTTTGAAAGATTTCTAAAATATGTATGTTTTCTTGTTTATATATATATAAAATATATAAATATAAAATATATAATTTCCAGCAAGACAATGACCCAAAGAATACAGCAAAAGCTGCACAGAAATAGTTTAAAGACAACAAGGTGAGTCTTCTGGAGTGGCTGAGTCATACCCAGACCTCAATCCAATGGAGAATTTGTGGCTGGACTTGAAAAGGGCTGTTCATGCAGATCCAAACGCAGCCTGACAGAGAGAGCCTGAGCAGCTTTGCAAGGTAGAATGGAGTAAAATTTCAGTGTCCAGATTGTTGAGCCTGATTGAACCTATCCACACAGACTCAGTGCTGTGATTACAGCGAAAGTTGCATCTAAATACTGACTTTATGGGGGTGAATATTTATGCAATCACTTGTTTTACTTTAATTTTTTTCCATTAATTCACATTACTTTTTAGAAATCAGTTTTGACATTTAAGAAGATTTTTTGGACTTTATAAAAAAGCCAACTTATATTAGCCATGATTAATTTATAAAATCAATAAAAGTGAGTGAATACTTTTTATAGGATCTGTACCTGCATCTCATATCTGTGTCATATTAGGGCTGAAGCCTTGGTGGGAGTGAACTGTACGTATTATTTATGATTGGTGATTGAATATCGTCGTCCACAGAGCAAAATCCAAAAAAAATGTATTTGTCATTCTCAACCTCAAGTTTAGTAAACTCAAGTCAGTTTTGCAGATAACCCAAGCACAGCCATCTTGAAGTAATGAAATCAAGATCATTGCCATGCACTGGAAAGACTTGGGCTTGGCAAAAGTTTGTCCACCCTGAAGCAGCCCAGCAATGGTTGTAATGAGAAAAGGCCCTCTGGTTGGTTAGTCAGTGGACCAATCAGAGAGCCAACAAAGGGTCAGTTGTAGTGCTTATTTGTAAAAGTGTTCATGTTGAATGCATGAGAAGCATTTTCCATACCTTTCTCATGCTATCTCAGTGGCCAGTAGGTTGTGCCATCATTACTGGTGTAGTTCTCATGCTGTACTTTCATTTCTCAGTTGGGGGGGGGGTTTACATGTATTAGGTGAGATCTGCAGTGCTGTGCCTTGAAGCTGCTCAAACCAACCTTAAGGGTTTAAAAATACACGAGGAGCAGAGGGAAAATAAACCTTCTCTATTTCATCCTTGAAAACACACTCCACACACTCGCACCTGTTTTTGTTTCCTGCAGCCTCGCAGAGGTGCTCGGTAAAATTTTACGACCCCCTGCTCTGTCCGTGATGTATCCCCCGCTGCAGGGATGACCCGTTTTCTCCACAGGGATCATTAAATTTTCCTCTAATCTAATCCATATAGACTAACCAAGTGGATCCAGGTGAAAGGTGGATGCCTTTATTGATTTGAACTGTTAAATCCACCCCAGTCATGAAAGGCAAAAGAAGCAGGCAGGTTAGAAAGGATTTTCACACTTCATGAAAGCGATTCAATAATGCAGGCTGGAGATTAAAGTTGTATGAAGTTTATTGCAACAGAAATGCAGGAGATTTTGTGAACCTCCAAACTGTGTAGATTTTTTTCTATAAAACACTGGTGCAAAACACACCAACAAACAGACCGCTTTTATACCAAAAACATCTAGATTGATCTCATTTTGAGACTTCTACTCACCTCAGAGCTCCTCTTACTCTATCACGTACTGTATAGAGATGAGTCCTTCCAGCATGCCAAGCTTTGCTTTGCATCTGATCACCAAGTTCATAATAAATGTCCATGTTCAGTTAGATCTCAGAAATATACCACTTCTCTACAAGGCTATGGTGCATGATGTGTTCAAATGCATGTCTGCTGGTGTGTCTGCTGAAAGAAGCGGTGTCTTCTCCCCGCATGCTTGTATCACTGCAGCAACAGTTTGCTGACAATGTTTGAAAATTGTCCTACAGCCTTCCTTTTTATGCTTCCCTACTTTTAATGAGCTGCTCAGCTCTATTACTCAGCTGATTCAAGCATTGTGGGTAAAAATGACACAAAAACAAACATGCACAGTGTTTGGAAATTGATTTTTGTGACCAACAAAAACCTTTGCTGCTGAAATATAAAGCCAATGCAGATGTAAAACTGTTCTTAATGCTCCAAAAGCTCTGAGAGTCTGTTAAATGTTAAATTGTCCATACTTACAGGAAAAAATCTTGGCATTGTCTTGTTCAAGTAAACAGTCATTGTCCTTGAAGATGACATCATCTGGATGGAAACATTATGTTGCTCCAAAATCTTTATGTATCTCCTAGCATTGATGGTACAGATGTGCAAGTGACCCATGGCATGGGCACTAATACAGCCCGGCACCATCACAGATACTGGCTTTTGGACTCTCTTTTCATAACAGTCTGGATAGGTCAGTTCATCTCAGATGGACTCAGGACCAGAGGGTCCGGCAATGCTTCTAGATGTTGTTGTTATATGGCTTTGGCTTTACTGTTAGATTTATAGATGCAGTGATGCACTTTGTTGACTGGCTGTGGTTTTCTAAAAGAGTGTTTCTGAGCCCATGTTGTAATATCCATAACAGAATAATGCCAGATTTTAATGCAGCTCTGCTTGAGGGGTTGAAGGTCATGGGCATGTGTTGGTGGTTTCGACCATGCCCCTTACATGCAGAAACATCTCCAGATTCTCTGAATCTTTGCATGATATTATTGACTACAGACGGTGAAACCTCTGAATTCTTTGCAACTGCACATTGAGGAATGTTATTCATAAATTCTCAGGGTATTTGCCCACACAGTCTTTCATAAAGTGAATGGCCTCCTGCCAGTATTGATAATTGACAACCGGGCCTTGCAGGAGTGTTCCTTTAAGGCCCCGCCATGGGACTGTCAGCCCCTTTACCTGTGGAACGGTCCGGGTGTTTCCAAGTCTTTTCCTGCCCTTGTCCCAGATTTTTTAAAAACATGTTGCAGGCATCAAATTCAGAATAATTCAATAATATTGATTATTTTGAGCATTAAATGTCTTGTTTTTGTGGAGTATGCAATCAAATAAGTGTGAAAAGAATATGCAAATTACTGTATTCTGTTTCACATTTTACATAACATCCCAACTTTTTTGAAATTGAGTTTGTGAGTTAAGTGCATTCCTCATGTTCATTTCTCTCTGCAGCAGTGCGTCTAAAGCCTTTTTAACACTAGAAAAATAATGCCTGCGATGAAGAGAAGTCATTTTTTTCTGGAACATGTGAGAGAAACGTCCCACTTGCTGTGAGGGGAGTTCAGTCTTGGCCCGCTGCACCGCTAACAGCTCACTCCAGTAATGTGAAATTCAACATCATTAACTGATTCAACATATCATAACATGCAAGAGAGGATTTTCATCAATATCCCATTACTGCTTCCTCCTGCAGAGCTCAGTACTTCAGTCTTCACATGAAGCGGAGCAGCAACACCACAGCCTTTAAAGTGACAGCAGCTGTCCGATAGTGAACCTGCTGCTCCGTCCTCTGAGACACCGTGACCACCAATCGATTCACAGTGAGGAGGACGGGATATGTAGCACTGCAAATTTATGGGCAGAGCACTTTTTGAACTTCTGAACTCTCCTCGGTCGCCTTTCCTCTCTTCCTGCCCGTCCCCCGCCAGCTAGTTAGAAGATGCAACACTGAATTAAAGAAATATGTCTTGATATAAGGGCTTAGTGAATTTGGGATTATTAGGACGGTTCCCTGCAAGGCTGGAGAATCCGTCCCATCAGTGAGGACCTGTTGTTGATCTTAAATATTTATTTTACTTATTAAAGGTTAGCAGCGTGTAACAAAAGATGCAGTAACAAATAAGAGCTGACTTTACAGCCGTATTAAAAAGCAGCGCCTTTTAAACATCGTCTTCCTCCTGCAGATCAAAGAGGGATCTTTTATTAAAGTGTCTGGAGACAGGGAGAGTCTCTGATACATTTTGTTTATTGCAATAGAAGATCCTTCATGCATGAATTCATTTAGAAGCAAGATGTTCAGTGTTGTACTGAAGACGTGCTTGCAATATTTTAGAAGCTCCAGCTGCTTCATTCATGATTCAACGTCACTGACTCATTTATCAGCTGCTCCGCAGCCAGCTGACTGGAAACGTCCAATCATGTTCATGCAGGTGAACAATATGGCCGTTATATTCTCACACGGTTATCTGAGCACTGCTATCTTAATGCTGACGCTGTTTTCTGCTTCATCTTCATCCATCAACCTGACCTTTAGCCTTCATGCTAAAGTTCCTCTTTTACACCTTACACTGCTGCTTTGGTCCCTTAAACTTCTACTGAATCTAACTGTAGAAACATTTGCTGTAATTAGCAGGATTCTTGTGTTTTCTCTGTGATATGCATTGATTAAATCGCAAGCCCACATTGACACCAAAATACTGCAGCAGTAGGTGGTGAAACCAAAGTGAGACAAAATGTGCACAAGCCTCACATTATCTTACATAAGTGTTCCTCTCACATGGTCATTTTCAACATTTAATTGAAAAAATTCACTGAAAAGGTTCAATGTCACATAATCCATGCAACACAGAGCCTTCCTTCTGCATCAGCCTGCCTTTTTCTTCCTTTTCTATGTTTGATAAAAGAAATAATGAATGCATCTGAATCCAGCAGGCCTTTTAAAGCTCTGGTGAGGAGAACTGGTGACGATGTAACAAAACTCTTCCAGGACAACACAAACATAGAGGTACAAGTCCATCTCAAAAAGTTAGAATGTCATTTGAGAGTGGATGTTTTCTTGTGATTTCATTCAAGGAGTTAAAACTCCACATATTTCAGATCAGTGGTTTTCAACTGCTTTGTCTTCGGGACCCATGGCCACCAACCTGTGAGAGATTGAGATCCAAATTTCCAAAACTGTTCAAGCACTAGAAGTTCAGTCTGTTTTACCATGGTAATGTAGATTTTGGTTGTTCTTTTTTAAAGATCTGATCTGCCGTAATTAATGGAACCATGAATTCTGCTCTCAACCAGAAAATCCTGAAGGAGAATGTCCGGTCATCAGACCTCAAGCTCAAGCGCGCTTAGGTTATGTGGCAGGACAATGATCCCAAACAACCATCAAGTCCACCTCTGAATGGCTTAAAAACAAAGTGAAGGTTTTGGAGTGGACTGGGCCAATTAAAAGGCTAAGTCATGACCTTAAAAAGGCCGTTCATGCTGGAAAACCCCCCAGTGGGCTGTATTATTTAAAATATACCAAGAGGACTGCATATCAGAACCGCCAACTTTCAAATCAACTTCATCCTTCTCTTACCCCCAGAAAGACAACAAGGGTTTCAACACCAAAGATTCCTGATAAACGCCAAAGGAAAAAGGAAAAGCACCCAGCATCGATCAATAGTTTTGATATTTTTTGGAAAACTCTGTGGATGTTGCTGTTTGTCTTGATTCATCAGTCCCTGTGTGCAACAATGTGCAACACAACCAGACCTTAAACTTCTTTGAAAAATTGGGTAATAACAGAGTCTCGTCTAGTGAATGTGTGATTGCTTTTCATTTTGTAAAAGCCTCACATAATTTAAAACTGCCAAGATGGGACTTCTTTAAAATTGTGCCCAGTTCAGCCTCAAGGTAAAGAGAAAAAGAGTCTATTCATTTCCCTCCATAAGTTCAGGGCTATTAAGTTTTAACCTGCTTGCATTTTCATTGTATGCAGTAATTCATGCAGTGACAGTCTTCACTCTATCTCTCCTGAGTTTCCTTGGACCTCAGCAGTGTCAGAAAAGAAACACCTTTCGAAACGTCCCAGTGTCTCATTTGTTCTCTCCTTAATCCTGCAGGCGCATTGCCAAAGGCGTCTCCGTGCTCACCCATGGGGCGATGGCTCTACGGAGGGACCAGGGAGCCAACAGCCGGTCACAGTACGCCGGCAACTGCCAGAGCGATGGCAACCAGACCCACCGAGTGCCAGACAGAATCAGGTGAGAGGGAGGGGAAGGACAGGAGGGGAGGACGCGGAGGGGTGACTTTGAATTTCATTCTTGCTGCTTGTGACACACAGCAGAGCAAGCAAAGAGGAGAACAGCGCTGAAAGGTAAATAGTGTCAGCAGCTTTAATGACGGGATCACATTCAGAGCAAACCCAGAGAGCTGAGTCATCCTGGCATCAAATACAGCTGATCTGAATCTGTAGTAGTGGTAAAATCTGCAGCTCTACATTTTTCTAATGCAGGATATTTTCTCTCCATGTTTTGACTTGTAGCTATCCCATTCAGTCCCATCTCTGTCACTATCAAGTGTAATACTCAGACCGTGAGCTAGAGCCATTCAGCCTGTTGGAATGAGAACAATGACATGGTCCACATGGGGTAGGGGTATAGGACGATATGATCCACGAGACCTGGGTTTGAACCCCATATGAAACTTCAAGTGTACTCTTGCATAACCTTAATTGCATGTGTTTTGAAAAAATAAACATGATAAAAGTAATGGAAGAAGACACCATAGGGTACCTCGAAACAGATTTTATATATTTATAGAAAGAAAATTTGTACAGGGTATCCTGGGGCAGACCTGCTTTAGTCTAAAAGCTGACTGGTAACGTGAAACAATGCAAAACATTGCTTATAAAAAGAAATATTTGTTGCTCAAGGGTACCTCAAAACAGACAGGAACACATGTTTAAATAGGGAGATAACATATGTTAACTGTTTCCTCAAATGGATCTAATAGGATGATTAAAAAAGAAAGAAATCTGGCTCTTCATAGTACCAACACTGTATATCAAAGAACATTGGCCCTTGAGGGTACCTAGAGACAGGCAGGTTTGAACTAGGGAGAAGTGGTTTGCACCTTTACCTCAAAACTGACCTGAATTCATGGGTACCTTTAAAACATGCTAGAGCATCCTTATTTATTTCAGCCATGTAGTGTTTGTTCCTAAACGAACCAATCAGATGCATATTCCAAATCAATGTTATAATCTAAAGAAGAAAAATTGGGTATGAAACTGATAAGAGAGCAGGGGTTCTCAAACCCAGGTTGAGAACCCCTGCTCTCAGGTACCTTTGAAAAACTGGACTAGTTTCTCTAACAAACTAATAGGATGATGTAAAGGAAAGAACCCTCTCTGGGGTACCTTAAGACATATTAAGAGAGACCACAAACACTTAAGGGTACCCTGATACAGGCATGCAAGGGGAGAAAATATGACCTTTTACCTCAAATCAGACTTCAAAAAATCTACAAAGGGGAAAAACTAATAAGAAATGCTGTGGTATTTAAGGGTACCTTAAAACAGACTTGAACATAATGTGTATTTTTTTTTCATTGTCTTAATCACATTAACAAGACCCACATTTTCGACAAGAAAACCATACCTTGGAAATGAAGCTGAAAGGTACCTTAAAACAAACACAAATGCTGGTTTTAAAGGTAGATAACAGGTGCAAGCTGGTCCCTCAAAACAAATGATAGAAAGATGGAAAGAAATGAAAGACTCCTTCCTCAAATTGAGAATTTGAGACTGTTGAGAGATGCAACACAGGCATTCAAGGGTACCCTGAGACAGGTCTGAAAGAGTTAAAAAATATGCCTCCAAAAGGAGCTGACTAATAGTTGGGGCGGAAGGACACCGTTGCAGATGGATGCCTTGAGACACTTAACGATCTGCTATGAGACAGAACAGGCAAACATAGGGTACCTTGAAACAAACCTCGACAAAAGTTTGGAAAGACAGAAGAGGTGTTCATATCTATTCAAAATGGAACTTTAAAAGAGACATTAATACAAGTTGCAGAGTAAGAACACAGGCATTTAAGGGTGCCTTGAAACAAAAATGGACATGTGTTCATTTTTTTTTTTTAACTTAACCAAGTTTATTTTTCATCAATTAGTAATCCTTATCAAATAGACAAAGACTTCACATCAAGGGAAATACGATGGAGCTGGAAGGTACCTCAATACACAAGACTAACAGATCCATGCAGGTGGAATTGGAAAACAGAGATCAGGAAGTGTTGCCAGAGCAATCAACAAAGAAAGTTGTGCATTAGTTATTATGTAATGTGAACATTTGTATGCAGCTTATTTGTACTTATTTTGAAATATGGAGCTTGTCTTCATTGGTCTTCTACTCTACATTTAGAATACCTATAAATAAGTATTAATTGAATCCGTAACAGAGCACCACTCTGCAGGATCACCTTTAGCTTTAGGGATACATTGTTCTGACAACAATATCTTCAAACTTCTGAGCTTTAATTGCATGTAAATTTAAACAACTGGCCTTCTCACCCCGAGGGACTTTACAGATGCAGGGGGAAAATGTGAAGAGGAGCAGAAGTGAAACTTTTAACTGGATGCTTGATTGACTGCTGCAGCTCTTTGGCACAATCCCCTGTGGGAGAAGTTTGGAGGATTCAGGTTTCCCTCTTTTCAGCTGTCAGGGTTAGAGCAGCTGTCTTCTAACCTGCTGCTACATTGGCTCAGGAGATTTGTTTGCAGATTAACTAATGTGGTTGTTCTGTTTAACACTGGCTGATGAATTCACCTCGGGGAGGATGCAGAACATATGCACAGGGAGCTGTTTGAACAGTGAATTCAGGTAACATTCAGGCACAAAATGTGAAAATAACCTTCAACAAGACACTGAATCAATGACTGTTTTATGTGAGCAGCAGCTGTGTTGGCACTCACACTGAACTAATCATGAGGAAGTGTGTGGCTGGAAGACGACTAAAATCTCCCACTAAAATGCTGACAATAGCAAAGCCTGTCAGGATGTTAAAGGCTATTTCAACATGAATATGTGATATTTTAATGTTTATATTAAAGACATAAAAGATTCCTCAAGTTTATATATTCATGAGCTGATTAGTTTCTAAAAACCTGTGGGTTTGTTGTTCTTAGCACTGTGTTCACACTGACTGAATGGCATTCTGTTCACCTCTCTCAGAGGTTCAAACATGTTTTTTTTTGTTTGTTTGTTTTTTTTAACTGCTACCCGTCATACTATTAACCCTGCCAACATGTAAGGGGGTAGAGCCCTGCCTACTCATGGACGCTGTATGTATGTAGCAGAGATGGGGACTAAAGTCTGCAACTTAGTCTCAAGTCGCACTTAAGTCGCACACATCAGTGACTTGAGACTTGATTTAGACTCGTGATTTGGGACTCGTGCACAATCTTCAGTTTTTAACTTTTCCATCATGATCTATTGTCCCCCTGTCACTCTTTTCCCCTTTCCTCCCCTCCAGTTTGACGGTTTGTACGTCTTCTACACAGCACCAATGTCTGCTCTTCTCTCTTCCTCGTCTTCTTTAATGCTGCATAACAATGACACACAAACGCAATGCTTATGCACACACCTACTCTGAAACACACGCTAACATGTTGGTAGTGCAGACTTCAGGCTTCAGTCTGTTGAGGGCAAAATTTTCAGAATACCTAAACTCTTTTCTCCCGCATTAAAGCTCCTCTCTGACCATGGAGGATCAGTGTCAGTGCTGTTTGTGTGTGCGCTCCAGCTGTGTGTGTCTCTGTGTCACCCACGTGAACCATTAATGTGTGCAATGTTAAAATATGGTTTGTTTAATATTCCTTTAATATCACATGTTTATGGGGAACAAATTAATGTTTGAATCTCTGCAAGATCTGTCCAAGTGAGAATTAGAAATGCTGACTGAGTTTTGATTTAATTTCAGAATAAACAGTTCATTAACACTTAGTATTTTTGTGTTAGTATAAAATTATTACCATTAAAGAAATATATCTGACAAATAACAAGAACATCTAGTCTCCAATGTCTCAGTGTCTGTCTCCATCAGTGAAGGATGACTCATATCTCTGTAGTGTTTCGTATGTACACAGAGAAGAGCTTTATTTAGAGGAGGGCTGATATTGATCATGTTGATGAGGGAAAAAGAGAGAGCATGTGTTTCATCTTAAGCAGAGGTACATATGATAGATAGGAAATACATTCCCAACAACAGAACTGTGGCTAGTGGAAACACTGTGGCTAGTAGCCATTAGTCACACTGGCTGGTGTGAAAAATTATTGTCAAGCCCTGTTCATATGTAAGTGTACACATGCACACACCACAGCGAGCCGGCCACAGACAGTACCCCATCCTACTGATGGTGATAATACAGTACTGGATTTAAATTCCTTAGATAGAACCATGCAGTGGTCTAAGCAGACTGGACGTCAGAGGCAGATCATAGAACGCTCATTACAACCATCAGAGACTTGAGACTTGAGACTTGACTTGGACTTGCAAAAAATGACTTGTGTGCATCTCTGGTATATAAAGTCACTTTTTACCAGGCTCTATTTAACTTCAGTAAAATAGCTCATACCCTATGATTGACAGGCAGCCAGTCCAGGGTGAACCCCGTCTCTCGCCAAATGACAGCTTGAAATGACTCCAACCTCTCCGTAACCCCAAATGGGACAAGCAGCATACAGTAGGTAATAGATAGATAGATGAAAAATAGATCTAGTCTTTTCATTATTATTATTTCAGCAGGGAGGACTCAGTGAGGCTGAGGTCTCTTTTCCAGGACTGCCCTGCAGCAACATAGTAAAAGACAGAATAAGAAAAAACTTTTATAGCACACTCTTATAATTACAGATACATTCAAAAACACATTCCAAAACTCTTAAGTTTATGCTTTACTCAATAAGTCACATTTCAAACTAGTTGCAGTCACTTTCCTTACATCATTTAACACAACCTCTTTTAAAACAGTCTTACCTTATTTAGTTCTAACATTAGTATTTCTAAAGTGATTCAGGTTTTAGATCTGGTTTAAAGACTTTTAAGGCTTAATGGTGATACACAACAAAGACATATATACCACTGGTGGACTCAGAGAGGCGGCAGGGAAGGCGATCTCCCCCTTCGTACCATAGCATTTGAAAAAATGCTTCAAAAGTTCCCTTTTGGCTGCCTTCTTGGTATTTAACCACGATGAGGGCACCAAATAAGTCGACAGAATTTGACCGTGACCTCGCTGGTGCATCTTAGGTAGACAAAACCTAACAAAGTGACCTCTTTGGTGCCCTCTAAATTAACAAAGTTTGACAAAATGCTCAATTTAGTGCCCTCTGAAACAGTGGTTCCCAACCTGTTTTCCATGAAGCCTCCTACAAAATGGTCCAGAACACAGGTGTTATTACCAAAAGATATGTTTATGACCCATTCATATGGGTTTGGTCATGATTTTGGATAGCTGAGCGAAGCTAATTTTAACAGCCCTAGAGCAGACAGGCCCACACGCCCCCCTAAAATCTTTGTGACCCCTCCCAAGGGGATCCCAGACCCCAGGTTGGGAGCCAAGGCTCTAAATGGTCAAAGACTGACAAAACACCCTCTTTGGTACCCTGCTTCTAGACAAAATAAGGCAACCTGCCCTCTATGGTGGCCTGTAGTTGCCCTCTAAATAGAAAATTTTGATGAAGTGCCCTCTTTGGTGCCCTGTAAGTAGAAAACAGTTGACTAAGTCCCTTCTAGGGTAACTTCTAGATGGACACAAAGTGCCTTCTTTGTTGCCCTCTAATGGAGAAATGTGTGCCCTCTTTGCCACATGTATCTTTGTAAAATGTACAATTTATTGTTTAAAAATTCCTCATCTATTCTACTACAGTGGTGTAAAAAAATGAAAAATGCTTAATCTTAGCCCTCTGAGCCCCAAGCTTTTTTTTTTTTTTTTTTTTACTATTTTGTCTCGCTTGGACTTTTTGTCTTAAAAAGGTTGTAAAACTTCAACCATGTGGTGCACAGTCAAGCTCTAAACACCCTTTTTTACAGGACAACATGAGCTTTAAGATTATGTGTGCTACAGCATTGTCATTTGAATTTTTAAAAATGTTATAAGTCTCTAAAGACGTTAAAGAAATGTAAACTAAAACACAAAGATTTTCATCTGTGACACACAGTAAACAATTTTATGTACAAATCTGCTGTTCTATCTCTTGGGAAGCATACAGTGGAAAAATAATCATTCTGTGTCAAAAAGTAACTTATTGACATACACGATTTTGCCAAAAGTATTCACTCTCCCATCTAAATAATTGAAAGCAGGTGTTCCAATCACTTCCATGGCCACAGGTGTATAAAATCAAGCACCTAGGCATGCAGACTGTTTCTACAAACATTTGTACAAGAATGTGTCGCTCTCAGGAGCTCAGTGAATTCCAGCATGGTGCTGTGATAGGATGCCACCTGTGCAACAAGTCCAGACGGGAAATTTCCTTGCTCCAAAATATTCCGTAGTCAACTGTCAGTGGTATTATAACAAAGTGGAAGTGATTGGGAACAACAGCAACTCAGCCACAAAGTGGTAGGCCACGTAAAATAACAGAGTGGAGTCAGCGGATGCTGAGACGCATAAAGCGCAGAGGTCGCCAACTTTCTGCAGAGTCAATTGCTACAGACCTCCAAACTTCATGTGGCCTTCAGATTAGCTGAAGAACAGTGCGTAGAGAGCTTCATGGAATGGGTTTCCATGGCCGAGCAGCTGCATCCAAGCCATACATCACCAAGTGCAATGCAAGCGTCAGATGCAGTGGTGTAGAGCTCACCGCCACTGGACTCTAGAGCAGTGGAGACGCGTTCCCTGGAGGGACCAATCGTGCTTCTCCATATGGCAATCTGATGGACAAGTCTGGGTTTGGCGGTTGCCAGGAGAACGGTACTTGTCTGACTGCATTGTCCCAGGTGTAAAGTTTGGTGGAGGGGGGATTATGGTGAGGGGTTGTTTTTCAGGAGCTGGGCTTGGCCCCTTATTTCCAGTGAAAGGAACTCTGAATGCTTCAGCATACCAAGAGATTTTGGACAATTCCATGCTCCCAACTTTCCCAACATGACTGTGCACCAGTTCACAAAGCAAGGTCCATGAAGACATGGATGAGAGAGTTTGGTGTGGATGAACTTGACTGGACTGCGCAGAGTCCTGACCTCAACCCAACAGAGAACCTTTGGGATGAATTAGAGCAGAGACTGAGAGCCAGGCCTTCTCGTCCAACATCAGTGTATGACCTCACAAATGCGCTTCTGAAAGAATGGTCAAAAATTCCCATAAACACACTCCCAAATCTTGTGGAAAGCCTTCCCAGAAGAGTTGAAGTTGTTATAGCTACAAAGGGTGGACCAACGTCATATTAAACCCTATGGATTAAGAATGGGATGTCACTTAAGTTCATATGTGAGTCAAGGCAGGTGACCAAATACTTTTGGCAATATAGTGTATTTACAAAAAATCCTTGCACTTTTTTTGTATTCGCTGTATTTGTGCTGTAATTCAATGCTGTCCTGTCTGCAGTGACATGGAAGGTCACATCACAGGCTCTCTGTCTCTCTTTCTCTCCATTTTGAGCTATTTGGGACTTATCCTCTAGGATATACATGTGCAGTTGACAAAATATGAGGCAACGAGAGAAAAGCCTGCCATTGGTTGTCACACCTCAAGTGATGTCCACTGTGGGAAATACTGTGGCTAATGCTAAGCTAGCATCAAAAAATGATCAGAAAGTCACGCAAGTTCCATGCTCTTTAACGGGGCTTTGATGGCATGGATAGAGTCATTAGAGCGGCAAAAGTGAGGTCTTCCACAGGAAAACACCTAGAAGGCTAAGATTTATGGTTCAAAAGTTACTGAACTTTTTATAACCTTTGTCTCTTCTTGTACGAAATTAATGTCAGTCTCAGAGGGTTAACCAGAGTTTCTTAGAATTTCCCTATAAATGTGTCACAACTTTAGTGCGCTGGTGCCCTTGCATGCAGCAGGTGCCCATTTTAATCATTTTCACCCCTACCCCTCAAACACCTGGGGTCCGCCCCTGGGACATACTGTACAGGACTCTGAAGTAGTTTTCCTCATTATTTTTGGTATGCCTTCAAAATGTTCCTGAAAGACTGTTTCACATAGACGCAATACCGGTGTCGTGGGTGGCTGTGGCTCAGCTGGTAGAGACGTTTGTCATTAATTGAAGGACTTCTGATTCAGTCATTCCTTCTGCTGTCCACTGACTCAGACAGCAAGCATAAAAACCTCCCTGATGTCAGCGGCCAGCATGAATAAAATGAGGCTACTTGCAGCATAACACCTGAAAGCTGAAGGTCAGCAACTCTGCAGCTCACCATTGCTGGCAGGTTAAGAAGTAAGAACAGAGATAAAGTCACTTTTTAATCCAGGGAGTTAAAAATAAACTCTTGAGCTCACCTGGTAGAATGCACACATCACTTTGTAATGAGTGTCCTTCATGTCCTACCCTCCCTGTCTCACTTTGTCCCCCTCATTCTACCGCTGGCTCCTCCAGGAAAGCTGGAAATGAATAAAATATCACACATCTGTTATAAGAGACAAGGAACTGAGGAAATCAACAAGTCTCACTTGAAAACATGCATTCAGCAGAAGTTTTGAGCTGCAGATGAGCCAGTTTAAGGGAGCACACAACAAAAAGCAGAATTACAAACAGTTAACGAGAAATAATGGCTCGGTCCTGATGTGACAGATTGATGACAGTGTCAAAGAAATCTTCCCCGCACAGACAACAAGTTCGACTGCAGATGGATGGTTACCACGGATCGCCTGCCTGCGCTCTTTAATGAAGTGCCGAGGTTCATTTTCAACCCTGCAAAATATCTCATGCCCTTCAGAATGCGGCTTTTGAACGCTCTCAATCTGCAGCCGGGTTGTCTGTCACGCTGACAGACGCCAGGGCTCGTGGGAGTCACATGGAGCGGGAGTGATAGTCCTCGCTGTAGTGGCATGAATGAACCCTGTAACACGTGAAGGGTTCTCACTCTCAAGGGACATTAACACCTCTCCAAAAATGGTTCCTCTCTGACTGAAGAGCTGCTGACATGGAGGTTAAACTCACCCTGTTGGTGTTTAGAATGATTGTGTGGCTACAGTCACATGTCAACAGCTTTATAAAGGGAACCCAGGTCCCTGAATGTATCACTAAAAACTCCAAAGAAATGCATGTTTTGAGCAATAATGGCCAATTTTTTCAAATTTTCAACTGTAAAAATCACTGGAGGATTCAGAGGGGGGCAGGAGGGTGATTGCCCCACCTTGTGCTCTAATGTTTAAAGAAGCGCCACCAAAGTCCCCTTTTAAATGCCCCATATAATGCATCTATCATGATCAAGTGCTGTACCAGGTGCTTTCTTAGTGGAAAAAAGATGATAAAGGGCCCTCTAGGTTGCCCTTTCAGTTGACCAAATGGGATAAGCTGCCCAATATGTTGCCCTTCAGTGAACAAAACATGATAGTGCCCTCAAGGTTGCTCTTTGGTATGACAAAACATAATAAAGTACCACCTATGTTGCCATTCCAGGATACAAAACATAACAAAGTGGCCCCTAGGTTGCCCTTCTGGTGAACCAAATGTGATAAAGTTTCTTCTTCATTGTGCTTTCAATATATAAAAAGGGATAAAGTTCGCCCTATGTTGCCCTCTTAAGTGGACAGAACATGTTAGTGCCATTTCAGGTGGACTTCCTGTAAACCATGTAACAATATTATAAGATGCCCTCTAGATTGCCCCCCCCCCAGTTGACCAAATATGATAACGTGTGATAATTTTTCACCCCTGCCCCTCAAAAATCCTTGTAAACATGCATCATGTTGAAAAAATAGAGAATTAAAATGCATGGTGCTGTTGCTCCATGCAGTGGACAACAGTAGCTACCACTGTCCTAAGCTCTTTTTACCCTCAAGTTTAAGGTCAGGGGTCAAAGGCCAGGAATTTTGGGCAGTGTGCTTATCCCTTGCCTGTTACTGCAATATCACAAGAATGCATAGATGAACTTTATCAGACTTTGCTCAACTATCTGCTCATTAGGTTCATGTTTATCACGTGCTTGTTATTTCATATTTCAAATTTTTCACATACTCTAAATAGCTTTGTCATCCAAAGTTCTTAGAAAAACATGCACACACCACAAAAAACTAGATTCCTACCAGTCACACTACCAATAACAACCAAAATGGCCTGTCTTCTTGACCTACTGCCATACTTTTACTGTTTGGCAACTGTCAACCTAAGGGAGGTTTTAACCACCTGGAAATAGTTCTAGGTTTCTCCCTGAAATCCAGACGTAAATCAGAACAATGTAATATTCCTGATCCATGAGTGGTGAATGTATCTACTAAGGTTGCTCTTTATATGTTGCAGGTTTCTTTTCTTCTCTTTGCTTGACAATGTGATTGCATGTTTCTAAACTCCAGAGTTATAAAAATAAACTTTAACTTTTTTTTCCTGCCAATTTAGAAAAGGTGAAAAAATCTGTGAAGTTGACTTGTAGAAATTGAAGGCAAGCAGGCAGAAGATTTGCTTTCTAACATAGCACTTACTGGTACCTATAAAGGTAACAGCTCATCATTACACCTTCTGCTTGAGTGCAAGTGTAAAATTGGCTGGGCTTCTTTCTTCCTGTTACTTGAATGTGACAGTGAGACGCTAAGTTCAGTGTGATTTCAGTCACCATTATCGCCACAAGAAGCTCCTCTAAGTAGCTGTTTTTAGAGATCAGTTGTCCCGCTTGAGAAAAGGGAAAAATGAAGCCAGAAAAATCTTCCCTTTCTCACCTTTAGCAACAACAGGTTTCAGGGACAGCTCAGCAGGTGGGTTGAGATGAATTTCAGTCCAACCCTGATGCTTCTTGGTGCTTTTCCACCTGGCCTCAAACATCAGAGAGAGATCTTCCAAAAGGGCACAAAGCGATAAAATATAAATGTAAACACCAGCTGTAGTCAGATGAGATTGATCCAGTTCCAGATGGGAGTCTCATTTCTAATTATGTGTTGAAGTTAACATGTTCTGTCTTTAGAAGAAAGAACTGCATGTGTGAAAGCAAATCTGTATCAGCTGCACCAGACATTAAATTGTATTAACCTGCCAGCCCTCATTATAATGTCAGACTGATCAATCTGATCTATGCTGGGAATTGCCAAAACCTGTTTTATCGGCTTTCCTCCATCGTTGTGAGAAATGTACTGATGAAACCAAAAAATATGATAATTGTGTAGCAAATACATCCGATTGGATGCAGTTTTTAATGAACACAGTCCTTATTTCAAAATAAGTATTCATGGTATGATTTGATATGATATGATATGGTCTAGTATTGTATGGTTTGTTATGGTATGGTATGGTGTGGTATGGAATGGTATGGTTCAGTCTGGTCTGGTCTGGTCTGGTCTGGTCTGGTATGGTCTAGTCTAATCTAGTCTGGTCTAGTATTGTATGGTTTGTTATGGTATGGTATGGTATGGTATGGAATGGTATGGTTCAATCTGGTCTGGTCTGGTATGATATGGTCTAGTCTCGTCTAGTCTCATATGGTATGGTATGGTATGGTCTGGTCTGGTCTGGTCTGGTCCAATCCGGTCCCGTTCAGTATGGTATTGTATGGTCTAGTTTAATTTAGTCTGGTCTAGTATTGTATGGTATGGTTTGATACGGTATGGTCTGGTCTGGTCTGGTCCGTTATGGTATGGTATAGTATAATATATGGTATGGTATCAAATGGTCTGATCTGATCTGGTTTGGTCTGGTCTGGTCTGGTATGGTTTGGTCTGGTTTGGTATTGTATGATCTGGTCTGGTCCGGTATGGTAGAGTTTGGTGTAGGATGGTATAGAATCATATACGGTATGGTATCAAATGGTCTGATCTGGTCTGGTCTGGTCTGGTCTGGTCTGGTCTGGTATGAGATCCCCTCCAGATATTCGAGCTCCTCCGCCTATCCTTAAGGCTGAGCCCAGGCACCCCACCCACCCAGCTTTGTGTGTTGGAGAAGATGGAACCTGTTTTATGTCCAAGGAGGACAGTAGAGAAATAAAATCAGTTGCCTGGGCCATCATCAGGGCTGTCTTAGAGTAACATGTCCTGTTCCTTGATAGCTATTTGGTAGTGGGATTTGTGTCTTTGGAGTGTTGTATGAAAGCAGCAGCAACCTCTGACTTCCATCAATATTGGATTTTTCTCTGTTTGTGCTCTTAACTTTCGCCTACTCTTACATCTTTAGCCGCTTGCTCAAACTTCCTGTGCTTGTGCCCAAACCATTATCCTTGCATTCCATTGCTTTTGCTTGCTGTGGAGTTGAAACTCTCTTTTCTCTGCATGCCTGTACAGAAAACATTCTCCGTGCATTTGAAACATTTTTCTGCTCCTGGATTTTTGATGAACTGCTTGATAGGAAACAGGTACAGGATGACCAGTGCTTTTCTCCAGGAGACATTTGCTCTGACTTTGCAAAGAGAGTCTTCATGTGTTGCATGTATAAGCAATTAAAAAGTTAGCAATGCTAACTCTAGCACAAGGTTGGCATTGCCTGCCATTGCACAGTTAAAAGTGACATCAGTGCAGTTTGAGGCTGTTAAACCTTTTTCTAAAAATCTTCAGTTTACCAAAAGGTGCATTTCAAGTTACCCAAACATTGTTTGCATGTGCAGTGTGAGAGAAAAACCTGTACGTGGGTCTAAACAACATTTAGCTCAGGTAATATTAGAATCTGTTCTATCCTTTAACAGCAGCATCTGACTTTGAGGATGACAACCTCTACATGTTTCTATCTTTAAAGCATTCAAACTTGCCTGTTTTATACTCTAAAGATAGACTTTCAGGGTCATATTTTCCTTTTGAGCCTAGCACAGGGATCGTTTCATATCCTGATATTAACCTTGTTGGTATTCTAAGCTCACATAAAGCCGAGTATCATGGGAATTAAACTCTTCACATCACTCTTGTTTTTACCCTTGTGTAGCTACAAACAGCTCTCTTTGTTTGTGGATAACTGATGTGTGAATGCTTTTGTGTTTCAGTGCTTCTGCCTTTCAAATCCACACCATCCTTTTCCACACTGAGGTAAAACTGATGTTGATTTATGGGAATGCAATCCTACCAACAGTGTTTTTCTATTTAAATGAACAACAATGAATGGGAAGTGTAGTTGGTGCATACTCTGCAAATCTCAGCTGAATAATTAAACAATTACAGATGGTTAAACAAAGTTTGTACTGTTAATTATCTTAGATTTATGGACTTTGAGTTCTAGAAATACTGAGACTTAAATATGAGACAAGACTCTCCTACCTACTGTCTCCAGCTCTATGAATACACTTTCTCGGTGTGGAGGAACACTGTCATAGACCTGCATAATTTCAGACACTCAAGAGACACTGAAAACAATGTGCACACATATTTAAGCTTTTTCTGCTAAGTAATGATCTCCATTATTCAGTCAGATTGCACTTACATGCTCTGACAGCCGAGACAGATGTGGATATGAAACGCCAGAGCTGCATGGCTGCATCCACCAAAAATCAAAAATCTGATGAACAACCAGCTGTTTACCCATTCTGACTTGGGGAATTCAAATATCACAATGTTGTGGTGAAAAAAAGGAGTGTATGTATGTGTGGAGGCAGGAAGTGTGTGAGCTGAAAGTTTGGCAGGCTGAGGAGGAGGAGGAGGAGAGGGTAGAGAGAAATCGTAAATAGAGGACGGAGATGACAGGAGACAGAGGCAGAGATAACCATGGTGATGAGGATGGTGATGATGGTGGTGATTTTGCTGTCTGCTTGCAAATCATTCTGCAGTTTCCAGCCATCAGATTATAATACAATGAAGAACAGTGACACATTCAGCTCAGCACAACTCAGCGGAATTCATAACACTGACATTAGGTTTAAACTTACCAGCATAAATGCTTCACTTTCAGAAACTGGTAGACAGTTTCCCCACTAAGAGTCCTACAATCCAGGACTACTAAGAGACAGTCTTAACGAACCATGGTTGTGCATATACATACCTGTGCAGAGGACATTTTTATTATAAGGTCAAGCACTGATGTTCGACAAGAAGGCCTGGTTTGCAATCTCCATTCCAGCTCATCCCAAAAGTGCCCAAAGGCTGTTGATGTCAGGGCTTTGTGTCTTTATAGTCCCTGCTTTGTGCACTGAGGCACAATCATGTTGAATAGAAAAGGGTCTTCCCCAAACTGTTGCCACAAAGCTGGAAGCAAAGCATTGTCCAAAGTGTCTTGGTATGCTAAAGCATTAAGATTGTCCTTCCTAGTCCTATTTGATTGTCCTAAACCCTGAAAAACAGCCCCATACCATAATCCAGCCTCCACCAAACCCCACAGTTGACACAATGCAGGTAATACTCTCCCCATGATTTTGTGTCAGTGTCCTAGAGGGCTTTACTTGATATGAATCATATTAACGTGGTGTTCCTGATATCTGAGCATGCAGGCTAAAGTCAGAGTCTTTCTGTCCTTAGTCCTCCCGGTCTTACAGTACTCTTGTGAGGCCTGGATGCTGACTGATGACTGGAGGCACCAGCTGGACTCCTTTGTGACAACTTTTCTTTGTCGCATTTTTGGTATCGTTGGCATGAGTGTGTGTCTAAAGTAGATGTAATCAGGAGAGCGCGGGTGGGAAGGATCAACTGCTTGATACGGGAATGGCGGTTGCATGTTTAAGGGCACCTGACATGTCCAAGGGTGCCCAGGACTGTGGACGGTGGGCTGGTCCAGACAACAGTGGCAGTCGCAAGTGTCATGGAGGGGTCAGCAGGTAAGATACCTGGAGAGATGGGCAGGCCTTAACAATGGCCATCAGGAGGCCAGAGCAGTACAGGACAGAGGTTGACACAGCATCAGACCCTGAAGTCTGGATAAATATTTGAATATAAGTAGGGCTGTAAGCATTGATGCATTAATTGATGACGAGTTAAAGCTCTAACATAAATGCATTTATTTTTAGACTTAATAATAATGCACTATTCTCTCCTCTAACCACATCACAAGCTACCATAATAGAGCAGCTGTTGGATGCAACTCACCTTTAGCATCTGTAGTAAGCTCTTTAATTGATGTTTAGCTGATGTTGTTACCTACAAGAGCATCCTAACACAAATTGTAGGCAATTAATTGCATGCTAATGAAAATGTTTGGTAAAATTAGATCAGGTTGGTAGTTGAGGCCTTTGTCTTTGATGAACTTTTGTGGCTTTCTGTGATTGAAAAACAAAAAATCTCATGGGCAAATTGGAGATTTATTTTGAATGTATCATTTTTCAACTTATAAGAATACAAAATGATATAGCAAATCTTAAAATGGCTGGAAAATCAATTCAAATAAACACACAAGCTCTGGACAAATATAAGGACAAGAAAACAAACATGATTCTGAGAGAAATGCAACTGATTCAGATAAATATGGACAACCGCCTTTGTTTCTATTAGAATAAAAGCATGCATCCAAACAGGGGGTGACATACTTTTAGCTGAAGGTGATTCCGATTACAAAGTAAAAGTCTAAGAAAAGTTTAGGGGGCAAAAATGTTGATGTAATTGTTGACCTTAATCAGGTTACTTGCACTGAAAGAGCAACTAGACTGAAGCTCCTGAAAAGAGTGAATGCTGTCACAATAAACAGGAATCAGTGGACTTCAGTCATTTTGTACATGCGCACCTGCATGATTCCTAATGTGCACCAGTGTTAAACTGTGTATTTGACAGAATAAGCCTGTTGCAGCCATGTTTGTCGATTATTTTGATGAAACATGATTTGAATTTTTTTATTTAACAATTATCACATTGGTAAGAATTGTTCCATGTCATCTAGTATAGTCATATAGTTTTAAATTGAAAATAATACATTTTAAAAATGCAATTAAAACTGAGATTTATTCATGATTAACAGGTGAAATTCAGCCTTCAATGTGTTTCAAAAATTGGTTGTACAGCAGCCCTGATTGTAAGATATTACAGAATAATACAGAAATGTGGCATAAATTGCTTGTAGTATCAAATATCTTCCAGTAAAATATTCTTAGGTTTACCAAAATAAGACATTACATCTTAATTCAAAAGAAAATGAGTAAAAGCTATGAGTTTGTGGTTCAGTCACATGGTTTCAGGTAAAATCCAGTCACACCCTGACTTAAACGATTAGAGCTGCTTCATTCTCTGGACATGCATAAGAAGAAGACCAGATGGGTTTAAGGAGGATTAAACGCTTTCAGACGACTGAGACACAAAATGCATTGTAAGTGAAAAAGTAAAAACACACAAGTGTGGACTGCCAGAGAGGGTTTAAGGAGACTGGACAGCCAGGAAATCTAAGAACATGAACTAGAACGGAAGAGAACAGGCTTTTGTATTTCCTGTTTTATTTGTATTTTAATTTCACCGTGTAATTTGCTCTGGATTGCAATATCAAAAATAGAAGTAATGCAGAATATAGGACAGAAACCATGGAGAATAATGAAGCTGTTTTCATTAGCTGTTAATCGTAATGTTGCTTATTTTCTACCCAGATGATAACGCCTCGTATTAAAACCCAGTGAGACAGAACAGAAGAGAGACGAGGGTGAGACAAGGAAACAAGGACAGGAGACGGTGTGGAGATGGAGGAAGGAGGAGAAAATGATAAGACAAAAAGGAGACAGTGGAGTCAGAAGAAGCTCGGTCCCTCTGGGGGACCGACTGCTCATCTGGAGAGGAGGAGTGTCACACGGCCTGCTCTCTCTGTCTCACTATTTTAATAACCGACGACGGTCATCGTCAACAGGCAGAACCTCTCCAGACAAGCAGAAAAGCAGTCTTTACTTCTCCCTCTGTGCTTTGTAGAGCCTCAAAAATCCTGACACTTGGCGCTTTTACAGACATTTTCAACTCTCAAATGACTTTTTATTCCTCCACACTCGCTGTAGTGAAGACAGGAGACATTATGTTTTGGGTTTTCCATCAGCCTGCTTATCTACAAGTCGATCTGAATGTCTTTTCCAGGGCGTTTTTTGTGAATATGATATGTAGAGATGGCTTTTTGCTCCCTTTGTGAGGTTAGTCTCATTCACAGGAGGTCCCAGTACACAACAAGGCCAATACTCACCAACTGCTTGAAAGCTTATACAACAAAACACGATTCATATGGATATCAGAGATCAGCTGATCTCACTTACAGGTGACTTTTTCTTGTCTTACAACTGTACTCTCACTGTCCAGTAACAATACATCTCCGTTAGGCTCAGCAGTTACTCTGGTGTCTGTTAATTCAACAGAAATCCTTCACACAGGGGCAAAATTTCACTTAAATGTGTATTATTTTTGTTGAAGATTCATTAAATGATCATTTAGCACTTCAACCTACCGTGCTAACAGCTGACTTCAATATTTATCAAGTGCAAACCGTTAAAATCATCTTAAAATAAAGCTGAGAAACATGTTACAGAGCTCGCTCTCAGGTTTGCCAGTGTTTACATATCTACCACTGACTCAGCTTACAGGAGAGATGAAATCAGATCGTTTTGGGATCTGGAGATTGCATCACAGGAACCAGTAATTAAATTAAGTATAATTTCAGTTGTTGTGAGGTGCTAAGGACAGTTTGTCTAAGGGTCAAAGCGCATGATTATTTCAGGTTCTGATGATTAAAAGTGGCATTTCAGCTTCTGGTTTTGCCTCAGTTGCATGTTTTAATAAGATTCCCTGCCTTTCTCTCTTGCCTTCACACCTTCCCTCGCCAACATGACTGCTTGTCACCTACCCATCTGTCGAGTTTCCTCGCCTGTTATTAGCCCGCGGTCCATCCTCCTCTATCTCTAACTCTCACTAACAGTCTTTTTTTAGTCTAACCATCGTGTATAAAAGATTTTCTACCTGTTTCTTATTTTATTCTTTCTCATGGTGTCTCACTCTTGCTCTCTCCTTCCTATTTTGTTTTTAAATTGAACAAGCTTCTTTGATACAGTATGTCTCAAAGACTGATGTTTTCAAATAGAAGAGAAGAGACACTTATTAACATTTGCACAGGTGGAGCACTGGGTTGCATCAGCTGTGTTTAACCTATTTTGACCTTATGTAGGACTTTAGAAAGAAAACATGTTCTCATTATCCCACAGGCTGCCCACATAAAGAACAAATAAACACCACAGTCTATGATGTAGTCAGTTACACTGCAAAAATGTTGACCAGTCACTGGCTTGATCTGGGAGCTCTCCATGGTGCTGATTCTCATTCTTCATTATTACACAGTTTGGGATTTTATTATCAGTTTTGTAAAAAAACCCAACATGCCAACTCAGCTCAGATTTTTAGACAGCTGTACTATGAGGATAGGCCAAAGCTTTAATTTGAGCTCTAATTATTTGAAGTTTAAACTGGTTGTAGAGCAGAGGAGCTAAGTTTACATTTCTTGTTAATATGCAGTGGAGCAGTGGTTCCAAACCTTTTTTCCCTAGGGCCCCTGTTAAAGTTAATGATGTGACTTGAGAGTCTCTCCTGTACCAATCAGCATTAAACTTAACACTGACTTAACTAGCCATCTTGCCAGCACTGACATTAACATTAGCTGTTAACACAGTCTGCTGTAAGAGGCAAACAGACCTGCTGATGGTAGAATCTACCCGTCTGATTATGGAAGTTATTTTACAAAAATTGGACAATAAATCTTAAGACTTTTATTTTTTTTGCCATTTTTTGGCACCACTTCTGTATGTACATTTGATTTTAAGTAGCTCTGCTTCCTAAACTATAGCTGTGGTGTCATGGAGTTGTACTGATTAGATTTGCTGCCTGGGTTATAATTTGGATAAAAAATATCTGATTTTGCTCCTGTGCATCAGTTTAAGGCATATAGGGTGCTAAGTATTTACGGCAGTCCCAACGTGCCACCACCCATGGCTGATGGTGGTGTTGGTAGGGTGGGGGGGTCATCATTCGGGAGCGTAAGGTCAGGCTCGATGGCATCTCTTTTGTCCGGGCATTTTCAACGGCTGGTTTTATGCCTGTAGATAACCAATGGTTTTTAAACCCTGGGACATCCATATGACCAGGGGTTCGTAGCGACGCTTCTACCTGCCTGGACTGTACACTAGACCAGTGTTTCTTGACCTGGGGGTCAAGACCCCCCTTGGGAGTCACCAGATGTCTTCAAAAAACTAAGAACATTTTTTAAATGATTTCAACTTGTATCTTGTACCCATTTTAATGAAAATATGTGCATAAAATGTGTTGAATGTGAAATTAAAACATGGTCATTTGGTGAGATTTATGCTGTAGCTCTGGTGCCAGCTAACAGATTCCTTATTTTGGAGCTGAAAAGTGTGTCAAACCATTACTTGGTTCTAACGTTGAAAGTATTTATTTGTGCCACTTTTAACCACTTTTCCCACCCATTCTTGCTACTATTATTTACCAGTTTTCATCAATTTGCACCCATTGTTGCCTCTTTTTACCATTTTTTTCCACTTTACACCAACTTTGCCAAATTGTTTTCATAACTTTTTACCACCAACCTTTTTAACTTTAAAAGTATTTTTGCCACTTTTTACCCAATTTTCTACCCATTTTTTCCACTTTTTAGCAATTAATGTCACTTTTAAACAATTTCAACCACTTTTTTCTGCCTGTTCTTGCCTATTTTTAACCAATTCTTGCCAGTTCCTGCCTATTCTTACCTCTGTTGACCCATTATTGCCAACATTATCCCCTTTTCACCACTTTTTACACCATTTCAACCGCATTTCAGTATTTGATATGCCATTTTTCCAATTTAAAGCAATCTCCCCCACTTTTTAATCCATTTTCACCACATTTTCCACCTATATCTGCCCCCTTTAAGCCAATATTGCCACTGTTAATTCCTTTTACCATAGTTTATGCCCGTTTTTGCCACTTTAACCCCTTCTTGCCAATTTTCCCACATTTTTTATCACTTTTAAAACATTTCTTGTATTCTTCAAATCCCATTTCACCACATTTTCTGTCATTTTAACAAATTTTTGCCATTTTTTAAATCCATTTTAGCCATATTAAACCCATTTTAATTCTGTTTTTGAGAAAAGGGATTTGTATTTTTAAGATGGCTATATACTACAGCACAAATGATAAAAAACATACTTATTTCTTTGATAAGAGCCTTTATTATTCAGGTAAAAAAAAAAAAATGATAAAACAAGATTATCACATCTTAATTTTACAATGGACCATGACTTTGGTGACTCCATGGGCCCCCAGTTTGGCTGGGCCCCAGACAGCTCTCCCCTTTATCTCCCCTCATTGGTGGCCTTGTCCTGAATGTGCATGACTGTGTTCAACCCCTGTACTAGGTACAGCTGGGGTCCTCTTTCTGTGACATCTTTATTTTTGGGGTTGCAGGCTGAGAACCACCACCCCAGACTGTGCTTACTTGCCACATGCACCCCTTACTGTGCCTGAAAGTGTGGACTTTGTTTTTTCATCAGATCATTTTCCCATACCTCTGGTATGCAAGGACATCCAGAACACAACCATGTTGTGTCAGTCCCACTTCCCCCCCTGACTGTGCCCTCAGGTGGGCTTACTCCCAACCTCATTTTCCTTCTGTGGGCCCATAATCCCTGGACACCTTAGGTGCCTTGCTTTGAGGTTCATGGGTGAGCTATTAATACAGGAAGACTTTCGAGGTTGCTTTCTCTGAAATTTTCAGGAGTGTCTTCATGAAAAGGGCTTTGTAATGCTCAGAAAGTCTCTTTGTCCCTTTTAAGGCTGGTTTGTCCTCTTACAGTACGGTTCATATCCTATCCTTTTATATTCATTCATACATGAATTCTACAAAGCTTAAACTGTTCTGCTGTTGAAGCTAAAAAGAGAGTAACAGGGTCTCAGCCCTTAACTCACTCCAGCATGTTTCCAGACTGCAGAGCTCTCTGCTCCCCTAAGGGCATCTCCTGCTCCTCTCTCTCTCTGTCCTCCTCTCTCCTGTTGCCTGGCTTCATTTTTCCATCAGCATGTCTGTTGAATGTTGGCGCAGAAAATGTCAGATTGTGAGGAACCAGCACCTTAAAGCTGACATATACAGCTGAAATATGGATGCTGGAGTTGACAGATGTTGCTGTACTGTGTCTCTTCCTCCTTGTCTTTCTCCTCCTGCCTTAAGCACCCAAGAATAACGTCCCCATGAGTGGACTTTAAGTTACATGAGTCGTGTCCTCGACAATCAGCATAAATTCTGGAGATGGTAAGACCCATCGAGAGGGCAGAGTGGGAATGAGTTTTACTAATATGTTCTTGGGGGCTTTTAAAAAGGAGGGTCGACTTTACCGCCTAATTATGCCGAGGCTTCGTTAATGGTTCTGCCCGAGGTAATGGCTGCTCTAATGTTTTATTTCCTCTCATTCGCTCTGACCAATTATGTTTCGAACTTCCAAAATACACGGCTATCCATCCTCCTGTTGATCCACTCATCTTTGTCTCGTTACTGTTTTTGAATCCAATCAAAATAAAATCTAAATGTTACAGCTTTTTTTAATGATCTTTAAAGGTGTGTTTTATTGCAGTTATTTTTGTTTTTTATGCCCTTTTATGAACTTTCTAGGGACCTGTGCTGCTTTTGTCACCTTGTGTGAACTGAAAACAATGGAGATTAATTTGCATAATAAGCACAGATGCCCGCGAGTAAAACAGTTCAACATAAAAGTGCATCTTTGTTCTGGCTTCATTTTGCAGAGCCGCCACTCCTCCTTCTCCTTTCTCTCTCTGCAGATTCAGAGCTTTCTGTGAACTGTTTTCCCATCATGCTGCCTGCAGGCTGAGGTTTCTAACACCGCTCCTGTGTAAGACACCAGGAACAAAACTCTTGTTCCTCACATGGGTGTATTTCAAAGTTCATCCAAAGCTAATTCAGGGCTTCAGGAGTCTGAGTGAGCTGAAATCAAGTGGGTTTCCTCCAAAGTTACAGTGCTTTAGAGTGAAATTCACTTTTATATTCCCTTGCATGGGTTTCTGTGCGAGTCTACAGCTGAGGGGTGGTGGCAAAAAGGGGATGTCGTCAAAAAGAATCTTAAAAAATAACTGCACAAAGATCTGTCGATTTCCTTCACCCTGCTTTTACAGGGCTCATTGTAAGAAAAGCTACAGAGCTCGGTGGCTCTGGTTCTGTAGGTCATATTTACCATTCAAATCCCCCATAGACATATTGCAAAATTATTATAACATGCATGAATCAAGTTGACCTACCTACCTGAATACTCATCACTATAAAACATTTGATTTGGTACAAAAACTGCATTCTGCAACATATGTATATAAGTGGTATTCCTCCCCTTGGATGTCTTATACTTTTACTGGTTTTATAAATCAATCATGGTCAATATAATTTTGTTTTTATGACAAGAAAACCTCTTTGATGTCAAATTGAAAACAGATTTCTAAAAAGTAAACAATAAAAAAGTGCCTTCAAAAATACCCTGGGGATCAAGAGTGGACAGTCCTATTCAAGCCCAGCCACAAATTCTCTTTGGATTGAGGTCTGGGCTTTGATTCAGCCACTCAAGAACATTCACCTTGCTGACTTTAAACATTTCTGTGAAGCTTTCTTTGTATTTCTAACTGGAAAATAAATCCTCTCCCAAGCCGTAGTTCTCTTGCAGACTGAATTATATTGCCCCCCAGAATTGTACTATATTTTGCTGCATTCATTTTACCCTCTACTTTTATAAGTCTTCCGGGGCCATATGCTAAGAAGCTTCCCCACAACATGATGCTGCCACCACCAAGCTTCATGTTGGGGATGGAATGTTTGTGGAGATGTGCAGATATAGCACCTTGTATGATGGCCAAAAAAAAAAAAAAAAACAGCTCCATTTTGGTCTCATCAGACAAATGAACTTTGTCCCACTTGACCATGGAGTCTCCCACCTGAACTTGGGTGAAATCTAGTCAAGATTTAATCTAAATTTTCATTAACAGTGTCTTTCCCTTTGCCACTCTCCCATAAAGCTTTGTCTGGTGAAGAACCCGGCCAACATTTGTTGTCTGCAGAGTCTCTCCCATCTCAGCTGCTGAAGTTTAAAACTCCTTTAGAGTAGTCATAGGTGTCTTGGTGGTCTCTCTCACTAGTCTCTTTCTTGCACGGTCACTCAGTTTGTGAGGACGGCTTGATCTAGGCAGATTTACACATGCGCCATATTCCTTCCATTCCTGGAAATGCTTTTGTATCCATCTCCTGACTTATACTTTTCAGTTACCTTTCCTCTCAGTGCTTGGAGTGTTATTTTGTCTTTATGGTGTAATGGTAGCTAGGAATACTGATTAACCAATGACAGGACCTTCTAGACACGGCTGTCTCTATACTATGACCACTTGAGACACATTCACTGCACTCAGGTGATCCTCATTTAACTAATTATGAGACTACTAGCACAAATTGGCTGGACCTCTGTTGAATTAGATCCATCACTTTAAAGGGGGTGAATATTTATAGTCACTTACTATACCTTACATATTTTTATTTAGTTGACATTATGTTGTGGAAATTTGTTTTCACTATGACATTAAAGAGGATTTTTTTTGTCAATAAAGCCAAATTATATTGTCCATGATTGATTTATAAAATCAATCAAAGGGTAAGAGATCCAAGGAGATAAATGCTTTTTATTGACACTGTAACTGCCAGGTAGTAGTTCTAGTTTCTCCTTTAGAAAAAGAGGAATAGATCACTTTTGAAGTAAGTCATTTTAAACGGTTTACTTTAGTGTAGAAATTGCATTATGTTGTTACAAAAACCACGTATTAAGAGTTTTCTATCTGTTTACTTTGTAATGCATTGCACCCAACACTGCCAACTAGAGTGCTTTTAATGCAGGGGTCATCAACTACATTATGACAAGGGCCAGCTTTTCCCTATACAGACACTTTGGAGGCCGATCTCTTAGGAAAAAAAAAAAAAAAAAAAACTAAGGAAATTTTAAAATGGTATCAACATATTTTTGTTTTAATATTTTAATTATCTTTCAAATGTATGTAATTGTTAGGCTCTAACAGTGAGGTCAGTCGTATTTATCACAGCCAACCACAATAGGGCAATTGATAAGTTCGTGTTTAACGGCATTATATTTGCTAATAACGGCTAACAGGTGGTTTTCTGGGAAAAAACAAAAACGGATGAAACATAAAGTCATCTTGATAAAACTGTTTCAATCTCAAATATTTTTGAAGTTGTTTTGATAGCGTTTGGGAGCTTGTTAAAAAAAAAAAAATACCACAACATACCTTTTCCTCTGCACATGTTCTGAATTTGGTGATGCTCCGGGAACTGGATGGAAGGATGTGGGGGGCCTGATATGGCCCCCGTGCTGCTAGTTCATGATCACAGTTTTAATGTGTAAAGATATGTAAAGAGATGTGATAGAGTTAAGTCAAACAATCTTCATAGCTTAATACCCCCATGTAATTGGACCTCTGTCAACAAGTATCTAGGGAGAATTTAATGAATGTATGGGCAACTATGCTGAAGTAGGTGGCAGTATGCACCCTTTTTAACCACTACTTAACATTTGTGGTTGATTATATCACATTACACAATCAACAAATACCATAGTGTTGCCTTTTATTCACATGCTTCGTCGTGTTAAAGTCCGTCAGCTGACATGATATAAACTGTGCCTTTTCTGTCTAAAGTTTCATGGTCCTTGCTCTACCCGTCACTTCATCTTGTCTTTTTCGTTTGTTTCAAAGCCATTCATTTACTAGGTCTGGCACAGGAGCTGGAGAAGTCTTAGAGTGCAAAGCCATATTTTGGGTTGACTAAGGTGTATACAAGCAAAGATTTTGACTTTGATAACAGTTTATTCCATGAATCTTTGCATTAGTTCATGCAGGACATGGTGGTCATACACCCATCCATGATCAGCTGATGGCCAGCCGATCCCAATTATCGCCTCTGAGTTCCCACAGCCAATCACAGCTCTTTCTCTCAACACAGCGGTGCATTTAAATGACGTTCTTCTCTTTAATTGCTGCTTGCACTATTGCTGTTGCACCCTGCTGCTGCCAGCAGAGCATAACCTCCTCCACCCCAGCCTCCTCCTTGATAGCATAAAGCTTGTTGTACCCTCACTTTGAGATTCATGCTTCTACGTATCGATTGCTTTTGAACTTATTGTGTTTTATTCCGTACGCATTATCATACTGTATCTATCCATGTGGGAGTTCAGAATTCAGAACTGAACTGTTAAATGTTTATTTCTACAGTAATAAATCAGACTGTTCAGCTTCATGCATCTTCATTTTCTTAGCAGCATAAGTGACTAACCTAGGTAATAATTTAAATCTGACCTCTTTAAAAGTTTCTTCATGTCCTTGGATAAATTAAGTTATTTTCTAACAGGAAATCAGCCCAAACATTTCAGAACACCAGACGTTTCTGTTATAGATTGGTTTATTGACAGATTGATGCATCCAATCATGTGTAAGTGCAGCCAGTTGTATGGTTATTTGTCTCCCAGTATGTTATTCAATCATTCAGTCATTCTCCATCAATCCCTCCCTCACCCTTCCTCCCCTCTCTCTCTCCCATTCATACACAAATCTCCTCCTTCCACATCTCCATCTCTGTCATTTTTCATCCTTCCTTCTCTCATATTTAATCAGGTCCTTCTTCTCTTTAGACACTCTCTTTCCATCTACCTCCCCATTCTCTCTGCCCATCCTTACCCGTCTCTGCTCCTCCGGGGAGCCGCGGCCACAAAGACATTTGATGCATCGCTTTGCATGTAAATTGGATAATTGGATTCGGACACAGAATGCGCGGTCTCGGTCAGTTAGAAAAGAAAGAAAGGAAGGAGAGGAGATGGAATCAAGGGAACAGGAGGAGCAAGCTAGAGTGATGGAAGTATCAAAAGAGACAGCTCAAAGATTTGTGGACAATTACAGCCTAGCAGAGGCATGAGAAAACACACTGACACTCACAGGTGCAGAAGCAAGAACAAGCCAGGACTACAGACCTGATTCAGAGATGAAGATACAGATCTATTTGTACATGTTTCAATGTAATAACAGGGAAATACTCGCTGCAAATGTTACATTTTTTTATATCATACTTGATGCTAAAAGGAGCCTACCATCAACAGCATCAGTGATATTTTAAATGGTTTTAACAGGTTGAATTATCCTCATACAAACTTGCAAAATTACTGTCTTTGTTTTTTTATGTTTTTACTGAATCCAAGTTTACTAAAGAAAACAGATAAACAACACCATCATCTGCATACAGAGCTACATAACAGTGTGATATCAACCAGTGATAACAGACTATGACATACATTTGGCTGTATCATTGACAATATAATCATTCTCCCATGTTTGCCAGCTTTGCCAAGTGCAGAAAGTCATAACTCAAGTTGTTTAGTGTGCAAAGAAGTGAATAAATCATCCAGTGTAAGGCCTGAAAGTTGTCCCTTTCCTTGTTGATCTTCAAACTAGCTTTTTAAGGCTGGAACCTTGCAAACCTTTATCGCTTGGATGTAATAATTTAGCTTCACCAATGTAACAATTTAGCCACAGCCTATAGACATCATGGCAACAGCTGGAAATAAACTTTACAGCAGTGATTCCCATTTTTGTGTACTGGTGACCGCTTTTTTAGAAGACACAAGTCATCAAAACTCGACAACTTCCTTTTCAATGTGTTATTTCTAACAAGTCTGTCTTCTGCTCCATCCTCAGCTGGTTGGCTGAGCTGATGGCAGGTGGTAGCTTGGATGACAGTATTTCCAAACTCAGCCTGGTCTTGTCCTCGGCCTTTTTGTTTTACAAGCCTGGAAAAAGCCACCTCAACTTTGTCACTAAGGCTTTCTTCTCACGTTCGGCCCTTTGGGCCCTTACTAGCTGTCTGGTATGGAAAAAATTGTGTTTCATTTTTATCGGCAAAGAATTTATAAAGGTGACTGTCACTCTACCGCCATCCAGTGGTAGTCTTAAATGAACTGCATTTTAGTTTTAGCCCCATTTTAGTCATTTCTACCCTTTTTAGTTTTAGTCTAGTTTTAGTCAACGAAAACTAAAAACATTTTAGTCTAGTTTTGGTCCATAAAAAGTCCTCACATTTTAGTCTTTACTTTTAGACCAAGCATTTATTTTCTTGCTTAAATCTGGTACCAAATCATGATAGTGTGTTCTCTGCACTCTGCCAAACCTGGGGTCCCTGCTTTCTACAGCTGAGAGGCAGAATAGCTACTGATGCATTGTTTTTTGAAAGATTTCATGGAAAAAAAGGCTGTCCACTAGTAGTTTTTGTCAAAGTTTTAGCCAATGAAATTGACACTGTTGAAGAAAAAAGAAATGAAAACTCATTTGGTGACCCAGGAAAAAAAAAAAAATCCCATCACCCACCCATGGGACCACTTGCAGGGACTGTAATGGCATGCACTTCAATCTGGAGTTATCCCTCTTTATATAAGAGCCTCCACTCTTCTTGGAGGGCTATCCATAGAATTTCTGAGTGTGTCTGGGGGAATTTGTCACCATTCATCCTGTAGAGCATTTATGAGGTCAGGCACTGATGTTGGATGAGAAGGCAAGGCTTGCAATATCTTGTCCAGTTCACCCCAAAGGTGCCTGATGGAGTTGAGGTCATGGCTCTGCACCCGCCAGTGAAATTATTCCACACCAAACTCAACAAAGAGGTCTTTATAGTCCTTGCTTTGTGCACTTGGGCACAGTCATGTTGGAACAGAAAATGGCCTTTCTCAAACTGTTAGAAGTTGGAAGCATACTGTTGTCTAGAATGTCTTGGTGTGCTGAATCATTAAGATTAGCCTTCACAGGAGATAAGGGAACCCAAACCCTGAGAACAGGCCCATCAGAACGACCCATTGACCTTCAGAGTCCACAACATGTTAATGGGCTTCAGTTTAGATTTTAATTCCCCTTTTTGTTGTTAAATCACTGCCTCATTACAGCGATGTAAATAGAAAACTAACCTTAGCTGTAAAAGCCAGCTTAAAAATTCTGATTGTCTTCACATTTTCTGGATCTGTCTTATTACCTTTAGCCGGCTCCCAACTCTCCGTAGGGGAAGGAGAACACAAAGACACCTTCTGAATGAGGTGTCCCGATAATCACATTACCTGACATGTTATCCAGGTGTAAAGGATCCTGATGTTCTCTTTGATTCACCTGCTCGCTGGAGATCAGGGGTCAAGACTCTGGATCTGCAGTCTGTTGGCTGCCTTCACTGAATGTTAAGCTGCTGATTGTCAGTAACGCTGAGCAGATCTCCTCAGGCTCTGTGACTTCTGCTGTCAGATCTGTGAAAGCCACACACACTCAGGCACACTCCCCTGGTTTGGCTGCAGCGACCTGTCCTCTCAGTGCTAATGAAGGCAGTCACATCAGTGCCGTGATGGCAGTGAAGTGCTAATATGTGCCTGTGTGTGTTTGTGTGTCTAATAGGAGAGCTGCCACTCCTGCTTAGAAACATGCAAATGGAGCTGTAAAAGGCACATTAAATCTCTGCTGCTGTTTGATGTCACAATAACTGCTCTTCTCCTCCACCCTGCATGCCCCCTCTGCTCCCCTCTGTGTTCTCTACTCCCCTTCTTTCCCCTCAACATCCTCCCCTCTGTGTTTAACAGTCTTTTTACTCCTACTGCATCTTTATTACCTCTTGTTTCCTCCTTCCTTGTGGTCTCTGTTTCCTTTCCTTCATTTCTCTTTCTCTCTTTCCTTCTCCCATCTCTTCTCATTGGCATATTCTACATTTTCATGCTGTATTTTGGCACAAAATCAAAGAAGCAGACATTTAAACAAGTTTAATTTTCTTTTCAATTAGCTCCATTTTGAATATATCTCAATCCTAGATGTAAAATTTTATAACAAGTCAGAAACATTTTGGCATTTATCACATTGTGGCCTCTGGTTTTATGTCTTTGTGCTTTCACAGATTTACAGTAGGGAGAAGAGCAGCAGTCTGGGCAAAGCAGAGAAAAGATTCAATAGAAATGATGCTGATGAAAAAAAAAACTACATATAGTTTTTGTTCAGGCGATGCTGATTATCTGATAGCTCAGATGGCTAATCTGTTAGCTTTATGCATATTTATGTGTCATGCATTTTTAATGGGAGACAGGCTCACCTTCTTTCATTGTGAAGCCATGTTGTTGTATCTCATGCAGAACATGGCATTTCAATGTCTTGCTAAAGTAAGCAGGGAGGTCCTGAAAGACTTCATCTGAACGACGGCATATGCTGCTCTAAAACTCGTACGTACCTCTCAGTATTAATGGTGCCCTCACAGATGTGCAAGTGAGCCATGCCATGGGCACTAATACACCCCTATATCATCTCAGAAGCTGGCTTTTGACGTTTCTATAGACAACAATCTGGATGATCCTTTTCCTCTCTAGCTCAGACGATGTCATAGCGATGCAGCCAGACTGTCTTAGACTTATCACAGCAGTCAATGTGGCAGTGTTAATGTAAAGTCTCTGAAATAGCATGCAATGCGCACTGAAGCCACTAGTAGTTGTGATAAACTTGAATTGGCCCCAAAATAGGAAGCTAGCTGTGCATGCTGCACAATGTCAGCATGTGCATGAAATAAATGACATAAGAGCAAAATACCCATTAAAAATATAAATCAATCAAAATTATCCTAAAAATAAAAGACAAAATAAGTGGTACTTCCATGTTTGGACAAAACATTTTAATGGGGCTATTTTGGCCTGGCATCTCCTTTTTTTTTCTTTCTTTTTTTGCATTAAAACAATATCAACTTATACAGAGAGATAAGTGGCATTTTCTCATCCTATACCCCTTTTCAAGTGTATAAATATGTCTGTTCCTCCTAATAGTCCATTAGAGACAACTTTCTACTTTGTGTTACTATTTTCTCATCCTGTTTTTTACCTGATTTATTTTGTGCCTCCTGATATCTCTGCTCTTAAAGCACTTTTCTGATCTGCTCTAACCTTCATCAGTGTTTTTTCTAACATCACTTTGACATTATAAAACATCCCTGACTGTTCCTGCTGCAGTATTCACCAGTTAAAGTATTAGATTGATATCTCTGTGTCACTCCTGAATTGATCTTCAGTTTGAATCTTTATTGGTGCTGTCTTGTAAATGCTCTTCAAGTATGAAGCCAATAAAGACATGGATTTAGACTAGTTTATTATGAATTATGAGAATAACAGAAGTGAAGAACTGAGACTGTGAGACAGAGGGGAAGAAAAAGTCAACACTGCACCTGAAGTGAGTCAGATCATACATGTTTGCAGAAGAATTAAATTAGGTGTATCCCCATTTTCTTGAGTCCAAAGTGTGATAAAACATTTTGTCCTATTTTATCCATTTTTTTCTACACTGTATGTTCATGGCTGTTGCTTCCTCCCTCCTCCTCCTCTTCCCTTTGTATTACAGTGACAGCTGTTTCAGCTCACCTCATATTGATTTTATTCAACATGTCCAATGTCTCGCTCTTGTGGACTCACAAGATACAGACATGTTTGAAGAAATCAAAACAAAGTAGAGAATTTCCTTGAAGAACTGAAGCTCTCCCACTGTGTTGCAAGTGTTCTCGGAAAGAGGTGAGAGTTTATGGATTTAGAGAACAAATGCAGAGTCTTGAAAGCATGTTGTTTGAATCAATATCCCACCGTGGTCTTTTGTGCGACATGCAGCAGCCAACGATGTAGAAGAAAACAGTCATGGATGTTTGGGAGGATACAGCAGAAGGTGTGAAGACTGAAATTGATCAGACTGAAAACTACCAGAGAGGATAAGGGAGGAACTTTTTTGTTATTCAAATAAAACATTGAGAAAAGTCAAAATTCTATGAAAAAAATAAATAAAATCTGAGATTACAATTAGAACTCTGAGGGGAAAAAGTCAGGATCCTTAGAAAAATGTCAAAATACTGAGATTGAATCAGAATTCCGAGTGAATGAATTTGAAGACTTTTTCTTCAGCTTTACAGACATAGAGCTCTGACTTAACTTTAATCTCACAGCTCCGATTTTTAAGTTGGAAATTCAGATGTCAGAATGTTATGATTCAAGTCCCAGAATTCCAACATTTTCTTATAATCTGTTAAAAAGTAGGACCTCAGAAGGACCTCAATGGCCCCAGTCTTTTCCCCAAAATAATAGAATGATTATTGTTTTTAAGGGTTATTTTAACCATCCATGAAGCTAAGGTTAGTTCATACAGAATGCATTTCACTGCATTTCATGCATTTTACTGAGTTGACCTTGAACACATCATAACGTACTTTTATTTACCACTAACTGATAGTCATGTTAGCGAGTCGACCTTGAACACATCATAATGTGCTTTAATTTACTTCCAACTAATAGTCATTTTACCGAGTTGAGATTGAACACATCATAATGTACTTATATTTACCTTTAACTGATAGTCATTTTACTGACTTGACCTTGAACACATCATAATGTACTTATATTTACCTTTAACTGATAGTCATTTTACTGACTTGACCTTGAACACATCATAATGTACTTATGTTTACCTTTAACTGATAGTCATTTTACTGACTTGACCTTGAACACATCAAAACGTACTTTTATTTACCAATAACTGATAGTCATTTTACCTAGTCAACATTGAACACATCATAACGTGCTTATATTTACCTCTAATAGTCATTTTACTGAGTCGACCTTAAACACATCGTAATGTACTTTTATTTATCTTTAACTTATAGTTATTTTACTGAGTCGACCTGAACACATCATTATGTTCTGTAATTTACCACTAACTGATAATCATTTTACTAAAACGACCTTGAACACATCACAATGTACTTCTATTTACCACTAACTGATAATCATTTTTACTGAGTCGACCTTGAACACATCATAATGTGCTTTTTTTTACCTTTAACTGATAGTACTTTCACTGAGTGGACCCTAAACACACCATAATATCATTTTTTTTAACCACTAACTATGAGGAATTTTACTGAGTGGACCCTGAACACACCATAATGTACTATTTACCACTAGTGAGTTGACCTTGAACATATCATAATGTACTTTTATTTATCTTTTACTGATAGTCTTTTTACTTAGTGGACCCTGAACACATCATACTGTCACACTTTAGTCAGCTAATTATGATTCATGCTGCAAATTTCAACACAGATTTTAACACTGTGTTTATATTTTCAACTAATGGGCCTTAAAACAACATTAGGGTGGTTACAATGGGAAGAGGACTGCCCTGCAGCTGCTGCCAGTATTATGAGTCCGACCTTTACAGCAAGCACGATGAAAATGACACACATGACGCTGTTACTGCAGTCCATCTTTTTAGACATGGCTAATGACTGGAACTTAAATGTGTTTCTGTGTTTTCAGTGGGAGCTCAATACAGCGAATTAATGAAAACCAAGGTGGTGATGATTTCAAAAGTTTGAACTCTGGAACCCATTTTTGATATTGCTATGAGCAGGCAGCAAAAACAACTAGCAGCCAAAAAAAAGGTTATCATTTTTCAGAAGAAATAGTTACAAGGTCAACAAAATTTGCTGGGGGGGGATGGAGCCTATCCCAGCTGTCATTGGACAAGAGGCTGGGTAAACCCTGGACTGGTCGCCAGTAAATCACAGGGCTGACATAGAGAGACTGACAACCAGACACACTCACACTCACACCTGCGGGCAATTTAGAGTCACCAGTTAACCCAATGAGGATGTCTTTGTCGGTAGGAGGAAGCCGGAGTACCTGTATACATGCTTGGGGAAATTCTGTGCCACCGCGCGGCCCCAGATTTTTCTAATTTAAGTTATTTGATGCCCAAGCTATCTTTTTTGTCCCTACAGACACATTTTCAAAAAAACCTGCGTAATATTGATTTATTTTTTTGTTTTTCGCTGCACTCCCTCAAAAATTAGCTAGTCTGAGCATCCAGAGACAATAAACCGAACATTGTCAGAGTCGGGATACTTTGGACCTGACAATGCAGGATCATAAACATCTTTCTGGCATGTATGCGCGGTTAACGACCTCAGTGGTACAAATTTATCATTGATCTCAGCACTGATTCGCTCCTGTGGGGCCCCTTGTTTGTCAACCAGCACTGCAAACATATCCTCAAATCTATTTTTCTTTCTAGCTCTTCAAAATGTAATAATTCAGGGTTCTTCAGCCTTAAAGTGCCCTTGACGACACCCTTATTTGTCTCATGATGGATCTTGTGATGATTTATGAATATTTAGGAGCCTTATGTAGCAGAGTTAAATCACACGTAGCACATTGAGTGCTCCTCCAGTCTTTCACTGCAGAATCTATGAGTCACACTGGACTCGTGAGCGCCTTTACATCTCTGTCAGACCTCCCCCTCCCTCCTCCATTCATGGTCACACTCCTTTCATTTTTTTTTTTTCATTTTTTTTTTCTTTTGCTGTGTGACTCAGCCAAAGGCCCCTCTCTCTCTTATACTGTATATAAGAGCTCAAAAACATCATATAGGGATATTATTTTCCAAAGCTCTGCTGGTGTGCTCTGTCTCAGACGAGACTCCATGGTGGAAAGTGATGAACTATGAATCATCTCAATCAATAAGAGCAGGGACGAATGAGAGAGGCCGAGAAGGAAGGACGCTGATGAAAACCCATTGACTATGTGCTGCAGGGGCTTTTATTTGTTTATCTATTCATCCATTCATCCGTTTATTTAATTCTCTAATGGATCGGCCTTGTTATAAATAAAAAAGGGTAACATTTAGGATATGGCAGCTCAATGGGCTGTATCTGCTACATCAGGGAAACAGAGAGAGCCAGGATGAGAGAGGGAGATGGATCAGAGAGAGGGCAGCGAGTTGTATTAACTCCCCTCACACCAGCTCGATAACAAAACACCAGAGAGCTTCAGGGCACCAGCCAATTGGCTCCAAAATCCAACTAAATATCATTGAACCTTTAAAGGAATTACCTGACCTATTGGACAAAAATGACCAAAAACAGCACAAAGTTTGTCTAACACACCATGGTAAGAAGATATTTCAGAGCACATATAGAAGTGGGAAAAAATGATTTTTTTCCATGAGAAAGATGCTCAAGTTTAACACCAGCTTTTTCACCATTCTAGAAAAGAACACAAAATCTGCCCCCACTGGGGGCCGCACATAGAAAATACACTATATGGACAGAAATATTTGGACACACCTGTTAATGATTGAATTCAGGTGTTTCAGACCTGTTTCCACAGGTGTATAAAATCATACACCTAGCTGTGCAGTCTCCATTTTCAAACATTGTGGTACTGACTTCAGGCTTGGTGCTGTGATGGATGCCACCTTTGCAAAAAGCCGCTTTATGAAATGTTAACCCTGCTTGATATTCCACAGTCAACTGTGAGTGATATCATCAGACAGTGGAAGCGTTTAGGGACAACAGCAGCTCAGCCATAAAGCAAAAGACCATGCAAAGTCACAGAGCAGGGTCAGCGACTGCTAATGTGCATGATGTGTAAAAGTCACCAGCACTCTGCTGATTCCATAGCTGAAGACTTCTGAACTTCCACTGGCATTAATGCAAGCACAAAACCTGTACAGTGGAATGGGTTTCCTTGGCCAAGCAGCTGCATGCAAACCTCACATCACCAAGTCCAATACCAAGCGTCAGATGAGTGAGTCTGGGTTTGGCAGGTGCCACAAGGACATTCCCTGCCTGACTGCACTGAGCCACATGTGAAGTATGGTGGAAGAGGGATAATGGTATAGGGCTGTTTTTTGTTTGTTTGGTTTTTTTTTTGGCACCAGCATACCAAGCCATTTTGGACAACGCTAGGCTTCCAATTTAGTGGCAACAGTTTGGAAATGGCTCTTTTCTATTCCAACATGACTGTGCCCCACAAAGCAAGGACTATAAAGACATGGTTTGATGAGTTCAGTGTGGAAGAGCTTGACTGGTCAGACCTGAGCCCTAACCTCAACCCCATGGAGCACCTTTGGGATGAACTGGAACAGAGACAGAGCCAGGCCTTCTCATCCAACATCAGTATCTGACTTCATAACTGCTTACAGAATGAATGGGCACAAATTCCCACAGAACACTCTAAAATCTTGTGGAAAGCCTTCCAAGAGGAGTGGAGGCTGTTATAGCTGCGAAAAGGAGGGTCAACTCCAGTTTAAAGTACACATATTGCAACATAATGTCATTACAGTCCCTGCTGGTGTAGAGGTCAGGTGTCCAAACACTTTTGTCCATATAGCCTGCCTCACCTTTTGTGTATCAATTTAGTAAAACAATTTCAGTGTAGCTTTAATGTGTTTTCAGAATAAAGCAGCTACAGTAAAACACAGCTGGAAAGGGAAATAGCCAATCATTGTTCAGGGTTACAGAGTGGCCAATCAGATTTCATGGGGGGCTTAGCCAGCTCTGGCTACCACTGGCTCTGACCATGGTCAGAAAAACAAAAACACTGTTTAGCAGTGAGAGAGTCACAGACTCACAATAGTGCAGACTGCCAAATCTGCCAATGATGATCGGAGCATTGTTGTTCAAAATTATGATAAATAAAATACGCTTTGTAAATCTGACATTGATTTCATGCAAAGGCATGATAAACCGAGGTTTTGTAGCTATTCTTATTATTAATCTGTTGACCATTTTTGCTGTCATCTCAATTTTTTGCGACTAAAGTTTGCCATCGATCCATAAACTCCTATCTCCAAAATCACTTTTTGGAGAATGAAAAAAGCTGCATTTTTTTAAATAATCTAACAGTGAATAGTCATCATTTGCATCTAATTTGACAGTTTTTATTTGTTTTAAATTGGGAAACCCACCGACAGATGTAAAGGCTGGCCAATAACGCTGATTAATGACAAAAAATAAAATCATGAAAAACTGGAGATAGAAGGTTATAGTCTGACGTCAACTAATACTAACACAGTCAAACAAACAGTTCATAATTTTGAGTGTGTAATATTTGATTTTATTTCTAGAAATGTCTGCAGGCAGATTAAAAATGAATCACAGGTTAAAGTACAACAAATTAGTGCTGCAACCTGTGGTTCATTTTTAATTGGCCTGCAGCAATTTCTAGAAATAAAATCAAATTTTACCCACTTAGAAATATGAGTGGGTAGAATTACAGTCGGTCATAGTTTGGACATCCCTGCTGTACAGACCCTCAGTGTGTTTGAGTGAACTTCTTACAGGACAACTTTAAGCCCAGGAAAGAGTCGTCACCAAGTCAAAGATGACAAAGACAAACCACTGACAGGGGAAACGTGACTGGCCAGTTTTACGGCCGTTCAGAAATATTCCCTCAATAAATGATACTGTATTACCAAGGCTTTTGGAATGTTATAGAGAGCAGAGAAGAAAAGAAAGATGTATCCTGCCTAGCAACAGCAGTAATGTAAAATCTCGTTCATACAATCCTTTACATGCAAACACAAACCAAACAAAAGACATGAGTCAGGGGCAATGTTGAGGGAGGTCATTTTCAAATATTACTTTTTAAAATACCAAGACCCTCCCAGAGGGCTCTGATGGTTCCCCTCTGGTCCAAATAATCTTTTAGTCTGTGGCTTCAATCATTTTTTTTTTTTTTTTTTTTTTTTTTTTTTTTTTAGCTGTTTTATGATAAATGATGAGCTAGCATTGTTGCCAATGCTAGCAGAAGATACCCACCCAGTTTTAGAGGTCTAAGTGCTACAGTGCCTTTAAAAAATGTTCACCCCTTTGGATGTTTTACCCTTCTATTGATTTTATAAATCAATCATGGTCAATTTCTACAAAATAATGTCAGTTAAATACATTTAAAAAAAGTGCATAAATATTCACCCCCCTTTAAAATGACTGACCTAATTCAACAGAGGTCCAGACAGTTGTTGACAGTAGTTTCACTACAAGTGAAATGAAGATCACCTGAGTGCAGTGACTGTGTCTCAAGTGATTTATTATAAAGACACCTGTGTCTGGAAGGTCCAGTGACTTGTTAATCTGTATTCCTAGCTACCATTACACCATGAAGACAAAAGAACACACCAAGTAAGTCAGGGAAAAGGTAACCGAAAAGGTGGGAGAGACTCTGCATACAACAACCGTTGTCACCAGCCAAAGCTTTTTTGGAGAGTGGCAAAGAGAAATTAAAGACAACTCAGATTAAATCTGGACTATAGTTTACCAAAAGGCATGTGGGAGGTGGGAGGCGCCATGGTCAAGTGGAAGAAATGTCTTTTGGTCTGATGAGACCAAAAATTGAGCTTTACATAAGATTCACAGCACATCACCACAAACACATCATCTCCACTGTGAAGCACGGTGGTGGCAGCATCATGCTGTGGGGATGCTTCTTGGCAGCCAACCCTGGACAGCTTGTAAAGGTAAAGGGTAAAATTAAAGCAGCAAAAGGAGGAAAATCTTGGAGGACAATCTTATTCAGTCTGCAAGAGAACTACAGCTTGGGAGAAGATTGATTTCTCGAAAGACAATGACCTGAAGCACACAGGGAAAGCTGCACGGACACGGTTTAAAGACAACAAGGTGAATGTTCTGGAGTGGCCGAGTCAAAGCCAGGCATCAGTCCAATAGAGAATTTGTGGCTGAACTTGAATAGGGCTCTCCATGCCTGATCTCTGTGCAACCTGACAGAGCTTGAGCAGTTTTGCAGAAAAGAATGGAGTAAAACTGCAGAGTGCAAGCCTGATTGAGACCTATCCACACAGACTCAGTGCTGTGATTGCAGACAGGGCAGAATCCACTACATACTGACTTGAAGGGGACGATTCTTCCATGAAGAATACTTTGTCAATTTCAAAGAGAGCTGCAGCATTTGTCTGTTCTTTGTATCTGCATGCCTACAAGACCAAACCCACTGCACCATCTGTCTTTATTATTCCATTCCCTTTGAAAACAAAGGCCACAAATCCATTGATCCAACAAACTTTAGATCTTTGTCTCCAGCAAAACTGATCATTTTAGTTGAAAGGCCATTCACTAATTAATTCACTGTGTTCTGTGGTCGACCATGCTGTCAACGATCCTTCTGCCCTGGTCTCAAACTGGTTAAAGAAAGTCTGCAGTCAGAACAATTTTATTTCAGACTCCATCCAGGCCGACACATCCTCATTATTATCTCTCTCTATCCCTAAACTCACTGTTTTTAATAATGTCTCATTTAACTCCAGGGGAACATGAACATTCCTGGATCTTACATTTATAGCAACGGGTAAAAAAACAGGAAATGAAGAGAGGAAGAAGAGAAAGCATGATAATTCCCAGATGCTCCTGATCAAACTAACTGGACTGTTTCTATCTCCTTCTTTTCAGCCATTTTTCTCCAACCCCCCGTTATACTTGCTCTCTTTTTCTTTTAACTCATAAAGAAGTCACCATGGTTACGCAGGAAGCTTTCCCATAACAGCTGGCAAAGAGAGCGAATGTTTCTGCTGATGGAAAATCACTCACACATCAGCTGGAGAGATGTGAGCTTCTTATGAAAGCAGAGCTGTAAACCTTCAGTACAGAGTTTATATCACAGAGACGAGTGATTCACATGGTTTTATCAGTGCCTCTATTTATCTGTAAAAACGCTTTTTATTCTCTTTTTCACATTCTCTTTCTACATCTCATATAACCAAATGAACAAAAACACAGCCTTAAACGTACATTTAGGCTATTCTCACACAGACACAGGCAGCTATGTAGTCCAGTGTTGCAGAAATATTCTGCCCTCAGTGAATCAGTCTCTGCTCAATCTTAAAGGTTTTTATCTTCATATACAGTTCTCTTACCATGGCAGCCATTGTGATATTTGACATATTTATGGTTATCAGAGAAACACAGGATGTAACGTCAAAGATATCAAGCTCACCCTTGTCAGTGTGGCCCCACTAGACATTTTTTAGATACATCTCAGCCCACATCTGATGCTTTTGTTGTTATCAGGATGATCATTTTGGAGCTTTTGGACCTTTTTTAGATAAATATTACAGTTTTCAGCATTTCTGTGACTAAATCTACAGACCCCCATGATTTTTTTTTGTTCTTTTTTTTGGAAAATGAATAGTTCCAATAGTAAACCTTAAAAAGCTTTCCCTCCCTATCTATATAATGCAATTTAAAAATAAAAATACATTTTTAGGAGGCAGAAGTGGAACAAAAATGATTTTCAACATAATATATTAAGATTTTAGAAAGGTACTGCCACTTTGAGAGCGACAAGTGAGAAAAAAAAAAATTGCACAAGGATTTTTGGATCATTTTGTCCAAATGATGTATACGTATTTTTGTTTAATCCACCCCTGGCCCATGGCTATAGCCTCTACTAGCACCCAGAATCTTGATTCTTTTTTAGCCTCCATCAAGTATTTTAGTAACGACTGTGGACTGACATACTGATGGAGAAAAGCGGTTAAAAGAGGCCATCATAGATTGAGCTGAGAACTACTGGGATCAAGATGATCTGGCTGCAGACTGGGGCCCTCAGACATCTGCCCCCCAGCTGTTAGACCCCAGCAGGCCTGCCCACAGATTTAGTGGGGCCCCTGAATAACTCAGAGAATGGACCGACCCCAGTTATGAAATTTATTGATCAGTGCATGTGTGCTGGATCAGTAGCATTGGTGCTAGCATCCTGGCTAACAGTTACTTGATTCTGAAGCTATTATGGGTCTCGGATGTTGAAATCATTTATTTGTGCCATTTTTAAACCACTCTTCACATCCATTTTGCTGCTATTGTTTGTCACTCTTCATTTTTAATTAATTAATTTATTTTTATTTTAATTGACCATGATTTTGCTGACCTCCATGTGCCCCCCCTTTTGTCTGGGCCCCAGAAAATTCTCCCTTTTATCCTCCCTTATGGACAGCCTTGAACATCACTATTGTAAGGACAGATATACAGGCAAAAACTTCAAAATAAAATCTTTTACAATTTGGTTTGGGTTGAATAATTTTAAAGTAATTTTTAGGGTTAGGGTTAGGGGGATGGGGGTTAGGATAAGTGTAAAATACAACATAATTACCAGAGAACTGCAACAATATTACAAGGAATGACTTTGTAATTAATGTATTATTACAAGGTAAATACCTCCTATTTATTACCATATTTCTATGGTATTACTTGCAAAATGCCAACTTTTTACAAGGCAATGACCACCTTATTCTTAAGAAATGTTTAGATAAATATCCAATATTACTATCAAATTGCTTGGTAATTAGAGCCCACCAAAATAAAGCCTTACACGCATTATAAATAACGAGTTTTAAAGGCACCATAAAACAAGCAAAAAACAAAAAGGACATGTGAAAGAAAGAAAGAAAGAAAGAAAGAAAGAAAGAAAGAAAGAAAGCTGCAGGGTTCATTTGCTACTTCTGTCAGTAAATGTGTCATCAAACTGAGCCATTAAAATGTTCCCCTGAATATTTCCACAAATCTTTCCGTCCCTGTTTTTGTGAGCAGATCTACTGCAGCCCTCTGTGTGCTTGAACGATGGAGGTTTGGGTGAACTTCATTCATGCAGTGAAAAGGTGGATTAACCAGTGAGAGCGATGATTTAACTCTATCCTATCTTCAGTCTTTTTTCTATCATGGTCAGTGCTCCTCCATCTCTTCAGCTTAAATCTTTCATTCATTCTCTTTATTCCCCTCTGTTCCTCACCTGTACTTCTTCTGATGTATGTTTTCATCCCCCTCTGTAAAGACAGAGGTACCACTAATCCCACAGAAGATGCTTTTCCCTCCTCTCTGTTTGATGCACAGCTGTCACGTGTCCCAGTAATGAATTCATTGATTGAATCAAGCTCGCTCTCGTCTCGCTGTTGGGCAGGTTAATACAGATGGAGAGCAGCGTCTCCCACTGCAGCTTCAGCCTCCTAATTCTCTGTATTTCAGTTTCTGCCTTTACTTGGTCCTTCATGTTTACAGGTGAAATTCAAGCAAGCGTCTATGAGGAACTTCTGGTTTCATGTTGCTTCAGTGACTCCTTTAGACAAAGTATGGTGTATTTCTTTGCCAATATTGACATGTGTAAGTGTTAGTGGTGTTTTCTGAGGAAAAAGCTCACTGTGTTGTCAGGTGGTAAACAAGGCCGCTCATAAAGAAGCCACAGAGGTTCTGGGATTCTGTTCTGTGGAGCAATAAAACATAACTGGATCTTTCTGGCACCATGGATCAGCGATACATCTGGAGGAAGAAGAATGAAGCATACGCTGAAAAGAACACTGTGCCCACAGATAAGCATGGTGACGGCTCGGTGATGCTCTGGGGCTGCTTTGCATCCTCTGGCACTGGAAACCTGCAGCATGTGGCATCATTGGACCTTCCCACAGGACCCCATCAAAGCTTGGTTGCAGAAGAAGTCCAGGAAGATTCTACAATGACCATCACATTCACCTGACTTGAACCATGTAGAAAGATCTCAGGTGGGATTTGAAGAAGGTATTGCGGCATGGAGACCCAAGAATATTACTGAACTTTTGGCCATGGCACATCAGGGATTGGCAAAGATTCCTCAGGAACGCTGCCAGAAGCTGATGTCTGGCTATGCCTCTCAATTTCAGTAGGTCAGACAGGCAAAAGGGTTCCCTACTAAGTATTAAGGATGCACACCATGAAGGGGTTGGATAATTGATAATAATTATAAGCTGGATAATTATAATAATTATAAGTTGGATAATTAAAATAATTATAACTTGCATTTCCAGCTGAATTTGCCCTAGAAGCACTAGTTGCATAGAGCTACTTCAATTACTTTTGTTTGATTTTATTACTGCAAAAAGCAGAAAGTCTGTACATTTTTACAATAAGCCTGATTTGCAATGGGGGGTGAATGATTTTAATGTGGTTTAGCTGTAAAATGTAGCATTTTAGAGAAGCCCAGTGCTGATAGATGTGCAGCTGGCAATGCTGAATTCAAGCATGCCTCGGCAACATCGGTCCCACCAACAGGGGACCTTGCAGGAAAGACTGAGGATGCACGGGGCCACATGGGTAAGAAAAGGACCAATCCAGTACCAGAATCAAGACATGATTGACTCAGCTATTTAACACTGGCATCATTGGGAAGTGACATTGTTAGACAGCTACTTCAGTGCCTTTAAACCTGCAAAATAGCAGGTTAGAATCCTAAATGTAGGCTGCTATGAATGGTGCATGGATGTTTAAGGGGTTATCTTTCATGTCTTCTGCAAAAATGAGATGTTTACAATATTAAATGAACATTTTCCTTACATGACCTGGAGACATGGGCGTAGCACAAGTGGGAAAAAGGGTACTTATTGCCCTGACCCATGGCTCATGTTTTTTTTCTTAGTAATTAGTTTCATTATAGAATCAAAAGTGACTAAATGAATCAGTCAACAAAGTAATAATCGTATCAAATAGAGTAAAATACAACACTGGGAGGCCCTATTCCTCCCTTAAATGTGTCCAAATAGTCTAGTTCAGCACTGCCGAATAATGCAGGTAAATGTAGTTTAACCATTGTAAAAATATTGCTCATAAATGGGAAATTATGGTCAAAAATACATTAAAATGCATAGATAGTTGTAAAAAACATGATGCTACATTTATTGTTTGGCTAGTCGGGGGGGGGGGGGGGGGGTTTTTGTTTCTGAGGGCCCAAAATCTGTAGCTAAGCCCCTGCCTTGATAGATAATTGTCTCGGTCTGGATCCTTCATAATTCACACAGATATTTCACAGGAACGTTGTCATCCTGGCAGCCGTTAGAGTCTGTATCTGTGCATCTTTAACACTCAAGCATAAAGTGCTATTTTCTTAATGTGCATGAATCTGCAGTTGGATTGAGCCTGTATTAAACCTGTTCGATGCCTCTCCTCTCAGTGCAGCGGCTCATGTGTCTTTGCCATGCAGCACAGCTAGCCTCTCTCATTTTCTGCACCACACTCTCCCTCCCTGTCTGGCTGTGTCACCCCCTTTTGTTGGATTTCTTTCCCTTTCATTCTTCAGTCTCTGCCCCTCTCTCTACCCTTCTCTCTCCACCTCCTCTTCATCCCTCGCTGTCACCGCTGCTCCTCATATATGCTGTACTGTACCTTCCAACTGGGAAAATGGAGTGAATTTGAAGATGCTATAGTGGAGGGAGTAGGCAGAGAGGGAGGCTGAAGAAGAAAGGATAGAGGAGGAAAACAAGGTAGAATTGTAGCCCACACTCAGCTGTAGATTGGCGCTGCCCGGCTGCTGCCACTCTGAGCCTCAAGGCTGATACTTTTCTCCCTCTTTGCAGAGGTAAAACTAGGTGACGGAGAAATACTCCAGTCCTCAGGGAGCACCCAGATGTCAGCTAACATCAGGTGTTTGAGGGTGCAGCATCAGGTTATAGAGGTGTCTTCTAACAAAAGCTGCTGCCAGGGAGGCCAAACACGAAACAGGCGGACGTGAATTGAGTGTCTGAGACATGAGGACGTTTTTGTTGACATGCCCTCAGAGATTGCACGCTGGGTGAGGTTACACCTGTACATGATGTGTTTAGAGTCTTCTCTCTGGATTTTTATTCCAGCTGCTGCAGTCTGACATGATTACATGCATATCAGTTTTCCTATTTTACGCTGCTGCACAGTTTATCATTGCAGTGCATACCTGCCAGACGCTTGATGGATATTGGCTTAAAGGACGCTGCTGAAAAGCTGTTACAACCTGCAAGTAATTCCAGCTCAACTTCCTTGTTAATGCTCTATTTGCATGTGATTTTCAGAGTATAAGCTGGAATTTCAGAGTCTAGTCTGCCTTAAAGTTTGTCCTGGACTCTGTGGTTTTCGATGTCAGTCGTGAGATCCTGATGATGCACAGATGTGGGGCCCTTTTATGCTGAGGGTGATGTTTCATATGCATGCATCTTCTCTGTGCATTCAGCCTCTTTACTATGGAGCACTGAGGCTCATTATTGAGCTTAAGGCTCAAACTCATCATTACTCTCTAGATGAGTTGGCCAAGCTGCAGACAAAATCTGTTTTAGGAAAATTTGGTTGTGAGAGTGTGGTCTCTTTAAATCTTTATAAAGTGAATTAAAGGTAATGGAGGGAGATCCGTCAGGATGCAGCTTTTCTGGTTTATCATGCCCATTTTTTCACTGAATTCTTAAGAGACTAACATAAATGAGGAACCATGCTAATATGTCAAGAGTTTAAAAGCTTTTAAAAAACGTGTCATTATGTTGTCATCATATTTAGGAAAGAGTAGTTGATGAATGGTTATATGCATGGAGAGCTACTGCTTAATGACAGAAACACATGGCTTTGTCTGGTACTGACTCATGAGTCATGATAAAAAGTTCTGAACTAAAGTTTCTGCTGTTTTCTGCAAAATTTGTGCATCAGGTAATTATGAAATTGAAGCTTAAAGTATTTTTTTAGCTTCTTTGTATAGAGCAGTTATGAAAAAAATTGAAGTACAACTGTAAAATTTATTTACTTGTTATATTTCTTTATTTATAATAGATGTATTAATTATATAATACATGTAATAATTAATACATTTATTTCTTTGTTTACGTATTATTTATTTATTCCTTATGTATTAATTCATTAATGCATTTATTAATTAATTAATACATTTATTTATTATAAAATATTTATTTATCAAAGATGTCATAATTAACAAATACGTTCATTGATTTTTAAAAATTTATTTATTTATTTAATAAAATACTGTATATTATCACTAGGGCATGGTGGCCCTGAAGGGGAAATACAAAAGATTTTCACTAAAGGAATAAAACAACAGAAAAATATTAAAGAAAGAAAATGCAAAAATCAATAAACAGATGCATGAATAAATCAATAGCTAGATAAATGACTAACTGAATACATTAATTAATAAGTAAACATCAAATTTCCTAGTTGTTCTCCCCATATTGCGTCATGCATTATTTTTGTATTTAATCATATATTTTTATTGTAATGAAATGTTTATTTTAGATTTGTTAATTTTTTTCTATGTTTTTAACTGTTTCATAAAAATGTGTTTGTGTTTTTATTTATCTATTTTTAGGATTTTTTTTTTTTTTTTTTGCATTTTTTGTATTTTCAAAAACTTTATTTATTTTTTTTACTAAGGTTTAATTTTAAAAAATGTATTTAAATATTTTCATTAAATACTATATATATATATATATATATATATATATATATATATATATATATTCAAATATTATTTCTGTTTAGTAGAATGTGTTTTTAGTCAAATGAAACATTTTTGCAGTTGTCCATTTTGGCAACCGTATTAAAGTGATGGTATGTTTACTTAGCGAGACCTGCAGAAAAATGATGAAATTCTGCATATTTTCCTGGGCTGCAGATGCAGACAGAAGTAATCAAACTCAGACAATCAGAGTAAAAGAACAGTTTGTATTTTGACGGCCAGCTCTTTTTTAAGTTTGAATGAAGCTGGTAATGTTAAATGACTTTAATCATCACAAACCATAAATCCACAATGCTTCTTAATTTGAACTGACTTTGAGTGTATTATGTTTCAACTCGTCCCAGCAGCAGTGGTTTAACCTCACTGTCAAGCATTTCTGACTGAATCTGTTGAATATCAACAATGCAGGGAGTTTTCTGTCTGCACACTCTGGGAGCACATTAGCATTCAATAAAAAAATGTTGGCTTCCCAGCAACCAATTAGTGAACTGACCATTTCTCTTAGAGTCTAAGTGAGCTCCACAGGCCCTCCTCTGGGGACTGAAGCCAAAGCGAATGAACTGTGCCGTAAAGACTGAGACTTTTCAGGCAGCTGCACCTGCCAGAGCTGAATCTCATTTGACTGTGAATCTTTGTGAGGGAAAGTTTCTGCCCATGCTTCAAATGTAAATATTCAGAAAAGTGCTTAAAACCATGTTTCAATAGCAAACCCCAGAATAAGCTCATATTTCTATTATTATAGGGCTGAATGTGATAGCTGTATATGCATATATATACAGATAGAGCTATAGGCTGCTCTCTCATGCTGGTTTCCATTATTTCTGCTCCATGCTTCATTTGATACGTAACTTAAATTATATACACGACTGGAGGGATATTTAACACTTTGTCTAGTAATCCTATAGCGGTACGCTAAGGATTATGCATGGTAAATACAGTACAGTTTCTTTTTAGGCTGTCCGCTGACTGTAATTGTATTTTTAAGAGACTTGGATGCTTTTGGGTCATTGTCTTACAGCAGATACTCCAGGGATTGTGTCTGCCAATGGATCCCCCAGAACAATTAAACAATTAGGCTGTCTTTAACTGGGGATTAGCCATGCGTCTGTCTTTCCATGTACAAATGAACACAATGATTGCATTAAGATGACATTTAAAAGGCTGTGGTCCCTTATTCCCATTTGACCCGCTGACTGTGTTGGGATTGAAAGGACTTACAAGGCACAGAGCTACTGTTTAACACAGAGATAGAAGGTTATTGTTCTAATGAAAGATTTACAGTACTGTTGGTGTGGGCCATTGGATGGGTCAATCAATGCAGGAATTTTTCCCATTAGACCCAGAGCTAAGTGTGAAATGAAAATTAAAGTTTACCAGTCCCCTTTACCACTTTAACCAGGTGTTAGAGAGCAAATGAAGACGGGAAAGGAAAATTAGGCTGTATAAATCCTATGACATCGTAACATAGGTTTACTACTGCATGCCTTTACATTGTATGGTATGCATAGTTTAGTATCATCATTAGATATGCTGTTTAAACCTAAGTTATGGCATTTTTTCAAGGGCGTGGCATGGCATGGGATTGCTGCAAGAGCATCTTCAGTGTCATAACATATTTTACTGCAACATAACAATGGCATCCTATTACACTGTGGTTCCCAACCCTGGGGTCCGGGACCCCCGTAGTGGGGCACTGTCTGCCTTGACGTTGTTAAACTTAGATTTGCCAAATAAAAAGAAATCAAGTCAAGAAAGACATCAAGGCATAACGCTTAATGATTCATACAATGGCTTTTGGGTGAAAGACTTTATGTTTAGGGCTACTTTGTTTGGATTTATACAAAAAAATGTTACTTTTGGCCAGGGTCAAAATTTCTTAGATACAAGGGGGGGGCGCCTCAAAGGAGAAAAGTTGTGAATCGCTGCTATAACAGATATGTAATTGTATGCTATTACATCACATGCATCATGTCATGTCATGCCATGACATACCATGTTGGACTACAATGTATCATGTAATATCAAATCATATTGCACCATTTTAAAGCCCCATATCTTGTCTATCATATCCCACTGTATTGCATTACAGTGATTCACATTGTACCACATTGCATCACACTACAGTGTATTGTATCCTTTCACATAATCACATGTCATCCTGATCATATCATACAGTATTATATAGCATTCTGTTGCATTGTATTGTATTATAATTCATGGTTTCACATCATATTACTCTGTACCATATCATATCATACCATATATTATGTCAGATGACATTGAAACTTATCCTTATGTATCATGTTGTATTGTATCACATTGAGGTATGATATGATATACATCATATCATACCTCATCATACCATGGTATCTTAATGCTGCATTGTGTTGCATTCTATTGCAGTGTAGTGCACAACTTATTGCATTGGACCATATCATATCACATCACTTTTAAATATATCACAATGTATTATTGTATTTATATGATACAGAATAATATTAAATTGTATTGCACCCATTTGCATTGTAGAATATCACACTGCTTTGCACTTTACTACTATTTTACAGTTATATTGCATGAATTATACTATGATGTATTGCTTGGTATTGTACTGGAAAGCATTGCTGTGCATATCACATCTTATTGCATGGCATTGTATCGCATTGTATCCTATCATATGCTATATCTAAAACCATATATTATATCTTACCAAAAATCATATCACATCATGTTGTTTTACATTACAATGCACGTATCATGTAATCTGTAATCATGTGACATTAACACGTATCATATGGTATCTTGTTGCATCATAAGGTGTCCTATTGTACCATATTATATTGTGATATCCTGTCATATCTTATAGTTTTGTATTGTATCAAAATACATTGCATGTATTATCATCAGTAATCATGTGACATTGACACCTAAACATTATATCATCTCATATCATATATCATCTTTTATTGTATCGCATCATATCATAAGGTATTTTATTGTGTTATATTGTTTTGTATCATATCATATCAGATCATATTGTATCTTATCCTGTCATAAGGTATCGTATCATGTCATTTGTATCTTATCAAATTGTTTCATATCAGATCATATACAAGGTTTTTTAAATCAAAATAATTATATAGTGGTATCATGTTGTGGTATTGTATGGCTTTGTATTGCAGCGTAATGTTTTATATCATATCACTTTGTATTATACACATCACATTGCTTTATAATATGTTACAATGTGTTATTGTATGTTTATTGTATCAAACAATAATGAACTGAATTACATCCAACTGAATTTTATCATATCACATTGCATTGCATACCATCACATCATATTGTATTGTATTGGACAGGACAGTGCCCTTTTGTTCTGTATTAAATTGTATTGTATTATATCTTGACATGTCATATCATATTGTATCATAGGTATCTATGCCATCCATCCCCTTTACTTCAGATACAGTACTTTTTCTTTTGTTCTTTTCTTGTGTCTGATTTTGAAGTCTGATTGCAGTTGATTGGGAGTTATTTGAAATGTTGAGGTTTTCTCTCAGCCTGGCCGTCAGTTGGTATTTTTGTGAGAATGTGGGATTGTTTCATTTGGATTCTTTGATGTGCTTATTCCCAGATGCTTTTAAGGTAGATATTTGATTAAACCCATCAAAGGTAGACCCCTCTGCCGCCATCTCTCTTCGCTTTTGTCTTTCCTTTTATTAAAGAACTCCCAAATATTTGTCTTCCAGTGTTTACTCTTCCAGCTTTTCCTCCCTGTATTTTTCCTCTCTGTAAACCTCTGACTGCCGTGTGACAGGAGAATGCAGCTGAAGACAGGGAAACCTTTTAGTGGATTCTGTTCTGAGTCTTGTCTCTCTCCCTCCACGCGTCACCTTTTCTTGGCTCTCTGTTTCTTTCACATCACGTTCTCCACACCTCGACGTTGTGATTTCCTCTCATATCTACAGAAATGTGTTTTTCTTTCGCACAGAATCCCTGATGTTTGTTCCCCACTGTGAGAGCCTCAGCAGCTTTCTCACAGCTCCTTTTCTAAGCCTTTTCACCTCTCTTCTTCTTTTTTTTTTTTCAAAAGACTCTGATCTTTGTCACTGAATTTGTGATGTATGTTTGAAAATTTCAGACAAATCTAACCCTGTATGGCCAGAATAAGCTGTTTTACATTGAGCAACACAGCATTGATAGACAAAATCTTTAAAGTGGGTGTTCATGTTGCTTATTCATGCTGCTCACAACTATCCATACATTCACATCTGAAATTTTTCTCTAGCCCTCTTTATATTTCGCCAGGAATTATTTTAGTTTTATTGTATTTGTTGTTTTCTTTGGAGGAGTTTTTTCTGGCTATATTGTAATGAGAAAGTATCAAAAAGATTGTGTGAACATTTCTGCATGGGACACAGAAGTTGTACTTCCTAAATTGTCCAGTTATGCTGATAGGATCAGACAGAAGTTGGCAAAACTCATTTACCTTCTAAACGAGAATCTTTGGCTTAAAAACTGTGTGCAAAGACAAAGTTTGTGACCTAGGCAATTGTATTTGCAAATTGCAAAGGTCAAAGAGAAAGTCTTCAGGACCATGGATAGCTCTGTGACAACAAGCACCAGCGAGCAGGGGAGCTGTCCATTCACTGTGGTGCTGAAATGACTGCTGACTCTCACAGGCACTTTTTACTCTAAGAACCTTACTACTCACAGCAACCCCAATCCTGTTTGACATCTATTTGTTTGAATTTGATGTTTTTTGCTGGTTGTTCTTGGAAAAAAAAAAAAAAAAAGGCCAGATCAAATATGTTTCAAATATGCATTGATTTATTTCACACTCATCAGGGAAAGCTCCCATATAAAGTGTTTGGGAAGGGGAGGGCTTTCCAAAAAATTCTCAGAGGGTAATTTGTGGAACATTTAGTCTGTCACATTCATGATGGGCCAATCAGATGGACAAGACAATATGACATGGCACATATGGACTTCTCTTGAGCCATAGATTATTAATGTCGGAGCTTCTCAGTGAACAATACTAAAGCCAAGGCTGGTCGAGATACATGCAAAAACTTCTTCTTTGCCGAGACAAGCTTTTGGTAAAGCTCTTTGCTCTTTTTTTAAAAAGAAATGTGGTCAAATGTGGTTTAGATTAAACTGCCACTTTCCTAAAGCTACATCCAAGGTTTTTGATTGATGATTCTTTGACTTTTAGACTTCGTATTAAGTAATTTGTAAAGAGGTCAAAGTTGCAGCTGGGTTTTTATTTCAGGAATAAGTCTTGTTTTCACTTTACTGCAAGGAAAAGACTTATTGTTGCCACTTTTATGCCTCTGATTGATTATGATGATGTTCTGTACATGCACACATCTTCTCAGTACATTGCATGGCATCTTGAATGTGTTGTTAATTATGTTGCACAACAAGAGCATTTGTGGTTCCCAACGCTTAAAATTGGGCCTGAGTTTCAACAATGAGTTGTGATGTTGCAGTTGGGCCAAAATATGCCTGAATTTGTGTAGTCTGAGCTGGTCTTTAGTTGAGAGAGACAGTGAAGTTTCCTCATAAACAGAGAAACAGCTGCCACTGCAGCAAAATGTATCAAATTACACATATCAAAATGTGCTGTCAAAATAAAATCTATTTCTGAGGAATAAAGAGATAAAAACAACAATAGTTTTAACAATGTACAAACACTTTAATCATTGGCCTAAAGCATTCCTTTCTTTTTTTTTTTTTTCTTTTTTTTTTTTTTTTTAGCAAAGTTAAATTTATTCTAAATGTGAAAACAGCCATTTTCGTCTGGGGTGATAATATGGCTAAATATAGCTAAATAAAATTAAAAAAAATAATGTTAAAAGATATGTCATTAGATATATGTCATATATATATTCTTTATAAATTAAAGTAGATCTGAAAATAGCAAGTTTTTAGTTCAAGTAGCATGGCCTTTGAGATTTCTCATACATGTAGCTTGGTGTAATTGAACGTGTTTTTTTTTGGTTTTTGTTTTTGTTTTTTTGTTTTTTTTGTTTGTTTGTCTGTTTGTTTGTTTTTCTTAGGGTAACTCATAACAAAAAACATAAGAAGAAAAAAAATGGGGTCAAACAGGACCAGATTTTTATGGGTTGTAAGGTTTTTGCAGAAGAAATGCCTGCAACAGTCTGCAGTCATTTCAGCACCACAGTGAAAGGGACAGCTCCTGATCTTCTTTGCTTGATAATGATTTTAGTATGTTTTATTTTATTGGTATTATTTTCTAAGATTTTTGAAATTATACAGAAATAAATGAACCAAAACAAAACAAAATGGTTTTGAGTCTTAGTTACCTGTGTTCAAGGATTCAAAATTATCATGTATAATGAAAGAGAGAAAGAGGGGGTGCAGACGGCCTAGCAGTAAGGTCATGCCTTATATACAGTACACGGGCAGCCCAGGTTCAAGTCCAGCGTGTTGCTCCTTTCCCCCACTTTCTCATTCCTGTTTCCAGTTTTATCCATTTTCCTCTTCCTCTATCAATAAAGGCATAAAGAGCCCTTAAATAAACCTCTAAGAGAGAAAGAAAGAAAGAAAAGACATTGCGTCTAGTAAAATGTTATTTAGTTGGCTTTCTGCCCAGTGGGAGTATACGATGTGTAAATCTTCCTATAACCATGAATGCATTGGTGCAGCCTAATTATACACTTAGCTTTGATCATTTTTAATAACAAATACTTCTGTATTGCATATTAGAGCAAGTTTCCCTCTCCACAGGTGTCAAGGGATCATTTCAAGATGGCGTCTTGAGACACCAGAACATCTGTTTCTCTTTCCTCTTGAATTATTTCTTTATTTCTCGCTCTCTCATGACAGGTTTCATTTTTCCTTCTTGTTTTTCTGTCTCCTTCCACAGGTACTTCACCAACATATCCATTGGTGGGCGGGACTACTCCTTCAACAGTGACGGCTACCTGTCCAATCCGCTGCTGGATGTCATCTCCTACGCCAATGGGAGGGGCTGGGAGGAGGTCAGTGTACAGCTGTGCTAGTCACCACTAATTATCACAACTCAGCTGCTAGACGGGCTAACTGCAATTTCACAGCCCATCAAACATGCTAAGTCATCAGAGCTCACTTTCACCTTTCTGCTGTCTCACTGTCTCTTCCTCCCCTTCCTCTCCTCTCTCGTCCATCTAATTAGTTCTCCCCAAAGCTCCCTCTTCCTCCTCCGCCTCCTCCTCCTCTCATTCATGCTCGCTATGCTTTCATTGGGTTTGTCAGCCTTGTTAGCCAGCGCTAACTCATACTGATATCCTCCCCTCCGTGTGGAGCCATGGGCAGCAGTTGTACAGTAATAATACCAAATCCAAGGTCGGCTCTCTGAGGGCACTCTCAATTCCTCATGACTCCCACCAAGCCGAGAAAAACAAGTGAACCTTTTGTTCTTTCCCACTGTCTTCCATTTGCTCCTGACCTTTCATGGCTCTACATGTTTACCAGTGAGTGCACACTCAAGGCCCCCCCATTTAAAGGATGATAACTGAAAGAAAAAGAATCGACCTTTGAAAGAAAAAGGAAAACCACTGTTCTTACACTGCAGCTTCAGAGTGAGACCTTGGATTTCAAAGTGTTTGTAGGTCTTCACCTCCCTGTCAAAGCTGAACTTCCTCCTGAAGCTGTAGCACTGTGAGGCGTTCCAGCTCAGCTCTACGGGAGGAAGAGGAAGGATTCAGATTAAAGTGCATTAAACTGGATTTAAGGATAAACTCACCTTGTGTCAGAAGTTTCTCTCTAGCAGGATATCTGGGAGCACAGAGCCTATCTGAGCAGGCTTAGCTATAACATATGCAATGTGGAATAAAGCATGCTGTATTGCAGCTATATGCTCGCTCTGAGATTGACAAAGATAGCCTGGGTAAATACAAATGTTGTCTTTTAAATGATGATGAAGCCATCCAAACCTACATGCCCCTAAAATAATTACCCCTTAGCCTAATAACTGGCTGTGCCACCCATGGAGGCAACAAGTACAAGCAAGCATTTGTGATGACTGACAATGAGTCTTTCACATCACTTTGGCCCACTCTTCTTTGCAGAAGGTTCACCACTCTTCCAAGTTCTCCCCATTTGTGGATAATGGCCCTCACTGTGGTTCGCTAGGATCCCAAAGCCTTGGAAATGGCATTGTAACTCTCTCTAGACTGATATATTACTGATGGATAGGTTTGGTTGAATCCTGAGGACCTGAGCGCTGAAGGCAGCACAAAGACCCATTTGGCTAGTAGCCATATTACTACTGCTACTACTAGCTGCTGCTGCTAGTAGGACTTCTGTAATCTGATGAGTCAGCCAGTTATTTGTTGCAGTTGCTGGGTTGATTACTCCCTCACTACAAACAAATATAGTTCAACTGGAGGCAATCTGAGACCCCCTCCTCTAAGTGATCTTGGCTGGCTTACTCTGTTCCATAAAAAACGTCTAACTGTTGTGCTCACAAAAGTCCAAACAAACCCCACTTGGCTCAAAACAACTTGTCCAATCGATCCAGGTGTGAAACAATCCTCCTGTTCTCACCAGCCGTGGTGTCCCATTGATCTTTGGTCATATCTAAACTGAAAGTACAATCCAAAATGTGGATCCACAGGCCTAACAAGCACAGTCATCAAACCTATGGTTGGTGTAAATTTGGCTGCATCCCCCTCTTTGTGGAGTCGATCATTAAAACCTTAGAGCTGACATTTCCATGCAGATGTACTGGGGGTCAGCGTTATCGGTGGACTGAACGCGGTCATAGGGACATTAAACGGCTTCTGCTCCACTTTTGATGTCAAACTGGTCATTAGCACAATCTCATTTATTCTCTGAATTCCTCTCAGTGTCACACAGTGAATCTTTGATCTGAGCTCCCCTCTTAATCCCCCATTCAGTTGTCAACATTAATGATAAAAAACATTATCTTGTCAATGGCACATAATGTTCCTCCCTCTGAACTCTGCAAAGCTCTCACTGGCTGCTGGCAATTTGCATCTGAAAAAATCCTTGTGCTGCTGGAGGGCGGTTTGCTGAATTTTCTGCATCATGTAAGCTGTGATCTGAATATGACCCCGATCTTGTTTTGCAGGACATAATATGCCTCAGAGCAAGATTCAGATCTCAGATATATTAAATTTACTGAAGAACCTTAACAACCTGAAAAAAGGCTTTTAGTTCTCATGAGAACTAAAAGCACTGCATCCTACGGTTTCATTGCTCTACAAGGGGTGTTTATTTTCAAAGAGAGTCAACTTTTTCATTCATGTTCTCGCAGCCTCATGTTCCTCACTGGCTCTGTGATTAACTTTGAGTCCAACATACCAGGCCTGTATCTCTCCTTGATAGGCAAGGCCGCCCATAAGGGGGGATAAAAGGAGAGCTTTCTGGGGCCCATTGAGGTCAGCAAAATCACGGTCTATTGTAAAGTTTAGCTGTTTTAACCATACATGAATTCATCTTTTTATGCTGGTATACAATTTAGCCTTTTTTAAAAATGCAAACCCCTTTTCTTTTCTTCTCCAATGTGGTTTGGCACACTGAGCTAAATTATTGGGGAAGTAATGTAAGACTTCAGAGCTATGCCATGGTGTGCACAACCGTCAGGAAACCAGAAAATAAAGAAAAATGAACTGAAATTACTTTAAGGGAAAAAATAATTAAATTAATCCAAAAAGAGACAAAAAGGTGAAAGTTGGCCAAAATGGTTAAAAGTGGCAAAAAATGCAAAAGAAAGGCATAAAAAGGTTGAAATAGGCTATAAGATAGCAACAAGCAAAAACTGGCAGATAAAAGTGGTTAAACGATGGCAACAATGGGATAGACGATAAACATTGGCAGAAAAAAATGGTGAAAAGTGGTTTAAAAGTGTCAGAAATGGGTGAAAGTGTCAACAATGGGTTACAAAGGCAAAAATTGGTAAAAACATGGCAGAAAAATGGGTGCCACAAGTAGTGAAAAAGGTCAAAAAGTAACAAAGATAGGTTAAAAATAGCAAAATGTCAGCAAATGGCAAAAAATGGATTAGAAGATGCAAAACTTGACAGAAAACAGATGGTGAAAGCAGTTAAATGGGTTAAAACTGACAAATATTGGTTTAACAAGACAAAAATTGGATAAAGTAGCAAAACATGAGAGTAAGATGGTGAAAAGTGGTTAAAGAGCTTCAAAAATTGGTCAAAAGTGTTTACAGAGGTAAAACTAGGTAAAAAGGGGCCAAGATTGGTTAAAAGTAAAAAAAAAAAAAAAAAAAAAAAAAAAAAAAAGGGGGCAACAATGGGCAAAAATGGGTTAAGAGATGCAAAAGGTGACAGAAAACAGGTGGTGAAAAGTGGTTGGATGTATCAAACAGTGGCAAAAATTGGTTTAAAACAATCAAATGGGTGGCTTAAATAGTGAAAGTGGATAAAAACTAAACAAAAAGTTTACAAGTAGCATTGATGGGTGGCAAATGCAGGAAAGAAGATGCAAGAAGTGACAGAAAAAAGTGTTGAAAAGTGATTAAAGCTGTCGAAAAATGGGCAAAACTGAAAAAAAAAAAAAATGTTCAAAGAAACTAAATTGGATAGAATCGGCAAAAAAAAGAAGGGAAAATTTTTGAAACTGTCAGAAATGGGTTAAAGGTGCCAAAATGGACAGAAGAAGGAAACCAAGTGTTGAAAGGCTCCCCAAAATTGTTTTAGGTGTCAAAAATGGGGGAAAAAGTAGCAAAAATAGGTTTAAAGTTGCAAAAATGGGCTACAAGTGGCACAAACAGGGAAAAATGGGTAAAAAAAATGTGGTCAAAATTGTCACAAGCAGAGATAAAAAGCGGTTAAATGTGGCACAAAAGAATAATTTGAACATCAGAATCCAGTAATCTTGACACACTTTTCAGCATCAAAATGAAGAAAACCAGGAGGCTAGCACCAATGCTACTGATCCAACACAGATGCACAGGTATCATGAATAAATCACAGCTGAGGAGGGCCCATTCATACGGTTTTAGGGCCCAGCTGATTCTGTAGGCAGGCCTGTCAAAAGGTGTAACCTTCCTGAGCAGCAGAGGGTTGTAGTCGTGACTGGTAGAGGAGGCAGCAAACTAAAGCACCGCTTCATCTCTGAGAATTATGGGAACATTTTCTGCCCTCCTCAGATACAGTTCACCATTACTGTGCTGAGCTTCTACTGAATGGAGGCTTAGATACTGACAGAGGAGATAGGTTACTGTCTAGTCCTCTGTGGGTTTGGAAAAGATAGAGGAAGAGAAATTGGCTGCAGCAGGTAGTAAAACTGACAGATATGGGTTTACTTTGGACTGCGGCTCCCAAAGGTTGATTTCAGCTCTGCTCTTTTCTATCAGATGTTCAGTCGAGTCAAGGAGGAAATCATCAGGTTAGTCGTGTTTTAAAGAGGAGCTCTGAAAATACTTTAACTGGAGCAAATCTCTACTTGATATCAGGTTTAGGGATTCTTCAGAGAACTGTGCAGCAAAGATATTCACAATGATAAGACTGCCTGTATTAATATTTAGACAAAGGCATGGGTTCTAACAGCCAAACTCATCCGAACTACAGCATTAATTCATAAATCATACAGCTGTTAAAGGTCTGAATTCAACACATTGCATTGTTTTGACACCATTAATTGCAGGCTACTCTGCCGTAATGTTGTGGGGCAGCAGCTGTGGACTCTCGCTCTAACAGCGATGTAGAATAAGAAACTTCTGCCTCTTAAAGGGGACATATTTTACCTTTTAAGACAAGTTTATATTGTTCTCAGAGGTCTCCAGAACATGCCTGTGAAGTTTATTGCTGGAAAAAAAAACATTCCAATATAGGATTTTTGCAGCCGTTCCTGTGTCTGTGGCTTTAAATGGTAATTAGCTGTCTGACTCCACCCATCTCAGGAAATGGATGCAGCACTCGTGATGTAAAAGCATTACAAATAACAGTTTCTTCTCTTTGCATCATCATTAACCTTAGCTGAGATTTTTACACTAAGAAATCATCTGAACTGTAACTCCTGAAAAATTTATATGCTGTTGCATTTGCCAGGGATCAGTTGATATCAGTGAGTCATTTTGTACATGCATTCTTGCATGATTCTTAATATTTTTCACAAGAACTAGTGTATGAGATTTTGATTTACCAGCTGGCTCCACTGATAGTGAACAATGGTATCAGCTCATGTTATGCAGTTTGGTATCTTACACTGATAACCTCTTATGTTTTATTTCTCTGATGGCTTGTAGTTCATTCAGCAGAGTGAAGATAAAATCCAGCCACTTGGTCCAGTACTAACATGGATTTTTTAACTGCAGTTTGAGCCTCGTGGACTAAATTTGACTTGATTAAGTCATTTTGTTTTTCCAGGAGAGGACATTTAGATCTAATGGACATAGGCCATAATCGGAGCATCCTGAAGTGGCCGTAGTATAATGATGCTTTTGATCTGAGGTATAATGACCGAGCAGAGGACAGACCGTGTCCATTTGCCTCCCTCAGAGTCCTGCACTTGACCCTTACTGCCCACCGGTTCTTAGCAACCTCATTTATCCGAACATCCCCGTTTCCCAGGCGTATATTTGCTGAATTAACCTCTCTTGAACTTTATCATTGAGTAGATTTGCAGAGAACAGCGACCTTAGGGCAGCTGAGTGAGCTTCGACTGTGGAGAGATCTAGGAATGCATTTATCTAGTCTAAGAGTTAGAAAACTAAAAATGAGTTCCTCTCAGATCATAAGGCCTACTGTTTTTACTCAATAGTGTTTTATTTAATCATTTCAGAGCTGTTTTTAATTCCTTATAGAAATGTTTCCTACTCATTATATAACAATTTCTTCTCCATAGTGCTAGTGCGGGTAGTGCTTTTTGTAGAGCTATCTTACTTTAAATAGGTTGATGTTCCTCTCTATAGAGCTACATTTACTCTAAGATAATTCTGCTGACTTCTCACCTATAAATGGAGGAACAACAAAAGACATTTTTTCCTATAGACTTATTGTTCAAATATTAACAAAACAATTTAGATGACCCTTTGGAGCAGACCTAGGAGCAGCAAAGAGACACTGGGGTAAAAGGAGTTTATTTGACAACAACAAGACAAACAAGACTGGCTGGTTGGCAGAAGTACTGGCAGAGAGACTGAGACACTGCAAAAAAAAGAGGACAAGATGGAGTTAGACAAGGCAAAAAACTCACAGAAAAAAAAAAAAACTCTTAAGGTTGAAGAGGAGCCAGGTTACCTGACTAGAAGCTGTAGTATATTCTGGTGTCGGAGAGATCATCACCTGGTGTGTAGTTCTTGATTGCCAAGGATTAGCTGCATCTGAAACACCTATTGAGCTGCAGCCGTGACCGTCCATGAGTGATGGCAACTGAATGAAAACTTGAGTGGGTCTGGTTGAAGTTTTACTCCAGCAGAATTTAATCTGTGCTTTTACTCCTGAGTTTTTCAGTGCCCAGTCAAGTGGGTGGCCCATGGATGTCAGCAAAATCCTAATCAAGAGGAAAAGGTTAAGCTGTGACAAACTTTTTTTTCCTCCTAAATAGCAACCACTGTTGACATGCTGTGGTATATAGCCTTCTTCACAAGGTAAAAGCCTTATGGAAACATGTAAATTCCATTTTTAAAAACTGAATAAAATGGGTTTAAAGTTGCAAAAAGGGTCAACATGCAAAAAAAAAGCAAAAAAAAAAAAACAAAAAACAAAAGCAGGAAATTGCAAAAATGGCTGAAAATTGTAAAGTGATGAAGAGGGGTTGGAAGTGGCAAAAATAAGCATAACAAAGAGTGTAATGTGGTTCAAATCAGCATTAAAATATTGGCATAAAAACTGGTGAAAGGGAGATAATATTGGCAAAAGTGAGTTAACACAGGTGAAGTGAAAAGAAAAAGTGAAATGAAATTGAAAAGGGGGCAAAACTGGTTAACAGAGGGAAAAATATGTCAAAAGTGGCAAAAAAGGAAAGGAAAAAAAAAACAAGTAAACAAAACAAAAAACAAACGGCACAAAAAGTGACCAAAATGGGATTAAAGTGGCAAAAATGGATTGGAAAAAGTGATGAAAAGGGGTTAAAGTGTGGCGAAAAGGGTAAAAAAGGGGCAAAAGAGGTTAAAAAGTGGACAAAATAGATAACTTTAAAATATCAGACCTAATAAAAGCTTGAAACACTGTTTATCTAAAAATGAGGAAACTATTAGCCAGGATGCTAGCACTAATGCTACTGATCCAATATCAGTGAGCCATCAAAATGCTTTACTTCCTGTTCTGATGAAATCCTGCTTTTTAAAAGGAAAAGAAAAACTTCTGCTGGAAGAAAAGTTACAACATGACCAATAAATAAATAAATAAAAGAATTGTTATAAATAAACGTCAATGAATATAGCTAAAAGAGATGGTTAAAGACAGAAAAGTGCGATCTCACACATTAATTTTGAATTGGACTGACCATGAGTGTCAGGAAACTGTTCTTCGGCATGTGTTTACTTTGAAATTTGTACTGTCTAAGGCTACGGGGTACTTTTCTTCCTGTTCTGATAAATTTTGCTTTTATTTTGAATGAAAATAAGGATTTTTTTTCTCTGTTGATTAAAAGGAACATTATTTATACAACAAGCTCACTGCTTCCCTGTGGCAAACGAGACTGGCTCCAGCAAACCCCCACCCCATCCTGTTCACTGACCTATAGCAATTTAAAGAATGGATGGACAGACGGATGGACGGATGGATGGATGGATGGATGGATGGATGTCAGTTTCCTTAGGATGTGGATCAATAAGGAGTATCAGTGAGGGTGTTTATATCAATGAAAGTGATCAGTTGCCATCCCTCTCTGTTTCAGAGCATCTAAATCAATGTGTTAACAATAACAACACAACTTTTTTCTGCATTTAACTTAGCTGAAAGGTGGTGTTTTGTCGAATATTCTGTACGGATTGTTGCAGTCAGGAAAGAAAGGTTTCTTCTATTCTGATGTTTTTGTTTGTTTACCTCCATTTCAGCCTTCTTTTATACCTTTAAACAAAGGGAACTGTGGCATCTGAGTTTTATGGAGTCATGTTTTATCTGATGCAACAATGCAGCAAGTCATCAAACATTTGTTTGTTTTGAGCTCTAACATTAGGTTTAATATTAAAATGTACGACTTTTAAATGAGCGAGTCAGACATAAAAGCTACAGTAGAGTTTTTACTCACCATGGCAGGATAGCTTGAATCCTAGACACATAAAACTGAATCCTTTAAATCCACTTCACAGCAGCCATAAGAGTTTAACAGCCCCACAACACAGACTAATCACACTGCAGCTGTAGGAAAGGTTGATAGAGTCGTTAATCTATTTCAATAACTCAGCAGGGACTTTACAGGAAGCAGACTTAAAGTTTGGACCACCTGGCCTCCAGTCCCACCAACATGCTTACCCACAGGTCTCTGCTGTTTCACATCATAATAGAGGCCTTTCTGTCAGCGCTGCTGCATCTGCTCTACCAGGCTGTCATGCAGTTTGTTAGGACGCTCCCAGCGGTGTATCTGTGAGAGTTGACAAGATGCTTTTTGGGGAAAATTGGCTCTGCTTAGACTCCGCGGGAAATCAAGGCTTTGTTGTGCCTCACCCATCATTGCTGAGGTGTAGCCGGCCCAGGAGAGCTCCTCTGTGATGGGGACTCCCTGGAGACTGGAGTCTCTGCGTCGGTGGATAGAACCACGTGTGAGCAACTAAATTGTCCTTAAAATAAACAAATCCAGTCCCTGCTTTTCTGGAGTTCTTGTCCAAGTTACTGTTAAAGAGGTAGGATTTCTTGTTCTTTGTTTTGGCCTTTCAGTGGGGGACAGGTCAAACATCAAAGATAAAGATGGAATCTGGATGGAAGCCCTCCAAAACCTGTATGTAGCTCTCAGTATTAATGGTACCCTCACAGATGTACGGGGTACCCATGGAATTGGCACTAATACACCCGAACACCATCACAGATTCTGGCTTTTGAGCTTTTTATTGATGATATTCTGGAAATATGGACAAATGTATTTAGCTGCCTGGCCATAACACCTGCAGAGACTGTAATGACATTCTAGTCTAAAACATGTACTTTATAGGCTATAACAGCCTTCCCTTTTCTTGGAAAGCTTTCCACAAGATTTTAAAGTGTTTCTTTGGGAATGTGTGCCCATTTATTCTGTAGAGTATTTATGAGGTCAGACACTGATGTTGGTGAAAAGACTAGGCTCGCAATCTCTGTTCCAGTTCATCCCAAAGGTGCTCAATAGGGTTAAGGTCAGGGCTCTGTTTGGGCCAGTCAGGTTCTTCCACACTGAACTCATCAACCATGTCTTTATAGTCCTTGCTTTGTGCAGTGGGGCACAGTCATGTTGGAATAGAAGAGAGCCTTCCCCAAACTGCCATAAAGTTGGAAGCAAGGCCCAAAATATCTTGGTATGCTGAAGCCTTCTCCAAACTTCACAGTTGGCACAGTCAGGCAGGCAATGTTCTCCCAGCATATGCCAAACACAGATGCTTGGCACTGGACTTGTTGATGTGAGGTTTGCAGTGAAGCTCCTGCTGCACAGTTTTTGTGCTTATATTAATTCCAGTGGAAGTTTGGAGCTCTTCAGCTGTGGAATCAGCAGAGTGCTGCCGACTTTTACACACCATGCACATTAGCAGTCATTGACCCTGCTCTGTGATTTAACTTGGTCTTCCACTTCATGGCTGAGTTGCTGTTGTTCCTAAACGCTTCCACTTTCTAATAATATCCCTGACTGCTGACTGTTGAATATCCAGCAGGAATGAAATTTCATAAAATGTCTTACTGCAAAGGTGGCATCCATCACAGCACCATGCTTGTCGTCACTGAGCCAATGTTTATTTTGGCAGCTATTTTTAATTTTAGTCTTAGTCTTTTGATTTCATGCCTCTAGTTTAAGTCACATTTTAGTCATTTCTACCCTTTTTAGCTTTAGTCTAGTTTTAGTCGACGAAAACTCAAAAACATTTTAGTCTTTCTTTAGTCCAAGCATCTGGGGTCCCTGCTTTCTACAGCTGAGAGGCAGACGAGAAACAGATGCATTATTTTTTGACAGATTTACCCACAGTGGAGAAATATCATGGATTTTTAATGTCCGACGAAAACTAAATTACATTTTAGTCTAGTTTAAGTGATCTTGATGAAAACTAAACTAACTTTTTGTCAGTTTTAGTCATCACAGATCTATCTTTGGCTAGTTTTAGTCTAGTTTTCATCATGGAAAAAAAAAAAAAAGCTGTGGACAAACATTTTTAGTCATAGTTTTAGTGGACGAAATAAACGCTGCACTGAGCTCTTCAGAACGACCCATTAGGATGAGAATCATTTGCAGACAGAGCCTGCATGGCAAGGTGTTTGATTTTAAACTCCTATGGCAACATGTCTGATAGAAACACTTGAATTCAAAAATTCAGGTGTGGCCAAATACTTTTGTCCTTTTATAGTATATGGCTTTTGCTTTGAATGGCAGAGTCTTTACTTAAATTTGTAGATGCGGCTATGAAGTGTTGAATGGTTTTCTCGAATGCTCTCGAATGATCCATCATAGAGTGATGTAAGTTTTAATGCACTGTTGCCTGTAGGATCATTTTAGGCTGTGCTCCTTACCTGCAGAGATTTCTTCAGTTTCTCTCAGTGTTTTTATATTTTATAGACTGTAGATGATGAAATCTAAAAATTCCCTCCAACTTTCGGACTATTTGCCGAGTCAGTCTTTCACAAGCAGAGAGGCGTGCGTCATTCAATGATTGTGAACAGCTGAGCTTTCAGGGGGTGATCATTTCATAATGATACCATCACATTACCAAATACCTTTATAATGTTCCAGATGTTTCTAAGCATTCCACAACCTTCTTTTTTGGAACAAATTATAGGCTGCAAATTCAGAAGGTATTTATGTTAAATGATCTTCACTGGCATTTGACATACTGTCCCAACTTTTTTGGAATTGAGGTTTGTACACTGAACAGCTTATCTTTATTTTTACATTGCTGAGGTTCCAGTGTTTCATCTCTGATAACTGAGGCATTACCTCTTGGCAGGTGTTGTGCTGTCGCTCCACAGTCTAGGCCTTTGCACACTGAGTCCGTTTATTTCGTCCGAATTTTTCGCACGTTAAAAAATAAAATCAAACTCATGTTGTAAAGACTTTAAGTTAGAGCTAAATGAGAAAACGTAATCCCCATAAAACAACATTTGTATTCATTTTCTCTAAGTCTCTTGTTTTTTTTTTTTTTTTTTTTTTTTTGGTTTTTTTGGTTTTTGGTTTTTGTTTTGGAGAAAAACAATTTTGACCTCAGCCAGACAGTCAGACAGTCTGTCCTTCGTTTGTTCAGCTGCTTGTCCTCTTATGTCCATGTCTGTTTCTCACTAAAATAATCTACTAAATAGACAGAGTCTCCTACCTGGAAAAAAACAGCCTTGTTTGAACCTTGTTCATGCCTTCTGCCAGACTTTTGAAACTTTTAAGGTCAAACAACAGCAGAAAAAAAAAGCAGCTTTGAATACTTGCCTTTCAAATGAAGTCAACATCTTTAGGAAATGTGTATGCATGCTCGTCTCTTTTCTATTATCCTTCTCATATTCAGTGGTTTTGCATTGTGCAGCGCTTTGGAAATTTTGCCAATTTTGCTCTTCAGTTGTTTACTGTAATTTCATCTTATTTCTCTCAGGTCGATTGAAAATATGAAACACTTAAAGCAGAAATGAAAACTCTGATAGCATGAGTCATAAAAAGGAACAATTACCTTGAACGTCTGCAGTCACAATAGCCATATCAGTCCTGCTGTTATTTTTACAGGAGACGACCAGATAAGAATTTTTCAGAACATTTCTCTCGTGTTTCTGTTTTGAATTTTCTACTAAAAAATTATGCTTTTAGAAACTCAGTAAAACATTCAGGTTGAATTGACACAAGATGTGATACGTGCCGCCTTGGCTCTCCACATTCTGCAGGGCTTTAAGCCTGATTCTAGGCATGATTTGTCTCCCCTGATGATCTTGTGGAGCCTCGTCGTAAACGACTTTTCATCTGAATGATTGTCATATGAAGTGTCAGCAAGATTGTTTTATTGTTTTACTGCTGATATACATTTTTGTTATTCTTCAGTCATGTGATCACGCAAGGTCACTGGCAAGACAGCAGATGTTTGGTCTCATTGGTCTCACAGCCTGGCTGAGTCGTCTAGTGTGCACAATCGGAGAATTATAAGATGAAAAATCATTTGAATTTGACCTTATGTCTGCCGTCTCCCATGTCTTTAAAATCACTAAAGATCATCTAGAGCAGTGATACTCAACATATGGCTCTTGAGCCACATGTGGCTGTTTTGTGATGATTTGTGGCTCTTTTATGTCTTAATTTGAAATATTATTTACCCCGAAAACTATAAAAAAGGGAAATTTTGACTTCAGATATTATCCATTGCCAGTCACATTATTCAGTTTGTTTCCCATAATTATACAGTCAGCTTCAATAGTCAGCCAATAATGTTTGTCATTATATTTTCACTGCCCTTATTTGACATTTTTTCCCTTTTTTTGCCAATTGTTATCCATTTTTACTGCTTAAAGCCCACTTTGGCCACTTCTTTTTGCCACTTTTTGCCACTATTATCCCGTTTTTGCACTTTTCAGCAGTTTTTGCCTCTCTTATACTGCTTTTTGCTATTGTTCCCCCTTTTTTGCAATTTTTTTTGCCAATACTCACTCATTTAAGCTGCCTTTTGCCATGAAATGCCACATTTTCCCCCATTTGTGCCACTTTTTGTCTGTGTTTTTTCCCACCTTTTTGCTGCTTTTAGCCTGTTTCAGTCACTTTTCACTCATCTTTCCCATGTTTTTGCTTCTTTTTAATCATTTTGCCACCTTTATCTCATTTTTGTCACTTCTCACCCATTTTTGCCACTTTCTCACCTTCTTAAACATTTTTGTCACCTTTAATTTATTTTTATTGTCACTTTTACCCCAAAAAATAAGGGAAAATGTATAATCTGGCTGTCCAGCTAAATATCTTGAGAATTATATAATTAAAGCCCAAAATGAGTCATTGCATTATATTTTTAATGCATTATTTCGTTTTATTTTCTCCATTTGGGTGCATAAGCTACTTTAGCAAAGCAGATGGATTCTGCTCATGTTAGTGTGAATAAAGTAATGTAGCCTATAAATCAAAAGCTTAAGTTTAAAACAAAGATTACTTTATGCAGAACTTTTAGGCATGTTTGGACTGAAAATTGAGGCTGAGGTAAGGCTTAGATGTCGTGAGTAAGCCCACCTGTGGAAACCATCAGGCCAGAAGGAGGATTGAAACAACCGCTGTAGTTCTGTGGATGTCCTTGCATATTACCAGGGTAGAAGAAAATATTCTGTGGAAACAAAGTCCACACTTTTAGGGAAGAGTAATTGCTGGATGTGTTGAGTAAGCATGGCCTAGTGTGCTGTTGATTTTTTCACTCAAAATTGGCAACAGTTTTGCCATGGTCAGGACTTTTTGGTCAAATTTTGAGTCAGGTCTGATGGCATCAATTTTTCACCTGAAATCCAGCTCATTAGAGACAGAGACAGAAAACATCTGGATTTGCTTAAACATGCTCACAAGGAAATGTATATGGATGAGATAATACACCTGCTCCATGATCCCTGATCATAGTAAGCTCTCTTTAAAGCATTTCAGATTAAACAAGAGAATACAGGGTATGTGTCACCGGTTGTATGACAGGCATCACACGGCCCACCTGCCATATGATGCTTTGCTAAAGCTCCACAAAGAAAATTGTGTGCACTAAAACTCTGTAAATAAGTCAAAAGGTGCAGCTTTAATGCTCTCCTTATTGTGCTTGGCCTTTCACAACAGACACAAACACTGTTGTGCAGAGATGCTGAGCCAATATATGGTTGTTAGGGGAAGAAAAACAGCCATTTCCATTTAAAGTGGCTGTATTGCATTAAACATCAAATGATGAAGAAGGTAATAGCATGGTATAAATAGAATAAAGTTAAGCCTACTGTCTGTGAGAAGTGATGGGAGCGTGCTGCTGTTTTTTTTTTTTTTGACACATGAACTTTCCAGAGATCAGGAAACAATTCCACCCCAGTATGAATTAAAATAAATGATTATAAATGATGTGTGAATAAGGTTAATGTTACTTTGACATTGCTATAGGTAAGCCATAACAGGGAGTTAAATCAGTCTCAGGCTCCCAGCTGCTTTTTTAAGCAGGTGGTAATGGTCTGAAATCCAGCGAGAGCAGGATTTAAAAAAGGGGCTAATGGTCAAAAATTAAAAAAGTCAAGCTCATGAAATGCATCTCTTTGACTTGATCTGAAAATAATTGGCACACAGTGAACAGAATTCTTTTTCTATTTGTTCCCATAAATGTTTTAATTCCATCAAAGTAAATACTTTTATAAGTTAACTTGCTCAGACTGACTGATATAAACTCAAGCCTTATTCTAGAGAAATTTGATTCCATATTTCAAAACATTTTCTTCCAATTCAACATGTTTTGCGACTGCCTCGAAGAAACTATTATCATTGATTGAGCGTATGTCTTGGACAGAATAGCTTGAACAATTGCTATTCTCATCAGAGTGTTTGGTGTGTATGTGAAAAACTCCTCCAGTGCTTAGACAGTGATGAGTTTTATCTTCACAGTAGCAGCTGCACTGATTTCTTTATAATACAGGAGTGGAGAAGCTGCCTCACAATGAGACCTCTGAGCCACTTTCACTGAAGAATAAACAGAAAATCAAACACTCTGCCCTAAAGTATGGATTCTGTAAAGTACATATTGACTGGTTTGAGATAATTAATGTCAAATTTTTGACACAGTGAGGGATGGTGGATGAAAACAGATCAGGCGTTGTGTATTTTGAATAATGGATTAGATAATTCAACCCAAATGATGAAATTATCTGAGCAGCGTACCTCATGTTATTGATTGTAAAAGAAATGTTGTGGGCAGACAAGAAGGGAATGAAAAGTTATGAAGAATTGGCTACACTTTTGAGACAAGGAGCAAGCAGTGATTTTGAATCTTATAATCATGCTATCTAGGATTTTAAGGGGTTAAAGGGGGAGAGTCAGTCATACCAAAAATCTTAAGATAGTACTATGTCTGCTCTTCAACTGCAGACATTAATCAAAAGCTCAGACAGTCACTGTCAGAGGTCCTCAGGTAGCTCTAGTTCTGTGCAAAGTGGGCTTAAATTGCACAATTTTGTTGGAATTCGTGGTTCCAAATAACAGGGTTGTTTATTATTGCTTTTAAAGGTAACATGTTCATGTTTGACATACAGAGAAACATTAGTCCAGAGATGTACTTGCTTTCATTATGGCCTTACATCTACTGCATCCATTTTACCCTTCTGCTATGCACGTCCTCAACTATTAAAGGGGCAGTTCAGTATTTTTGAAATTGGGTTGTATGAGGCACTTGGCGACAGCAGTGCCATTAGCTTTCAGTAGTTTCAGTGAGCATTGCCCCTTCAAACAGGACGTGTCTAGGGAAGCGAGGCTATATAGCACAACAGACAAGTATAGATACTTTTCATAATTTTGTGAGTTTTAGGTGAAAATAATGTCTTCTACACAGAGGAACTTCTACAAAAAGAGACTCAGCAGAGAGGAAAAGAGGGGGAGAAACATCATGAGTGGAGCTATTTTGCAGACCTTCTTCAACTTCCTGAAGATAAATTGGGAAATCTGGCCCAGACCAGAAGAGCTGAATGGAAAATAATTTTCCAATTAAATTTATGGCTGTCGCTTTATTCTTCTAATGGCTGATAATTAGATTGATATGGTCACCTTGTGAAAACAATGTGTCACTGTTGAAGAGGAAAACTGATCTGAATAACTGGTTCTGGCCTAACTTGGTGTTGTTTTCTCTACTGAGGCCCACAGATGCAAAAAGCTGCTCAGGTTGCCGAGGCAGAAGAGCACATAGCTGGTAGCTGAAGCTCACGTTTCAAAATAGAGCCAAACACAGAGGCTTTCTGAGTGAATAATAAAACGCTTTAAAATTTTTCAACATAGCTTACAGTTGAAAACTCGCCCAACTACACAGAGTAGCTATCTATGGTTCTGTATAGCCTGTTCTCCTAGCGTGTCCTGCTTGAAGGGGCAACAGTCGATGAAATCACTGGAGGCTACTCACCAGTTACCTCATACAGCCCAACTTCAAAAATATGAAGTAAAGGTTCACAGCAGCAGAAAACACTGCTTGGGGGCAAGTCAAAAGAGCCATGATAAGCTGTTTACAGCTATGCCAAATAGTCAATGTGTAAAAATGAAAACATTCTTAATTCTTAAGCTAGTTTTGGGTCCAGAAAGTAGGGAAATACACAGGCAAGAAAAAAAGGTTTAAAAATCCACAGTGAAATGGCAGCAGGCAGGAACTGCCTCTGTCTAAAGCCTGGAGGAGCAGTGTCAGACAACACTCATGGAGGATGTTTCCACAAAGCACCTGGTTTAGTTAAGAATACCTGTGTTATAGTTTAGCACATTAAGCTTTGATCTTATCCATATTTCCTCAGCTGATGCCTGTCCTACCAACTCCTGTCCTGTTGTTGTGACGGGAAACCTGTCTGTTCAGAAATCCAGATCATTTGGCTCAGCTCAGTAGAGCTGGTCGTTTGGCTCCCAAACAGGTCTTCATTTGGTTCCAGTTTGGCTTTTAAAATGTGGATACATAACAACAAAGGATGGAGGAAAGGATACTGGCACTCAAACAAGAACTAGCGAGAGAGACATTTTATAGAACAGGCTTGTTCATGAACGGCACATCGCCACTTGGTCACTTACCCCCTAGTTAGTCTGTAGATAGTACATCACTGTTTCAATTAAAAGCATGTTTGTGATGAATGAGGGTTTTTTATGTTAAAGGGGCGCAGCCTCTTAGCTCAGCACAATACTTTTCTTGTTTCCCTTCATCTGACTAGATGGTGTCAGACTCTAAAAGGTCTACAAGACTGAGTATTTGAGCTAATGATCACCTCCATGCTAGGTTAATCAGTTAACCTGTGGTAAAAATCACTTTTATGTAAAGTTTAGTGATCATACTCAGTGTATGTAGAATTTCCTGATGATAAATGCAGCACACTGGTCCATTTAGAGCTGTAAAATTCTAACTTTACTTCGTTCCTGTTCATTCCTAGTGGCTGTCCCCACTTCCTTCCCCTTAATAGACTTTTTTGGATCGTGTGATTGCTAACATCCTTTCCCCAGCATAATGCTGATACAAGATAAAGAATACATGATTGGTGGAGGCAGAGGTGGAAAAGGTGGCAGCACAGCAGCAGCAACGCCAACGGCAAAAACCAAAATATCCATATCTAAATGATCTACTGTTGTCCCTGCACAATATTGAACATGTCTGTCAAACTAGCTAATGACAGATTCTTAAGAATTTAATGATTAAACTTGGAAATAAAATGAAAACAAGATCAATGGTTCAATTCAACCATCGATTTTGTAAACTGGTGAGTTTCAGTCATGTGTGTCCATGGATCTCTTTCTGTTAGTTTAGTTTTCTCTTAAAGTGATATGAACCTTTTTTTCCACAATGTTGCATTGTGCAGAATCCAGTTGAACTTAACTACTGAATTGTTTAATCCTACACAGAAGTTAGGAGGGCAGAGAAGAAATGAGAAGAAAACGAGGTAGTGAGTGAGGGCATTAGACTCCAACAATAAGCTTTAAACCCACTACAAAGGCTGACTGAAGCCAGGTCAAGGTGGCTGTTAGAAGCCAGAGGCACGCACGAGTGCTACTGATCCATGGGTTTATATTGATCAGTAACGTATGGGTCTCTCAGGGGCCAAGTCATCCGTCTGGGTCAATGTATTTGAACACTACAGACCGTGTGAAGGTGATTACCTGGAGTTTTAATGGACTCATTCCTCTGACATGTACCTGTCTGATGAAACAGACACTTTCAAGCTTTGTCACGTTCACCATTCATTACAGTCGTCGGTTATTACTGTAATATCATCATGCAAAGCTAATCAGTGGTAACTTTGAGATTTTTTTTTTTTTTTTTTTTGTGAATTATGATTTCATAAACATTTTGTCCAGCAGCTTCTTAATATTTTGAAAACCTCAGGGTCTGTCTGATCTCCATGGCAACCAAAAAGCGCCAAATACCAAATCTCGCCTTATTCCTGCCGTCTGCTGGGCTGTCATCCAGGGACTCGGCTCCTGTCTGTGCTGAGCTGGTGTGTGTGTTTGTGCATATAAATGACGCTTTTTGTTTCCAAAGAGCAGCAGAGAGCGTTTACTTCAGACAGCAGAGCATGTTAGAGGGGTGAACTGGAGGACAGATGAGCACTGAAGAGTAAATTATCATTTACTTTATAATGAACTGGTGGTTATGGGTAATGTTATTTATGCAGCCCAGAGAGTGAAAGCGAGGTGTTGAAACATATTGACAAATAAAAGACAAAGAGTGAATAAAAGAGTGGGTCCAAAGTGCCAGGTGCTGCCATTTTTCTCTGTACATGAATCCTGTTTCTATAAACCTTAACATTATGTTGTGCTGAAGAGGCCAAAACAATAATTATGAATCCCAATGGGCTCATAGTCTGTTGGTTATCATTATGGGACTGTGAGTCCTTCATGTTTTTTGGAATGGATGCATTTCTTCTAATGAAAACCTGGGCCTGACTAACATAATAACGGATAATGGAGCTCTAACAACTGTGCACCACTATATTTCCTGTCTAGAGGTCTAACGGTGAACTCACATTAGACAATCAGTGTGGTGCCCAAGAAAACTTGAACCCGAAAATACAGTTTGCATGACCATTGTGATTTCTCCATACCACACTCGGGCATAGAATACTTTCCTGGTGGGCTTGGCCTGATGCAGTTTTTGCACACAAGTAAAGTTGTGCAGTGTGGATGTGGCATTCAAGCAATACAACTGATCCAATTGTTCTAAACCATGGAAGAGTTTAAGAGAGCCATGTTTGACCAAAACAACCAAAAACAGCTGCTGCCATGTTGTCTACATGGTTCTCCTTACTATATTAATGCAGACTTCAGAGCTAAACCTTCATGTGCACAAATGTCATGATACCAGAGAATAAAGTAGAAGAAACTGAAATAATTTTAAGGGAAAAACAATTACATAATTGCAAACTAAAGGCAAAAATAGGCAAAAATTGGTTAAAAGCTACCAAAATTGGTTGAAATAAGTAGTGAATAGGTTAAAGAAGGGCAACAATGCATAAAAAATGGCAAAATTGTCAAAAAGAAAAAAAAAAAGGCGTGAAGAGGTTAAAGTGGTGAAATTTTGTTAGAGAGTGGCACAAACGGGTGAAAATTGGCAGAAATAAGTGGTAAAGTGGTTGAATAGTGCCAAAAATGGGTCAAAAGTGGCAAGAATAGGTCATAAGGGGCCGAAGAATGCATAATGCAGCAAATGTGGGTTAAAAAACAAAAAAAGTTGTAAAAATTGCAAATTAAAGTGGTGAAAAATGGTTGAAAAGTGACAAAAATTGAGTAAAAAGTGGCAAAAGGTTGGTGGAAACAAGAGGTTAAAGACTGACACAAATGATTCAAAATTGATTAAAAAAAAAAAAAAAGAAAAAATGGGCAAAAATAAGTGAAGAACGTAAAAAGTGGTGAAATGGTTGAAAAATGGCAACAAAAAGTGGCGAAGTGGTTAAAGATTGATAAAATTGAGTAAAAATTGGCAGTTTTTGGTGGAAAAAAGTAGTGAGACGAGGTGAAAAAGTGGCTAAAATTAATTAAAATTTGCAGAAACAATTGGTTTAGTGAATAAGTGGTAAAATTGTTAAAAAATGAAAAATAGCAGAAACTACTGTCTAAAAGTGTTGTAAGAAAGGCAAAAAAAAAATGTTCAAAAGTGAAAAAATGGGCAGAAAAAATATGTTGAAAAGCAGTTAACAAGTGGCAAAATTGTCCAAGTTTAGAGTTTGGATAAAAGAGGCAAATATGGGTCAAACAGGAAAAAACAGGTCAAAGCTGGCAATGAAAGTGGTGAAAAGCGGTTTAAAAGTGGCAAAAATGGTCTAATGTGGTAATAAATCTGGCAAATGGGCAGAAACAGTGATGAAAAGGAGTTAAAAAGTGAATGAATAAATAAATTGAACACCAAAACCCAATCACAGCCTGACACACTTTTCAGCTCCAGTGTGAAGTGACTGTTAGCCCGGACACTAATACCAATGATCAAACATACATGAATTGATATCATCAGTGCTTAAACCTGGGCCCATTCTCTGGCTTTTTCAGGGCCTAGTCAATTCTGTGTGCAGGCCTGGTTATGATACTCTTCCTCAGCAACAACTGGCCCTCAAACATGTTGCCCACCTGCTGTGGTGATCGAACATTCAGTGAAATATTCGAGAAGACAAGTGATGTTTTAGTTAGTGTTAGTACAGTGTACTGTTGATGAATAACAATGTCAAAACAGCCTGAAACAAAACAAGCAAGATTCAGGGCAGAATGGCCATCTCTGCTGCCCAAGTTTTGCATCATTCTGTTGGAAACACTGCACACTTTTTCCTTTTTTAAATGTACTGATTGGCTCTTTATAGCATCAAATCAACATCATATTAATTGCAGTCTGTGAACAACATCCCCAGAAGGAAGCATAAGTGTGTCTGTGTGCATTTTAAAGAGGCTTTGCAGGTTTTTCCTAATCCCAACAGCCACGTCTGGCAGCATCAGGTACACTCAGAGGAATTGGCTGTATGCAAATGTCATCTAAATATACACAGCGCAGTGATAAAATTACAAAAACACTGACAGACTTCAGCGTTTGGCTGCACGTCAGCCTCCAACATCCTCAGCTGATGTGAACAGATTTGTTTACACTCAAAGGTCACTGTGACACCAAAACTGCCTCCTCTCCAGTCTCATTCTCTACACTAAAATGCCGTTTTACAGCATGAAAACACCCGGCTCAGTTTACATGAATGTGCCTGTCATACAGTAGAACTGATGCTAATTCACACTGCAGGGCTGTCGCCTCCCTCAGCTTCATTTAAACATGCAGATCCCGAGCTGGGGCAGAAGAGGTATTCGACTTTACACTTCATCTCACAGAGAGGATGATCAACACTGAGCTGTGATTTGTGATATCTGTTTTAAGTACTGTTGACTTAACACTGAAACAAAGGGAGCTGATGACTTTCCCTTCTATTAGCTACATAATTACACTGGCATTATCAGCTCTCAACCAAGTAAAACGTCAAATTAGGAGGGTAAGAACCGACTTTGTATTTGTAAGCAAAGGGAAGCAGCATAATGCCCTGGATAAACACGAGATGAGCCAAATTTAAAAATCCAACAGGCATATTTGTGATAAAAAATTGCCATCTTTGGCTGAGTGGGTAATCAACAGTCCTCAAGAGTTACTGATGAGTTCAGTTCTATCTATTCTGTCATTGATTACAGTTTTGTTTCTGTCTTGTGTTTTCATGTCCAGGTTGGCTGGTGGGAAAACGGCCACCTGCGTCTCCGTTTCCATTCCTGGTCTCGTTACGGCTCCTTCCTGAAGCCTCTGGATGACGCCCAGCACCTCCGCGTGGTCACTTTAGAAGAAAGGCCCTTTGTCATCGTGGAACCGGCTGACCCAGGGACCAGCTCCTGCATCAGGGACTCTGTCCCCTGTCGAATGCCCGTCAACACCAGGTAACACAGAAAACACTGGATGTGTGGCACAGCTATCAGGCCTCAGGGACACAAAACACATTCAACAATGCATTGTGTTTTTTTCACAGTCATTTTCTCACTTCCATCTTGTCAAAAAGGCACCTTAGTTCATGACCAAGCCATGGCCTTTCTCAAACAGTTTCTATACTTTCAATGAACTCTCGGCTCAGCTCCATTTAGTGGCATCCAAAACTCTGAGTTCACAGTGAGGGTCTACGTCTTCATCTACAAAACTAATACCTCTAAATATCAGAACTCCTCAAATGATTACTTACAGTCAGTTCATGGCTGGCTGGCCGTTGACTTAAACGATCACTTTTGGATGTATGCCACATTGCCAAAACATAACTGGAAGAAAAACAGAAACAGTGCGGAAATAAAAGTGCAAATGATGTCAAAACAAGTTTTGGAAACTAAGTGAGGGAAGTTCCAGGTCAAGATGGCCGATTTTATTACAGTCACAAGCAGAAACGAAAATAATAAAACTGTCACATTTTCTACCTGAGAATGGACTGTGAAAGTTTTATACACAACAACAAAACTGCTCGGTATATAACAAGTGATTCCTCTCCTTGATGTCTCCTAGCTTTCCTCCTGAAATCCTTATCAGCCCATAAACCTGAGTGGAAAGTCGAAAAGAAGTTTCCAAAAGTGGTTAGATAGAGACTATCCAGAAAGCAGAAGAGTTCCGGCTCTGATCCCTCATGAAATTGAAATGTCTGGCCAAGCAGCCGTGAACAAGACAGTAAATCTTTACCATCTCCAGGTGCTGTGTACAGCCAAGGAGAGGCTTAAAGAAAAGCTTTTCCTTCTGGGATCAATGGATTAAAACATCAGAAAATAACCTAATTATGCCAGGGAGGAAATTAGGTTTCCTCACAGCAGCACAGATATGTTCAAAGTCAGACGGCTGAAGCATGCAATTAAGAGCAAGGCATGATTTACTTACAGCTGCTCATTAAAACAGAATAGAACTGTGAGACCAAAGAACAATGGGAAGTTAATTGTATTTTAATCAATCCGTGTTATCATGCATTAAAAATCTATATGTTTTAATTACAGAGGATGAGATCCCTACTGTTTTCTCACCAACACTTTCAATGGAAACCAAACCTCCTGACTCTACAGTCAGCTTAAAGCAGATGTATGGGAGTATTTAGTAGTGATACACACATTATATTTATGGGTGATCTGACCCAAATTGGACACATGGAACTAAACAATTTGCCCAGTAATGTTGAACTTCATAGCTAAGCAGTGACCAGTTCAAGTCAAAGGTACCAGGAGATGAAATTGAGGCAACTTTCTAGGGAACAATCAAACCCAAAAATGACTTGTTAATTTACTTTTAAACTCCAAAAAGAGACAACTATTGGACAGGTGGCTAGCACCAATGCAACTGATCCAGTGCATGCAGTAATGTGCCGAACTTTTAGGCATGTTTGGGCCAAATTTTGAAGCTGAAGAAAGGCACAGATGAGGGCATCTGAGGGCACCATTGGAGAAGATTGAGGATCGACACAACCCCGGTGGTGCTCTGGATGTCCTTGCATATTACCAGGGGCATGGGACAATAGTCTGTAAAAAAAATAAAGTCAACACCTTTAGGCTGCAGTAAGGGGTGGATGTGGCAAGTAAGCTTGGCCTAGGGCAGGGGTGTCCAAACTATGGCCCGGGGGCCAAATGCGGCCTGCGGCTCATTTTTTAATTCCAGAGTTAAAATGAGATATTGCCCATATTCATACATTATGCTTGTGCTTAACTGTACTGTACTTAATGTTTTCAGCAGAAGATAGTAATACCATGTTAAATCTGGAAACGAACATTTTGACAAGAAGATATCCTGATTAATAACGTCCTGATGGATTATCACAACAAATAGCAGCACCGTGGCAAAGCTAGTGGTAGCCAGGGCTAAACAAGGCCCTTTGAAATCTGATTGGCTCCCTAAAATTCTGAAAATGACTCTCTATTTTCCCTTCAGCCATTAACTAGCCATGTAGACATACTCAGTCGCTAAGCATGTATTAACTTGCATTAGATTTGTTATATTACCTTTAAAATCCTCATGGCGAGGAACATGAAAGTGGCCTCATCATCCTGATATACTCTCTTTCTGTATAAAATAACATTATTCTCTTGTATCAGGTTTTATTTTTAAGGTATTCATCGTGCTTTCTAAAGTGCATGGTGCAAAAAAATTTGGAGCATGTGCATGTACAGTTTGCAGATTTGAAGGTGTGCAATTCAGGCACAGAGAACAAAGAGACTGTATGAAGTTGCTTGATTATACATCTTTTTAAACGACTTTCCTTCATTGTGCCACTGAACTCACAAAAAACACAAAGGATGCTGCATAAAATATGCTGATGTAGGGTTTTAAGAAATATTTCCCTTAATGTTCCTACAACATCAGAAACAATTAAAAAAAGACATGGAAAAATTCCACATGAAGAACTGAAGCATCATTAAAATCTAAAGACACGTCTAAAAGAATAGAAAGGGTCTGGATTAATCTTCTGTGAGCTCGACATCATCTAAGAGTTGGCTGTATTTTTCTTTATATTTCTCTGCTGAAATCCTTGGCTGGAATCCATAATGCAGCATTAATGTGCATGGCATCCATGAGTGATTGACAGTTCTGTGTAGTGTTGCATGTGTATAGTCAAACGGAGCCAAAAGCTTCCACTCTCTCCTTCATTAAAAACTTTATCAGAAAATGCACTGACATCAAACTGTGTAGAAGTTGAGCTGTTGTGCATCCTGTGAGAGTGGAACAAGCTCTGTAGTGCTCCATGAACTCACCGACATTCGTCCATTTTTAACACATCCTCTACGTATCACACCCCGCCACAGACTTAAAACTCCTCCACAGGTTTGAGGTGCAGGAGTTTCTGCAAACTCAAGATATGAAGCTGCCAGCTGTCTTTCTGACCACTCCTCGTTTTAGGCAAACATACCCCTGAGTGCTAGTTCATTTACTTTTTAAACAGCATGATTGAAAAGTGCGAAAATGACAACTGTGTTAGGTGGAAATCGTACAGACAGCTGTTCTAATGCCAGTTGAGCGTATAAAGATCCTCTGTCTGTGATCTAGAATAACTCAGAAGAATTTGAGAATTTTCTGGATTTTTCCTCTTTTACCTGTAGGCATGAGGTTCATTTTAGGTTAAAATGTGTGAGAGGGGAAGAGACAGAGTGTGTGCATGTACGTGTCTGTGCGTTTTTGTGTATGTGAGCTCTGTGCTCCTGGTCTCTCCCTGATAAGCTTCCTTCTGCCAGCACATGACCTGGCCAATGGAAAGATAACAGGTTTATCCTTTCTAAACACTATTGGCTGAGAGAGAAGTTTGCTCTCAGCCCTGTCTGAATCTTTTTTTTTTTTTTTTTGCTTAAATGCTTTTTACATTTTCAAATATTTTTTCTTTGTTAAGTTTCTGTTTTTCGAACAATTCCACCCTTTTTCCCTGCCACAGCTCATTTTCTGAGGTGTTGTTTGAGTGGCTAAGACGGTCTGCACTTTTATTTTCTGCTGTGATTACCACCAAGGTCATGATTTATATCTTCAAAGCCTGAAAGTATTTCTAGTTAGAAATGTCACACTTTTGATGTGAACCACATCACACAGATTAGCAGAGCTACATCAGCTCAGCTGGAGATTGCCTCTACTTGCCTCATAACCTTGTATTTGTTGTTATGAAGGCTTGTGACTTTTACCCCAAAGAGCAGCCACACCATTTGAGAATGACTTAAGCTCTTGATAACTTTTAATGTTCAAGGTGTCTTCAGTGCACTGACTAAAACCTAGTAGGGTCAGGATAAGCCCTCGGGAGGAGTTCATTTAAATATATGGCTCTGAAAAGCACTACAAATAGACATTTTTTTTTTTTGCAATTCAAATGGAAATGTTAGACTTCCTGTTAGGATTTTGGTATGTTTTTTTATAGGTCTAGATATGATGAATATATTCCTCTTAATATCAACAGGTGCATATCAACTGTTATTTCTTAGCCTCTGATTACACCTGTTTTATTTGACTTTGTTGTTCCATATCTGATTGATTTTATGTGTTCTTTTGACATATTGCTGTGTTTTTACATCTTTGGGGCATGTCTGATATATTGTAAATAATTCCTGTTTATCATGCATTTTATCTTTTATTGCTTAACGTCATTGTAAATGAGGGTTCACCCTCAATGATTTTTGAGTCTAAATAAAGATTAAATAAATAAATAGAAAATAGAAAAGAGGAATATCATTTAAAAGTTCTTTTTTAGCCCTGTAGTTTACTTCAGTCACATTATATTCTAGATTAATCTCATACAAAGACAGCTTACAGCTCATGAAAATCAAAAATCCACAACCTCAAAATACTAGAATATTGTGGAAAAGTCCTGAGCCTTTATTCTCTCACTCTTGTTCATTACACACAACCACAATAATGAGGAAGACTGCTGACCGGACTCTTGTCCAATCATGGACATCCTTCACAAGGAGGGTGAGCCACGGAAGATCACTGCTGACAGGACGGGCTGTTCTTAGAGGCTGTGTAAAAGCATATTCATGCACATTCTGGTCCAGGAAATGGACTACAAGTGTATTCTTGGTGTCAAGCCAATCTCAAACCATAGACGGCATCATCAGTGTCTCACTGAAGGGAGAAAAAGGACTGTTGCTCAGTGGTCCAAAGTCCTGTTTTCAGATGAAAGTAAATGTTGCTTTTTCATTTGGAAATCAAGGTCCCAGAGTCTGGAGGAAGATCAAAGAGGCACAGAACCCAAGGCTTGAAGGCCAGTTTTTTCAGTCTCCACAGTCAGTGAGGTTTTGAGGTGCCATGACATCTTCTGCTGTTGATCCACTGTGCTTTATCAAGTCCAGAGTCAGCGCTGTCAGCTGTCTACCAGGAGATTTAAGGGCCCTTTTTGTTTCCATCTGCTGAGAAGCCTAATGGAGATACTGGTTTCCTTTTCAAGCAGGACTTGGCACCTGCCCAAAGTGAAGCCAAAACTACCAGAAACTGTTTTGCTGATCATGATAGTACTGTGTTTGATTGGCCAGCCAACTGGTCAGACCTGAATCCAGTAGAGAATCTCAATAGGAAGATGAGAGACACCAGACTCAACGTTAGCAGAAGGCTGCTATCAGAGCAGCCTGGGCATCACAACATCCCACCAGTGCCACAGGCTGATTGGCTCCACTCCATGTCATATAGATGCAATAATTTGTGTAAATGGAGCTCCAGCCAAGTACTCGAGTGTAAATGAGCACACTTTCCCAGAAGACTAGCATTTCTGTGTTGTAAATCCTTTTTATGACTGATGTTTTGTGATTTCAAAAATGTTGAGATAGTGATTTTTTTTATATTTGTGAGCTATAATCTTTAAGATTAAACCTAAATAGCCTTGAAGTATTCCACTTTGAAATGATGAATCTTGAATATATGGCTGTTATCTCTAAATCTGTAAATGTTCCAGTGATGCCTCTTATGTTAAGCCCCTCAAAAAACAATACTCTGCTTATGATGAACAATATCTTGCCATGGACACAGGGCATTAAGCTTTATATGACAGTATTGCAAAGGTGATTTTGTGTTCCAAACCAGTTGTTAGATGAGGTATGATCAACCTTGTAGGAATGACAAATCATAATCTAGAAAAAGTGATTTCCTGTTGCCAGAAGGTGGCGCTGTGAGAAAATTAGAATTTTCAAATGTGTAATTGATCAGGCTAGGAGTCTTATCATGCCTGTGAGGTTTAGTGATGATTGAATGATGAACTTTAGTTACAATGATTCTCTTTTTTTTGGCACGTTGCCAAAAAAGTCCAACTTTGAGAACTATGGCCCCACCTTGTGAAGAAAACTCAACCTTTACATACAGTTTGATCTTCAACTTGTCCATAATCAGCTTTAAAAGTGTGGAGTGTATCAGATTAAAACCTTCAGACTTGTTGGCTAAAATGTGGAACCTGTGACTTTTGCAACAGAGGAAAAATTCGATAGCTCATTAAACACGTCTCACCACTATAAGATAGTTTTTAGTTCCTCCCTGCAAATGCCAAAATTCTGTTTTGTTTACTTCATGTTGTAATAAAACACTCACCAAATGAGAGTGGTTATGTTGCACAGAGGATGCATAGTCAAGTGTCCTGGGGACCAGCCAAAGGACGCTTAGCACAGACAGCTGGATGACACTACAGACACTTGACTAACAGCGATCTAAATGTACTAAATGTGCTGTGACCTACTTGTAAAGCTCTGGGGGTGAAGTGTACTCCAGATAAAAACCTCCAACAAAACATTCACTCAGAAGCCTTTGTTCAATTCTTCCTAATTGTGGACCGAATCCAAGAGCAACCCACTGAGTTTAATTCAGTTTAATAATGCACGGCTTGTCTTCCCTGCTGTCTTACCTGTCACGCATTTTCTCTCCAAACAACAGCCTGAACTCTCCACATCGATCTCCTCACAATCCCTCGCCAATAATTCATACCTCAGTCTACCATCTTTCCTCTGTTACTCTGTTCTCCCCATGTCTCTTAGGTACTCATCTGTTCTTTGTTCACTCCCCGAGCTGCTATTTCTTTTTCAATTTCAGCCAAGCAGCCCATCCAGGTCAAAGCCTCCTTCATAAAACATCTTAAAACCTCATAAAAAGCCTGTTCGCTGTCTCACCTCTTTGTGTTTTCTCCCATCTCCTTCTCAGTCTGGTGGTGGAGGGCAGCGGGCACATGAAACACTGCTGTAAAGGTTTCTGCATCGACGTCCTCAAGAGACTGGCAAAAATAGTTGGTTTCACCTACGACCTTTACCTTGTGACTAATGGGAGGCACGGGAAGAACATCGATGGGGAGTGGAACGGCATGGTCGGAGAGGTGAGGATCTTCATCTCTAGGCTGATGTTTGAGTTTCCTACACTGTAAAAACAAAGATGAGGGCACAACGAAAAGTGAAGTAACAAGTTTCACTGCTGTTTTTTAAATTGAGTGGCCCAACATAATAATTCATATTGCCATTTAGTTGATATAACATGCTCAAGATTAAAATGTTAATTGGAAGAAAAATATCCAATATAAATAAACCTAGCACAAAAGTAAGAAAATTTGAGTTTGGTAGATTATTTCTTTGTTGCAGCAATTCTTCTTGGCAATAAATCTAAGATCACTGGAAAGCCTGTTTGTTTCTTTTTTAAATGATGCCACATTTGTAAGGAACGTGCATTTGTGGGATGAGCAACAGAGCTGAGAATGTGGGTTGCGCCCATAAAAAATTTGCCAAATCTCGCCAAAACAGTTTATTCTGCCATTGACTCATGTTTGGTATTAGACAATTAAAGTCTGAAGATCAAGCAATGTTGGCAATTTAACAATTTATTCATTTAACAAACAGGAGCCTCAGTAACATGTGGGAGAACCATACACAGCCACAACAGCCTGGCACCTCTTCCTCATGCTAGTCACCAGCCTGGTCACACTTGTTTGATGGCATCCCGTTCTTCAACCAGCATGCATTATGTCACAAGTTAGCCGACGTGGTTGTGTCGACCACTCTGGCATGAAATGCACGCCTTGGCTGACCCCACAAGTGTTTAGCGGGGTTGAGGTCAGGACTTCTGGAGGGCCCTTCCATCATCTAGACTCACAAATTCTGGAGGTAGTCTCTGATAAACCCTGCTCTGTGGGGTGAGCGTTGTCATCTTAGAGGATAATGTTCAGTCCCAGACTGGGAAGATATGGGATTGCCACTGGTTGTAGAATCTCATCTCGACATCTCTGCATTGAGATTACCTTGTTGACAAGCCTCGTGCTTTCAGTGATGCTGGAAAACACATCACACTTTCTCCCCACTTTGACCCTATGAGCCAACTGCTGTTGCAGAATCTCAACTCATCACTGAACATAATGTTTCTCCACATATACCAGTTCCAGTGCACATGTTGCCGACACCAGCGCAAACAGGCCTGACGGTGCAGGCCAGTCATGGCAGCCCTATGAGACCAGAGATCTGCTGCATGCAGCCTGTTCTGGATTGTCTGGGCAGGGAACTGTCAGCCATATTGTCCTGCAAACCTGGACTGCAAACCTATAGAAGACAACCTACAGTACCTTAGTGCTGACAGGGTCAGGAAACTGGCTTCTTTGGGTGCCCACTTCGAGGCCTGTTTCTGACATCCCTCATCATATGGAACTTGGCTTTCAGTTTGGAGATAGTACTAGGACTTACTCCAGATAATGTCGCAGCTTGAAGTTGTCCTATTGCACGGGCAATAGATCAGTCAAACGTGGCATGCTGATTCTTGGCGCAGACACCTACTGACCACTGTAGCAGGGCCCATGCTCCAGTCAAATTTGAACCCCCAAGTCCATTTTGTTTCACCTATGTGGGTGCTATGTGCTGGGCTCAAGCACTGATGAAAGAGATGGGCCTCATCATGGTTGCTCTTGCACAAGCATGTGTGCAGATACACAACATTAGTGTGTGGTATAATTGATACAAATAGATGTGGCACCTTGCATTATAAGGAAATCCAGGGCCGTTGGATGACCATATCTGACCAAAACAACTTAAAATAAGTTACAAAATCAGTAGTCAAAGTCAAGTCAGAGTCAGGTTCTGTGTTGTTCTTCATTTTACTGACACTGATATCATGATTCTTTTAAAGCCATGTATAAGTTGTATTATGATTTGATGACATGCATAAGATGTAACTGTGCTCATGCTTACTAACTGAAGTAACTGATGTGGCTGTGGGTCCCTGTGGTTCACTACAGTTTGATTTCAGAGTTAAAAGAGAGAAAATGTAAAATCATCCTTTGAAAAAAAGCCACATTTATTAAAACATAAATCATTAATAAGCAAAAGAAAACTCAGCAAACAAACAAGCATCAGAGTGACAGCAGTGTGGGTGAGGGATTAAATGAAAGTTTATAAAAAGTGTGTTCAGCTGGGACTTGAAAGGAGATGCAGCTTAGACTGCAGCTCCTCTGGGAGTTTATTCTACAGTTTAGCAGCCCAGAACACAAACACACCGTGACCCTGTTTTGTGTCTCAGTAAGATGTTGTAGCTATGACATAATTCTCTATTTTTTCCTGTACAGTAGCATCGTCTTTTTTCTCATGATCTGTTTCTTTTCCTTTGTTGTGTTTACAAAAAGAGGGTTTGATACGAGGACCCCCGTAAAATTCTTTTTATCCTGCCTCAATCCTTTAAAGCGACCCAGCGAGAGGATTGGACCCAAATCGAAGAGGAAGAGAGGAAATATGGAGGGAGGCTGTCAAAAGGATTAGTGCTGGAGAAACTCAAAGAGAGACAGAGAGAAAGCACACACTGAAACTGTTCAGAACTGTGAATGTGGATGTTGGCAGATATTCTGCTGTTTCCATGATGCCAATCCTCCTCTGGTGGCTGGATTAATGAAGCTGGTTTAACAAGGATTTAGACCGAGGGATGCAAATCATCTCAGTTAAAGTTTTCTGACTTGGTTTGAGGATGAAGTGAGTTTGGTGCTTATTGGGCAGCAGAGGGGGGCGGGATCAAATCTTATTACTAGAGCCGCGTGATGACAGATTTTACAGATATTCTAGTCTTTAGCTTTGAATTTCAGATCAGGGGGGCTGTTGCTCCCGATCACTCCCTTCCAGGTCTCACTGTCATTGCCTGGGGCAATCAGTATGCTCACACCTGCTCGGCACCTCTCACCAAGGGCAACTGCCGAGTGATAAAGAGTCCAACCCCTCTCAAGAGGATTGGTACCAGAGCCCAAACTGTGCATCGAGGTGAGGCCAACTATATCTAGGTGGTACCGCTCAGCCTCACGCACAAGTTCAGGCTCCTTCCCCACCAGAGAGGTGACATTCCAAGTCCCTAGAGCCAGCCTCTGCAGCCGAGGATTGGACTGCCAGGGTCCCCGCCTTCGGCTGCCACCCAGCTCACACGGCACCCGACCTCCACCCCTCCTACGGGTGGTGGGTCCATGAGAGGGGGGTCCCACGTTGGTTCTTCCGGCTGTGCCTGGCTGGGCACCATGGGTGCCGTCCTGCTGCTCTGCCATATGAGGTTATTTGAGCTGCACTTTGTCTGGTCCCTCAGCTAGGACCTGTTTGCCTGTTACCTGTTTGCTTTGGGAGACCCTACTAGGGGCATGAAGCATGCAAACCCCTCCACCACAATAAGGTGGCAGCTCAGGGAGGGTGAGAAGCTCAGCCATCCAAGGGTGAGAAACTCAGCCATCTGGGAGAGAGTCAGAGTAGAGCTGCTGCTCCTCCACGTTGAGAGGGGCCAGATGAGGTGGCTGGGGCATCTGGTCCAGATGCCTCCTGGATGCCTGCCTGGTGAGGTGTTACATGCATGTCCCACTGGGAAGAGGCGCCGGGGAAGACCCAGGACATGCTGGAGAGACTATGTCGCCCGGCTGGCCTGGGAACGTGTCGGGATCCCCAGGAAGAGCTGGATGAAGTGGCCAGAGAGAGGGAAGCCTGGGCTTCCCTGTTTAGGCTGCTGCCCCGGCGACCCGAGCTCAGATAAGCGGCAGAAGATGGATGGATGGATGGATAGTTTTAAATTTGTAGAAAGGTCATCTGTGGGCATGATGGTGCTGTCGGAATGGGATTTCTGTGTCTGAAAGTTATAAAACATAACTAAACTAAAACATAACTAATAAAAAAAAATACCTGGAAGGGCATTTTGCAGCTAATTAGGTTAATTGGCACCAAGTCAATAACATGACTGGGTATAAAAGGAGCATTTTAGAGAGGAAAAGTCTCTCCCAAGTAAAGATGGACAAACGTTCACCAATCTTTGAATAACATTTAAAATTTGTGGAAGAATTTCAATTATATTTTTCTCAATGTAAAATTACACAGACTTCTGGAATCTGGAGAAATCTCTGCGCACAAGGGTCAGTACTGGGGTCTATGATCTCCGTGTCCTCGGGCAGCACAGCATTAAAACAGACATGATTCTCTACTGGAAATCACTCCATGGCCTTAGGAACACTTCCAGAAATCACTGTCTGTCAACACAGTCCACTGTGTCATCAACAAATGCAAGTCAGAGCTGTATCATGCAAAGAAGAAGACATATGAGAGCAAAAAACAGAAATGCCACCACCTTCTCAGGGCGATAGTTCTGGAGGCAAAATGGAAAACTGTTCTGTGGTCAAATAATAATAATAATAATACATCACACTTACATAGCGCTTTTTGGACACTCAAAGACGCTTCACAAACAAAACAAAACAAATGAATCAAAACTTGAAATTATGTTCTTCAGTATTCCTTTGGTGGGTGGGTGGGTGGGTGGGGGGGGGGGGGGGGCTGGAGCCGATCCCAGCTGTCATCAGGCGAGAGGCAGGGTACACCCTGGACTGGTCACCAGTCAATCGCAGTGCTGACATATAGAGACAGACAACCAGGCATGCTCACATTCACACCTACGGGCAATTTAGAGTCACCAATTAACCTAATGAGCGTGTTTTTGAAATGTAATGTTCTATTGTGAATTAAATATCTGCTTAGCAGATGTGCAAAACATTGAATTCTGTTATCATGTACATCTTACACAGTGTCCCTACTTTTGTAGAACTGGGGCTATACATTAAAGTAGCTTTTAATCATTGCTTCATCAAGTGTGGGCTGTGTCCCGCTGGTGAGCTGAGGCTGTACTGCAGGTTAGCAGTCATGCTCCATTGTTAATGCACTGTCAAAATGGCGTTAATTCTGGAGTATCGCACATACGTCCAACCTTATTCTGTCTTGTGGCCCTGATTGGCCTGTCATTAATGTGACAGACAGAATGTTCTTCCAATCACCTTCTGAGAATTTTTGGAAACTATGAGAGCTTTCCCAGATAAAAGTGAAATATATCCATGCAATTATTTTATGATATGGTCTATCTGGCGTGTCAGGTAACAAAAACAAGGAAATAACAAAACACAGTTGGCCAGAAAAACAGGGACGAAAAAGCAACAGAGTAATACAGGAAAGACAAGGAACAAAACATGAAGCAGTGACAAGAACAAACTCAAGCCCATGACCCAGCTATCAGAGTTATTCCTAAGGAAAGTGGTCAGATTAACTCTGACCTTTGCAAAACATAAGCTCAATCAAAAATCAGCTGCAAAAATGTGTACCTCTGATGAAAACTTGGGCTTCTTTCATGGTTGTCCCTGGGGATTGACTCACTTTTGCCATTCAAGGGAGCATATTTTACACTTCGATCAGACCAAACACTGACCGTATCTCTGTAATCCTGATTTCAGATAGGCCTGAGGGATGCAGGTGGTCTCTTCTCTCTCCGTTGATCCCCCGCTGCCTCTTGCCTGAAATCTGCCACTTACTAATCATGTTTCCTAATGATGTTGGCAGATGGGCACATTTAGACTATCCAGCATGAAGACTGTATTTAAAAGATGCCCTCCTGTCCTTGGTTAAACCTTTACCTTGTTACAACCTTTCTTTTGAGGAAACATTCAAGAACTCCCAGGATTAAACTTTACTAGATGTCCTCTTCAAGTCCCACACTGTATCCTCGCTGCCCACTTTATCTTTTCTTTTCAGTCTTTTCTAATAACTCAGCCCCTCTAACATCCTGGAAAAATAAAATTTAACCAAGGCTAATGTGTCTGCCTCTTTCAGACTCGTCCTGTGTCCTTGTGCGTTCAGTGAAGCCCACACTTGGACGATCATTTCTGCTATTTTTGTGCTTTTTGTCCTCCAGCCTTACATGAATGCCTCCCGACAAGACAGTAATTTCCGACGTCCTTACCATGTTCTGCTCCTCAACAGTGAATCATCCTGTTATGCTATTTTCTTGTTTTCTATGAGAAATCTATTCAGCTATGAAGCACGTCCTGAACAGGAGTGTCACAGGTGTCTTTTTTGGTTCTATTCAGACTTTTAAAAATGGCCTAGTTGAATCAGATTGAATAATTATCATGGATTGATGATTACAAGTGAAAACCTGGGCAACATCATCACACTTTCATGGATCACAGGCACAACTTCTTTCACCAGCACATTTACTTTCACAGCAGTCTTCTTCCTGCCTTTCAGTCAGCCATTAATCCAGATTAAATCCATGACAGCACAATGGTGAACGCCTTTAATTCAATGTGATGTGAATAATGAGATAACATTTAAAGACTTAGGACTTCTTTAGATAACACCAATCTATCATGGTCAACTTTTTGTTATGTTTGAATAGGTTCTGTTCTGTTGTAATGTAATTAAGCAAGGTGCAATAGATCGTATGAATTGACTGGAAAGACTTTCAGTTGGTGCCTCAAAAGCAGGGGTGTCCAAACTTTTTCACCGGGGACAACATACAGAAATGTATAAGGATGTTGGGGCCACTTTTATATGCCTCACTTTGATTTTAAAGTAAGTAAAACCAATCTACTGTAGGATAAGATATGCTAGGTGATTGGGTATGCTAAAATGGCTAGTTGATGGCTGACAAAGCAAATAGCCAATCATTTTTAAGGATTTTGGGGAGGTCATTCAGATCTCAGAGGGCCCTGGTTGGCTCTGGCTACCTCTGAACATCAATTCTGCTGCTGTCTGCTGCTGAAATTCATTAGGGTGTTATAAATCAAGATCTTGATTATTATGTTTGCCAATATGTTTACTATTTATAGTGTTGTCTCAGTTTGGTTCTTACAAAAACAGCACAAATACATGTTGTCAAAATGTTTGTTTACAGTGTTAGAATGGTAGCACTGTATTGTCCTGAAACTAAGAAGAATAATGCAGTCTAGCACAAGCGTCATGCTCTGTTTACGGCCATATTTCATGTAATTTAATGAATTTTCAGGGGGCCAATCAAAAATGGGTTGTGGGCCACATTTGTCTCCCGGGCCATAGTTTGGACACTCCTGCTCTAAAGGGACATGGACTGTAAAACTGGGAGGAAAACAAGTTCGTAGTGTACACCACAAACTGCTGAGAAGCTCCATGGACACTGATTCCCTTTTCCAGCAGGATTTGGCACCTGACCACAGTGAAGCCAAAACTACCAGAAACTGGTAGTATTACTGTGTGGGATTGGCTAGCCAACTGGTCTGACCTGAACCACATAGAGCAGTGATCATCAACTGGAGACCCCAGGGGCCACATCAGGACCCTTGTGGCTTCCCATCTGAGTCCTGGAGGATAATTATATGAGAAGGAAAAATATGGCATGCTATTGTTCAAATTTTTTTTCTTAAAGTTTAAATAAAACTTCAACTTAGCCACTTTTCAAACAAGAAGCAAATAGGTATTTTATTTCTGTAATTTGGCTTAGTAAAAAAATGCCCTTCCTGTCTTAATTAAAACTGCATTTTCTAAGGCTCTTTGAGATCAGTTTTCATTTCTGCAAATCTACACAAAAAATCTGTTTCCTGCATGTGCGTTTGACCAATCACAACACAGCTTATTAGCATCAAACTCAGTGATAAACATCAATAGGGCTCTATGGAGAAATATGTCGCCAACATATGCAATGACTTTTTCAAAAAGGGCCAGATTGGTTTAGATTTTTTTCCCCCTTAATAAATAAAATCATCATTTAGAAACTGCATTTTTGTATTTACTTGGGTTGTCTTTGTGGGATATTCAAATTGGTTTGATGATCTGAAATATTTAAGTGTGATAAATTTGCAAAAGAAAAAATCAGGAATCAGAAAGGGGACAAATACTTTTTTACAGCATTGTGATTAAAATATCTCAATCCCCCTCTTGTGGATGGCTTCAGTATAGGTGATAATATTTAAGAGGCGATAAGTGCAATGCCTCACTGTTAATAGCCTAAAGTTCTATTAATTTATAAAAAAAAAAAAAAAAGAAAGAAAAAATAGAGTTTAACAACAATATATTCATTCGATCAAAATACTGATTTTAGCTGAGTTTATTTCAGTGTCCGGCCCCCACAGTGTCTGTCAAGACAAAGCTGGCCCTTGTGTGAATGGAGTTGATAATCCCTGCTATAGAGCAGCCGTTCTCAACCAATCAGCTATCAGGACCCACCAACACCTTCATAAGTGAATACACAATTTTATTGTAAAATTTCAACCACTGAATTTGTTCGATGAAAAAGGTGACAGTTTGGAACCCAAATAGAACCAAACATGATTTATCAAATAGCCAGGACAAAATAAACATGTTGAAAAAGCTCATCATATCAGAAGGAAACCCCATTTTCCCAAAACATCAGATGTGTAGTTCTTCCAGAAGGAATTTTGTTAATAAATTGGAAAAAAAAGCCTTTTCAATCAAAGAAAAGCAGATTAATTAGTAAAAATCTTGAAAGAAATACTTAGTTTTTTACTTATTGTCATAGGAAAGCCTACAGAATACATATATGAATTTACTGTGTGTCCACTGAGGACAGCCATACATGGATTTTTTGCCACTTTTTTTTTTTCTAGGCACACATTTCGTGACCCACTTGAAAGAGCTTCACAACCCACTTTTGGATCCCAACCCACCAGTTGAGAACCACTGCTATAGAGAATAGAATAGAGAATCTCTGGAGTATTGTTAAGAGGAAGATGAGAGACACCAGACAAGATGAAGGCTGCTGTCAGAGCAACCCGTGCTTCATCACATATCAGCAGTGCCACAGACTGATTGCCTCCATGCTATGTTGCATTATTGCAGTGATTCATGCAAAAGGAGGGTCAAACACTCAGGTGTTACTGAGTGCAAAAATGAACAAGTAATCATCTAACCCTCCAAAGCCGGCTTTTGAAAAAAGGGCAGAGCCGTTGCAAAAAAGCTTGGAGTGTGATTGGATGAACGTTCTGTCTCTCACATCTTTACAAGCCAATCAGAGCAACAAACATGTGATGTCATAGCCCCGCACCAAGGTGCGCAGCTACAGATGAATAAACTCCATAGATAGCTGCATAACGCAAACCCCGGTGATGGTAGACATGTCAGTACACTTTGAAAAGAAGACAACTCACTGCTGTTCTTTGTTCTTCATTTAACGAAGAAATGTCGTCAAGTTCTGATAAAACTCACGCTTTAACAGCATCCACGCTAATGTCTTCCACCATAATTGCACCGGCCTCTTCTCGCTGTTTGCATACGTCACGACTCTGATGCACTTGAAAGTACTCCCCCTCAACACTGATTGGTCCTGTCACTTTCTAACAGGCCCAAACGGTTCAGACGGGAGCTTTGCAAGATGGATTTTCTAGTATGAAACATGGAAACGGGCAAAACCATCTGGATCCAATCATCAAGACTAAAACAAAAAAGCTTTTGAAATTTTTCACTTTGTATCAGATGACTCTAAAAATATAGGCTACAAGTTTAACTATTGAATTAAATGAACTTTTCTTGATATTCTAACTTTCTGAGATTCTCCCGTAGCATTCTTGGAAAGGATATCACCACAGTTGTTTACAGAAAAAAGCATTGATTGAATAAATGTTATCCTTGTAATGCAACAAAAAAATATGAGTATCATCTGAACCTTGTGATGTAGACATTGAGAAGCAGGTCATTACTGTGTGTTAGCAGTAGGTGTGAGTTAAGGCCTGTCTACATAATATTTGGTCTAAAGGTTGATCAAATGTTAATTTTAGATAGCATTTCCAACATGGTGACGACCTTCATCGGGCTTCATATCTCGCTTTAGAAACCAGTGGGGAATGCTATCAAGACTTGCTTCAAGTTTTATATTGTCTCTCTCTTCCCAATCCACAGTGATATTATGGATGTATCTGCACTTGTTAAAATGAGTGCTTTGGTTTCTAATCCTGGCTCTGCAGGGGAAGCAGCAAGAGCCATAATATATAAATTATGAAAAAGTCTCCTGCAACAAGAATGCCTACAGATTAAGCTTTCTCTTTACTTTCATTATTTTACCATCAAGCAGTGGATGACTTTAAAGAGGCAGTGTATGATAAAACACATCAGTGTTGGTTTCATAGCTGAAATTTGCACCAAACTGATAAAAATCTGGATTTTACAGCTTTTAATTAGCTCAAACGGACATCTGCCTTGAAAAATCTTTTCTGAAAAGGTGGGGCTTATGTGACGTAGAAACTGACCACAATCTCTATATGAAAAGTAGAGCGTTACCGCCTCTAACTGACATTACCATTCAGAGACCACTCCTATCCTCTCCTGCCTGCACCTGCACTGTCTCAGCTCTGAGAGCTCCAGCTATACTAGTAATGCCGCTGCTGGAGCTAATGGACCAAACAGGTAATGCTAAGAACCACCACGGTCCACCACGACACTATAGCCTTTGTCAGGGGGACTCTAGAGGGGAAAACTCCTTCACTTTAAAAGATCGAGTGTTGTGAAACTCTGTAGATGTCTCTCTTTGACAAGGGGACATCACTGTCACTCCCGCCTCATCTGGAAAGCCCCTGTCCTTTTCCCCTCCCTCCTCTTGGAACCAAACTGCCCACTTTCTGTGCATTTTTTTAATTATGGAGGTGGGCGGAGTTAGCTCTGAGCCAGGGGTTCACTTACACTTTAGAGATTGTGACTTCAGTTGCATGTTGACCGGAGCCTCAGTCGTGTCTGGCTTTTGTCCACAGAGTCTTTTGTCTCTACCGGTTTTTGGGTGCAGGCCAGGATTCAGACTAATGACCTTTTGGTCCACAGCCAGCGTCTCTAGCCCCCACAGTCCCTCAGCTTCAGTCAGGGAACCTCTGTTTCCTGCCAGGTGAATCACAACGGAGCTGTGAATCCGCTCACTTCCTCACCTCATATACACCTGGGTCTCATTTACATCCGTCAGAAAAGCTCAGAGGAGACATCACGCCAAATTTCAACCTGCGTACTGCGACACAAAGAAAGTAACACTCTCAAATTTAAATCCAATTCCTTCACAAAGCCTGGGAAGTATTTCATTCATACAACGCTGAAGAAGAGTGCTTTGGATTTTCCTTTCAAAGGCTCTTGCTCTGCGCTTCTAAAGGCAACACTCTATAGACAAGTGCAGGGTTCACAAATGTCAGAGTGCTTTTCAACAATTAAATAAAAGGGATGGAGCCAACAGAAAAGAGAGACCAGGCAACGATTCAGGGACCTGTACTCTTGAGATCTAACCAAATGACATCATTTTTATATTATCTCTTTTGGTAAAAAATAGCCTTTCAGGCTTTAAACTTTCCTGTTCCTTTTTTATCCTCTTTGAGTCACTCTTCTAATTTAAGGCGTTCTTTTTTTTTAGGTGGTGTCCAACCGGGCTGACATGGCCATCGGTTCTCTCACCATAAACGAAGAAAGGTCAGAGGTCGTAGAGTTCTCAGTCCCGTTCGTGGAGACGGGAATCAGCGTCATGGTTTCCAGGAGTAACGGCACTGTGTCGCCGTCTGCTTTTCTGGGTGAGTTTGTTTTTGAAATTTCATTCTCTAGCTTAAAAAATGAACACAAAAGACGTACGCCACTTCCCCCAAAAAATCCCCAACTCTCCAAATGTGGCCTGACTACAGCTGTGGTGGGTACAGCAGTGACCAGACTAAGGCTTAAAGATCACATACTGCTCTTTCTTTACTGCCTGTGTTCCACTTTCTGTGTTTCCAAACCAAAATAGATTTTTGACCTCTCATTCACATACAAAGTTTCTTTAAAACAAATTTTTTTATTATTACCAAGATTTATGTGAAATATCTCAAACATACAGCTGTACCAAAGAGTCTAACTTGTGAAAACATCCAGAGAAAGAAGATCAGCAGAACAAAGTTGATCGTCCAATCACCTTGAACGTATTGTTCTTTTGTAGTGTCCTCATGTTACCCAGGGATAATGTAGGAGAATACAGAGCCCCCAAAGTATCGATCTGCTGTTATTTTACTGCTGAGGTGGAAAATCTTTCTAAATCCACTTTAAATCCACACAAAACGAGAGGCTTGAACTCAAGAGAAAACAAACAAGAAACAAAACCTCGTACCACACTTTGTGTTCATCGAACAATGGCACAAAGAAGCTGCCTCTCTCCTGTACTTACCTTTTCAAGCCCTGGACATACACAGCATACAAGACTGGAAGAAAGGCAAACACTTGTACTTCACTGTTGAACACTACTGTGATGTCTCTGAGCAAGGCCCTCATCCCTAATTGGCTCCTGTGGAGAGGAGAGGCGTCACATGGGGCCGGTAATCTGAAGTCCAGCATTCATAGATTATGATTTTGACTTTGTGTGTTTGTTCTTTCAGGTTTTGATAGCTACTTATAAAATCTGAATACCGAAAAATATTTTTATTTTGCCCAACTTAATTTTTTTTACATTGTGTCACAAAAAGACAAGTACAAACTCATTTGAACTTTCATGTGTAATGTAGTGATGAAATTCAGATGTACACGTGTTCATAGTCATTTCCTGATAAATTTAGCAAACAGGGCTGCATGTGCTTTTATGTTGAAGTTATATATATATATATATTATCAGTCCCTTTTTTGAAGGGATAAAAGAATAGGAAAAGAGCATGGGTTGTCAGATTTTGGGTTTGTTGCACTGTGGCGCCCACTGGAGGTCTCTTGAGTAAAACTGTGCTCTTATAAAGCACATAGTGCTAGGACTGGTTTAACTCCTGGGTATGGCTTATGCAAAAGAAATATTTACCAACTTTATTTACAGATCATTAATCGTATTTTATGTTTATTCATACAGAGATAGATTTTTTTCCTGATATCTGGAAAGTTTGTGCCCCGTAAAACCTACAGCACACATCCATCAGCTCTGAAAGAAAGTAGGCCAGTCTTTAATCTATTAACGCCATCCATTTACCTTCCTCAACCTTAGATGTTTATTTTAACCTAATTTACCTTAGATGGTCAATTTACATGGAAAGGGTTGTTTTTTCCCAAAATAACATCATAATGGCTCAGCGTCTCTGCGTGCTTGTGCATGTTTGCAGTGATTGGCTTACAACATAGTAAAGCTGTGAATTTTGACTTATTTACAATGTTTTAAAGTGTGCACTTCATCGTGGAGTTTAAACAAAGCATCACACAATTTGCTGTGAAGACATAGACCCATATGTTTACGTAGCACCGCCAACTAGAACAGACAACAGCAAATAATTTGATGATTTCTAACACCAACACGTGGCCCCTCATCCCCTCTTGTTTTATAAGAGCATAGAGAAGTGCTTTAAAGAGAACTTTAATTGGGGAACAAGGCACAGGTATACCATCCCAGGTATGCTGAATACGTTTCCTTGTGGGCGTGTTACAACAAAGTTCAGTTGTATTCCAGCTCTGTTACAAAAGAGAAACCAGGGTCTTTAGCCTGGTGTATTCTGTCTTTTAGCATGTGTATTTACGAGCAAACACTGTCTCCACTCCAGCACTGTGGCAGAGTGAGCGTTATGTGTTCTACAGGGGAAGTGACATAATGGGTGACACGTAAGGGAAGGAGGGCAAACTGAAGAGAAAGACACAACGATTTGCATTTTATCAAAAATCTGTGCATAGTTGTGATATTTTTAATGGCACAGGTTTCAAAGCAGTACACCCAGGAAGTCTTTTGGGAAGTATTGAGGAAAACTGGAGCAATGGTGTGGTGTGTAAATTGAGATAGATGCACAGACAAGCCGCCAGTTATAGCAGTAAGATGAAACAAGAAAGGGCATCTCAATGGGACAGTGACAACATGTGCAATGGCTCGGTCTGAAAAGGTGTGGAGTAACTGAAAGCCTCCAATCTTATTAACTCCTATGTTAATAATAGTGATGAAAAAGTAAAATAACAGACTTTTAGGCTAAGCATCATTTATTCCATAAGATATCTGATCACTGGAGAGTTACTACTACTGGTAGTTAATACTACAGTGCATTCACCACCTGTTCTTGACATCATTTTTTTTTTTTTTTCTCAGCACAAGGCTGTCACTCTTTTGATAATAGTTGCATAAAGAGGACAGTTTCCCCCAGAAAACACTGCATAAAGGCTCAGCATCTCTGTGCTGGTCATAAATTGCAGCAGGCACGTACAGATGCATGCAAAATGAATAATAACGACATACTATTTCTTCAATCTAAAATTAAAGCCACCATTCATGAGACCACAGTTTAAAACTCTGCGCCAAGTTCAATGCAGCTGTAGCCCTCCAAGCTGACACCTCCAGATAAACCTCACAGAGCTGATAGCATGGATGTTGATGCTAGTTCAATAATCTACGTGTCAAAGTCAGTGATAGAGCCCAGAGTCATTGTCATTATTCCAGTCTGTCAATTTGAACTCCAACACATACCAGTGTTCATAGTAAGAGTGCACCTTATGTAGAGCCCGGAAAAACCCTGGTATCTAAAGCCATAATGTCCATTTAGAGCAGTGTCGAGTGGGCTGATGTATGGATGTACTGTGGTTGTCAGCACTTACCATCCAAATGAAAGAGAGCTCATTGAGAGCTTTTAATCAGCCGTGTTAGCAATTCAATATCTGCCTTTAATCTGAAGATGTGGGTCTTTGAAGGGGTGGAGTAGTGCTCAACAAAGCCCTGATAACTTACATAACCCGGCACAATATGGCGTAAATGATCCTCAATTATGTAAGAGGCCTTCATTTGTGACACTCTTTTGTCTCAAACATGAAAAGGTTCACGGCTCTGAGTCTCACAGTGAGGCTGCCAACCACCCGGAGCTGTAGTTATGATATCGTCACTGTGAGCTCCACCAGTGAAGAAGCTCTGATTCTATTTCTCTCTTCTTCTTGTTTTAAATAAAGTTTATATTCAGGCCACTCTGGAGATAACACCTCTAAATTTACAAATCTTCTTGGAATAATTCCAGACATTTCCAGCACAGAGAGAAGCAACTGGAGGAAATTAAAAACCTAGACGGAGAGTATGTCTGAGCTGTCATGCTCCGATATAAAGCAAACACAAAGACGGGGGCAGAGGTTGAGTGTCTTTGATAGAGACAGCGATAAAGCAGCTTCAGATGGTCTCAGATGTTTTTATCCAGGCAGCGGCGGCTGGTTGACATGCTGCTCCATGTGTCTGCCTGTGATTGTGTTTCAGCCTGTGCGTGTCTGCCACCTAAAGTAGAGGATAACCTGTAACAAAATGACTTGTTAACGCTCAGCTCAGTCACGGGGGGGTGCATCTGTGCTGAAACCTGCTCTGTAAAAACAGACACAGTACAAGCTGAATTCTTGTTGAACTCACACTTTCATCCAAGCAGTGGATTTGTAAATCAAAACCTGCACAGATCTCTAAATATCTACCGCTGGCTGCACATGAGCGTTTCTGGGCCCAGTTTCTGGAGTTATTATCAGCTGCACTCTATTTTTAGTGAAACAGGCCCCAGGTGTGATAAAATTAGGCTTTATTACTCATCACTGACTTCATACTTTGATTTGTAATTGCAGATGTGTTTATAAAGATGGAGTCCTTTTACCTTGATAAGGGGTGAAAGATCCACACAATCATTTCCACTGCTTGTTGACCATTTTGATTCATTCTCCAACATCAGACTGAAGGTCTGCATGCTCAGTCCACTGTTTATCCATGCTTTATCCACATCACACACACAAACCTTGCACACTGACAGCTTATACTGCATGTTGACAGACTGTAAGGCTGCTTGTGTGAGTGCAGTATCTGATATGCCTAATAGGTGTGTCTCATTGGCCAAGAATCTGATGCAGTGATAATCAGTTGACAGCCTGATTTTCCACAGTCAGCTTTGCGTGATATTATTAGAAAGTGGAAGTGTTTAGGAACAACAGCATCTCAGCCACGAAGCAGACAACCACGTAAAACCATAGAGCAGGGTCGCCAACACACTGATGATTCCATGGCAGAAGGGTTCTGAACTTCCACAGGCATTAATGTAAACACAAACTGAGCAGCAGGAGCTTCATGGAATGGGTTTTTATGGCCGAGCAGCTGCATGCAAGCCTTGGATCACCAGGTCCAATGGCAGTCATCAGCTGGATTGATGAGTCTGGATTGGGCGGATGCCAGGACAACATTACCTGCCTGACTGCATTGTGCCAACTGTGAAGTTTTGTGGATCAAGCATAAAGATATGGGGCTGTTTTTTAGGATTTGGGCTAGGCTCCTTATCTCCCATGAAGGGCTATCTTATTTTTTCAACATGCCAAGACATTTTGGGCAATGCTTTGCTTCCAATGTTGTGGCAACGCTTTAGGGAAGATCCTTTTCTATTCCAACATGACTGTGCCCCTATGCACAAAGCAAGGACTATAAAGACATGGTTTGATGAGTTTGGTGTGGAAGACATTGACTGGCCCAACCAGAGCCTTGACTTTAACCCTATCGAGCACCTTTGGGATGAACTAGAACAGGGATTGTGAGCCAGGCCTTCTGGTCCAACATCAGTGCCTGACCTCTTAGATGATCTACAGAATGAATTCCCTCAGAAAAGCTCCAAAATCTTGTAGAAACCCTTCCAACGAGGAAGCTGCTCCATGTATTTTAATACATTTTCATTACAGTCCATGTTGGTGTAATGGTGTCTGAATCCCTTTGTCCATATAGTGTATATTTGGGTTATTTGCACAACTTGTGCTCAGCTGAACTGAACACATCTTCCCAATTCAGTCTTTCTTGTTATATAGCTGTGAGTACATTGATAGAGGAGGACAATGGATAGAATCAGCAACAGGCATGAGAGAGTGGGAGACAGACATGTAGGAATGGAGCTACAGGCTGGACTTGAACCTGGGCCATCCACATACATGGGGCACAACTTCAGCACAAGGCCATCTGCACCCAAGTGGCATGGTTTTAAAGGGAAGTTTCAGTGTTAGAAAGAGACAGGGGACAAAAGCGCTGCAGCCGCTAGTCAATTACTTATGTCTTCAGCTTGGACCGATGCAAAAAATAAATAAATAAAAAGAGAACCTGTTATGATGGATGAAAGTTTCAGAGTCAGTGTGCATTCATGGTTTACACAAAAAAAGATCATACTTAATCTTCTAATGCACAATTATAGACAAAATAACTGGACTCATCATGCGGCTGGGTTGTTAATGTGCAAGGTTTGTCTGCAGAACTTTATTTTATTGGATTACAGATCCAAAAGTTGCATCCCAAATAAACAAGGGTGCAAAGGCTATTAATATGGTACTTTATTCACCATTTAATCCTCTAAAATAAGTAGATAAGATAGATTAATAAGCTGTTGCCTTTAATATTTATGTTTACCTTGCTTGGTGTCAATCTTAATGGATTTTTCCATTATCGTCTCCAAACCTGGAAGCTCTTCCATCAGTTAAAGTTGATTTATACGGCGTGTAATCTTTCTAAAATGTTCTCTGATCTGAAACACTCCGCTCCTGGAGTAGACTTGTTTTCTCCCTCCATAGACCTGATCTGTTCCTCACACTCCTTCAGGGATCTGTTTCATACTCACCCAGCTGCACTAGTACATCTATCCATCTGTCAGAGGAGATTTAGGAGACAATCTGAAACACGTCATGCTTGGAAGGAGGTGCACAGCTCCCAAGGCCGTTTTATCTTCAGACCGGCGGGGCCACGGGGCCGACAGCCACTCTACGCCGTGGCTCTGCACAGCCACGGCTGTGCCTGTGTCTAAGTAAGTGAACAGACTGTTGGAGAGGAGAAAAAGAAAAGGTGCACAAGGCTGCAGGGAGAACGAGAAACGGACATATGTGAGGGAAAGTCAAAGGTGGGCAAAACAATCAAGTGAGAAGAAGAAGTGAAGCATGTGAGGAGGCAGGATAATCGTTTCTGATGGAGAGGCAGTGGAAGAAACACAAAACAGCTCAAGAAAAAGGAGAGGCAAGGAGGAAGGACAAGAGGGACAGAGAAACAGACCAGTGTCGTGCAAGAATGAACCAATACAAGGAAACATGTCTCTATTTCTTTGATAGAAATTGATTTGATACATCTAAGGAATAAAGAGACATGTCATTCATCCGTCACCCCACTGCCTCCACACTTTCCCCTCCTCAAGGCCTGTTTCTCCAGCAAGTGACTATGAGGCAGAGACCGACAGGCAAATATCACAAAACAAGATTCTTTGCTATGGTTTGGAAAGTCTGCTGGTTCTTCTTCAGCTGTACTCACACTGTTTTTACATGTGCAGACAGATTGCCACTAAATTGGCGGGACTATCTCTATTTGTCCATGTGGTGATGACAGAAAGAGAGAGAATGGTTAAAAAAACAAACCAAAAGGAAATATATATATATATGAAACATGTTTAAGCCTCTAAGTGGCACATGAGTGAGTTGTGAATCAGGAACTAATTCTTGCTCTGTCTATCCATCCATGTAAATTGAAGAGATTTAATGGGTTAATGTGCAACACTAGCTCCTATTGGTTGTGGATGCTGGTTGCATCACTGAAAAATGACATTTGCATAAGACCAGACTAAAGTCTTGTGACTTAATCAAACACATTTGATATTATTGTGACACCAAGACTAAAAAAGAAGACCGCCTTAAAACTGCTCAAATCGAGTCTTATGACCACCTTACACCTAACGACTGAGACAACGGGAGTGAGCTGCAATTCTAGCAAGACTCCATGATTGGGAATTTTGTTGGGGACTTTGAAATTGGATGAAAAGTCGTTAGGTATAAGGCCGCCTTAAGCTGTTTCACATACGGGGGCTATAGTGAAGAAAAGATCCCCACTGTTGGTTCTAACTTGGGGGACTATCAGTAGATAGACCTGAGGGCTCTACTGTGCTCATAAGGTTAAAGCAATCCAATAAATAAGAAGTGGCAGAACCATTAAGAGATTTGAAAACCAATAAAAGTTATAGATTTAAAGAATCAATATAGTAGAGTTGTGAATACAGTGCAGCTGAAAGCAATATAGATATAATCCCAATACAATAAAAAGAAGGCTGTGTTGTAAGAAGTTACTTTAGCTAAGCAGACATGAAAGCATAGGTTTCACACGTAGGAGCAGTTTGGTTGCCTGATCCGGCTCACCTCATACTGGGTGCTCAGGACCCGGTGGGCTTATCCGGAGGCTGTGGGGCGACTTGTGTTGTGCACGGGTCCGCTGGGAGGCCCCCCTGGAAAGATGGGGCATGGGCCCGGCACAGGCCTGGAGGAAGTCAGGAGAAAACAGTACCAACCTGACATGCCATATGGATTTGTTTCACGCATTCATCTGGAAAACCTCCCATTGACGGTGTTTGGGAAGGGGCAGAGCCTTTGAAAAATAACTCGGAGGGTGATCGGATGAACATTCTGTCCGTCCCATTTTTACAGGCCAATCAGAGCAACACAACACGTTGTTTCTGCAAAAGAAGAAGATTCAGTGCTGTTCTTCCTTTAACGAAGAAATGTCGTCAAGTCCTGATAAAACTGACGCTATAGAAGCATCCACGCTAATCTCTTCCTCCATAATTGCACCTACCTCTTGTCCCTGCTTGCTTATGTCACAACTCCACTGCGCCCGGGAGTACTGCCTCTTACTCCCGATGGGTCGTGTCACTTTCTCACAGGGCCCAATCGGTTCCCCCTTGGGAAATACAGAAACAGGCGAATCCATCTGCTTTGCAAAGTTAGAGCAGTACAGGACCAAGGGTGACGTGGTGAAGTCCTGAACCGCATATGCTCTGATTCCTGACCTGGTAATGTCTATTATTCATGTGCATAGTGTTGTCCTGATAAAAGCACAGTTTTTATGATTTGAATACTGTTGATGCAATTCTTCTTAGAGATGCATCTCACCAAAACATTTACTTTTATTTGCTGTATATGCCTATTAAGGCATAACAAGAATATATATATAGGGAGAGATGAAGATTTTCCTCCCTGATGTCTGATGACATCCTTTTTCTTTGTCGCATTTGAATATCATACATGTCACTTTTCTAGCAGCTCAGGTTTGCATGGCAGGTTTTCCTTTTTCTGGTTCTCTCTTTTTCAGTCACTCTCCTGTCAGGTGTTGTGACACACGCACATTCTCTGAGACTGCTGAAATATTTAAGACCTGTCCTTTTCAAGTGCTCCTGGTCTTCGGACTGGACAGCCTGTGACATTGTGTTTTTGTCACTGGAGAGTTGTATGATCTCTCTCTTCGGTTCTGTTCCGCAGTGAAGACACTTGTTTACAGAGGTTAGTCATTTAATATTCCTGCAGGGTGAACTGAGCTGACTCACGTGCACAAATGTGCTTTCTCTTTATGAAAATTATAGATGGAAAACAACGTGCAGCAGCCTTTGGTTGCATGCTTTAATCCAGTCCTTAATGGACCATGGCACCTATGTAGGAAATAAGAGTTTTGATTTTTAAAGAAATGATATGTATAAATATAGATGATACTGTAGCTAGTTAGCATTGTTTCAATCACATGACGTGCACGGAAGCCAAGAGGGCAAATAGGTTTCAGGGAAGTGGCAGCCACCTTTGACCACTATGTGGAGCTGCAGCAGGGCTTGTAATCTTGCACAAATCTTGACTTATGAGGCAAACATGTTTAAAATGTTAATTTCTCAAACATAATGACAACACTCCTTTTTCAATTTTCTGTATTATCGCAGCTGAGTGAGTCTGGGGCTCTCAAAGCCTCCTTCACACACCCGGTGAATAAGAAAAAGATGAGGACCCTCAAACCCAGACAGAGCACGGAGAGCGAGGCAGGACGCCACGTCTCAGCCGGGATGATAACAAACACTTAAACTGTCAGGGGACTCAGCAGAGAGGGACGTGAAAATTGAACAAGTGCAGAGAAGTAAAGGCTGTGCATTTAGAGGCATGGTCATCTGCAGTGGTCTGGCCATCACTCATTTTGGCAATTCAGAGATAAAAGCCTTTACAAACAAGAGAGGGGCAAAACTCTCAGAACAAATAAGCAACTCGTGCTTCAGTAGGAGCGTCTGAAGAGTCTGTGTGAGCACGATGAGCTCAGCTCGGGTCATTTTATAAATTAGATTTAGACTTTTACAAACACACAGTAAATACACTTTTACAAGAATGAGACAAATGTGCCTCCATAGTGCAGCTCTCATCTGTCCTAAGGTCAAATATACTGGTCTATCATTATCCTCTGGGAGTAGAGGTGCATCTCTAAACACTTCCAGTGAAGTCAGCAGTTAGCATGAAACACAAGGTCGTGAGGGGCTGGAGCCTATCCCAGCTGTCATTGGGCGAGAGACGGGGTACACCCTGGACTGGTCACCAGTCAGTCACAGGGCTGACATATAGAGACAGACAACTGGGCACTCTCACACTCACAATTACGGGCAATTTAGAGTCACCAATTAACCTAATGACCATGTCTTTGGTGGTGGGAGGAAGCCGAGGTACCCGGAGAGAACCCACACATGCACAGGGAGAACATGCAAACTCCACACAGAAAGGCCCTGACCGGGAAGTGAACCAGGAACCTTCTTCCAAGGCAACAGCAGATTTTGTAGATTTAACACAGATCTGTAGAATGTAAACTTCAGGTTTATCGTCTTAAAAGTAGAATAAACAAAAATTTTAAATGACATGTTTACTGATATGTCACAGGAAGTGAGGAAGTCTAACTGCTGTCAAGCAGATTTGTGGCTCAAGATTAAATGTTTGATTTATAAATTTTAGCCAAGTTTGATGCCTGCAACATGTTCCTCAAAAGTCGGGACAAGAGCAATAAAAGATATAAAGTTACAGCATAATCCCAAAACAAATCTGGATCATTCCACAGATAAGTAGGTGACAGCTGGTAGAACCATGATTGGGTGTTAAAGGAGCACTCTTGAAATGCTCCGTCATTCACAGTCAACAATGGTGGGAGGTTTTTGTCTTTGTGAAAGTCTACATGAGATAATAGTCTTAAAATTTATGAACAATGTTCCTCAACATGAACACTGCTGCCATCACGTCATGTCAGCTAAAATCACCATATTCAGGGAATGAAAAAAAAATGTATTTCTCAAATAATACAACCCTCAGTCAGCATTTTTAGACACTTCTTATTGGTTAAATCCAAGAAATATAACAGTTTAAAGTCCATGATATTATTAAAAGACTCTGGGCCTGTGTTCATCAAAGATGGACTGACCTTAAGTGGGACAGTGTGTCTTTCAGAGCCAAAGAGGAAAAGGACCATCAAAACTGTTGAAACACAAAGGTTAAAAGCAAGCATTTATGACTACGTGGGGTGTATCAGTACCCATGGCATGGGTCACTTACACATCTATGAAGGCAGAATTAATACTGAGAGGTAGATAAACGTTTTTTTGGAGAAACATCTGCTTCAATGAAGATTTCTTTTTCCAGTGACGTCCCTGCTTATTTCAGCAAGGTAATGCCAATCTACATTCACAAGTCACAACAGTGTGGCTTCACAGTAAAAGGGTGAAGGGTAGGGTTATAGTTCATTGAAACTAACTAAATAACTAAAACTGAAATGTAAAAATTGATTTCAGTAAACTAAAACAGAATTAAAACTAAGCTTTAAAAAACAAAAAATAAATAAAACTTAATTCTGTGCTTACAAAACTAACTAAAATTAAATTAAATTAAAAGGCCCTTTTGGGTCTCCCTCCTAAAAGGTATCAGATATAGCCATAAAACAACTAACTAACTAACTAAACGACAAAAGTCGTGTACTGACATGTCAACAGTCACCATGGTTCGCGTTATGCAGTTCTTTATGGAGTTTAGCGTAGCTGGTAGCGGCTACGTCATGTGTTTTGTTGCTCTGATTAGCCCGTAAAGATGTTACTGACAGAACTTGGATTCTTCTTGTTTTTCAAAGGTTGAAAGGTTTTGCAAATCACTGTATCCTGTTTAATTCACATATTCTACAATGTCCCATCTTTTTGGAAGTTGCAAACAAGGTTGACTAAACAAACTGTGACAACCTTTTTTGTTGAAACATCACTGGCTGCAAAAAAGCAGCAGAGCACAGCCAGAGTGCCGGATGAGGCTTCTCATTCAACTGGTTGTCTTATAAATCTACTATTTCCAGCTCTTTGTGTTTTAACCAGTGCAAAGAAGCACAAACGGCTAAGTCATGCATAAATCACAGGGTAATAATGTGTTCTGCTTTTCATCTGAGCAAACATTTCAGAGCTTAAGAGCAGCATGTTTACGGTCATTTCCACAGCATTAATGGAAGATTCAAAGAGCTACATTTTTATGGCTTCTTCCATTCCTTGCAAAGCGACATGACAAAAGCACACTGTAGCTCTTATCTTCCAGGTGTGCATTATGCTTCATAAAACATGCACATGACATTAGCATAATCAGCCCCCCTCCAGCTTGCACTATGAAAGCATGAAGCATGATGCAGAGCAGGTTGTCACATGTTCCATATGGAAACTGGTATTCAAATGGAACATGAAGCCCTTAATTTGAGTATATCTCACTGTAATTATAGCCCATAATCATATCAGTATGTTAATGTCAATGTAGCTCACAGCATGTCGTATGTTCTGTGACCTTGTCCTCGGATTTCCTACAGAACAATGTCATCCTCCTCTTTAAAGGGACGCAAGCCCATTTTTCTGAGTCTCTCTGACTCAGAGGTCACCAGTATGAGGCCACTGACCTGCTGGGAACGTGTTGGCACGCAAAATGAATAAGTAACACCGTCTCTTTACTCAGAAAGTGCGGTTCAATGCCCTTGAGGAAGGGCATATAAACCTCATTAACCCCAACCTTAACCCACCATCTGCCCCAGTGGATCTGCTCGCTGGCATCACAACCAGACAGCGTTTTTACTAAGAAACAAGACAATATGTCTCCACTTGACTTCCCTGGTTAAATACATGTACAAAAATAGATCTGCTGTTGTCCAGAATGACTGTATAGCTTCTGGAAGGCAAACACAAGCCCTGCAGGCCTGCATAATAAAACAATACAGGCCGTCAGATCTCAAATCAAAGCTGAGAGCTCTCTGAAAACAACACGCCTGATTTACACTCCTCAACATCCATGTTGAAAGAAAATAAATCAAACCCAACCTTTGGTGTCTGCAGAGCACCGTGTCATTATTTACACACTTCCTCTACCGAAGCTATTCTGATTGAAGCACAATCAAAACAAGCAGACAAAGTACACTCGCATAAATCCAGCGCTGCGTCTCACACTTTATAGAAACTTCATCCTGCGACAAATTTACACCGAGATAGCAACAATGTAATTTGAAAATATTGCCTTGAAAACAAACAAAGTACAAATATATTATAAGGATCCAGATTTAAGCTCTGCAGATGACACTGTGCTGTTCCTTTTCGTAACCCAGTCTTTGCACATTCAGTCTCTACCTTGGACCACCGGGCAAGGTCCTCAATGCTGGGAACAGCCGTCTATGTCACTTTGCATGAATGTGAAGCAACTCTCCTTTGACCTACCAATTCCAAAGTCACATCAGAACATCGCCCAATCAGCATGGACTTTTGTGCAAAATCCCTCACAACATCACATTTCTAAGTAAGGGATGAATATGAGGTTTAATTGACCTGCATATTCTTAGAAATTCAACCTTAGCATGGACATTTGTGCAAAATTCTTCAAAGTGTTTCTGAAATTTGAGATATGTAAGCAAGCAAGAAGAAACATGAGGCCCATTGATCTTGGCCTTTGGCATACAACCTCCAAAATCTGTTTTTTGTTTAGACATTTGTGCAGAGTTTGAAAGAAACCCCTCAAAGGCCCATTGACTTTAACCTTTATCTTTGATTCTCCAAATCGAATCAGTTTGTGATTGAACAGATTCATTGACTTATTGTGGGCATTTGTGCAAACTTTATGAACATTTCTCAAAGCATTCATTAGTTATATCTCCACAGTAAACTGAATAAAATTTGGAGGTACAAGGGCCAGGTTTACAGCGACCATCCAATCACCTATCACTAATCCCCTTTAGAGCACTCTGACAGTCTGCCCAAGTTAATGTCAGTGTTCTCATAAACTGTGATGTTTAGTCATTAAAGAAACAGCATACCAAGTTGAAGATGATATGCAAGCTAACGATCATAAAGTTAGTCGTGTTTTAGTGACTTGAAGTAATGTTAGGCAGCAAAGGTTGCATCGCATGCTTGTCGTCCACATTGCATCTGTTAAAAATGTAATTCTCTGCCGTGTAAATGTCAGGCTTCCCTAGGACAAATTGAGCCATCTAGTACTTATATATTCCTTAAGTGTGTCTTTTTGTAATGGTGAGTCTTTTATCACTTGAGCGAATAGTTCTGTCTCGTGTTGACACAAGTATAAACTTATGTCAGATACTGGGCACTGGTGTGGCTCAGGGGGGTAAAGCAGGCCCCCACAGGCAGAGGCTAGAGTCTTCAGAACACTGGCCTTGTTGTATGTTTGATGCAAGTCTTCCTCCAATGATACTTTCTGTTTGCATGGGTGGATTCTCTCCAGGTACTCCGGCTTCCTCCCACCACCAAAGACATGCTCGTTAGGTTAATTGGTGACTAAATTGGCCATAGGTGTAAGTGTGATTGTTCCTGGTTGTTTGTCTCTATATATTAGCCCTGCAATTGAGTGGTGACCAGTCCAGGGTGAACCCGGCCTCTCGCCTAGTGGCAGCTGGGACTCCAGCCCCTTGCAACACTGTTACGGCCTCTTAAAAATGATTAATTTAAACCAAAAATAAGGCTCATACACAAGAGACCAATAACATATATAAAAGGACACAGACACGGTGCGGTTTGAGTTTCACAATAATAATCCAAGCTTTATTTAATGTAGGCAGTAATTAGTTAAAAACAGTGAGTAAATCAATGAAATTTAAAGGGCTGCAGCTGCTGGCCAAAAAGAACAAAAGAGGGGTGGTGGACGTGGCTAACCACGCAATGGGTCATGGGACCAGCCACCACCCCTAACTAAAACTACCTAACCAAAAAGAAACTACCTATGTAATCAAGAAAAGAAAACAATGAGAAAATAGGACTACCAACGACTACAGCCAAACTAAAATAACAAAACCCAGAAATGTGGACATGCATGGGGAAATTAAACGGATGGGAAAAAAGAACACTTGGAAAACCGAATTAATTAATGATTAATGAAAAGAGAAGGTTCTAAAAAAAAACAAACAAACAAATCTCCTCGGGCTTTTGTCCAGTACGTGTGGCTCGGTGTCTGCTCTGCTCTGCTCCTCTCCCCTGCCACTGTAATTACTCCCCTCCTCCACCCTGAGTGCTAACAGCACACAGGTGTGCTGCAGCCACACAGGTAGAGGGAGGAGGGATCCAGAGAGCCAGGGAGAGAGAGGGCATGCAGCACTCCAGGCCACACGTAACAGACGCCAAACGAGATGAGGGGTGTAGAAAATGGATGGATAGATATGAACACCATGGCCGCCCATAAGAGAGGATAAATGGGAAGGCTTTCTGGGGCCCAGCCAAATGGGGGTCTATGGTGGTCAGTGATATGATGGACCGTTGTAAAGTGAAGGTGTGAAACCGTATTTTATTTAACCTGTTCTTATCAAAATAATGTTTGTTTATACATATATATTTATGCTGTAGTGTATTGCCTTCTTATAAATGTAAATTCCCTTTTTAAAAACATAATAAAATTGGGCTAAAAGTGGCAAATATGTTTTTAAAGAAGCAAAAATTAGAATAACAAATCATGTAATGTGGTTGAAAGTGTACAAAAATGTGGTGGAAAAGGGTTACAGTGAAACAAAAAGGGCGACAGAGGCATACTAGAGCTGGATGGCAGAAACTGGCAGAAAAATTGGTGGAAAGGGTTTATATGTTAAAAAAAAAAAAAAAAAAAAAAAAAGTGGTTAAAAAGTGGGAGAAATGGGTTTAAATGGTCAAAAGTGGCATAAGAAAGTGAAATGTGGTCAAATTTTTTTTTTAAAAAAGGACAGAGAGTTGAAAGGGGGTGATTGAAGCTGGAATGTGGATAGAAAGGGCAGGAAAAGTGATGAGAAGGTTTGTTAAATGGTAAAAATGTCAAAAATTGATATAAGGTGGCAAAAATAAGTAGCAAAGATGCTGACATTTTGTAGTGTAGGAAGTTAAGTGGTGTAAAAGTGGCAGAAATGGGTGAAAAATAGTGACATTTTAAAATAGGCAAACAATTTTACAAAGAGAGTTTAAAAGGATCGACTAAAGTTGGACTGTGGTAAAATTGGGTAGAAAAAGAGGTTGTAACATAATCAATATGTGGTAAAAACTGGTAAAATAGGCAAAAAAGTTAAATTAATAATGTCATAAATTTTGTTAGAAGTGGCAGGAATACAGGATTTCAACACCAGTTTTACACACTTTCAGGTTCAATTTGAGGTAACTGTTAGCAAGGATGTTAGCATAAAAGATCCAATCCACATGCCCAATCCTTGGGTCTGTCAGAGGGCCAGACAATTCTGAGGGCAGCCCTGATGGACACTACTAATGCACAAGTGTCTCCACTGTGTAAGGAAAGCTAACTAGCTTTGTTGAATGAGGAGAGTGAGAATATCTAATCATCTGTCTTTGTTCCTTCCACATCTCAACACTAGTGGCAGTGGACAATGGGAGAAGGTGAAAACGTCATGCTGCATTGAGCTGCATTGCAGTGCATCAACCATGTGCTGTCACTGGAATCAGTGTAATCAAGTCGATTTTGTCACTGATCATGGACACGCTGTTATGCATGAAGTTATTGTTACTTTGCAGCAAACTTTGCTAACACTGTGTTGCTTTACCTTAGGAAAGATGTAGACATCCTTGTGGATCATCTTTATCTTGATGTGGCTTTTAGGTTGGCCGCATAACTTAATGCAAAGTAGACACATTGCATTGCTCATGTGCAGTTAAGGGAACAGGATAACATAGACTTAATTCTCTAGCTTCTCAGGGGTACATACTTTATCTCAGTGTTTTCTCGTTGCAACAAAACCAAAGAAAAATCAACATTTCTAAAGCTTTTCTATGATGGTCTCCAACTGTATGTCTGAGTGCATACAAGAAATGTGATTGGCTTGTGGTGTTGGAGGGCAGGGCTTAATGTTAGGTCAATTTTCTGAACACAGTATTTCAAGAATGTTGAAGCCAGCCCGTCTTCCTGACCCATCACTGGACTTTCACTGCACAGCAGCCTTACCTTACAGAGGCAGAAACCACCAGGAGGCTTTGGTTGGCTTTTGACAACCTGTAAGTGAGAACTTTTAAATGTTTCTCAAGGAATGCACCTGAAAGCATGTTTTTCATGAGCTTTGGTTGTTGTTATATTTCTATTTGAGAAAATGTTTTAAAAACAGAATGATAAGAACTGTTCCGTAAAAATGACTGGTTTCTGCATGTGTGAATCATGTGTCAATCACTGTGATACACCTACCAGAATATCAAACTAGCAATCTCAGTGGCTCACAGTTTGGCATATCAGCCTTAAAAGCACATTGACACCGTCAGTCGCCAAGTCTAATGGATAAATCTTAAGTCTCTCTCCCTGCACCCTCGCTGTCTGTCTCTGCAGGGGAACGGCAGCTAAAAGCCTCACATGCAAACAAAGCTTGCTGCCGTTTGATGCCTCAGCACACAGTCGGCTTCGATTTAGCGTCTCCTCCTGAATGTAACACTGAGAGACAAAGGTGTTGATGAGTCGGCCCAGCAGCTCGGCTCATCTCTGCGGTGCTGTTTGATTAGTGTTACAGATGCTCCCGCTGCTGCTGCTGTCAAAGTCGACAGAAAAACTCCAGTAATTTGGCAAATCTCATAAGTTTGGGCTTGTTTCCTCACCAGTTAGACTTATACCTGTTACTTTACAAGGATGAGATGCAAAGAGACAACATCTTCTTTCTCCACTCTGGTTTTTGCCAACTATTCAGAAAACAAATTGGGTTTGAGGTTAAGGAACAGCACTAATCCTGAAAGAAAAACAAGCAAGGAATCTTAGAATATTCTGTCCTATTACTGCCTGCATACACACCTCAGCAGAGTATTAATGTCTCTATTTTAACTCTCACTGCCTCACAGTCTGACCTTTGTGGTTTTCACTGCAACTGACTCACAATGCATTGTGGGATCTTTTGCAGTGTTTACCCCGATTTTTGAGCAGCACGTCTCTGATCCAATCAAATGATCATATATGCCACAACACCATGGAGGGTGGAGGACAGGGGTCCTCAGCGTTGGACTGAGGAGTAAATTCAGCATTATCACACTGTTTCTTTATCCCCTTTAATACTTACATCAAATCATTCTCAAAGTTATCATTAAGTGAATTCCACAGATAAATGCAGTGATGTTTATTCCCTCAATCTTTCGTTGTCAGAGTTGAAGAAGGCAGGCACAATACCTTTACTTAACTAGAGCTACATTAAAGGTAAGAAATTCTAGTAATACAACATTAAAAGATAAAATCACACTAGCCCCAAAGGACGTTGTGAACATGCCCTGTATGCCAGATTACCTTAAATCTGATACTCATGTTTACTGCTGCATATGCAGCTCTGTCTCCTCTGGTCTGTGAGGTCTGTGGGTGTGATGGAGTGCTGCAGCTGATTGGCTGAGTCAAATGAAAATCCTGTTGCCGGACTGGAAAAATATTCATAACATAGGAGTCGTTTTTTTTAAAATACATGAAGACATTTCAGTGAAAAAATTCTACATTTTGCACCTTAAAGGAAAAATCCATCAAGCCTAGCAAGGTGTGAATAATAGTAGTGGTATTTGTTGTTCTCAGCTTGTTCCTCTGGCAGCTGGGAAAAACTGCAGCCTTTTTCAATTTAGATATCTTAAATTAAATTCACATCCCTGCAGAAAATCAGCATCACAACACATCTATTCCAACTATTTTTATAAATGACTTTATTTTGTTTCATGTCTTTTACTTTGTTTTATCCCAGTGTTGTATTTTCACTTGCTTTCAGTTAATTTTCTTTTATTGTATTAATTTGGACATTTTTGTGTCATACTATATTGACTTTTCTGTCTTTAAATCCATTAACTTTTTTTTATTGTATTTATTGCATTTATTCTACTTTTACTGTTATTTTCAGTGCATCCCTTCTTTGTGAAAGACTCTGAGTTGTATGTTGTTATGTGGGGTCCATACAAATAAAGTAGATCTGAGTTCAGTTGACAAAGAATAGATAACTGCAGTTCAGCCTTTGATCATGCATAGGTCTTAAAGAGGAAAATGCAATGATCCAAAAAGTGTTCAGTAATGACAGTTATCTATGTGATGTGTTTTTATCAGATAATGAAATAAAAGTCTAACATTTGTGTATTTGTGTGTTTGTGTTGCAGAGCCCTACAGCCCGGCCGTGTGGGTGATGATGTTTGTGATGTGCCTGTCGGTGGTGGCTGTCACCGTCTTCATCTTTGAGTTCTTCAGCCCCGTTGGATACAACCGCAGCCTGCAGAGCGCCAAAAGTAAGAGACAGAGTCACTCCGGCGCCGGCACGCCAATCAACCCTCCGCCGCTGCTCATTTCACAACATTATTACCCAGCTGTCACGCTGTCACTTATGTAAGCGAGAGGGGGCTGATTTGAGGAGGGCGTCTGCTCAAATTATGCAAAGCGTCTGACTTTTTTATTTTTTGTGTGCACATGAGTCAAAACAATCAGTCCACACCCACCAACCAGCCGATTTATTTTTAATGAAAGCGCCTGAGACTGAGCGCTGCTGCTTGCTTTGACATTTGAACAGTACTTGTCACTTCATCATTCCTCTCAGCTGCTCTTCAGAGCTGGTTTCAGATCATCTTTGGAGAATGTGATTCATTACTTTCTAATGAACTTACACGAGCAGACCGGTGCTGAATCAGAGCGACAGGTGGGAGTCCGTTCATCGCTGATTGTCAGCTCCGATTCTCCTTTGTTATGAAGCTCTGCTTCTCTTTGAAACCACAGAAGAGTAAATTCACAAAGGGAAGGAATTTAAAATTTATTTGAATTTTATTTCATTTTGCAGCCGGTTTTATAAATCTTAGCTCAGAACATAATTGATGTGGGAGTTGTGCTCATTTTCAGCTCTTGTCTCTTGTTTGTTTTGTGAAATTACCACTAATGTGGATTTGTACTTTAGTGGCGTCTCCTTCCTGCTTCATCTTAAAGTCCATTTCAGATCAGATACGCTGCCTTTGAGTCAATAAGACTCTGAAATATTGATTTAATTGAAGTGTTATTCTCTGTTTTATATATTTTATTATGTGTTTGACTGACGTGAAGATGCCTCCACTTAACTACAGTCAGTGCTGCGATGATAAAAGGACATTTTGGCATATTTACAAACATCAATAACCACAGATTCTTCAATAACAATTTTATTTGCCACTTCAACCGTATGTGACAGCCATCCTTAGTGTTTTTGAATTGGATTTCTCTCCAGAAGGCTCATACGCAGAGAAGAGGCAGAATTTTGCTAAAAATAATGATCTATAATTTCATTCAAAGACTCTTTAATAAGAAAAAAAGCATCAGTGTGTCATTCACTTGGCAGAACAGCAAGAGGAGCCTCTCTGTCTTTGCAGGTCTTTGAAAACAACATTTATTTTCTCTTAGAGCCACAGTTTAAAGCCTGGCACACGAAAAAGATTACAAAAACTGAACTAAGAAAATGTGACACACATGATGGCTAATAATGATAGAGTTAACCTTTTCCTTGTCCTTATAGTGTGTGGTATGTAGTGGGATAATGCACAAGATGCACCAAACACTAACACTGATTCAACAACCAGTCTCCGCTCTCAAAATGGACTTTGGAGTAAAAAAGCTAATTGTGGCGAGCTCTCAGCACCCTGATGCATCCACTGGGGTTGAAACTTTGGTCCAACTCTTCTCCTTGATCTGGATTGTGGCATTTTTCACAGGATATTTCTGATCTGCATGATTTATGTTCACAAACTCAGATTTCAGATTATAAATATTGAACATGCTTAAGAGTTAGGATTTCAAATGGGAGCAGTCCCATCCATCTTCCAAGCAGAGTGGACACGGTAAAATCGAAAGCAGGATGACAATCCAGCGTACGCCCAATAACCATTCCAGCACATAAACGACACCCATACGTTCACACTTACACATCACACAGTTTGCACGAGAGAGTGAGAGTTACGCTGGATGTACTGCATCCATAACTCAAAAATAGCAACGTAGCTAAACTATTGTCCCTTGGACAGCAGACAGCTGCTACATATTGATAGTACTGCACATTATAAAGCTACTCCAGAGGAGCTTAAAGTAAAAGCTGGTACGACATTTTGATGAAAACTGACAACATAAAGAAAAGCAAAGAAAACAGAAAATAGAACAAGAAGAAAATTCAACTAGCATGACAAAACTGATCTGCCACTACTAACAATACCAAGGCAGATGAGGACATAGAATAATAAAGTTAACTGCGTTCTTACCTAAAAGAAATTTTTTTGTCATCGTTCCAAACTCTGAGAACAGCCTCCTTATCTATTTCAATATCCTTGTGAATGTTCATCAAGCATCCGAAGGATTGCTCAGTACTGAATACAGGTTATCATCAGAAAAAAAGAGCCTCAAACACATTTGTTTCTGAAGAAAATATCGAAACCTGGCAGGCATTGGCAGTTGTATTTGTATTTCCACATTTGGGATGAAAGTGTCGGCATCAAAGCCTCATGTTCCTCCGATATGTCATCAAGAGTGGAGTGGAGCTTCTCGTTTTAAAAATTCCTCAACCTGTTACATTTTTCCCACTGTTTGTTTGCAGGAATGTTAAATAAAATAATCTCTGACCTCTTACAACTATAAGTTAAGTTGCACCAATCATATGCCTTCAGATGTTTGCTTATGATGTTTGAGAATAGACGCCAGCAAAGACTGAAACCCAGGAGCAGAAAACAAGTGTGATTCTGACAAATTACTGTATGCTGTCATTACTACTGTCTTAGTGATTCTGCTTGAGTTGATAGGTCATCAGGGAGGCGGGTCAAGTCGTGTCAATCATAGCTACAGCCAGTGTTAGGATGGCTACTCAACAAAGTAATCTATGACGTATTACTGAAACAGAATTGTTTTGTATTACTAAGTTACTCACAGCACTTCTCTTGAGCTTCACTTGGGGCTCCGGGGTCTTTCGCTTCTAGCTTTGTGTTAGCATGCTGCCTTTGCAGAAAAGATTTATGAGTTCACAGCAGTGAAGGGGTTAACCTGGACACAGTTTACTCTTAACTAAAGATGTCCTGTTTGTTCTGCTGTTTCATGGACTCGAGTCGCCTGAAACAGTGAGTGTCATGTGAGCACACATTTTACCGGTAATTGACAGATTTACAGTAATGAAATTAACAAGATTATTATTTTACAGCAAAACTAACATGATTACAAAGTTAGAAGCAGGAAAGCTTATGCTACTGTGTTTCAGACAAATGTAATGTGATCATCCACATACATGAAGAGGAGGCTAATGTAGACTGGCTGTCCTTCAGCTAGAACCAGAGGAATACATACGCTAACATCAGGAAATTTAGCCCAGATAGCCAGCGGTGCTTGTTTTGCAAGATCCCCCTGATCATAGTGTCACAGGTAAATGATGATGCAAAGACAGGAAGTAAATGCTATCCTGACTACAGAAGATTAAAAAAAAAAAATCTGAAATGCCTGTTTTAATGTGCCATGGTCGTCCTGGGCACATGGTTGATCATGCCAAACGACAGGAGTGTTTGTCATTCTCAACATTCTCATTCTCAGTATTTGATGGTAGACTGCAATCATGTAGTCAGGCAAAAATCTTTCTTCGAATATAGAGATAGTTCTTAGGTTTCCTTTTTATTCAAAGCACTGAAGTGATTTCTAGCATCAAAATGACTCTATTTCATTGAGAATCCTCTCTACAAAGACATTTTGCCTTTAACTTCTCCTGCAAATAAATCTGTCAGTATGACACTACCAAGATTACAGTCAGTAGGAAATGTGTTCAGCCTTTTCTTTATCTCTTCTTCATCTTTCAAAGTTTTATTGACCTGTTTGACATAAAAAAGTCTGCTTCCAGCTTTGACAGAGTCCTCCCCTCCTCTTTTTCCCATCATTTCCTCTGGTATATACTCATTTAAACTTTTCTTTTACTTAAAAAGTTGATGACTCAGTATTATTCCAGCTCCTGTCATTCTCTGCCTGCTTGTCTATACCTCTCCAGTATAAGAAACGGATCATATCGTCCCAGCTTTCTTCTTGAACAACCAACTACATTCCTCAATCAGTTAGGTTTAGGCTTTCATCTTTCCTCGACATTTTCAGGCTTCACTATTTAGTGATTCTATAACTCTGCAGTCTGCTGCTGTCAGGTTTTATCTTTTTATGTCTCCATACTGGTCTGTGCTGTACTGTCTGGTTTGAAATTTTATCTTCAGACACTTTTGAGACCACTAGGACAGTTTGTTCCTACGAACACTGCAGCCTTGGCGCATAAAGCCAGGGAACAATGGTTTATCGCTGAGTTAGACTGTCTCTCGTTCTTGAAAGGAACATAAATAATCGCTATATGATTTACACATTACATACAACCAAGGAACTTTCAGCAAGCAACAATTTAACATAAAACTGGCTCTATCAATTTTTTTTTCTTTTTTTGTATAATCTGGAAAGGTAGTTAGAGATAAAATGTGACCTGATAAAATCTGGAACAATTCACTGATTACTGATGATTAATCGACATAACATCTTAAGAATGCTTTGGTTTTCTTTAAATTTTGCTCTGATTTCCACTCTGACATAAGAATTAGCTTAGATTTTGAAGGTCAGGGTTCAAGGTCATTGGGCATCATGATCACCCAAAGGTTAACTAGCGGTTATATGACAGTAAGGTGGTGGGTCAGGCAGGGCTGGGGTAGTTTTATGTGTTCAGATGTTATAAGGAAGGGCTGACCATGAGGTCTAATAACTTTTACCTTTGACTTCTTAAATCCAGGCAGTTAATTCTTGATCAAGATTGAACATCTGTGGAGAGTCTGAAGAAAATCTCTTAAAGAGTTTTTGAGATTTTGCATTCACAATGAAAGGATGCATATGAGCACCATTAACCTTGACCTTTGACCTCTGACATTTAATCAATCAAACCTTATATCAGGATGAACATTTGTGCATAATGTCATGAAAATCCTTCAAAATGCTTTTAAGATGTCATGTTCATAGGAATGGTCTAGAAAGCAAGGGATGGCCATTAGGCCAATTGAACTTTGACCTGTGGCCTCTATAATGAATCACTTAAGCCTTGGGCCAGGATGAAAATGTGTACAAAGTTAGATGAAATCTCCTCAGAGTGTCTTTCAGATTTCCTGTTTATAATAATGACCTAGATGGACAGACGATAAACAAAATCCCCCCAGCCTCAGTTATCACAGATGCATAATCACCACCCAATCCCTCCTTCCTGACCCAACACTGGACTTTGACTGTATAGCAGTTGTTTACCTCACAAAGCACAAAACCACAAGGTGATTATTCAAGTTTGGGCTAATTTGTTGCCAACTGGAACTGTGAAACATCAGGGACAATTAGATCATCTGAATGTATTTGGCCACTCCGGTTAATTATTGAATTTAGCATTTTAATGAAAAGTTCAAAACTTCTACTGGCATTAATGTAAGCAGAAAAACTGTGAGAGCTTCATGGAATGGCAGCTGCATACAAGCCTCACATTACAAACTCCAATGGCAAGAGTCAGATGTATTTCAGGTTTGGGCTTGGCCCCTTATCCCCAAAGAAGGACTATAAAGACATGGTTTAAGGAGTTTGGAAGAACTTGATTGGTCCGCAACCCTAATGAGCTCCTTTGGGATGAACTGGAATGGTGATTGCCAGGCCTTCTCATCCAACATCAGTGCTTGACCTCATAAATGCTCTACAGAATGAACGGGCACAAATTCCCACAGAAACACTCCAAAATGTTGTGGAAAGCCTTCCAAGAAGAGTGGAATAGCTGCAAATGGGCAGCCAACTCGAGATTAAAGTAAATGTATTTGAATACAAAGTCGTAACAGTCCCTGTTTCTGTAATGGTCAGACAGCAGGATACTTTTGTCTACATAGTGTATCATGAATGGTGAATTTTAGTCTCTTTTCTGTACTAAGTGTTCTCATCTTAAGAAAGTCCCATATAGCTGTTTTTATCACTGCACTCACAGCAGCTGAAAATCAGTCAACTTTTGGAACATTTGCACACTTGTTAATGTCAGTTCTCCATCACCGACCAATCATAATCAAGCAGAAATTACACCTCAAATATCCCTTTGGTCAGCAGCATTCAATAATAACTCATGCACCCATGCTTGTGTTTTTTTCAGGATGTAATTTCAAAGCTGCTCCTTAATGCCAGGTTACTGCTCCATTTCATGGCTTTTACAGTTACTTTGTAAAAATGTCTTTAAAATCAAATAGTAGGTGTGTGGAGCAATCTGCAAGAGACTTGGTGGTTTTTACCATTACAAAGAAAGGAAGGTGCCTAATCTTTTCCTCCCTCTCCCTCAGAATCAGGTGGATCAAAGTTCACCATCGGGAAGTCCGTGTGGCTGCTGTGGGCGCTGGTCTTCAATAACTCTGTGCCTGTGGAGAATCCCAGAGGAACCACCAGCAAGATCATGGTAATCACTTCGTCTGATCGATGCACTGACTGACTGATGAGCTGACTGATCTGCTGATCGCCTGATTGTTTCATTTACTCTGTAGCTGGATGACCACTCAACAGCTAGAACAAATAAGTGACTGATTTCCAGGTGAAGCACTGATTTTCATAGTTATCAGGAAGCTTTAGGTGTCAGAGCCACATAAAACCTTAGTCTTACTCAACATCCTAAGAATCTGCCGCATCATATTAATGTATATAAACTTAGATATTGATAATTCCATTTCATCCAAAGTGTTCATCAGTATTTGCAACCCTCAGAACCAACAGAACATTTAACCTAAACCTTTTAATTTAAGTAAGCAAATGCATCATGAATAGACCTATAAAAAAGCCTAAGGACCCATACCCAAATCCCAACAGGAAGTCAGCTACTTGTATATGATTTATAGAATAATGCCTATTTTTGGTGACATACAGGGTCTTCATTTGAATCAACTCCTCCCAAGTGCTTCATTTGATATCACCCAGTTTTGGTCAGCTTTTTTTAGACACCTTGAAGAGTAAAACTTATTAAAAGCTTGGCTCATCATCAAAAGGCTGGTCTCTGGCCGGAGATCAAAGTTTGATACTTTTTTCTTTTTTTTTTGCAACTAATTCAACAGCATTCCTGACTGGACCGCACATTTTATACTCACAGGGAGGTATTTTAGGTCCGTCAACTAAAAATCTGCAGTTTAGTAAAATCAATATTTTACTTCAAGAAGAAAGAGATCAAAATCAAGGCACCCCTCTGGAAGAAGATAAAAGAGTGTTTCAGATGGATAATTAATGAAGAAATGCTACTAATATGATTAATGCATGCTGACTAAAAGCCAACTCAATGTTGATGACGAGGCTTCTGAGGAAGAGGAGAAGGCAACTGAAGAATACAGTACAAAATATGACGGATGAAAGGATAGTTGGCAAATGGATGGACGGATGGATGGATGGATGGATGGATGGATGATGCATGGACGGATGGATGGAGGGATGGCTGGGTGGGTGGACTTATGGATGGACAGATGAAAGAATGGATGGATGATGCATGGATGGACAGATGGATGGATGGATGGATGGATGGATGGATGGACGGATGGATGGATGGATGGACGGATGGATGGATGGATGGATGGATGGATGGATGGATGGATGGATGGACTGATAAAAGATTGAAAGAAATGTATCCCCTCTAGAGCGTTTGTGTATAAGAGTTTGTGTAGACGTAGAACATATGAAAGCATAAAGGTGTTTTTTTTAATCAGATGTGAGAGCTGCATGTACATCTCGGTTTGTCTGTTGACATGGCCTTCATTTGTAAGCCTCATTCACACATCCTGAATATGCCATGACTAGACGTGGGAACGCTCATGAAACATCTATTTGCATATTGATTCTTGTGCCCACTCCAACACTAATTACACTTGTCACAATGGGAAAATAGCAGGTGGTGTAATTTCACAGACTGTCTTGTGTTAATGTGGTTTTCCAACAGCATTAGAACAGCTGAACATAATGAATAAGCATGTAAATGGCTATTTATAGCCGCCTCTACACATAAACATTATGCACAAGCTGTGGCTATTCACAACAGCGACAGCTGACATTTATTACATGTTCATAAAAACACTCATTGCTGATGTTGTCATGGTTATATTTTTAAAACCAGAGAATGATTCGTTAAACCTGAAATAGAATTTTCGAAAGACCAGAAAAACATCAAATAAGCCAAAATTATCCGACCAAATTAAATCAGTTTTTACTGACAGTAATAAAATCAACATCTGTTAATGAAGAATTTGGAGTTTTCATTTTGTTCCTCTCTGATAAGCGACTAAAGTTACTAAAGTTCCTTTCCAAGCACATGCTGTCAATTCACTGTCAGTATGAGCATTACTGTAGATGACTTAAGTTAACTTGAGAGTTTTATTTCCGTCCACTCAGCTGCCTTCAGGTGACTGTAGATGGAAATTATTAGTAAGAAAGGGAACAAAGCATGAAGTTGTACAAATTCAGTTAACAAAATCATTAGAGATTAAACTGAACACGAGTTCTTCATGGAGTTTATCCTGGCATTTTCAATCAAGGCCAGTTTGAAGCTTCAAACAACCCCTAGTCAGACGTGTGGATAAAAAGTGACACTAAGAGGTGCATACAGAGCTTTAATTATTCCATATCTATCCTATGGTTTTTGTATGTCATATATCACAAATTAGCCACCACCTGTAAATAACGTTACCCCCTCACGTACAGAGCAACGTTAGCCACACGGCTAGCTGTACTGTCATCTGGTTGTACCCATGGTCCGGCTCTAAGGACAGGTTTTGTGATAGAAATGGAGCTCCGTTAGCCCTTCTGCTGCCTTCAAATTTCCCAGGTCTACTCTGAGAGAATCGCCACTTAGCTCACTCTTTCCCACTGACAGTCCTGGCTGAACTTGTCCTCTTGACTCTCTGTCATCAATAGATTAGTAATGGTTTAAACAAAATCACATATGAATTGACTAATTATGTAAACATTGTAACATTGAGCCAGTAGCGAGCCTCATGAAACCAAAGTTGTCAGTCAAGGCTGGACGAGGCTAAATATGTAGGCATGAAGGCAAGAAGGGACCAATGAAGAAAGAGCTGGTTTCATTCAAAGTCCTTGTAAAGCCACATCAGAAATTAATCATAGATGCACCAGATGTTTTGTAATAAAGTTGCTTTAGATGTGAGAAAAGGCATTTAGACAGATTTAGAGTTTTTGGCTTCTTCTGGGGCTAGGTTGTTTTTGGGCAGACTCAGACTCAGCCATGCTCTTAGACTAAGTGACACCACCATCTCATGGTGCAGGCTATTTGCTGGAGTGGTTGTCTCAGAGTCACTTGAACCCAGCAGGAATAAGCCTCTTTACCTGTTGAAATTACTTTTTAACAAATACCTTGTCTTAACCCTTAGAGCTCACTGCTATTTTTTCACCATCGTGTCTCGCCTGGACTTATTGTCTTAAAAAGGCTGTGAAACATCAACCCTGTGGTGCACAGTCAAGCTTTAGACATCCCTTTCTTTAGGACTATTAAATATGTGTGCTGTAACAAAGTCCCTTGAACTTTGGTAAAGTTATGGGGCTATAAAGACAAAAGAAAAAAACTAATCGGAAATCAAAACTCAAAGATTTTCATGTATTAAATACAGTAAACATAAATGACTAAGAGTTTGTTTTTTTTGTTTGTTTGTTTTGTTTTTGCATAAACTTGTTATCCCATCTCTTTGGGGCTAAAGAATTGAAAATGATGATTTTATGACAAAAAGTCTTCAAAATATTCAAATTTTTACAAAAAAAAAAAGCTTTTTTGGGAAATTGAGTCACTATTCAAAGTGCAGTGACTATGAGGGATAAATTACAGCCTCCCTGTGTTTATTTCTCTTTATTTTTTATTTTTTTTAGTCACTCAAACTCTTTCCTTCAATTTATAACTCTGCGCTGTTCAGCGTAGCATGACATGATGGAACAGCTTCTCATTGGTTGTCACAGCCCAGCTGTAATGAATTTTGGGATTCAAACAGACAATATGGCAGTGGGCCAACCAGCTAACTGCAGGAACAATTGAAATATGGATTATAAATGGATAAAAAGGCATTCAATATGGGAGCTACTTGCTTTAAAGATTAAAGACCCTGGAAAGTCAGCCAAGTTTCAGGCTCTTTAGAAAACTTTCTGTGAGCTAAGAATGATGGAGAACATCATTAGAAAGGCAAAACAGAGAGCTCTCAGAGGAAAAAACAAGTAAGTGCCTACGACTTATGGTTCAATGTATAAAGGGTGTGTTACAAGATGAATGATGGCTTTGTCTCTCTCAAAGCAGCGTCTGTTAGTTCCTGCTTTTTGCCAGTGTTGCAATGCTTGAATATCTGATGATAGAAAAATTTCCTGCAACGTTTGTTATGATGAAAGTCTCCTCTTCCTGTTGTCATGGATGGCTTTTATTTTGAAGAACAATATCAGGGAATGGAGTGTATTAAACTTTCTCCTATACACCCCAAAAGCATCCTAGATCAGATAATACTGCCTCGGTTTTCACGATTTTAAAACTTCTTTTTATAGGCTTAAAGATGTTTTTTTTTTTCATTTCTAATGTTTGGCCTAGCAGTTGATAGCACAGTTGTCTGTTTTAGAACAACTCTAAAATGTGTAATTTTCATCACTTTACAGAGACTTTAAGGTCACCACAATCAATCTATCCTAAGTTGTAATCTGCACAACAGATTACAACTTTTAAGCAGAGAAATCTAGCGTGAATCCTGTCCTTTGACCTCGCCCCCCCTGCTGTATTTCATGGTTGAAATTGTGTTTAAAAAAGTCCCTGGTTGGTAAATGTGCATGTAAAAACTTAAAATTTGCAAGCTGGAATTACTTTGTGCATGTGAGCAATTGATTTATCATAATATTGCACATTTGACTTTTGATAATGCTGAAAAAGAAACAAAAATTGAAATATTTTCCCTTTAATTATGAATTTTTTTGTCCCTTTACATGTAATTTTCAGACCATTCTACAACAGTAGCACCAGATAAGACAGAAAAATCTTAAAACTGTCCCATAAAGCCACATCTCTTATCTTATATTTTATGTGAATGTCACCCACAGCTTCCTCTTCAAAACCGCAAAGCTACATGCATACCCAACATTCACCCTTGATGTCTAACCTTTGCGCACACACGTAGTGGTGCGTTTGGATCCTGGTGGGTCTTTCCTAAATCCCTGCTTTGCATTTTCACCATAAAAAAGAGCATGTGTGCTCCAAGAGCAGCAGCAATCAGTTAAAGTGTTTTCTTCACTACTGTCACCTGGGTGGTCTTTTAATACCTGCTGTTTCCCTCTCACCATGACAGAGAGAGGAAAATCAGAGGTAGACCTGCCTCCATCTGTGCAGGGCAAAGATCCACAGGAGGTTAAGAATTCAAATGTATTTTTGCTGCTGAATGTAAAATGAGCGATTTTCACAACAACCACAATCATCTAAAGGGCTCATTAGCTGCTCAACATGCTTCACAAAGGAGGTCAGAGCAAAAACGGTTCAGTTATTTTTATATAAATATGTACTTTACAGTAAAAGCTAAGAACTTCTATATAACCTTGCAGTTTGTAAATGATCCCGTGTTTCTTTAAAATCATTTTCTTTCATTCAGCTTCTGAAGTTTTTTTTAACCCTTTAATAGCAGATTTGCTCCTGTTTGAATGGCTCTAAATAAAAAATGTGATTAATGAGATTGTTCAAAACTAAATCTGCAATCTTTCTGACAAAAAGGGGACCATATAGGCTTTTTCTTTGAAGGTTAAAATTTAATGTAATATGTGGCATGAAATATGATGGCAGAGTAAAGAGGAAATAGTTTATTCCACAGTTGACACAGTGGAAAAGTACAAGAGTAACTAAACCCCAAAGTTTCAGCTGAGATGCGTCTATACTGGAATTTGAAAAGATGCCTTTAGGACAGGGGCATCAAACTCAATCACACTAGGGACCGGATTCTGGATTTATGCCTAACCTGAGAGCCTGACAGGGTCAGCATTTAACCTTAAACTGTCAACCTCATTTTCAGCAGCGATAAAATAGGAAAAAAACAGCACTGATGATAAATTATTCAGAAATTCAAAAAAGAAAAAATAAGTTTAAAGGCTCAAATCTGAGATAAAAATTCCAACTTATTAACTCAAAAGATCAGAACACAATATTGAAAATAGAAAAATAATGTTTTTAAAAAGCAAATAATGAGGAGAAAGTTGAAATCACAAGTTTGAAAGGTCAAAATACAAGATCAAATTTGAAGTCATAAGTTTAACAGTCAAAATATGACTTAAAATTTTAAACTGTCAGTCTGATAGGTCAAAATATGGGATTAAAAAGCCAAAATAAGGAATTGAAAATGTCCAAATATGAGCAAGAATTCAAAAATGATTACTTAAAAGGTTAAGAATATGACTTAAATTTAAAATTGGATGCTTAAAAGTAAAAATTACCCATTTGAAATGTCAACATATAAGAAAAAAAGAAAAGAAATCATGCATTTAAAAGTCAAAGTATGGGATTAAAAAGGCAAAGTAAGGAGTCAAAAAATATGACTTGAAATTTAAAATTGGGGATCTAAAAGATAAAAACGTGACATATTAAGTCCAATTTTGCAAATTTGAAAATATGAAATAAAAACACAAATTAATTTTATTCCCCACATTCTTGACTTTTTGTGAAATCTTTCTTACTCTTTACTTTTTCTGGTTTTTATGGCTTAACAAAGATGTTTTAGGTCATCAAGTTAAAGTTCATATTATTATAGTGGAGGAAACCTGCAGACCTCATACTGGTGGGCCAGTTATAACACAAATATGATGTGATCTTGGGAGCCGGATATATTCGTTCAATGGGCAGGATTTGGCCGCCAGGCCTTGAGTTTGGTAGAATTACCTTGATCTGCCTCAATGTGAAATAATGATATATGTGCAGCTATAACCAACCAAATTTTAAAGTGTAAGTGAACCCCCAGCTCAAAGCTAACTCCGCCCACTTTAGGATTTCAAAAAACGCACGGAAAGTGAGCAGTTTGGTACTGAGAGGAGAGAGGGGTAAAGGACTTTTTTTTTCACTACCTGTTTGGCCCGTTGGCTCCAGCATCTGCATAACTAAAGCTGGAGCTCTCTGAGCTGAGGCAGTGCAGGAGAAGATGGGAGTGGTCTCTGAATGGTAAAGTCAGTTAGGGGCAGTAATGTTGACACATAAGCCCCGCCTTTTCAGCTAATTAAAAGTCGTAAAATGCAGATTTTTATCAGTTTGGTGCAAATGTCAGAAATAACACCAGCACTTACGTGTTTTATCATAGTTCAGTCAGATACTTCAGTGTACAGCTGAAACAAAATGTTGAAGTGTTCACTACCTCTTTAAGAAAACAAGCCTTCACATATTTCTATAGGCAGTCTTGCTAGCTGGCATTCATTTAGACACTGGGATTAAAAGACAGCAACTTCCCGTTAGCGTGTCGGCCAATCATGATGCTCAGATTTCTCCATCTATGGTGATAGCGGCCAATCATCCAGTTGCAAAGTTATGGGGGAAAATAAGCTTAAAATGTGAATTGTTTTAATAGAGATACATAATAGTGATAGTTTCTGTTGTAGGTTTTCAAGGAAGTTGTTCAGTCCAGTGTAATGTATATAATGTTGACCAAACATAAACTTTATCTGGCCGTCACACATAAGTAAATTAACCCTAAAGATATCTTTTTTGAGATCAGTGCCATCTGTGATCAGTTAAGAGCGCGCTGTGTCTGCTCGCTCTCGTTCCTCTTCTCCCCTTCTCTCTCTCTCCTGATAATTGCAGCGCAGAAACTCTCATCTCGTCTACCACCCGTTATTTTTCAACCTCTTGTCAAACGTTAACTTCTACCATTGTCTAGTTTGTGAATTCATGGTAAAATGTCATGAAGTTCCTGCGCTGGTTCTAATCAGGATTTCATTGATGTTGTTGATCTTCCTCACATGGATCAGCTGTTACAAAATCAGATCGTGGGTGAACACAAATAAAGACGACGTATATTTCAAAGTGATTTAATAAAAGAAAGGCTACTGAGAACACTAAAGCAGAAAAAAAGTGAGGAAGAGAAAGAAGCCAAATGGATGAGCTGCTGTGTGTGAGGGAGGAGGAGGGGTGCAGGGGTGTGTTTGGGGGGTCAGCTGAAATAATCACAGAATAATTGATCACAGAACCCGATGAAAGAGATAGCAAATAATGTGGGATTAATGCTATGATGAAAATAATTAACCCACAGTGATTACTTAAAAAAAGACAGATGGAAATTAAAACATTATTTGATCATTTAAAGCAATGATTATTTTTGTGACTTTTTCAGATAAAAGTTGGTTTTAATGGAGGACACATGTGGTCGTTTTTGGTATGCTAGCCTTGATGATTACTCAATTACAATAGGAGCACTGTCTTTTATATGCAACTAACTCAGGCTAAATTGCAAAGATGTATTGATTATTATTGTAATAATATTTCTTTTAGTTATTTTGATTTTGTATGAGTGAGTGTGTATGTTGATGGTTGGGGTGGGTAGGGGTTGGCAGCGTTGGGGTGGGGGGGTCATATCAGAGTCTGCTTAGGGCCTCACTTTGGCCAGGGGCGGCCTTGTGCCTGTAACTTGATTGTGCTTTATAGGGTTGAGATTGTAAAGGCATTTTAGCATAAAAAATAGCAGAAACTGTTTTGTGGTTTCAAGGGTTAACACCAAGTGAAACCTGTTCTGTGCCTATACTCTTGCCACTCTCTCCTTAAAGGCTGATCGACATCTCCTGTAGCTAATTCACTCACTGCTGACGATTACCCCGAACAACCCCACCTCAGAAACATGGAGCTGTCACTTTAAGCTGTGGATCAACAGACGTGGTGATCTACTGACTTTCTGCTGCAGCTGTGTGGTGTAATAATAGGTCAAATTAAGCAACAATACTGAGTGAGTGTTCATGGTAATGAAGCCAAATGTCAGTCGCTGTAGCAGTGTGGCTCATTGATGTGTTTTTAATAGTTTTTTTCTGCAACAATGGAGATGTAGAGGAGTATAAATGTCATGTGGTCTTTGTTGGGTCATTTTCAGTTGTGCTTTGCCTTTTTATTGCATGCATTATCACACACTTGTACCTTACTCTCATTTAAGAACAGGACCTATTACCTATGATGGACTATTTTTCTATTGCAGTGTTGCCTCATTATTAAAACACATTACATTATTTCTCATCTGGGTAACACCAGCTGACCCACATTACTGCAGCCAACATAAAACACCCTGTGAAGGCTGCTGTAAAGACCTGGTGTAAAGACATTTAACTGTTCAGAGGAGCATTTTTTTATGACTACATGATGCTGCTCTGCTGACATTCAGCCAGGAAAGCAGAGAAATGGAGATGAGGATTAGTTTTAGAAACTGAATTTGCTCTTGCAGGCAGTGATGAACGGGGCTATTTGCGTCCACAGTGCTCTGCCAAAGGTTTATTTGCATAATTTTCTAAATGAATGAGATGAAAAATGAACACTCATACCTCTGGCACTGAGGCATAATTAAAAAAGCAGCAGACTCGGTGACGGAGGATGAAATGTTTGTTGTTCAGTGATGCTTCAGCAGGAGGAGGGTCGGTCCTAATAGGAGGACTGAGGGACTGACTCCTCACTCATAAAGGTCTGATTCATGGCCCTCAGGCTGGTGCAAAACCTTTTAAGACTTTAATGTAGGATATCAATAACGCATCGGTGTCAGTTATGCACCCAGTGCATGCTGGGATGGACACTGATGGCCCTCTTCTCAGCAAAGGAGAGAAGAAAAGGTTGATTATTGAATCTATTAATTATATGGTCCATCAAAACCATCAGTTTTTGAACTATTATGATGCCATATCTTTGATTATTTCCTTTTCTTTAGCGTTTATTTGAGTAACAGGAAAGCGGATAGAGTTGAACATCAGTGACTAAAACTGAGGAGACGATATGCAGTAGAGGTTCAGGGGTCAGTGTTGAACCCCGGGTGTCTACTTCAAGGACAAAAGCACATTGAGGATCTGATGTCTAAGCTGGCCAGTGGTTCTAAATTTTTTATGCCTTGGTGTCCCACCTATCTCACTTTGACTGAGGCAAACCCTGACCCTTATGAAAAAAGAAAAGTCATCCCTTGCTATACAGTGTTATTGTTATTATAGACATCGACCACCTGCTGCTGTGGACCTGCCCCTTTACTGCTTCATCCACCAACATCAGTCTTACATCTGTTATAATTAGGGCTTTCAGAATTAATGCATTAATTCTGATTAATTCAGGTACACAATTAGTGCACTAATTCTCTAAACTGTGATTTATCACATGCTTTTTTCTGTCCCTTTTGACACACTTTGATTAAGTCCCTGCAATGTCATTTCAGGCCAGGTATGGGAGCATATGTCGGTTTGGCACTTCGCTGGTCCTGCATTGCTCATGGCCTCCATATGGCCATCATCCTGGTCCGTGCCAGGCCCGTACCCCATCTCTCCCGGTATCACCCCAGCTGCCCCCTCCAGGATGCACATGGTCACCCCTGGCATGTAGAACAGCCCACTGGGTCCTGGACACCCAGTATGCAGTGATCTGGATCAGGCACTGGAAAGCCCACCAGTGTCCATGAAAGTGCATATCAGGCAGCTGACGCCTACCTTCCCCGCTCTCTTGAGCTCGTCAGCATTAAACACATGGTCTTACCAACGATACCCAAAGATGCACCAAAGAGAAGTTGTCACAAAGGAGTCCAATCTGGCCATTGGTCAGGGTCCCGGCCTCACAAGAGTATAGTAAGACCATTAAGATCTTTTGTCCACATGCTCAGATACCACAAACGCCACACTGTCTAGTTAAGCGGACCCATCGCCATGTGCGCGAGTCCAAGTCTGTCACTGCAATGTCTCCCTGCAAAATAATGACACTACTGCTCCTTAGTGTTTCATTACAGTTTAAAAAGTTGCTTGTGTCTTCTATGACCATGTCACTGTAACACTCTAGGATTGTGGGTAATGTAGTGCTGTGGACTGGGATCATAAAAAAAAGTGTTCCCTTAATTAAGTAGATAGTTTACAAAATATGGGTCCATCTGAAAAGGGTCACAGGGTCAAGGAAAAGCATTAGACGACAGTGGTGCATAAGGGAAAAACTGCACTTACCCTAGGCCATTGTTTCCCAACCTGGGGTCCAGGCCCCCTGAGGGAGGGCACCAAATATGTGACTTGGAATATAAATATGATGTGTTGTTTAAATTTAAGATTAGATGGGACACCTTTGGGCCCTGGTAACATTTAGTCTATTCCAGGAGTGCTGAGATTAAATTAAGGGGTGCAAAAAAAGGTCTGCAACGGCCCATAACGGAAGCACAGAAAACTGCAGACACTAACTCATTTGTACAACAAGCACAGGATATGTTGCAGGAAGTGTTACTGCTTCACTTATTAACTCTGACACACTGTGATGGATATAACAAGCTTTAAACATGCAAAGTTTGGGGTTCTTGAAAAGTAGATTTTCTGCAAAGTTCCCATGTGTCACTCTGTCATTCTTATAAATTTAAGTTCCAGAAAGAAAAGGACAGATACCAAGGATGGCAGTGAGTGTTTTGGACGCTGAAGTGTGGCAATGACAAATACAAATCTTCCCTCCAGGAACGGCAGAGAGTCAGCTGTGGGTTTAGAAATGAATTGTCAGGAAGTCGCTTGAATCTGAAAATACTTCCACACCTGTCAGACTCAGCCCTCACTGATGTTCATCCTCCTCTCTCCTCCTTCAGGTTCTGGTGTGGGCCTTCTTCGCTGTCATCTTCCTGGCCTCCTATACTGCCAACCTGGCTGCCTTCATGATCCAGGAAGAGTACATCGACACAGTGTCAGGGCTGTCCGATAAGAAGGTACGGTGTGGGAAAAAATGATGAAAGGATGGAATGACTGATGCGTGAAGAAGAGGGTGGATGTCCAGATGGACTGATAGATGAAATGTGACTTAGCAGAGATTCAGAGTGACGTGTTTGTCGAAGTAAACAGGAAAATCTGAGATGATGAACAAAAAGTACACTTCCTTAAAACGTGCCCGTCTCCTGCTTTTCTTTTATTTCTCAGTGTAGAAGCCACAAAACTGTATCCTGCTGCTGTGACACTTTAAAGCCTCATCTGTTTTATCACTCCCCCCTCAGCTCTTCACCAAACTGCTGCACAGAGAGGATGCTCTTTGAAAGTGGAGACTTTGAATCTCTACTGCGGTTCATCTTTCAGCTGGGATCAGCTCCTCGCCTACCTCTCTTTAACCCACTTCTGTCCTTCTATCGCTCTAATCTCCGCCCACCTCTTTTTCTTCTCGCAGTTCCAGCAACCAACTGAGCAGTACCCGCCACTGCGATTTGGCACAGTGCCAAACGGCAGCACTGAGGAGAACATCCGCTCAAACTATCCCAACATGCACCAGTACATGATCCGCAACAACCAGAAGGGCGTGGAGGAGGCCATCGACAACCTAAAGACTGGGTAAGGAGAGGAAAAATGGACAGCAAGGTTATGAAAGAAGAAAAGATTAGGGGAAAAACCATCTTGAAGATGTATAGAAGGAGTTGTCAGAAAAGGAATATTTTAAAGTTAAAGAAGGCAGCTGCAACAACTCAACCTATGCAGTCATTAAATTTCTTCACAATAATATTCCATAACACTTATTTTCAGTCACATTCACCTGAAAATAACAGAGAAAATCCTTGGGCCTTATTTCAACAGCATAAATTGTGAGGAGCACAGTGATTTGGAGTGTCATATTGTTTTGCCAGAAAGGCTCGCCAACACTCTACATAGCTTTACCCCTGATTTTGAGCCAGATTCCCCCTTTATGGAGGAGTGATACAAATTAAGGCTTGTTGCATCCAATTTTTTTGTCCAAATAATCCTCAAGTGTGTGTTGACAAAAGCATGGTTATTTTACCACTGTGTTAGAGCCCCTATGATCTCAAATTGTGTTTATCAAACCAGGGTTTCTGTTAGCAGGTATTTACTCAGATGAAGTGGAACTGTATTAAACACACAGTCATGTCATGCAGAAAGGCGTGGATCGTTTGGAGCTGACAGCAAGAGAACTCACTTCCCTGTAGCTGGGTGTTAATGCCATTATCCAACAACTATCCACAGTGGACACTTTTGTCTTTCTTCAGGACTGGTCCAAAAAAAAACATGATGGTTGGATTTGCTGTTGTAGTGGAGGTTACAATTGAGATCATCAGTTTAAGAAGTGTTAAGGTGGTGTCTATTTAATGGAGCACTGGTTAGCATTTTCTTGGATATTTTGTTGGTGTGGGCTGCACAACGGCGTGCAGGGGTTAGCGCTGTTTCCTCACAGCAAGAAGGTTCCTGGTTTGCTTCCCAGTCAGGGCAAAAAAGTTCCTGGTTCGCTTTCCGCATGCATGCGGAGTTTGCATGTTCTTCCCATGCATGCGTGGGTTCTCTCTGGGTACGCCTTTTTTTAGACAACTTACCAAAGACGGGTAAAAGATTATCTTTTTGCAGTTGAGTTCTTAAAGACTGCTGGTCTCTGACAAAATACCCACAATAACCAGGTAAGGTAGCGTCAACAACCTGATGCCGTGCACCTTCCCAAAGGCAATCAGTCTGTTTGTCCTGCATGTTATAAAGACATATCTGTGGCCATACAGGAACAGCAAGAACTTCTTAAAATATGATTATTATGTGGGTTCAAATCCAGTGTGGACCCATAGGTAGGATCCTTTACCCCATATACACCATATATTAGCTATGAGTAAAACAAATAAAGAGCTAGACCAGCTTAGATGTTACCCAGGTGACAAGGTCAGTGTCATGTGTTGGGAACCAGGGCAACTTGATAAACGGGCGAGACATTAATGGAATAGGACAGAAAACGTAGAATTGTTGGAATGCTACCTTGGACATCCAACATCAAGACTCACAAAGACATAAGCACTTGCCTGGTGTCTGAGAAGGAACATGAGGAGATCCTGAGGGTTGAAGAACAGCTCGAGAAGATGTGGGAAGTGAAGGCGACTGTGGTACCAGTTGTGACTAGAGCACTAAGGGCTGTAACCCCCAAACTGAGAGGTTTACTCCAACATATTCCAAGAGCAACATCTGAGACCTATGTCTAGAAAAGTGCACTCCAAGGAACAGCTAAGATACATTGCAGAACCCTCAGGTTCCCAGACGTCTAGTAGAGGGCTTGAGCTTGAAGGAGACACAAGACTGCCAGGAACAGGACTGCACTGACTTGCTAATTTGTGATTTGTTTGGTTTGCAGATGATAAAATGTGTGAATATTTTCCAGCAAGCTAATGTGCTGCAAAAATAGAACTTTTAATAACTTACCTACACCTGCCTAGCTCCTCTGAGCTAGAGCTAGTGTAAAAATGTCCGGCACCGGCTGGATTGAATCAGCCTGCATTCACAACAGTCTCGTTACAGTGAATTTACTTCAACTGTCGTACACTTTCGTTTAGAAAAACTTCATTTTCTGCTCCATTCCTCCTGTAATCCTCATGCCAGACCTGCAAACTTTTAACAACAGTCCATGCTTTCAACAGCAAACAGCATTTTTCATCCTGCCCTTCATATGTATATATTTCATTTTAACTTGAGGCAAAGGTGTCATCCACACCTGGTTTCCATTACGGCACCCTCTTGTCTTTCTCAACCTGTTAGCTCATTGATGTGTCTCGCCTCAGGAGGCTCAGCCAAGCGTTGTAACCTGTGCAGCCCCATTAGCATCGTGGCTACTGAAGAGAAAGAGAAGTACTTTTAAATAAAACATGTTAGCAGCGAGCCGCAGTGCAGGGGGGCTGAATCCCGCCATCTCAGCACCGGCTGCCACTCAGGCGCCACTTATCTTCAACACGGGTGGGGGTTATTATCCGCCTGTGGGGCCACAAAGTACACAAAGCACTTGTAATAAAATGTACACTTGTTCATCCTGTTTGGAGTGGGAGGACAGGGACAAGGGGAGGAGGGGAGAGAGGGGAGGGGGGGTATTTGATGCTGATGAGGGTTCAAATGTTTAATGGGACAAGCAAATACACACATATACACACACTTCTACATCCCGATGAGCAGCAGCCGCAGTCTTTAGCAGATTTGACGTAGCGTGTTATTAAAAACTCCCATGATGCATTCCTTTTTATCATCCTGGTTGCTCTTACATCAGTTTCTCTCCCTTTATCTCACTCTCAGTCCCTGTCTTCTCTCATTATTCGCTGTTTATCTTCCCATCAATGCCTCTCTCCCTACAGTAGCTCTCATCCTGACATTATTTACTGTGGTAACATTAGTTTTAGCCGTCAAATCAGAGCAGAGCGAAGATTCTTGTTTGATTTAGCTGCAACACGCCACCTCTCCATCTCTGTCTCTTCTTTCTTCCTCCTGATTCCTCTCCCCCGTCTCCTCCTCCTCCCTCATTAGCTCCTTGCTCCCAGCTCATCAGCTCCTTTTGCTTCTGTTTGCACTTCCTTCCTTCCTCCCATCCAATCATTAGCTCTAACCCCCCATTTTCTCTCCTTTTCCTGCCACCCTCCTCCTCCTCCTCCTCACCTCTTTCCTCCCCTCCATCCTTCAGCTCTGTCTTCCTCTCTTGAAGACTTTGGTAGCACAGTGCAGCCCCCCAAGTGAATGTAAATGCAGGTGTAGCTTCAAATCCATCACCTGATCCTCAGATATTCATTATCAGTGCAGAGCAGAGCTGTTACATTCATTGCATTACTTCATGATGAAGTATTTCAGCACCACTCTTTTTTGCAAAACTTCTCAAGCTCTGTTAGGTTGTCATGGCGATCAGGCATGAACAGCTTTTTGCAAGTCCAGCCATGAATTCTTTGTTGGACTGAGGTCTGGGCTTTGACTGCTCCACTCCAGAACATTCACCTTGTTGTCTTTAATCCATTTCTGTAGAGCTTTTGCTGTATGCTTCAGGTCATAATTCTCTTCCCAAGTGGATTAAGATTGTCATCCTATTTTTCCATGTTTTTCCTCAGTCAATTTACCTTTACAAGCCAAGAAGCACCCCCACAGCATGATGATGCCACCATTGTGCTTCACAGTGCACAGTGCGTCTTGTTTAATGGCCATAAAGCACCATTTTGATCTCATCAGACCAAAGAACTTTCTTCCACTTGGCCATAGTGTCTCCCTCATGCCTTCAAGCAAATTCTAGTCGAGATTTAATCTGAGTTTTCTTCAACAGTGGCTTTCTCATTGCCACTCTCCTATGACTGGTGAAGAACTCAGGCAACGGTTGTTTGCAGAGTCTCTTTCATCTCTTGACAGTGTTAAATCAACCAGTGTTATTCCAACACTGTAGGGAGTCAGTTAATCCAAGCTCCATCTACTGCAATTTCAAATCTGAGGGGCTGAGTTTTCCCATCATGCCTTAGTGCAGAGTGTTAAGCTGGGTTCAGATGGTTTTAGATGTATTTAGATGATTAGCTGTGTTTAGATGTTGCCTGTTGTACAGGGGTCACTGCTGGGATTCACTTGCACATGTTTCTTGAATTATCTTGAGTTCCTAAGTTTTTGATGCATAAACACTTTTACACCATGAGTGTAGTTGTCTTCTAGGTTGGTCAAGTCTTGGCTGTGGTGACAGCTTAATTATAACTGTGGAGTAAGAGCTGATTGTCATCTCAGGACAAGCTTTGTCTTTGAGTATGTCTCATAACTCCCTGATTGCTGTCAAATACCTCACAATGTGAGGTGGCAGTCAATCTTGACGGGTGTGTCTGATTACCAACACCCATTTTGTGGAACTTACATGTCTTGTTTCTTGCTATTATCTGGTTGGTGGAAGGGGGGCAGTTGCTATCCACAGTATTTTACACCTGCTGAAGTTAATTGTAATATACTCCTTAGTGTTAATTTTTTAACACTGACGCCAGTGTAGAGTACTATCAACACTACTCAGTGTTCACCAGTGTAAATTTTTGGCACCATACAGTGTTGCAGTAACACTGGTTCAGTGTAAAAAAAAAAAAAGTAAAACTTTGAAAAGTGTTAAATTAACACTCAAAAGAGTGGACACATATACACTCTTTTCTAGTGTTAGATTTAACACTCTCAGTGTTAATCTAACACTGGCGATTTTGCTGTGTACCACCACTCCTTCCAGCATGCCTGGACTTCCCACCTGTTGCTGGTTAACAGTGCCTCTAGATCTGGAAGATTTACCCATGGAAAAAGGAGTGAAACTGGTTTCTCCTCCACCAATGCTGTTGCTAAAGCTGATATTGTAAGACCTTCCCATTCTGGATTTTGATTGGTCAGTGAGGAAGAAGTGACAATGATGAGTGTGGTCCTGTTCTTATAGGTTGATCTGTCAGTACAAAGACAAAAATGCACTGATGCTTTGTACATCCTTTCATAAATGCTTATACTGTGAGAAATTCTCCAGAGTGCATAGCGTCTTATTTTTATTAAAACTACTTCTGCATCATAATCAGGCTGGTTAAAGTGATTGAAGGAGGAGAATCAACATTTCTGACCACGTCTGACTGTTCATTTAACATTCATTAAAAGCTGGAGCAAAACTGAAAAAAACAACTTCTATGCTGCATTTCAGTCTCAGCTCTGGTTTATCCATCATTCCTGTCACCCGATGCTCTTCCTCTGTCGTCATTTAGCTCCAGGTCACTGATTTCCATTTCTGTCCTGTAATTTTTCCTCCCTCCTCTCTCCCCCTGTAGGAAGCTGGATGCCTTCATTTATGATGCTGCGGTGCTGAACTATATGGCCAGGAAGGACGAGGGCTGTAAGGTAAAAATGGATCTGTGTCATTTCAAAGCTCTGCACTCTGACAGGCTCAGACTCAGTGACAGCTCTGAAGTCTTCTGTGCCCTGCAGCTGTGTCCTACAGAACTACGAGATCTCCAGCCTCCTTCTGTGTGAGGGAGAGCTACAAGCATGCCAAATGAGAACATCTACATCTGCATTAAATAAATCAAACACATCCCCATGCCTTTAGATTTGTCCCCTGCAGACTGTAGCTTGTTAATATTGTCATTTTTGCACAGTGCTGGTGTTGATTTATTTATAAGTTTGCAATTGTTACAGCTCCCATAGCTAGAATGAAAATTCAACCCAGTGATGATTTGTAATAAGGTCTGTGGGAGGCCTGAGCTCCCGGCTGCTTAGTTCAACAGCCTCTGCTGCAGTCATTATTACAGCTGATGTGGATCTATATTAATTCCTCCACTGAAACAATATCCCACTCTAAGCTCTGGGACTGTTTGGGGGTGTAGATATGAGAGCAGAGCCAAGTGTTTGGCATCTATGCGACAGTGACAGCAAATATTACTGCACAAATTAAGCTAATTTCCATCGCCATCTGCCTCTTTGCATCCCACTCTCAGATCTGTGTGTATGTGTGGATGTATGGATGCTTACATGTGTGTTTTTTCTCCATTAGGTGATGACTATCGGCTCTGGGAAGGTGTTCGCCACAACAGGTTACGGCATCGCACTGCACAAGAACTCCCGCTGGAAACGTCCACTAGACCTGGCTTTGCTGCAGCTGGTCGGAGACGGTAAGACAGATGAATGGAGGAGGGACTTGGCCCAAATAAGGAACATCCTTGAAAGTGTTGATCTCTATATTTAGAATCTGATGACAGAAAATGAATGGTTTGCTTTCTATATGTCAGATCAAATCAAAACACATCTGCACATCCTAAACCATAATTTCTGCTCAGCTCTTGTTTGTTTTTATACATCCTTGCTTTATCAGGAACAGTTTCATAGCATTAAACCTTGCCATATTTCATACTCCACTTTCCTTCAATAGCTCTAGTCACTCTTATTTACTGTACAGTGACTTTGGAGGAGTTCAGCACCAAGGGCCCGATCAGGTGCAGGTGACGCCGTTGTCTTTTTAACACCCAGCACTCACAGCAAGGCTAATTGCTGAAGTGTTGAAAGTGGAATTCTTTTCCTTTCTTGCCTGTTGAACATCTTAAATTTCTCAACAGTGCAGGGTTTCTGTTGTTGTTTATCATGCTTCATAATTGCCATTGTAAGTTGTGCAGAATGTGACTTTGTATTGTCTTGTTGAAATAAGTATGTACCTCCCTGAAAGAATCATCTGGATGGAAGCATATGTGACCCCAAAACCTTTATGTGCCTCTCAGCACTAATGGTGCCTTCACAGATTTGCAAGTGGCCCATGTTAGGATCACTAATACACCTCCACGCCATCACAGATGCTGGCTTTTGAATTTTGCATTTTTAACCATCTTGGTGGTCCTTTCACTCTTTCTCCAACTTTAATTCCCTAAGAATGAACAAAAAAAAAAAACTTTGGGGTTAGAATTGATTGTAATGGATTGGATTGGATCGGATCAGATTAGATTTGCTTGAATTGGATTGAATTAGATGGAATGAGATGTATTGGACTGAACTGGATTGGATTGAATTGTATTGGATGGGATTGGAATATATTATATATATATTATATATATTTATTATATATATTATATATGTATTATATATATTTAATATGATTTGGATGGATTGATTTGATTGAGTTGGATTGAATACACTGGATTGGTTTGGCATGGATTAGATTAGATTAGATTAGATTAGATTAGATTAGATTAGATTAGATTAGATTAGATTAGATGGGATGTGATGGATTCAGTTGGCGGGGATTGGATTACATTGGGTGGGATGGGATTTGACTAAATGGATTGGATTAAATTGGATTAGGTTGAAAGCACTAGATTGGATTGATATGGATGGGATGGGGTTGGGCTAGGTTAGGTAGGGTTGGATTCGAATGGTCTGAATTGGAGAAGATTGGATTGGTTTGGTTGGGATTGGATGGGATTGTATTAGACTGGCTTGGGTTGGAATTAATTGGATTGGATCGAATTGGATTCGACTAGATTAGATTAGATTATACTGGTTTGGAAGGGATTGGAGTAACCTGGACTGGACTAGACTAGACTGGATTGGACTGGACTGAACTCCTCTGCACTGGTTTGGATTAAATTGGATTGGGTCCGATTGGACTGGACTGGCTTGCACTGGATAAGATTGAATTGCTTGGGATTGATTTAGATTGGATTGGACTGGACTGGACTGAATTTGGTTGAATTGAATTGGACTGAACTGGGTTAGATTAGATCAAATGGGATTGGGTTGGATTGGATTGGTTTGGATTGAATTTGACTGGATTGGATTGGATTGAATTGGATTAGATACATTTTGATCCTACCAAATGAGTAAAACCTTCAAGTTGTTAACATTGGTCACAACGGTAACAACCGTTAAAACATATGTATGTATTTATTTTATTTAATAAATTACATCTTTGGGACACCCAGGTTTTGGGGTAGAGGTTTTTATGTATTTTTAATCACAAAAAAAAAAAAAAAAAAAACTGGTGAAGGCTTTCTGTTTCATTAGAGGAAGAAAAGAATGCCTTATTTCCTTATACAGGGGTATTACATGTTTTTCAGTAAGTAAGCTTGAGTTCTTCAGATTTTATGGAATTTGCAGAGATGTTTAGAGTGCTACACCAGGTTGCATAAACTGTGCATTAATGCAAATGTAGCCTCATTGAATACAAGTTCTGACATCTGACAGAGTTTATGCTCCACTAACATCCAAGATGTTGAAACAGGCTGAGATTTGTAGTTCCAGTGTAGGCAGAAGTTCTTGCAACAAGCTGTGCAGTGGGTGTAAAGTGATAATGTGAAAGAGGAGGAGGAGAAAAGGGTTAACTGGCTGTTTGGTGTCAGCAGAGTGTTCTGTAATAGATTACATCCCTCAGAGATGTATAACAACTTTATTCTGTACCCACAGGTTTGGGATAATTCATCAGTTTAATAAAGAATAACTTCAGATTTACCTGTTTTCATCTGTAGAAGAGGATTTTACAAACTGATGTCACCATTATTGCTGAATTAAAGTGACAAGCTTTATTCATAAAGTGGCAAACCTTTAGTTGAAGTCCCACTTCAACAAAAATCTTTCTCTTAAGTCCACTTCTGCTCGTACATTGTGAGATAAGAGTGCTGTCCTTGTTTCTCAAAATTACCACCACATAGCTGACATGGAGGTTAATATATTTCTTTTTGAGGTCATCTTCTTACAAGCGAAATTGGAAATGAAAAGAGAAATTTGCAAGCACCCAAAAATGTTACTCGTCCGAAGACACTTGGGACAGCTCAGTTATAATTGCTTTTCTTATTTGTGAAAAGAAAAAAACTATTTTAAAATGTAAATAGGAAATTATCATTGTTTTAGCAGGTAAAATATGCTAATGTTGGCTGCACCAAACCAAGAGAAGATATCAACTCTCTCTTGTTCTTATAAGTTTAGAAAAATAACTGAAACTTGCACAATTATTTAAAACAAAAAGTTGAAAAGAAGTTTTTGTTAATAATTTATTTTGATACAAGGAAGGTCAGCGGAAGTTTTTATTAGTCAGTGGTGTGATTCTGCATCTGAAGAAAGAGAAAAAGAAAACTGAATCCAAAGAAATGCAAATCAGAGAGGAGGAGGGGACATGGAGGGTGGAGAGACGTTCTGATGAGAGGAGTGAGATAAGATGGGTGAAGGTCAGTGGAGAAACAAAAGAGGAGGAAGAGAAGAAGATCAATACAAGAAGGTTAAAGGGAGGAAGAGCAGAGAGGAGGAGAGAGGGGGTGGTCTCTGTTCAAGCTGTTAAACAAAACAGAGACTAACTGACTCTATCCATCTATCTATCTATCTATCTATCTATCTATCTATCTATCTATCATCTATCTATCTATCTATCTATCTATCTATCATCTATCTATCTATCTATCTATCTATCTATCTATCTAAATCTGCTGCTATTAATAAGATCTTCATCAGATGCAGCTCCTCCTGTGTCAGTGCTTTAAGCAGTACTGCTCATCATGGCTTAGCCATTGTAGATCTTTTGACTCGTGACTGCTAGTTGTTGGTTAGACACTTGAAACCCTTAAATGAGCATCTTTAGCCTCCCCCTCAAGCCCAGAGCTTGATCAAGGATTGATAGAGAAGAGGATGGAAACAGATTTTGAAAGAATATGTGTGGACTTGACAAATCGTTTTGGCGAACTGCAATGTGTGCAAACCCAGACTCTCCCCAGCATGTTTGAGCTGTTTTCAGTGATCATTTCTGCTTGTTACATCTGGAGGTATCGCCTGACATCCAAAGATGCATACATTTGTGACTCGTGATGCCAATATTGATTCGGATCAGTCAGAGAGAATAGGAGTAAAAACATGAGAAGCAGCAGGTGTGACAGTGACAAATAGGAGGTGGAGGGCCTAATGGCTCCTTCTTTTAATAGCACAATTATCTGCCTCGTATTGCATAAACAGGCTGTTTATATCTGTTTGTGTCAATCATCGGCTCTCAGTGCCTTTGAATTACACTTCTGATGTCTGAGAGTCTAACAGCGGAGACTGAAAACACCCAGATGAATGGTTTATGTTGTCGGTTTAAGGGTGAGTCACACCTGAGCTCTTTGGCCTGTTTTGAACCAGCTTCACCAGTGAGAGGAGACTACAATATGGACCAAACAAGGACCAGGGGAGGACACCAACAAGCAATGCATTGTGGGTCTGATTAGGCTGACGTTTCAGAGAAACATGAGTGAACACAGGATGATAGCATCTGTTATTTTCAGATGTTATCACCAGTGTTGGGTAGCGTACTTTTGAAACTAACTCGTTAGATTACTGCGTTACATACTGAGAAAAGTAATATGTTACATTACTGTGTTAACTACTTCTAAAACGCGTTAGAGTACTTTTGCGTTACTTAATACTAAAACTCTTTAGCCAATCATCCCACTCGGCGGTTGTAAAAAACGTCAGATAATGACTGCACGTCTGCATTTGAGAGTGCAGACTCTAATGCCAATGTAAAGCGTCATTTACAGCCCATGATCTTTCTCTCTGCAGCCTGAGAACACCGTTAACAGACAGGAAAACCTTTACAGCTCTGTCTCTCCTACAAAGAAAGAAAGACAAACAAAGAAGATGCTTCAAGGAGCTTCCTTTTTCTTTCTTTCTTTTTGAAGCCACAGAAGAGAGAGGAAATTTAGGATTTTTCTTTTGGTAACAGATTACTTTTATGAAAATGTAACTAATAACAGGATTACATTGAATTGTAAAACTAACACATTACGTTACTCGTTACAACAAAAAAGTAATTTGAGTACTCTAACGGATTACTTTGTAACGCACTACCCCCAACACTGGTTATCATTAGCATTATCCTTCAGTATACTTGCAGGTTAACAACATGGGTATGCTAACTGTAGTTACTGCTCCCAACAATATGCCGGTTCAACCCGACACAGATCAAACTTCTCGATTCTTCATTTTACAGGCTGCACCATGCTGAAGCTAATCAAACTATTACTGGGTTCTGATGTTGAAACTATTTATTCTTGACAGTCTTTGACCACTCATCTTCCTGCATTTGCCACTTTTCATCATTTTTGTGCCATTTTTGCTCACTTCCTCTTTGCACCAATTTTTCCACATTTACCCATTTTTATCACTCTTCTGCCTTTTTTAACACTTTAAACACCTTCCGCCTATGTTGCCTCTGTTGACCCATTGTCGCCACCATCAATCCTCTTTAACTACTGTTAACACCCAATCTGCCAATCTTTGCTTCTTGAACCCATCTCTGACACTTCAAAACAATTTTTGCCACTTTTTATTCTGACTTCACCATCTCTCCCACGCATCATTTCCACAGTTAACCCTTTATAAACCACTTTCTCTGCCCATTCATACCATTTTTACTTGTTTTCTTCCTATTTTTTTTGCCAGTTTTCTAATTTTTCCCTTTCAAACACATTCTTGCTGTCATTGCCACCATTAACCCATTTCTACCACTATTTACACCCATTTTTGCCTATTTTAACCATTTCACTATTTGTTATGCCCGTTTTTACATCTTTTAACCCATTGCTGCCACATCCTGCCTGTTTTTCTGCTTCTGTTATGTGTTAGCCCCTTTAAACCTATTTTTTGTCATGTTGCCTCTTGTTGCCTTTGTTGCCCCAGTATTTACACTATAAATCCCTTTTCCACCACTGTTTACACCCATTTTTATTATAACCATTTCACTATCAGCTGTGATCATTTTTTTGTACTTTAATCCAGGTCTGCCTTTTCCCGTGTAATTTTCTCCCTCTGTAATCCCATTTTAACCCCTTTAAACCCACTTTTGCCCATTTAAACACATTTGCCACTTTAAACCAATTTTTGTGCCACTTTTTGATATCATTTCACCACTTTGCTCATTTTCACCTATTGTTGCTTCTCTTGTCCCATTATTGCCACTGTCAATCCCTTTTACCATGACATATGCTGGTCTTCTCCATTTTAAACTAGCATTTTCCACTTTAAACCCATTTTTGCTTCTTCAAACTAATGTTTTGCCACTTTTAAGTGCTTTTTAACCATGTTTGCCATCCAATTCTGCCATTTTTTAGCCAGATTTACCTCTGTTTGCCTACTGTTACCTCTATTGACCCATTATGGCCACAAACCCATTTTTTACTGTTGTTTACACCCATTTTTGCCTACTTTAACCATTTCACTATTTTTCATGCCCATTCTTGCTACTTTAAACCCATGTCTGTGACTTCCTGCTTTATTTTCTCCCTCTGTAATTCCATTTTAGGCAGTCTAAACCTTCTTTTTGCCACTTTAAACCCCTTGTTGCCACTTTAACCAATTCTTTGACACTTTTTAATGCCATCCCACCACCTTTGCCACCCAACTTGCTATTTTTAAGCCAAATGTTGCCTCTGTATGCCTATTGTTACCTCTTTTGACCCATTATTGCCACTAACCGGTTTTCTACTGCTGTTTACACCAATTTTTTGTCTATTTCAGCCATTTTACTATTGTTTTCTCCTTCTGTCTACCCTTTTAGTCACTTATAACCTATTCCTGACCTTTTTGACTCATTTTTTTCCACATTCCTCCTATTTTTTGCTGCTATCTATTTTTTCATCTCTAAACACATTGTTGTCACTTTTAACCCATTTCTGCCATGTTTAAACCCTTTAATTCAATTTGTAAGAAAAGGAGTTTACATTTTTCAGCACAAATGAATGAAAAATATTTGTTGCTTTGATGAGAGTCATTTTTATTCAGGTAATAATATATGTTATTACAGTTTAACTTTAGAATGGACCATGATTTTTCTGATCTCCATGGACCCCCAGTTCGGCTGGACCCCAGCTCTCTCCTGTATCCCCCCTGTGGTTGACCTTGCAAAGTTTAGTAAAAAAAAATCTTACCAGACAAAATAAAAAAATGCATCAGTCACAACCTTTAATCTGTGGAAAATAGCAGCTGTTGTAGGGACGATGTGCACATGTTTCCCTCCTCATAAATGTTGGTACATCCCAGTTTTCTATGAAAAAGTGTCTTCCTGCCTGAGCCTGCTTCTGGAGTAAAAGTAATGTTCTGATCTCTATTTGATTGACTCAAATGTTTTGGCAGTATTTGTTCTCCTCCATTCATGCCAGCAGCACTTTGTGAAGCTAGCAGTAGCAGAGGAGGCATGCACAGCCTGGAGCCGAGGTGAATAACTTTTACAGAGTAACCTTGACAGGATCCAGTAATTTAGTTTGCTGTAGTCAGAAGGATTCTGGTATTAGAATAATAACCTGTCTTTTATACTTTCATAATGGCAGGAAAGCCTTTTAGCTGCTGACTCTGGAGCTCAGAGAAGCTAAAAACAGCAATAATTCTGCTTTTAAGGTAAAAACCACCAAGACTGAATGAGTGCTAAGTTCAGCTCTTTAAGAGCTCAGAACAATGGAGGTAATGTGTTGTGAATGAGAAGCATCATGAAGATCCTGTATGCTCACAAAGACAAGGACTGCTTCAGAGAATGTTCATTCAGGCTTACAGACATATTGCAGGTTCTTAGCAGAAGTATGTCTTTAAATAGGTTGGTTTTTCTGCAGCTTACAGCATTTTAATCATGAAGCAAGGACATTTTTTGAGTCTTCCCTTTTAATGCATGAAATGACATCACCTTGAATAAATAAGACACCTTGAACTGAAAGAAAGAGGTAAAAAAAATTGTATAGAAGATAATTATGAAAATTAAGGCAGAAATATGTAATTCTGTTTTGGTGACTGACTGACTGACGGTGTCTGAGTTCAACTGCAGACTTTTTGCATGTTGTGTATGCTTTCAGCTGTTGTTGTGATGTTCATGGTCCATGGCAACACTGGAGAGGGGGATTTATTACATCCTAGTTGAGATATATTTGAAGTGTTCTGAACTTAAAACTAACTTGAAGATGGACAAAGAAAGGAGAGGCATCTGGCTGCAGACCTCTACAATGGAGCGACCTCTGGGGTCTCCTCCCAGTTGGACCTCCACAAGGACCAGGAGGCATCCTGATCCGATGCCCGAACCACCCAAACTGGCAACATCTCTACTTAGAAATCCAAGAGACTTCTACTTGGTCCATGCTCATCACCCTATCTCTAAGACTGAGTCCAGACACCCACTTGAGGAATCTAATTTTTACCGCTTGAACCCACAATCTCATTCTTTCATTTCATGACCACAAGTGAGAGCTGGAACCTAGATCGATCATTAAATCAAAAGCTTTGTCTTCTGGCTCAGCTCCATCTTCACCTCAACAGTCCAGTACAGCCCCTGCAACACTGCTGATGCTGCACAGATCTACCCATCAGACTCACAGTCTCCCATTCTACCCTCACTTGTGAACAAGACCCTGATATACTTGAAGTCCTTCAGTTTGGGCAATGACCTAGGAAGCAGTCCAGCGTTTTCTGGCAGAGGACCATGGCCTAAGACTTGGAGGTGCCTATTCTCATACCAGCCTCTTCACACTCAGCCACAAACCACCACAGAGCCTGCTGGAGGTCCCCAGCTGAGGAAGCCAGGAGAACCACCTCATCTGCATACAGCAGGGATGTCCATAAAAATCACAAACAAGATCGGATAAGGGGCAGTCCTGGCGGGGGTCAACATGCACTGGGAAGGTGTCCCACTTTGTGCTGAAGATGTGGACACAACTCTCACTGGATGGCTCACTAAAGCAGCCATGGAACCCATATTCCCACAGTGCCCCCAACATGACCCTCCTAGAGACAAGATCGTAAGCCTCCAAGTCCACAAAACACATGCAGAGTGGATTAGCAAACTCTCATGTTCTCTCAAAGAACACTACCTGAGTAAAGATATGGCACAGTGTCCCACCTCCAGGACGGAATTCGCATTGTTCCTCCTGAATCCGAGGTTCGAAGGTCAGCTTGACTGGATTTGAATTCACCAGCGAGGCTGAATGGTTTTATACCCCCTGACAATATTAGTAGTGGGGAATAGAAACCAAATGAATTTTATTCCAAATAAGAAAACTTGTATTTGACCAAAAATAAGCACAACAACCCCCAAACTATTGAATTAAAGTTATTCTAAAATGTGAACATGAAAGATTCAGTCTGTTTTCTTTCCAACAACATGGAAAAACCTTTCCAGACTCTTGAATTTGCTCACTTCATTAATTTTAGTTCTTTAAAACCACTCTTTTTATTCAGTTCAGCTCTTACATTAATAATAAAAGTTTGAAAAGACATCTCCTGCCTGAATTCCCCCAACTTTACTGAAGCTTCCCACGACCAGCTTACTCTGACTCACATACACAGACTGACTAGCGCTCTCCTAATGATGAGTGTGACGTGCTTTTAGCACATCGCTGGCCTGCAAGAGGACAGAATGGGCTTGTGGCTTGTCACAGCTTCTCACAAGAGAACTACAGCCTGCTGCTACAGTTACATAATGCTGAAAGCAGGCAACCGGGGCACTCTGTGGAAATGAGATGGATGCTTTTCTCCCTGTTTAAACTGTATTTTTGAAACAACTTTTACAAAAGTTTTACAAAAGTTTGTGTAAATAAATTAAACATGAGCAAACATATTTTCAGGAATGATTAACGCCTCGAACACTGAAGTAAAATTATAATTCACACTTTGGCAGAGCGTGGTGTGATTTGTTTTGTTTGTATTGCAGAGTTGGAAAATCTTGCAGAGGGAAATTTACCTGCAGCAGCACTCATCCTCAGACATGAAGTAGAGTAGATTTATTCTGAGGGTAACATCGGTGTGTCAGAAAATGTAGTCAAAGTGAAGAAAAACAGTCTGGTAAAGAAAGCACCAGATCATCAGAAACAGTGAGGGTTTGAGTTAGACAGGAAGACAGTTTAAATAACAGTTTAAATACCTGCTAGGAATCAGTGTTTGGTAAATATGCTTATCCAAATCAGGCTCTTAATGCAGTTCATTAAGACTTCCAACCCTGAGCCACAGCAGCCACATAACCATTCCCACATCCTGCCCACATGCCGTGGCCCTCCACCGCTCCTGTAATTGTTCACCGTAATTTGTCTCTTTGTTAAAGCATGTCGTTTCTTTTTTTAGCATGACTGCTCGGTCACCAAATTGCCTCTCTGGGGAGCAATTTAGCTCATTCGCAATTAGCATGCTCCAGGGTCCATGTGAAAAAACGCCTGAGCACCGGCAGTGGCAGCGGCTCTGAACAAAAGAGGCTGACTGCACGTGGGAACTGACAATGCTGAGGCGGAACCGCTGAACTCAGTTTGATCCCTAAAATTAGACAGCACAAAGACTTATTAATGAGTGGAGAAAGGGGGTTATTTCTATTTTTCTGAATTATAGAGTATGTTATACACTCGATCCTCATGATTATGGTTGAATCAATCCCTCTTTGTTGGTTTTTGATTCTATTTTCATGGTTTAAACTCAGAGCTTTTCTGTATATTTTGATAAAGTCGAACCACATTATTAACTTTACAATTATAAACTGAGTGCAAGGACCCCAAAGACAGATTGTCATTGCGTAGTAAAAATACAACAAATTTTCATTTGGCAGTCTCCTCTGCGGTGGTTAGAAATCCATAGCCCCACGTTGTCTATCCCAGTGGCGAGGGAGCAGGAACCCATGAGAAAGATGCTTGGAAAGGCAGGTTTGTGTGGGTGATACTGAACAGACAGTGTCCAGGTTGCGAGGTGTCCATCAGGATCCTGGAGGCCCGCTTGTGGAGACCACCTTGTTAGATGTCTTTAAGGGGAGGGAGGGGAGAGCCAAAAACCCCCTCTAGTCTTACGAGAGTCTGGTGTCTGGTCCACTCTGTAAATGGTGTGGCCTACTAGCTTCACAGCTAGATCCAGAATATTTTAGTGCAGCCAGGTCGCTGTTATTATCAAGACACAGTTGGTTAGAAATCCGTAGCCTTATGTCGTCCATCTTCTTGGCGAGGGAGCGGGAATTTGTAAGAAAGATGTCCAATACGGCAGGTTTGTGTGGGGCCACTCTTAGCCTAGCCTGCAGCCCGGCCTGTTTGCCTTGCTTCCGCCTTCTCACACAACGCCCTCTCTGCCTCCTCCCCACATGGCTGTAGGTGTTGTGCAGCCTCCGTGTCCTCCTCCTTTCTGTCACCAAGCGCCCTGTTCTTCCGATAATCTCTGACGGGAAAGATACAAACTCCGCGGGCACGCATTAATCAAAGAAGCAGTCTCGCCTGCACAGAATGTCAGTTCTAGTATGAGTGTAGGGCTTTGTTTTGCTACCTCAAAAGGTAGCATTCAGTAGTCTCCTGTTGATCAGGCAGGAGTTTGTGGCAGTTACTAGCAGTTGCTGTGAGCTTTTAAGCTAGGAAGGAGTTGTAGTTGAGACTGACGTCTTCTTTTTTGTCTTTTTGTGTTTTTCTTGATGGAGATTTCCCGTTCTTTGTCTTAAAGCTGTCCTGGACTATCCATCTTGTTTGTTATCAAAGGTTTTAGATATGTTGCCAAATTCATTGTGAAACAACTCTAATTCCAAGATATAACTCAAGAGTGCATCCTACTTGCTGCCAACTGCTCTGGTTGCCTGGCAACCAGATAGGTTCACCAGAAACCAGAACCAGAAAGGCACAGATAGGTGGGATGAATGGAACTTGATTTTCTGATTCTGGTCCTCATTTTCAATTTAAGACATTGATTCAAATAATCCAGAGATCAATCTATAAATATAAGCCTACTCCTTTTCATGGTGACTGGTCCTTCAAAACAGAGATTGAGGCTTGACTTTAAGACTCAGACTCAAGTCACACCCAAGTCACTTGTTGACTTGTGCCTAAGTTTTGTATTTTGTCTATCTGGTAAGTTGAATGTCTCTCAGAGCTTGAGCAGCCAAACTCCACAGGTAGAACAATGGCCAGCATGTCACCTGCAGCTGCTACAGACCAGGCTGACTCTGTATGGGTAATCACCTGGGGTGCTACGTTCAACAGGAGAGCGGCTTCAAACCCTGAGTGTCAGGGTTTGAAGTCGTTCCATACAACCTGCCAGGACACAATTCAGGCAATCAGCAGAAACACCCAGTCTTAGTCTGAAATACTGCTGATGCTGCACCAGTCTGCCTGTCAATCTGACAGTCTATTCTACCATCACTTGTGAACATGACCCAAAGATGCTTGAATTCCCCTGTTGTAATGTAGTTAAAATGTGTAGTCACTAACAGTGTGGTGTTTTTTTATGTGCCTCACAGAAACTGAGACAAGGCTAACACATTTGGGATTAAAAAGGATGTACTGCAGCATTTTTCCTTTAGTAAACACAGCATGCTCCACTCTTAAACACCACACACGGGTTAAAAGTTTCAGGCTGTAATAGTTGACTGTACAACTCTCCTCTTGGTACAATGCTGACCCCCATTTTTTAAAATGAAAGTAGCTGGAGAGCAGATGCACACGCAACTTTTGATAAATGAAACCTTTTAGAGATGAAGCAGCTTTGTGTCAGGTCCCTCTTGTCTCCAACAAACTTCCAAGAATTGAACCGTCTTCAAAGTGAAACTGCAAAGAAATGAGAAGCATAAATACATTCCTTTACAAATGCTGATGCTGCACCTGGACTCAAATCCCACAGCAGCCTGTATCCAAAGTTTCGCCTCCGCTCCACGAGTACTCTGTGTCACTCACGTTGATTCATGCTGACTGAGTAGAAACAATAAAAACAGCTCAGAGAGAAGAATGATAAAAAGGAAATGAGAGCGCCAACAGCTTTTGGCACTGAGGGTGGAACATGCTGCAGCGTTGTAGAACACCCTCAGGAAGATCATTTCTCCTTCTGCATGTTTAGATGGCTTTAAGTCTGCAGAAACAGATGTTTGATTTTAATTTGACACAGTTGGGAATAAGCCACAGAAATTTCTCTGAACCTGCGTTTTTTGAAAGGTTTTGTGTAATGCCACAGTCAAAGAAAAGCCAGGAATCAGCTGGGATTGATATTGAAAAAGGATTTATAACAAATGAACAACCAAAGACGAAATTCCCTTTAAAGCTATGTGGCATTATTTTTCATTATGTTATACTATATAGACTGGTAATCTTTAGACATTATACATTATCTTAAGCTTAAACTAGAACTTGGTGGTTAAAGGTGTGAAGTTACCAGACAGTGAAAGAACACTGGTGGGGTCAAGAAGAAGAGCTGGTATGCTTTTTGGCCATATACCTCAAAAATGTATTCAGTCATTCTTTGATTTTGATATTAGGGCAAAGTTTGAAAGGAATCACTCAGAGCATTTGGGGAATTTGGGGCAACAGTGGCTTAAAAGGTTGAGTCTGTTGTTCTTCAACTGAAAGGTCGGGGTTTCAGTGTGTACTTGGGCAAGAAACTGTCCCACTGCTGACCAGAAAAGCACTACATAAATTCATATACTTTTACCATTTAGATATTACATCTGCATGTAAGGGATGAACTTAAGGCCTGATGATCTTGACCTCTGACCTCTAGTCTCCAACTCTACTCAGTTTATAAGTAACCCTATGAGACTGACTTCATAAATGACAAGAGACACAAGTTATAAAAAGTTAAATACCTTTTGAAACATAAATCATAAGCCACTTTCTCTTTCTCCTCTTGCAGCCTGCCAGTGTGCCATTCTAATGATGCTATCCATACCTTTATAACCCTTACAGAGGCTTTTCAGGCATGTCTGGAGCTTGGGTGACTTTCCAGGGTCCCTAAAGGTTAAATCCACACCAGAAACTCCTATACTGAGCATCTTTTTATCAATTATATAATCCATTTTCAGTCATTTCTGTTGCTAGCTTAGCTTAGCTTAACCAACATATTGCTTTTCTGCAATGCATTGAGACGGCCTGTGGCAAACAATGGCAGGCTGCTCCTGTTCATATCCCGTTTTGCCAAACTGCACTTTGGTCTCATTCACACCAGAGATGTTTGGTCCTCTTTAAACAAACACTTGTCTGTTTCCCCAGATAGGTTGGAGTGGTTTAAAAGCAGACCAAAGAAGTAAACTCTGGTCTGCGTAAAAGCAGGGGTCTAGGTTAGCTTCCAAATGAACCCTGGTGTGGTTCGTTTGCAGTGTAAAAGCAAAGCAGACCAAATTGCGAACCAAAGGCAGGAAGTTGCATAAGGCATAATGATTAATAGATACGTGTATGTCATTTAAACGCTCAATTACATGTTGGTACCTCACTGGGCATCTGTGTAACCATGGCAACACGTTTCTCGCTCTCATTTTGCCTCGCTTTCTTCGGTACTGGTTCATTTGTCTCATGTAAAGAATGACATGCTGGACAGCTCGCTGCCTTGCTGTTTGCCCAGAATCCCAAGGCGGCGTCAATTTGGTGTTTTTTCATTGTTTATGTGGTAAAGAAAAAAGACCGGGTGGAAAGAGATGTATTTCCAGTTTTGTCTTCTTCTACTCTTCTTTTCTAACCACTCCTTGTTTAGGACCACAGCGTAAAAAATGTATATAACTGCTTGAAGTCCAGACGTTTGTGTTGTGCAATGTGAAAGCGAGCTGAACCACAGGAAAGTGCAACAATGTTGCAATTTGAGCCTAAAACGAAACCAAGTCCCCCAGACTATCAGGTCTGAAATGTCCTAACATCATGGTGGAGACGGCATGAATATCTCTTAATGGAGAGAAGGAAAGACAGAGAGCCCGTGATGTGGCCTTCTGTGTCACTGCAGACAGGAACTGATTTGAAAATTGCTTAAAAACAGCCAATATAAAAATGTGCAAGGACTTTCAATTTTTTTTCTTCTTCATTTTTTCCGTTCCCAAGACATGAGGCAACAAGTTTGAGCAAAAAAGTCATAGTCTTTGTTTTATAATGCATGTCACCCATTAACATCTGAGTTTCAATTTGTTTGTTTTTTTGTTTTTTTTTTCTTTTGTATTTATGGTCCCATACCTTTTTTTTTTTTTTTTTTTAATTCAAGAGCCATTACTGCAGCACATATACTCTTAAATCCCAGGTTGTCCTGAGAAAAGGATGTTAAAACTTGACTGTGCACGACAGGGTTGATGTTTTACAAGCTTTGTAAGACAATAAGTCCAGGTGAGACTAAATGGTAAAAAATAGCCTAGGGATCTAAGGGTTAAGCTACAGTGAACATTTATGTAAAGCTTTAAGCTTGAACCCCTTAAAAACCACCTGATGCATCAAATATACAAAAAAATATAATTGTTAAATTTTATGACAATTTTTCTTTTGGGGGATTTAATTAGGGAAAAGAACGAGAGATTTTATTCCAAAAAACTAGCGTTTTCTGGGTATTATTTGCGTTTTCAGGCTTTAAGGGGTTAAGCTTTTGTGAGATATATTGCTTTCACAATTAAAAGTGAATTTTACTCCAGTGGCCTCAACCTTTGAAATATGATACCCAAAATCTGATCACTTTATCAATAACCCAGAGTCAACATTTATGTAAGTTTGAAGACGATCCCTGGAATCATCTTTTAGGTGAAATGCTCACAAGAATGACCCAATCATCATCCCACTGGCCCCAGCTCTTACCGGAATGGAGGCATTAAGATCAGTTGTTTACTAAAAGTTGTGTGTTCGCTGTTAGCGGTGTATATTGTAGAAAGAAGAACACAGCAGAGATTTAAAAGGTTGGTTGTAAAACTTGCTCTCGTGGTTGGACAAAAATGTTCTGGTACTTTTTGTGAGATGTTTGATGACCCTCATAACTCAAAGTGCTTTTCAGAATTACCCTTAAAAGATTATAATACTTTTAAGGTTCCATCTCAGTAGAGATTAATTAGACTTCAACACCTCCTCTACTCTGGAGCACCATCCCTCCCCTTCATTCACCCTGAAAATATTCACCGTCTCTCAATGCAGTAGTCTGGTCATTATTTGTGCTAAGGTCAGCTGACAAAAAAAACACCTGAAGTTCTATGAAACAATTATCTTCTAGAGACAGAGATAATCTGAAGTGACACCACAAAAAGAACAATTTGCTTGTGGTCCATATCGTGGACCAGTTTGTCACATTACTATAGAACTAGGAGAGCTGTGGTCTGGGTTCACAAAGTGAACCAAAATGTGCTCTGTGTTTAAATTTCCTGGAAGCACACAAAGACACATTGACTCCTGCCTGGCTGTGGCTGCTCCAAAATAAATGCCTATAGAAGAGGGTTTATTTCATCAAAAGGCATTGCTCTCTACAGCTTCGTCAAATTGAAGTTGGTTCATGTTCTCAGCGCATGTGGCATGAGAGTCAGAAAAAGCAATGCTGTCCCACGTCTTAAAGCGGTCTCACATTTTAAACCAAACTAGTCATGTTTGATCCTCTTGAAGGCCACCATACAGGGTACTTTATCCTGTTCTGCCAACTGGGACGGTAACATAAAGAACATTTGTCATGTTTTCTTACCTTTTTTCACTGGGCGTGCAGTTTTTGTTACAATTAGTCCACTGGAGGGTCACACAGAGGGGGAACTTACCGTATTTAATTGTTTGAAAGGGCACAATAAAAGTCATTTTATCCTGTTTTGTCCACTGGAAGGGAATTTCAAGAAGACACCAACACATGTTGTTTACTCGGGGGACACCCTAAGGACACTTTATCATGTTATGCCAACTGGGACAGTTATAAAAAAATCTAAGCATTTGGTTATTGTTCAATCAATCAATGACTGTAGTGCAAACAGTTCAATATAAGCCTCCTTTTGTCTATTAAGTTTGACCTGTGATGCAATCTTTAACCCCTTAAAGCCTAATGTATATTTGATTCACAATTTTATGAGACCTCCATCCAACAGGATCATCAAATTACTTAGAAACGTTTTTAATGCAATCTGATAAATCTGGATTATCAGTTGCCAAAAATGCCTAATGTATCAAATTTAGTACAAAATGTACAATATATACATGCATATATATTTTATTGCAGTTTTTCTTTTTGGGGTTTTGGTAGAAGTTTAAATGAAGATGAGAATTGTCTGGCTATTATTGAAGTAATAAGGGGTTACATAATTTAAAGCTACCAAAGGTTACTCAAACCAGACTCCCAGTGCTGTCCTCAATGATGTGAACAGCATTAATTATGATTAATTTCTGAGGTTAAAATCTCAGGACCTCTCTATCTGATGATGTACTTCTTTTAGCGTAATCAGCCATGACTTCCTGCACTGTGGTGATTCCAGTTAAGCTGTGGCTTGAATTAAGAAGTAGAACCCACAGTCAGTTTGAAGGTAACCAACCAGAAAATGGACATTCGTGCCCTTCGGTTCAGAGGCAAGTAGCTGTTACACATTAATGAGTGTTCTAGTTTGAGGTCTTACTAACAGTGCAGGTTTTCTTTACATTCAGACAGCTGGACACAGGGACTCATGGTTGTACTGCAGTTGGATTGACTGAACCTTTTCTCTCCCAGAAAGATGTCATAACTGACAAAAAAATAAATAATAATAAAGTAGACGGCCTTTCTTTTATTGCTTGACTTTGTGTTAAGTTTCTTTTAAAAGCAAGACGTAAGCATCTCAAGAACTGGTGCAACCAATAACACAGAGGAAAGCAGAAATCCTTCCACTGTCACTGTGACTTTAGACGTCACAGCTGGTCCAAACATGGTCTTACGTCCCTCCTGGGACTCATGATTTTCACACTTCTCCTGTTGCACCTCTGTCTGGACTTGGTGCCCGGACATGTCCTCTCACTCTGACTAGGACAATTCACTCCTCATCTCTAGCTGTCCTTCGTGTTTCATCTGACGTCTGTTACCTTAAAACTCCTGAGACAGGCCTCAGCAACAGTGGACGTGTTTTGACTTTAAAACATACTAACTGGATGGGTTGGTATCTCATCAGGTTTGCATGGAGTGGATAGTAGGCCCACTGTGTGAAATGCTCATGTGGTTGTGTTTAAAGGGCTGATTGGTGCAAAATGAACTGTAACTAACAGTCATGCTGTTGTGGTCTAATTTGTGCATAACTGGCAAAGGCTTGTTTTGTATTAACCTGACATTAGATATATGTTTCTCATGTACATGGCATGGGATATAGTTTGCATCCAATTGAGCAACACACCATAGACCTTCATAGAAAGACTCAGAGGGTGGTCAGGCAAAAGTTCCATCGGTCATGTTGATTAAAGGCCACTCAGAGCAACAATACATATGACGTAGTGTGCAAGCGCTGCTGTCAAGGAGTGAACTACATAATGTACGCTCAACAGGCAGCAGGTGTTGCTGTTCACAATCAGTGGAGCTAGTTATTAAACTCCTGCTGAAGCCTGTCAGGAGAAGAGCAACATCTTATCCACAAAGAAAAGCTCTCAGTGTGTTTTTTTTACTCTTCTTTTAGTAAAGATATGATGTCCTATTCTGGAGGAACTGGCTCTATAGCTGTATCCATGCTTAACTCTTCACTGGTTTCCATTGTTTACTGGCCTGCAGTCTGTTTGACTAAAAAACGCCTCTTTCTCCTTAAATGATTCTGATTGGTCCGGTTGTTTTCTGACTAGGAGCAAATGTTTCAGCTACCTGATGATAGACAATCAGATGAGGAGTGTCTCTTTAAAAGGGGCCATCCTCATGAAAAATGGCAATAAAACTGGATATGATCATTATTAAATCACTGCTGAAAATAACAGAAAGCCAACAGGTCATTTGTTGGGACAGAGATATGCAATTTTTTCGGAGGGAGCTTTTTCGTTTAGTTCAAGCCACATGTTTCAAAAAAGTTGACACAGAGTCATGCCTACCACTCTGATGAGACAAGATCATTGTTTTGTTGAAATGAGAAATACTATTTCCTTAAATAGAAGTCTATCTAGCAGCATATGTCACTCGAAACCTGCAAATATGCTTCAAGATTAATGGCCTACATGTGTGCAGGTTACAAATACTATGTGCACTAATGCACCCTCATACTACTTCAGATGCTGGCTTTTAAACAAACCAGTGATAACAAGCCAGATGGTCTCTCTCCTCTTTAGCGTGGAGATGCAACATCCAATTTCCAAAGTCAAATTTTTTGACTTATCAGACCACGGGATAGTTTTTTAACTGCTATTATTTAAAGCCTGACTCGTTTCTATGAGACGGTGACAAAGCAAACTGTACAACAGTGGAATGAAACCTTAAAAGCAAAGCATCTTGTTATGCTTATCACAGTCTGATTTTTATTAAAGAAGCATTTTAATCACATTGCTTCCTCAGATCATCAAATTTAAGAGTCTGCAGCAGGGAAGACAACAAACCTTTGCATAGTCATCATCTCAGCATGGAGGAAACAAGCTCACAGCTATATCTTTTTGTTATTTAAGTTTTTATTAATTTTTCCATCATTCAATTTATATACCCAGACTGCTCCCATTTTTTCAAATTTTCTGATACATGCTCAAAATAATAAGAAATCAAGTAAGGCAAAAATAAATACATAAATGAATATAAAACAAAACAGAAACACACACAAAAAAAGAAGTGTATGTATAGACAGTCAATTAACCCCGCCCCCATCACAGCTACCTATTCAACTGTACCTGTCCCACAGGCTTAGACCTTGAAGAAAAAAGAAATTTGTTCCAAACTTCATCAAACTTCCATTTTTTATCATTAATTTTAGACACCAGCTTTTCAAAGGAGGCAATTTCTGTCATTATGTTGATCCATTCCGCAAGTTCTGGGGTTTTTGAGATTTTCCAGTTTTTTAACACTATTCTTGCTGCAACCATGAAGCCTTTTAACAGTAACCCACACTGTGCTTTTGTGACCCCTAGTGGTAGAACTCATTCATCTCCCAGAAGACACAGTTGAGGGGTTACTGGTAGGGGCTTTTCTATCATCTTTTCAAGTTTTCCCAGCACCTCCTTCCAAAAAGGAAGAACTACAGGACACTCCCAAATAGTGTGTATGAATGTGCCGAGCTCCTCCTTACATTTCCAACATTTTCTCTCTTGTATCAGACCCATCCTAAAGAACTTTGAGGGAGTATAATAGTACCTATGTATAATTTTATAGTGAATACATTTACTCCTTATACCTCTTGGAGCCCAGCCAATATTGGATATAGACCTGTAAGGGTTTAAAAGGGGCAGTTTTAGACTTCTCAATTTTTATCCAGTCAAGGTGAGAATCATGTTCCACCCAGTGTCTGGTCAATTTGGTCAATTCAAAAGACCAATTATAAATTTCCACATTCGGAAGCTCACAGCTATATCTTGAACGGAGATCCCCGTGCACAGCCCAGGTAGTCAGGTGTGAGGTCCGAAATAAACAGAAAGAAATGATCCGCTGCACACTTAGATAGACTTTACTGTTTTTTGACAGCGAACAACGCGTTTCGCCTGTAGCTTCCTCAGGTTCGCCCAGCATAATCAAACGGGTATACACAGGTGTGTCTAATACCGATGGTCATGTGACCAATAAACAACCAAATCACTCAGTTAAACAACAAACATGGAATATATAGTACAACAGAATTACAAGAATAAAGAAACAAACTAAATAAGTGCTGTACAAATATCAAAATAACTGATCCGGATTACAAAAAATATATATATTAGTTCATATTAATGTTCAGGATCAATAACCTCCTCAACCCGGCTTGCTAGAAGAAGTTTGTCAATAAAATTAAAATGAAGCAGCTGTCCCTCTCACTACTTAGGGTGGGGAAATTACGGGGGGTTAGGGACCTGTTTCATCTCTCCCTATGGGTCTGTGTCACCTGTAGGGAGGAAAAGACAAATAATAAGTGTCTACATCTCATTAAAAAAACAGCTCAAATCTTGTGCTTCATTGAGGCCATATGGTTCAATGGTATTCAGTTCATAGATCCAAAAAGCTTCCCTTCTTAAGACTTGGTTAATCAAATTGCCACCTATAGTTTTGGGTATCACTCTTTCAATACCAATAAATTTCAGGGTTGAGGCTGACCCGTGATTTTTCTCCTTGTAATGCCTTGCAATGGCATAACCCATGTTACCATTTCTGATGGCAGCCTTATGTTTGCAATTCTCAATCACAGCTATATTAACTCAAGGACGGCAAAAACATGAACCAGGACTCATCACTCTCTGGGAACCATGCATCTCTGGATTAACATGCCATTCTGTCATAAACAGCACTTAGCTTCATGTTTGCTCAGTTAGCTTTAAGTTAGCCTGTTAGCTGCTACTATAACTTTGCAGCCAAATACCATGTGTCAGTTTTTTTTTGTTGTTGTTGTTTTTTTTTTTTTTTTGTCTGTTGGTCTTCCTAGATTGTTTTAAATACAGAGGGGGTTTAGGCTCATTTAATGGTTTTGTACTGTGCTGTTTGGTGCTGAAGAGATTTCAGAATATTCTCTGTTAATGCTAATGTGTTCGAATAATTCCATGTGGGATGTGTCATGTAAATGGCAGAACATTGCACCAGCCTCTTGTTGCTGCTTGCTTACATCACGACTCCGCTGCGCCCGAAAGTACTGCCCCTCGATGCTGATTGGTCCTGTCACTTTCTAACCAGACCCAAATGGTTTAGATAGTAGCTTTGCAAGATGGATTTGCCAGTGAGAAACACGGAAACAAGTGAATCTATCTGCTTTGTAAGGTTAGCATAGTGGCAGATAGATGGAAAAGTTCAGTTCTAACCATGTTTGCACCACCTGGGGAAGCACCTATTTTGCTGTGCATCCATGCAATAAAAGCAATGAGATTCAGTATCTGAATATCAGAAGCTTAGATCCTTTTAGCACAGAAGGGATCAAGCTGAATTGCTTCATAAATCCAGCTCAGATGTCTCCTGTGCCTCTTGTGCTGGTATCACATGTGATTACTGTATGTATGAAAGTGCTCCAGGGCCATTCACTGCTGATGCTCTTTGTGCACACATTAGATGAATGCAGCTGTATTTATAATGCCATAGGGAGGATTGAAGAATAGGTGGCCTCGAATCCCTCTCTTGACCAATGTTAAGCTATTAAAGGAAGGCAGGCACATCCTCCAGGTTAGAATAAAAGTGAATTAACGTGGATTGGGCTGTCAAAAATCAACAGGATCAAACATGAATTTAATCAGAAGCTCTTTCATTCATGCACACAATACCGCACCTTCTCTCTCTCTTTGGTATTTTCCTCATTGGCGACGGTGTTAGAGGATCGAGAAATTCTGTCAGCTCTATATGGGGGGAGATTTCCTCCTAAAATGGAGGTTTATACGCCACTGCCTGGCATGATTAACGTATTTACCAGGAGATAAAGAGAGAGGGAGAGTCAGCTGAGCACCCATTGAAACTTGATGAATTAGATCATGGGAGTAAGCCGCACACAGAATGAACATGAGTATCTGTTGTCAGGATTTGAGCACAGCGAGCACAGGCAGGGTCGATAGAGTTAAGCCCGATATAATTCAGCTGTCAAGGAATGTTTGAATTCCCGTACGTGACTGCTGGGGAAGTGAAATGTGGCACACAGCGATTCATGCTGGACTCAGATTTATGTTTTGTTGGAGCGGATTTGACATTTCAGTCAACAGAGCCGGGTCTTGATGCTGTAATCCGTGTGGCAGGAGGGTTCCAGACGGCGTTAATTAACCCGGAGGTCGATTAATATTGTAACTGCGAGCTTTGGGAATTGGAGCTTCCTTTGACTGGGGTGTCTTCAGCGTATGTGTACGAGTTTAAAGCCTTCTCGACCGGCCGGGTGCACATCCATCTGAATAAGTCTCTGTGTACTTTCCCACTGCCTCATTCTTTTTGATTAATGCGTTAACAGCCAGCGCTGAGAGTCCCATTACGCTGCAGCTCTGACTCACATGTGTGAGTCTCATTCTGACGGTCAAAGCAGGAAGTGTTGTGTTTGTGTGAGCTTCCCTTCCTTTCATCTCCCCGCGCTGCGTCGCGTCGCTATGCCCTCAGCGTGCCCGCCTCAGATGGCGGACCATTTCACAACCTGCTTCAAAGGATTCCTCTCACTACCAGCCTCTGCTTGTGATTCAAAGTTTTTTCTTTCATTCTCATCATTTTGTCTGCAGACGGCCTTGTATTTTTCTCCTGCTACCGTTTTCCTCTCCCAGTCCTGCAGCCTCTTTGGTGTCCTCAGATTAACGTGTTTTCTGTGGATGAATTGGTGACATCTGTTATGTACAGTATTTTTTAATAATTGCCTATTATGAGCTCTGTGGAACATCAAGTTTCTTTTCCAGCAGTCTAACAACAATGCTAGTCTTCCTTTGTGTATGCACGAGTTAGTAAAGTCATTCTTAATTCAATAGATCTTCTGCTGTTGATTTTGTTTTTATTCTCTGCAGACCACGTTGGGCTGACATGTACAGCACTGTGCAGAACTTTAAAGCATGTTTAGGCCAAAGACTGAAGATGAATTAAGGTATAGATGTGGCAAGTAAGCCTCCTGAGGGCGCCATCAGGAGGACTGACACAACCCAGGTCATGCTCTGGATGTCCTTGCCTATAACCAAGTCCACACCTTCAGGCCAGAGTAAGAGGTAGATGTGGTGAGGAAGCATGTCCCAGTGCAGTGTTCCCAACTTCAGGGGGGGTGCCAAAGATCTCAGGGGGACCCTGTCTGCTCTGACGTCAAAATTAGATGAATATGTTTTTAAATTATGGTTAGAAAAAAAATGTATGAGCAACCAAGTTATGAATAAAAGAAAATCTATTAACGGTCACATATACACAAGTTTATATGGGTCTCAGATGTCCCCCAAAACATGCCTGTGAAGTTTATTGCTGAAAAAACACTCCACATACAGTATTGGATTTTTGCATGTCTAAAAACTCCTCTGTTTCAGCCCTGCTGAGAAAGAGCTGTTTCTGTGTCTATGGCTTTAAAAGTTAATGAGCTGTCTGACTCCGCCCCTCTCAGTAAACGGATGTGGCTTAATGGATGTGGCTCTCCTGATCCTCCTCTCAGCCGCCACTTTTCCAAGTGGGGAAGGGCCAACTGAACCTGCTAACTCCCCACATGACATCATGAGGGGAAAATCTAAGAACAGCTTGTTTCAGCACACATTTTCTGAAAGGTGGAGAGGCAGGAGGGTGTTCTGATTCTTGGGATTGAAGACAGGACAGGGGCATTTTGTATAATATATGACCTCTAAATAACTTTTCAGCCATAAATCGTAGACACCTACTTATTTTTGGCCTCTTGCAGCCTGCCAATGTGCCCTTCCAATGACACTATCCATGCTTTTGTGGCTCTTATGAGGGCTTTTCTAGTAAGTCTGGAGCTGGCGTGACTCTCTGGGGTCTTAAAAGTTTAAATCCAGACCAGTGAAATCCAGTATTGAGCATCTTTTATCAATTTTTGCATACATTTTCAATTGTTTCTGCTGCTAGCAGCTAGTGCTAAGTACCATATTGTTTTTCCTGGACTGCTTTGCCACAGGCCTGGGACAACCGATGGCAGGCTGTTCCGTTGTCGCATCATGCTTTGACAAACTCAGTATGTCTTAACAAATTCAGTCAAGCTGCAAACAACCTATATTGCTTTTATGCAGTAGAATTTTCTGGTTGCCTCTCAACATAGGGTTTCATTTTAGTGGTAAAGCTATAGCTGAGTGGGTGGAATTGAAAATGTGCACCATTTGTTGATATTTTTCCCCTTTTTGTCAGCTAGTTACTGCTTGTATAATTGTCTTATAATGTGGTATCACACTCAGTGGGGCTTCATGGCTATTACTGGGGGCAATAAAGTATAGACAAATTTTAAGTTTAACCACTGAAATGTATCCATAATGGTCAGACATCAAAGATTGATTGAAATTAGTTAGTTTTTTTTGTTTGTTTGTTTTTACGTTTGCCCATGTTGTAATCTTCATAATGTGTTGGTTAAAAAAATAATCAAAGTAAAATTACTCTAACATGCAGCTTGTCGAATGTTATATTCTAAACTTTCAACACAACCTGATGTTTTTCGTCTTCCCTTGGTTCCATCACATTTCCTCTCCCTGTTCTTTCTTTTTCTCTTCACTCAGATCATCTGACCAAGGTTTCACTGCCTCCTCTTATTGTTGTCCCCCATGCTGAGTTTCATCATGCGTCCTTCTCTCACTCACTCACTCAGACACAATGGACTCCATTCCTCTTCTGTGTCCTTATTTCTCTAGCCACTTCTTCAGCCTCCCTTTTCACTCCTTTCTCCTCTCTCTGGGATCAAGCTCCTTGCTCTCATGAAGACACACTAATCCCCTTTAAAAAGGCTAGTTTTGATTTCTCTTGAATTGCTCTCAGGCTTTACTTCTTTGCTCTGTTGTCTTTTTCTTCTTTTATTCTTATTCTCTTTTTTCTCTTGCTCAGCCCTCAAGCCTTGTCCATTTCCCATGACCCCTTTTCTGTTTTTCCTTGTTATCACACTTTACAACTACCTTTTCTATTTCCTTTTTAACCTCCTTTTTTATCTTGCTGTATTTTCTTGCAGATGAGATCGACATGTTGGAGCGTCTCTGGCTGTCGGGTATCTGCCACAATGACAAGATTGAGGTTAGACATCTCATATTTTTTCTCTGATCTCCACCATCAACGTGGAACCAAGTCAATGAAATGTTCAGAATAGATACAGCACAGTTGAAACTTTATGGTACACTAGATAAATGATTGTAAGGCAGCCTTTCTGAAATGACACAAACTATCATGGCTACTATCAATACTTAACTGTAGGTGGGAAAACAAACAGTTGTAACAGAATTAGTATAAACTGAGAAGAACTTGAGTCATAAACTGTAAAAGGTCATGAGGTCAGCCTGTATTTTTGGATGTCTGGATCCCAGAAGAGCATTAACTTTTATTTGGAGACCCCTGTTATCAAGAATTATTGTCAGACCAATTTAATCAAGCAAGCGCTGTCCATGGTGCTGAACCAGCAACACTACAGAGCAAACATACAGAAGGCAGCACAGAGAGATCTGTGATTTTTGCTGGTATTCACTTTGGCCAACAGCCAGGTGGGACAATTTCAAATGGTCATCCATGATTAAATGTCTTTCCTCCACCTCTTAAATGGGAAAAATATCACAGACAACAACAATCGGAAACGTAAGATTGTTATTCCACCTTATTTATGGCTGTCTAAATATGTCCAATGAAATCCAGAGTTTAAAATTCTCTTCAACAGTGGTTCTTAACTGGTATGTGGGTTGCAATCTTAAAAAAATTGCCAAATCTTCTCTGCCAATGCCAAACATCTTATTCTGCCATTGGCTCTTGTTTAGTGGATTGGATGATGGAGAGTCTGGAGAAACAAGACATACTGGCATTTTAAATATTTATTTATTTATTTAACAAACAGGAGCCTCAGTAGCGTGTGGGAAAACCACATACAGCTACAACAGCCTGGCACCTCATCCTCATGCTGGTCACACACTGCTGTGGGATGGCATCCCATTCTTCAACCAGCATTTGTCCCAAGTCAACAAATGTTGGTCACTCTGGCACAAACGGCACACTCAAGCTGATCCCACAAGTGTTTTAATGGGGTTGAGGTCAGGACTGCTGGCAGGACATTCCATCCTCTCCAGTCCCAGATTCTGGAGGTAGTCTCTGATAGACCCCTCTCTGTGGGGGCGAGCGTTGCCATCTTGGAGGATAGAGCGTGGTTCCAGACTGAGGAGATACGAGATTGTCACTACTTGCAGAATCTCATCTTGATATCTCTCTGCATTGAGATTGCCTCAATTTATAACAAACCTTGTCGACTTTATCAGCACAGCAATCAGCATGGCATTCTCCACATCTTCTTCAAACTTTGAGCCAACTGCCGAATCAGAATCTTTACTCATTGCTATGACTGGCATAACGTGCCAATCAGGCATCTGATCGTCAGCACCTGGGGGATCCAGAAGCTCAAAACAAGAGTCAATCTGTTTGGCACTAGCAGAGAAAATTTGGCAATTTTTTCATGAGCTTAACCCACACACTCAGCTCTGCTGCTCATCCCACAAATGCATGTGCCTTACAAATGGGGCACCATTTAAAAGGGAAAAAACAGGCTTTACAGCTGTATATGATTAATTGCCAAGAAGCATTGTTACAGCAAAGAAATAATGTACCAAACTCAAATGTCCTTCCTTTTTGAGCTGGATTTACATTATTATTTATGACAACATTAAAAGATGGTTTTCACATAATAATGAGTTAATTTAGATATTCAGAAAACAACCACATTTTACACATTATCTCAGGAAACAGAGTAAAGCAACATCAGTCCGTACATGTCCTCCCAGAGATGTCCTCTTTCCACAATCATATTTTCTTCTATTTAAGGCCCAAACCTGAACGTTTTCATGAATTGTGGTCTTGATTTTCCATTAAGGAGGATGTAGTGAGTCCTGAGATGAGACCAGTGCAGAACCACAGCTCTATGATAAATAAATGTTATGCAGCCCAGCTTGTAATCTTGTTATCATCCCTAAACACACAGAAGTGCCTCCTATCTGGGGGTGCCTTCATTCTGTAGCAGTTTTCTGTGATTGGTTCAGATGATGATTGCACAATTTACAAAACTGCACTGCAGGTTATTGGAGTAACCTTTCATTGAACAGATTATTGTGTTATTTCTTGTTATAGAATTTAAATTACTCTGTTGTCTGGAGGGAAAAAAAAAACAAACTTCAGGTGCAAACACTTCAGAATAAATGCCTGTACATGTTGTGGTTGCAAATGTCTAAAATGCTTTGATATAAAGTGATAATAGTTATTGATTTAGCAGTAATAGCAGCCTGGCTGCTGATGAGAGCAAACAGTGTTGAAAGTGAATGAATAAAGTTGCCTGGACAGCTCTTTGTTTGATGTGAAGCAGATATTTAGCTGTGACTGGCATGTTTTGGTCTCTGCATCAGTGTTCAGAGCACAGAGGCTCTAAATATCACATATGGGTGCTCTGACATCCAGTGACAGCGAAGGATTCTCTATTATACCGCTGCTGGTAATTAACTTTTTATCTGCTGTCTGGGAGACAAATAGGCTCTGGTTAGTAATAAATAAACTCTCCTGTCTCCTCTCTGCCCCTGCTTCCTAATAGGCTTTCTTCTTACTTATTCTTCCTTCACTTGCTTGATTCCTTCAGCTTTTTTTTATTCAATGTTGCCCCTTTTCTTGATGTCCCTCCTCCTTCAGGTTATGAGCAGCAAGCTGGACATAGACAACATGGCGGGAGTCTTCTACATGCTGCTGGTAGCCATGGGGCTGAGCCTTTTAGTCTTTGCCTGGGAACATCTGGTTTACTGGAAACTGAGACACTGCATGAAGAGATCAGGCGGGATGGATTTCCTTCTGGTGCTCAGCAGGGTAAGTGATATAGTAAAGACCCTCTCACTACTTAACAAACACTCAGATTTAACAGCTGACAGTTATGTGAAGATAAAATTGATTTGTAGATTATATAGAACAAACCGTTTCATTCATGAAGGAGCTGCAGTTTACAAAACTATAGAATAATGTGTCATCTGTAAAGAGAAGACACTCCTTGCCCCTACCACTTTTCCCAACCTCTATATTTTGCATATCAGGGTAGAACTGTTCTTTCTCCTTTCCCTGTATAATTTGGCAGGAGTTTCTGGTCAGGTCAGGCATGGGAGCATATGCAGGTTGGGCACTTTGCTGCATCAACTTTGGTCCTCTACTGCTCTGACCTCCTGATGGCCTGTGCAGCCAGGCCCATGCCCCAACTGTCCAGGTATCCTCCAAGCTGCCCCGTCCATGACGCACGTGGTGGCCCCTAGCGTCTGGACCAGCCCACCAGTTTCCTGGGCACCCAGAATGCGGTGAGCTGGATCAAGCCCTGGAAAGCACACCAGGTGCCCATCAAGGTGCAGCTGCTGTACTCGTATCAATCCCTGCTGTTCTGAGCACATTAGCATTACCAACATTGTGTCTCCAACAGTACCCAGAAATGCTCTAAAAGGGAAGTTCTCACAAAGTAGTCCAGTCAGTCCAGGCATTATTCCTGACATTTGCACCAAATTGATAAAAATCGGCATTTTATGACTTTTAATTAGTTCAAACGGACATCTGCTTTGAAAAATCTTACGTGACGTAGAAACCTACCATCGGTAGGAGAGCGCCGGCTTTAGTAATGCAGTTGCTTGAGCCAACGACCCAAACATGTGGTGCTCAGGACCACAACAGTCCACCATCACACTCACAGCCTGCTTCAGGAGACTCTGGAGGGGAAAAATCCTCCACCTCAAAGGATCACTTTGAGGCAGCAGTGCTGCAGGAATCTGTGTGACTTTCTGGTAAGAGGAGTCACTGCCACTTCCGCTTCATCTGGAAAAAACCCTGTGCCTAAAAAAAAAAAAAAAAAAAAACCCTTCTGTTTCCCCTCCCTCCTCGCAGTAACAAACTGCTCACTTTCTGTGCATTTTTTGTAATCTTGAAGTGGGCGGAGTTAGCTTTGAGCGGGGGTTCACTTACACTTCAAACAGAACATGTCTGACAAAGTGAAGTAGGCTAAAGATATCAAAAAGTGACTCACCATGGCACCATCTAATTAAATTGAAGAACAGATGAGAAACAAAGTCATTCAGAACTATCAGTCTGGAAAGGGTTACATGACATTTCCAAGGCTTTGGGACCCAAGCAACCACACTGAGAGCCATTACCCACAAATGACGAAACTTGTAACAGTAGGGAAACTTCCCATGAGCGACTGGCCAACCAAAATTACTCCAAGAGTGCAACAACAACTCGTTCAGGAGGTCCTAAAAGAACCCAGAACATTAAAAGACCTGCAGGCCTCACTTGACTCAGTTAAGGTCAGAGTTCATGATTTAACAATTAGAAAGAGACTGGGCAAAAATGGTATCCATGGCCAAAATCGCTGCTGACCAAAAGGAACACAAAAGGCTCATCTCACATTTGACAAAAAAAATATCTTAATGATCGCCAAGAAATTTGGTAAAATATTCTTTAGAATGACAAGACAAAAGTTGAACTTTTTGTAAGTTGAACTCCGTTGCATCTGCAGTAAAAGTAGCACAGCTTTTCATAATAAGAGCATCATACCAACAGTCAAACATGGTGAGGTACAGGGATGGTCTGAGGCCGTTTTGCCACTTCAGGACCTGGACTGGCAGTAATTGATGGATGAATGAATTCTGCTCTCTAGGAGAAAATCCTGAAGGAGAAAAAGACACATCAAAGTGTGACAATGTGCAAAATAATAGGAAATCAGGAAGGGGTCAACTACTTTTCCAGAGCACCGTAGATATCTAAACATATCAAATGTTCAGCCATGTGGCGATAAAACTAAAAGCAATTAACTCTGGTGCATTTGCCTGAAATGTTCATTTCCACTAAACACTACAGCAGCTGATCTGGCTGATTTGCACACCTAAGAGGGTGGAACAAATCAGAGGAAGAAAGGCCAATTTAGTATAAGAGAGTGTAGTCAAGGAGCACCGTTCAGTGATTGATGCAGGAGCAGGTGTTAGGATGATTTAGAAACTTTTAGGGACTCCTGCTCTCTGTTTTCAACAGATTGATGAAAAATGAAGACTGCATACTGATTGCAGCCACGAGGTCCACTCCATTAAATGCAGATATACATGTTGAAGGTTAATGAACAGTTTTCAGATACGATCATGAGATTGATTGTGCAAAAGTAGGTGCCACTCAATATTTCCAGCTCTCCCTGGCACTGAGTAGGAACAATGAGGTGGAGCCAGGAGGAAACATCAATGGTATTTATCCCTGGATTCATGCCAAGACAGAGCCAAAGGATCCAAAGAAGAGTGATCACTTAGTTGTTGCACAGCTATTTCATTTCAGAGCCAAAAACAGTTTCTGTTAGCTCAGCTCCTGGAAATATTAAGTGTATAGGTTCTTAGACAGACTTATAGCAGCTGAGGAAGGAAAGGAGGAGGGTTTAGAGGCAAAAGACGAAGGTTAGGATGGAGGAGAAGAGGTGAAATTACCGGAGAGAAGTGAACAAGGTGGAGGGGAGACATCAAGAGAGGGATAGAAAAGGAGAGAGAAGAGGGAGGGTGGAGGAGGGAAACTTTAAGATAAGGAGAGAAGTCATGGGTTTGGGTGGCAGAGGCAGCAGAGGATAGCAGAGAGGGAGGGGGGATATCTTTGGGATGAAAAGGAGAAGGAATGATGGGGGTGAATTGGAGGGGAGGAGGGACTGCTGAAGTGGAAAAGAGGATATATTCTTGTTTGTCAGAAGACACCGTGATGAATTTCTTGGTGTGTTAGAACCCCTTTTAGTGAGGCCAATACAAACATTTTAGAAGGACAATACAAGGTTGTAATTTATCACTTTCTTCTGCATGAAAAATCTCAGGAAATGTCTCGTTTAAGAACAGTGAAAGTGATGTAATGGCACTATTAAAAGAGGACAGCCATAACTACGGCAAAATGAGTCAGCTGTACAATTTAGGGGGATAGAGTTTAGCTTGATGCATATTAGCACAGCAGCCAAGGTCAAACTCGATGGCACCTCTTTTGTCTGGGCCTCTTCACCCTAATGATAAAAAACGAGTAATTATAAATGTATATAGAAATATATATAGCAAGATTTTATTTATCATTCCTAATAAGACTGGTATAGTCTTTGTAATGTTAATAATCACATTAGTTTTGAGCAGGACCTTAGAAATCTTTTTAACCAAGGGCCACATAAAGAAATATATAAGGATGGTGGGGCCACTTTCATATCACTCACCTTGAAGATATTAAAAACCGGTCCAATGTGGGTTAAAGGTGCAGTGTTTAACATTTAGCCTTGTAGCATTTAGTAACTTGGTCAAAATAAAAAATACTTTTTACATTTAAATTTGTTTTTGTTGTTGTTGTTTTGTTTGTTTCATCTTTATTAAGTTGAAAATGATTTGTTCATACATAAAAATGGTCCCGTCGATGGATTCCACCATTTCTGATTTTTGCATCTTGCATGTTTCTACAGTACCACAGAAGGGACAAAATAATAGATGCTGATTTAGAAAATATTGATAATCCTTTGTGGCCACAATTACCACCAGAAGTGAGCTTCACAATCTATAATTTCACTGTTAGATGTCACTAATATTCCTCAGATTTACACACTTCACCTTTGAGATATGCTCATTGGGTTTGTTTAAACGGCTACTTAATGGCTGACATGGAAAATAGTCGATCATGTTAAGGATTTTGAAATGGCAGATTTAAGGGGGGGCCTGGCTGGCCCTGGCTACCACTGGATCCTGATCCAGAATGACGCTCCATGAAGCAGAGAGGGGAGGCGCTGATGACTCATCTCAGAATTCAGACACAAACAAGAACAAACTGCATGAAGCTGCCAAACTTTATAACAGCGTTGGTACTTACAGATGTTTACTCTCTAAAGCAGACCTTGAGATGAGCAGAACCTCACTGGTGCTGTTATTTGCTGTCTTCACCCATCAGGGAATAGAAAACCAAGATATGAATATTTTGGTTGCCCTTTCCCTTGTTGTCTCAATTTAGACATGCAAATTTTTCTAGGGCTGTTAACATTAACACGTTAAAGCTTGTAATTAATCTTGAAACCTTAATACATTAAAAAAATAATAATGCAATTTAATTATATGATTAAGTTTGACCACAACCTGCTCTCCTTGTCCGTTGATGTTTACGGGGGGTGAAGAGGTTAGAGTGTCAGACACAGCCAGCAGTGATGAGTGAGGAGACAGACCCAGGTCTGCTTTATGGTAATTTCCTTTTTAAAAAGCTGGAGAATGTTAGTAAAAATAAAACCAAAACTGTGGTTACATGCTGCAGCAATGAACTGTCTTTACACCAAAACACAACAAGTCTCAAGTTCCACCCTCAGGCAAAGCACATCTTTGCTAATGTTAGCAAAGGCGCTAACAACAACAACAACAGTTTTCTTCTTCAGCTGCTCAGACAAATGCTGAAAAGTGCTCCAAAACTTTGAGCTAGTCCTGTTTGTTAACAATAATAATCTAGTGTAGAAAACAATGGTGGAATTGACAAAATTGAAGTTAATTAGCGAAATTTACCAGCTGAAGACAGAAAACATGATATGTTCAGGTAACCTCAGTAAATTAGACCACTTTATTCTTTATGTTATGATGTGTTCAAATGTCACATAAAAATGGGAACATTTAGTTTTTGATGAGAAACTTCAATAAATACAGTATAAATATGTGTTTATATTTTAGGGGTATACAATAGATGTGACGAAAATGTGTGAAAAGAATAAAGATAAAGCACTTGACAATAACAACCTTTAAAAATATAAAAACATAAAAATATACTGAACTATTTTTAAAAATGCTGTAATTTATGATGTTTAATCAAAGAATAGTGATGTGATTATCCTGATTATTTTTTTTAATCAATTAACAGCACTAATTTTTTCAGTTATTTTCAATTTTAAAATTGTTTTTCTTTTTTTCAATTCCTTCAGTTTTTCATATTTTTAAAAAAATATTATTTCAATGTTTTGTTTTGTTTTCAAATGTCTTCAATTTTTTTTTTTTTTTTTTTTGGGGGGGGGGGGGTTAAGTTTTATTTAATTTTAAAAAAAATGGTTTTGTGTAAATTACATTTTTTAATTTTTTTTTTTTTTTTGGTGTGTGTGTGTGTGTGTGTGGGTGTGTGTGTGTGTGTGTTGGCTATAATTCGCCCCAGAATATTGTTTGGACAACCCTGCAATAATTTCAATAATTTGTGCTGATTATTACACAGTTAACACTTATAAAGTCTTTTCTTATAGTAAATAAACATCTCTAATAAGAGTTATGCTTTAATTAAGACTCATGGAGGCTTATTTTTGTATACAAGCATCTTATAGGGTTGTTTTAGTGGCTTATTAATGATGAATGTATGCTTACTACAGGTATCTTTTTATAAAGTGCTCCCCTGGTCACTATCCTGGACACTTCTTTCTGCCTCAAAAATCTGTCCAGTCTCAGACCATCTCTCTCAGACTCTGTGGCCAAAACAATCATTCATGCAATCATACTCCTCTTGTCTGGACCACTGCAGTGAAGTCCTGTCTGTGTTACCAGCAAAGCCTCAGACAGGCTCTAGTGTGTTGAAAAATCGACTGCTAGGATCCTCACCCACACTAGGCCCTGGCAGCACCCCACCCAAACCCTCATTCCCATTCAATGGCTCCCAGTAAGTGCCCCATCAAGTACAAGATCCTTCCTTCCATTTAATTATTTCATGTTTTCAACAAATAAATGTGTTCATTTAAACAATGATGGGCTGTGTTTTGCTCCATCTGGGGTTTAACTAGTTTATTTCTCATCTCACTAATGAAACTAATCTAAACTAATTGCCCATCAAGGAGGTCTTAGTGGGCCCTATGGCTTGACCAGTTCAGACCAACTGCTCTAAACTCACCTTTATGTGTGAAGTTTTGATTCCATTTAATTCACAGAAATTTAAAATTGGTAGTCCGGATGAATATCCATTGAGTCCCATGCAGTCTCTTCTATCCAGACGTTTCCTGACCAACCTCCCTGCAGACCTATTCATACCAATTTAACCTCTTATTATATATTCAGAGCCTATCAGCATATACTCTCGCATGAGCAAACTCTCCTCTTATCTGCAGCATAACTCATTCTAAGAATAAAAACATCACATCCATGCAAAGGGCACTCCCAAGACCAGCAGCCCTCTATCTCCCTGCCTATATGCTGTCCTTGCTGTAAATCCTCTGCAGCCGCCCTCTGTGGCTCCCTTTAACCCAATCAGTGACTCACCAAAGTTTCAATTTCACAGTGTGCTGCGCCCTGTGCTCTGCAGGCTGTGATAGCACTTCTGCCTGTGGGACTGCTGATTCATGTGTCCGGAAGGGCCATTATTACAGCCCTCTCTATCAGATCTGTGTCCTGGTGGGGATCTACAGGAGGCCCCACACGTTTAGCCATTAAGATGTGACAGATATGGATGGATGTTATAAATCATCTTCACATCAGAAGAATAATAGAGTCTTTGTGATTTACATGGGCCATTTCAGTACAGCTAATTGAGAGCCATCTATCTAGAGCAAGGTGTAAATATAAAGATAGAGAGAAAGAGAGCACCCCTGCACTTCGGAGATAGATGAGCTCATCTGGCAAGATTTCATAAATGATGGATTCTGCCTGGGGTTTACATCAAAAACATGTCACGAAGGCCAATTAAATCACATTTCTGACTATTTCTTGTTATATTTAATTCATATGACACAGCTCTGAATGTTGCTGCTGACAAATTAAATAGCAGACATGTTCCCAATATGAGAATTTGAGGTAGTTTATGTTAACCAAGCCAGAATCAAATGTCGGATATGAAATCAAGTGGCACCAAACTAAAGCCATTGAAATGTAATTTTAGTTAACTCAGTACAAACACAACTCGTAGTTTGGTTTCATAGGGCTTTGGCTGACTTTGTTTCCCTTTTTCTGTAAGAAAAAAAAAAACCTCTTCAAAGTCCTACTATGCAATTCCACCACCAGGTAGCTCCCAATCAAAACCATAGCAAGGATAACAGATCACACCTCGGTTCTAAGTTTCATTGCTGTAATAACAGCAACATGAAGCATGTTAAGTCTGACTGGGACTTTTAAGGGATATTTCAGTATTTTTGAAGTTGAGTCGTATGAGGTACGTAGTCGTAGAAGTGGCCTCTGTTGATTTTAATGAGCATTGCTCCTTTAAGAAGGACTCACTGGTTGTACCAGCCAGGAAGCTAAGCTATACAGTGTAACAGTTGGGGACAGTTTCTCCCTGGGATTTAGTGAGATTTATGTTAAAATGGGCCACAAAACAAAGTTGGCTCAAACCTACGCTCTATCAAAACATTTTGAATAATCTTTTTTTTTTAAAGCCTGTGTTTATGCCACTATTTTTTGATTGCGGTTACGTGTGCTTGCACTGCAAAAAAGTGACAAAAACACAGAAGCTTGTGCCCCCCTTTCTACTGAAATCACTGGAGGCTAATGCCACTTCTACTGCTCGGTACCACTTACGGCCCAACCTCAAAACTACTCAACTATCCCTCTAATATGAGCCGGGCTCAAGACGGTTTGTCTTTAGCCCAGCACTGCAGTGACTTGTGTTACAACAGCATAAAAGAATCTCGGTTGGAGAAGCACCTGTAGACTCTGTAGTAGCATAAACTTGCTGGTACCCCTGCTAAAGCTAAGTTAAATCAATGGTAAACATGGTGCCACTGATGAATCCTTCCTAACTTAAGTCCACAGTTGTGCTTTTATTGATGGGGCCCATGTAAGTAAATGTGTTTTTTAATTAGAAGCTTGACACCCCCTAGCAAAACTTAAAACTACAGGTTCAGCTCTAAAGAAGTGAACACAGAGAGACTTGTTAAACATTTTCATGTGATCAAATGCTCAGGTATGACTATAGACATCACAGGGGTTTTTAGAAGGAAAGTTGTGAACCCTACCCTTAAATGCATTACTTCTCTTAATTTTGTAATATCGTGATTAAAAACCTGTACTGTAACATCCAGCATTTTTGCAGCAACTATAAAAATGACATGTCTCTTGCGGTGACTCTTTCCAAGGTGTCAGTGACACCTTCACGAAAGCTACTTTTTTGAACAAATGAATACAAGACAAAAAGAGAAAAAGAACCACTAGTAAGACTGTTATCCTCAAACAACCTGCATACATGAAGGGGGGCCTTCACAACAAGGAGTGAAAAACATTAGACCAAAAGGGCTTGAAACATTAAAATACACCAGGTGTATCAATTTGTGCTTTCTAGACCTATGAATTAAAGTCCTGTATATTTTCAAACCATCTTGAGTGCCTGGACTTGGATCCTTTATGCCAATGTGTTTTGGTCTTAAGCTTTCCATTTCTTCTTTTATAAATCAAGACATGTTAGCAGTAGTCCAGACAAGTTTAAAGCCTATTTACACATGGTAACATGTTACAGTATTTATAGACGCTTTAAAGCAGTGGCAACCTTTTTTCCTTAGGGTCTCCCCTATTTGTGTCTACGTAAAGCTTAGTTAAGCCCCCCCATGACCCATCCATCAATCCATCCATTTTCTGCACCACTTATCCTGTTCAGGGTCACAGGGGGGTAGGGCCAATCCTTGTTGTCATTGGTGAGAGGCAGGGTACACCCTGGACTGGTTGCCCAGTAAATCACAGGACTGACATATAGAGACAAACAACCAGGCAGGCTCACACAGCCAATTTAGGGTGACCATTTAACCTCAGGAGTATATCTTTATTCTGTGGGAGGAAGCCAGAGTACCTGGAGAGAACCTACGCATGCACTGGGAGAACATTCAAAGGCTGCAGAGAAAGATCCTGAATGAGATTCAGACCAGGAGTCTTCTTATCTTAAGGCTTGTTTGTAGGCCCTGGGTTCTATTTCTTCAAGAGATAACATGGCAAAATCTCAGAATTTAATGTAAAACTTGGTTTTTAAAGCCACTGGCCATGGGTTAAAGTTGGTAATGATACAGCAGAATGATGAATACTGTACCATTTGCTCCAAGGATATTTTTGACCTACTGGGATGCAGTGTAATCAAGTTCATCATACCAATCAATTTGTGCTTTCCTTTTTTTTTAATTTTGGTGAGGAAGAAAATGAAACCAGAGACAAAAAATGCTGGGAAAATGGGACTTGTGCTTCATCTTTTTTACACCACTATCTTTTTTCTGAAGATATCATTGATTTGATGTTTGAAAATCAGATCCAGCTTCCTAAAGGCTTTTCCTTCCTGTTTCCTCCTGTCTCCACCAGATACAAACAGTTCTTCGATGTCATACTTTATCGCCTGATGGTCTAATTCCGATCTCTTTTTCCTCTCTCTACCCAGGGGATGTACAGTTGCTGCCAGTTTGAGGACGAGACCACACCAGGAGGCACTTTGCCCCAGTACCACACCATGACCACGATGCCTTCAGGACCCCAACAACACCTTGTAACAGCCACAGTAAACAATACGACTGCCATTGCCATGGTGCAGCAGCAACAACAGCAAAAGCACCACCCACAACAGCAACAGGGGCAGACCTACACCACCATGCTTCCTGGATCACCCCCTGCCACAGGACACTCAGCAATGGCTCTGGGACCCTCAAACAGCCCTTTACTAGAAGGCCCCATGCCCTGCTCCACCTTCTTGCCTCGGCATGATCGTAGACTTGCAGTGGTAGATCGGTGGAACAGACCAAAACCAGAGAAAGTCTTGAGCCAAGGCAGTAGTGGTGGTGGTGTGGGCATAGGGGGGATTGCTGGAGGAATCACTGAAATCCAGGCTCAGCAGCAGTTCCAGCAAAACCTTGGGCCACATTGGAGCATGCAAGGAGGAGTTGTAGGCGGAGCAGGAGGAGCAGACACAGGGCTAGATGAATATAAGCGCTATTATGGTCCTATAGACCCAGAGGGGCTAGGAGCTACCTCTGAACAACACGCAGGAGGCACCCAGCAGACTCCCAAAGCTAATCCTCGAGGCTCAAAAGCCTCAGGGATGCCACGCCTGCCTCCGAAGGGTCCTCAGCAAGGCCCTGGAAATCTAATCTCTAAGCCACCTCCACCTCTGCCATCTTCCCCACGAAGACCGCCTTTCTGGCGAAGAGGAAGCCTAGCTCAAGCAAGGAGGAAAGGATCAGGAGGCCCGCTTTATGAGAATATACTCCCCCTTGGACGGCGAGGTGGTGGAAGGTATGGGGATGGAGCTGGACGGAGAGGGCGACGTCCTCCGCCACCTCCTCCTCTACCTGTCCCCCTTTCTTCTCCAACCCACACCCCTACCACACCCTCCTCCCCATGTCGTTTCTACTCTACCTGCTCCAGTGCCTCGTCCTCTTCCTCTTCTTCTACATCATCATCATCCTCTTCGTCATCCTCCGTCTCACTCTCTCGCTCAAATTCCCTCTCCTCTTGCTCCAGTGACAGCTCCTACAACTCGTCACTGAGTTTCCGGTATAGAGCAGGTGACCGGGAATTTACGGTGGATGACGACTATGACTCCGATTTGCTCACGGAGGAGTCCAGCCTACTTTTGGGGTCAAGGAGGAAGATTCGTTCACGCCGTATGTCATCACGCTCACTGCCTTGCAGCCCGCCACCTCCACCAATCCCACCCCGAAAACCGCGCCCTCTGAGAGATTATGGCAGGGAAAGAACAGGCAGCCAGTTAGCCCAGTTACAAGAGTGGTGGGCATCATGGGGAGACAGAGAGCGAGTAAGGGGAGGAACGACAAGCAGGGGAGATGGAGGAGTGGGTAGAGATGAGAAGAGGCACAACAAAGAGAGGGAGCATGAGAGGAAGAGGAGGAAGAAAGGTCGAAAGAAGAAGAAGAGAGAGGAGAGGGAGAGGGAAAGGGAGCGAAAACGACGCAAAGCAAAGAAGAAGAGGAAGAAAGAGGACAAGACAAGGAAGAGAGAGCGAAAGAGATCAGAGCAGGAGGGGGGAGATGGTGAGAAAAGAGAGGAACTCAAATCAGGGACCCCAGACTACCCATCATACCCGCCCCTGAGACGAGAGTCTTTTAGAAAAAAGAGCGAAAGCTCAATCAGAAGCTACGGATGGAACATCCCAGGTGATGACGAGAGGAAGGACCGCAACGAAAAAGAGAGAGAGGATGCGGAGGATAGCAGAGGGAAAGAGAGACACCACAGACGAAGGAACAGCAAGCACTATCATAGCTCTAGCAGTAAGCCTTCAACATCTGTCAAGTTCTGGGGAGGGGGAAACCCATCCTCTGACACTATTCCATCTGCCTTTCTGCCCTTGTTGCCTGTTTCCTCCAAAAGGAGGAAAAGTAAAAGTTCAGACAGGGATGCTGTGGGAATGGAGGGAGAGAGGAGGCCATTGTTAGGAAGGACTGGGAGAGGTGAGATGCACTCCAAGGAAGGGTTGTCCTTTCATGAGTGGGAGTCTGAAGTAGAGGCTGAGGAGGAAGATTCTGAGATGGAGAGGAGGAAAACAGAGCGTGGAAAGAGGCGTGGAGGAGGAAGGACAATGTCTGATGAGGAGCGGGAACGTGATAAGGTCATCGGCATATATTCAGATGATGATGGATCTTCTGGAGAGTTTGGGAAGTTTGAGCGGTACTGGGAGGATCATGAAGGCAGGGCAGTTGGAGGGATTGGAGGGGGAGGCTGGTTTTTCAGTACCTACCCCTCGAGGGAAAAAGCAGGCAGCATCAACAGCAGAGATGACCTGTTCCTGGAGCGAGGAGATAGGTGGGGGACAGCAGAAAGTGGATGGGGGTCCAGTGGAGGTGGTGGTGGAGGAGATGGGGGAGAAAGAGGGTGGGGATCAGGATCACACTGGCCTCCTCCTCCTTTGACACCACCACCTCCTCGACGATACTGGTCAGTGGACAAACTCCACATACAGGATGAGAAGAAGACTAAGCGCAAGTCAAAGGACAAGGGAAGAGGGCATGCGGCATGTTCCTCCTGTCATTCGCCCCGACACCATCCGCACTCCCGTTCCTCCAAATGGGCTCGCGTAACATCCCGGAGCCAGGAAGAGCTGTACCAGCACTGCCAGAGTTTTGGTGGTCCTCAAAAGCCCAAACATGACTCTTCATCCTCCTCCAAGCCCGACCGCTCTCAAAACCCATCCAAATCTGGCAGCCAGTCAAACCTCAGCATCCAGCAGCGGACACAGAGAGCAGACAGGGATCGGGGACGACAACCATCCCCACCTCCTGCCCACATTCCCAGCTTACCACCCCCTCTCCCTGCCCTTCCTGCACCTCCGTCCTCATCTCACCCCATCCATGTTCCTCCCCCTACCTCATCCTCCTCTGTATCCTCTCCCTCTGTGGTCTCATCCACTCCAGGGGCACCCCAGCCCTCATCCATGGCTTCTGCAAGTGCTAAACTACAGTACCAGAGATTGCGCTCTGTACCTCAGCCCCAGAGGTTTCCTCAGTCTCCCCATTTACCACTCAAAGCCAAGAGCCTTTGCTCACGAAGGGGCTCAGCCCATTTCTCCAGTGTGGAGAGTGAGGTCTGAAGTTCAACAATGTACCATTAAAAAGGGCCCTGCAAGGCTGATCCAAAGCAGGTGATCTGGATGTGAATCTGACCAGCAGCAAACATGGCTGCACAGCCAAGTCGTGAACGCACTGAGCCCTTTCCTAACGTTCTGCACAAAGAAACAATCCAGAAAGCCAAACAAGTCCAATTGCATAGGTCAAAGGACAACAGAAGCAATCATTTGCTTACTGTTATTTTTTCATGCCTCTAAGTATGTGAAAGACTACAACCACTGAAACAACTTGCATTCTTAACTGGGTACACCAATACACTGAAAGCAAATCAGACCTTTGAAAAGGTTCCACTGATGGAGACTCCTTTGCTTGAGACAGTAAAGGGCTTTCAATGATAGAGCAGAATGATCATTTGTATTCAGAGGGGTCTTAATGCTTACTGAGGGCTCAGGAACTTTGTAGTACTGTATGCCTGCTGCTCTCAGAAGCCTTTAACAAAGAACAGTGTTCTTATTTCTCCTTAAACAAATTGCTTACCCCAACTTTCCTTTTCCCTCAACGAACTGTTTACATCCCTGCAGAACTGTGATGCCCTACCAAGGCACCTGTGTTGTGTATGATCAATACCTTGTTGTTTAGAAGGAGAGGTGGGTGATAGCCACCTTGTCTTCTCTGTGTTACTCATGCACCCTTCCCTCTCTTTTTTACTCCCCCATTTAATCTCTTCTAACCCGCTCTCCCCGTTATTTTAACTCTTTTTCATTACCTCCTTATTTCCACGTCTATCTTTCGTCATCTATCTTGTCTTTTCCTCTCTTGTCCTCCCCTTCTTGGCTCCTCTCCTTGATGTGATTATTCTGTGTGTCTGTGCTTTTCTGTGTTTGTATTCTTGACAACAGGGTAAGTCAACTGTGACTGATATTCTGCTGGCTTAATGAAAAGCTGAGTGCCAAACTTAAGTAGAGCTTGACATCAATCTGTACAACGTTAGCTGCTGTGTTTCCTTTAATCTCACAGAATATCCATCATACCAAATACTAAAACATGCACCAACACATTTGTACATTCTTAAATTTGCACACAAATGCCTGCAGTTCATCTCATTATCTTTCTTGAGCAATACATTATTCACCCAGTGATCATATTACAATTTTATACATTGGAGTCTTGATTTCACTTCTGTGTTATAGCTGTTCTTAATGTTATCGATGGTGTTCTATTTATGAAAACATACATTAAGTCCAATACAATGTAAGCACTGTGCCATACTACTCAAGCCGCACATGGAACCATTTCTCTCTACTACCTAACTAAGACGACGGAGGCAGTGTCTTTCCCCTCCCTGTATTCGACTGAATGTATAGTCAGCCACTCAAGTGTGCTGCAACAATTTAGACACATGGAGATGGAAATTGTAGGGTTTCTTGTGCTAAACACGTGACGGGTTGAAGCAGGTTGACTTTGAGTCACTGTTGACATAGCCTGATGAAAAAGCAATGGTGTACTATCTGCAATGGTTTACAGTTCAAAACGAGTTAAGCATTTTGTTTGCGGTTGCAATCCAATGGGTGCCAAGACTAAACACAACTCTTCAGACGTAAACCTTATCAACCCAGGTGAGCTCGCCATCAAGCAGGAGTAAGCCTAACATGCTAGGTGGAGCTACAAAGTGTTGTTAGATGAGGACAAAGATTGTTGCAAGGGAATAAATATTTCCTTATAGCCTTATGCTAATTGCTCCTGCCATATGTTACTTTGAAAAGTATGTACTTCAGTGAGTTGTCCATGGTTAGCTTGATGCTACCAAGCTGGGAAAGATTTCAATTGCCATGAGATTATTCATAGCTTTCATCACATGGAACCGACCCTGGTGGGCCATAACGGCTTCCTACTGCTGTACACTATGGGGAAGTTGACAGTCTTGACTGCCACCTACATGTTTTTTCCATTTTTTTATGCAAGAAGGGATGGAGTATAGTGGTCTTAAAACGCTCCACTGTCCCTTTAAGGGGGATGATACAGCACAGCTGAAATACTTCTATAAATCTTTTCCTACTATCAATTATTGTGCAAACTTGATACAAATATGAATGCATTTTATTTAGATTACAGTGACTGACAGCTGACAGTGATCCTGGTTCAACCAAACAGCAGCATTATTGACCCAAATACACTAAAAATGCCCAAAACCATCCAGACTGTCAGTTCAAATGGATTCACAGTGTATCCCCTTATTCAGGGGTCATCAGTTTGAATTCTCCAAGGTCCGGTTCAACAAAAGTACCTTAAGCAAAGATCCGAAATATATAGTTTCATCTAAGCTTGTTTGGTTTGTTTTGCTCGCATTGGCTCCTTTTTTAAAAATGAATTTAGATTGAGTATGTTCAAAAAATATATCTATTTTTGGACATTTTGAATCATTTTGAATGAAATTAATATTTACATTTCTAACATGAAACAAATTATTCTCAGCATCTCTGAAATCTAACAAGAAACTAGAGATGGGCGATACCAATGTTTTTTAATTCGATACGATACCGATACTTTTTAATGTAATTTTATCAATACTAATACCGATACTGATACTTTTGAAGAAAGAGTAAAATATTGGACTCGCAAACTTTCAAAAGTTAAAAAAGGCATATGCAGGTCATTCAGAAAGTCATTTAGGGAGAAACTTCAATTAAATTACAATGTTTAAGTAAAAAAATAAAATAAATACACTATAATCACAGCACAAACTTGTATATAGAATTAAAATATCCACAAAATAACCAATTTCTTTTCTTTTTTAATTCAGATAGAAGGGCTATTTTAGCCATCTATACCCACTAATTTGAAACAAAAATGTAAGAAATACAAGATATCAAAGATTTTCATAGAAATATTTATCTTGTTATGTTTCTACAATTTGTTCTTTATACATTTTATGGTATTGGCATGTGGTCTCAGTATTTTTTGTTTTCTTACAGTTTTGAAATTTACTTGAGGGCCACATTGAGTGAGAAAGACAGCCAGGTTCACATCACTATAAAATGAATTCATATGCGAGCAAAGTTTTTATGTGCTGAAATCTGTTAATGATTGGTCCTCAAAGTCACATGGTACAGCAGGATCGACATGTCCAATTGGTCCTTAAAGCCATGTGACATGGACTGGCAGTAAAGCCAAAACAGTCTGGAAGAGAGGCAAGGAGGCACTCGGCGGAGAAGCAGTGGTGAGACGTATTTTATAGTACTCAATTTGTATCGATACTTTGCTAAAGAGATCGATACCAAAAGAGTACTTGATAAATATCGATATATCGATACTTTAGTATCAATACTCCCACCACTACAAGAAACTCACAGTTTCACTTGATACCTCAATTTCTCTGCAGTCAAAAGATTCAAACATTGAATGTTTTAAAAAGATAGAGAATAAAAGCACCCATGCTGCAGCACCACGTAGTGTTCAGTGGAAGCTGCCATTGTTCTAAACTCTTTTTGCCCTCCAGGTCTTTATGTAGTGATGTGACTAAAAGCTATGAATATCTCGTGGAGTGCTGTTTTGATGTTAAGATTAAATTGTGCAGAGGAGAGTTTTGAGTGCCGTGCTAGATATGAGTAACAGTGTATGGAAGATACTTTAGCACCTCCAGAATTTAAAGCTAAAGATGATGGAGCTGACACCAGCAGTTGCACTCCGATGTCAAGGACCTAGCTAGGCTAGCTGCTAATGTCCATCTAAACTAGGATTTACCATCTGGACACTGAACATCACTGGAGTTTTAATACTAGTGGCTAACACAATGCTGATTGTGTTTACAGTCAGTAAGTCTGAACCATGTTTCCTCTATCAGTCTGGTCAGCTCTTGTCGTTTGCCTGGAACTGCATCTGAGCCATAATTTCCTTCAGCTGAAGAAAACAAAAAGAGAAGCTATGTTTTTATCAAAAATCTGTTGTGTGGAGTTTATTTGATTCTTTTAGAAAAAGAAAAGCTGTCTAAATATATCATATAGTATATAATTATTTGTGGAGGTGGGTAGCATTATAGAAAACTGTTGTTTAGCATCTCAATATTTGGAGATATTCTTTCTTATTCAAAGTCCATGACAGTAATAAATATGTGTCAGAATCAAGTGCTATGTTAAAAACACTTAGTCCCTCATTTTCACTGATGACAGGGAAATTCTTTGTTCAGTTTGAAGTTTAATTTCCTTCAAAAACATTGACTCAAGCCAGGCGTGTACTCTGTGATTTCAAGCCGACTCTGGAATATCAGCTCTGCTACCAAACCTTTACAATGCACAACAAAAGCTCAAGATTTTTGTGCTCACACTGTATAATCCAGTGGTCAGCTGCTGGGCGGATGAGGTCAGGACACTGAAAAATGTCAATGAAGTTTCCTTTGAATTCATAGATTGTAGTCAGATCTATCATCTTGGTTGTGTGGCTCAAACAAATACAAACAGTGATTGAAGTACTACTGCCATCTCTCTCACAGGCACACATCAGCCCCAACAAACAAAACAAGCAGCTAAATTTAACAAATATACCATCAGCTAGTGACGGGAGTTCCTGCTCTTTTAAGTGATCCAGATAGAATCCTTTTGATTCAGTATAGCAGACCAATTATTTTACATCCTCATCTAGTAGGACTTTGGCTCAAAGTCAGACAAATTTAGCAATGATTTGGCCTATGATTTATGTAGACTGGTCTAGGCCTATTCTCATTGAAATTGTTCAGTGCTCTTCCATTTCCTTTTGCTTATCCTGGGTCACGTCGTGGTGGTGGCAGGCTAAGTGAGTCATCCCAGACATCTCTCTCCCCAGCAACATTTTCAAACTTCTCCTGGGGATTCTGAGGCGTTCTCAGGCCAAATCAGATAATATAATCCCTCCAGCGAGTTCTGGGTCTACCCAGGAGTCTCCTTCCAACTGAACATGCCTGGAAAACCTCCACAGGGAGGCAACCAGGTGGCATCCTAATCAGATGCCCAAACCACCTCAACTGGCTCCTTTCAACTTGAAGGAGCAATGACTTTACTTTGAAATCCCTCCAGATGCCAGAGCTCCTCACCCTATCTCTAAGGCTGAGCCCAGACACCCTGCTGAGGAAACCCATTTGGCCCAATTCTTCATCTCGTTCTTTCTGTCATTACCCAAAGTTCATAACCATTGGTGAGGGTTGGGATGAAGATCGACTGGTAAATTGAGAGTTTTGCCTTCCGGTTCATCTCTTCACCGAGATGGTGCGGTAAAACATCTGCAATACCACAGATGCTGCACCGGTCCTCCTGTCAATCTCGCTGCCCCTACTACCCTCACTCGTAGACAAGACCCCGAGGCACTTGAACTCCTTCACTTTGGGCAACGACACTCTTTCAGCCCAGAGGGTTAATTTTTCAGTATAATTCAACAAAACTATAGATTTCCAAGAGTAGTTTGCATGATGTTTGGTGTAAAGCCCTATTCACACCAAAGATTCATGACGCAATCAAACCATTTCAGAATGCGGTGGGTAGCAGTTGTAGCTCTCTGAACCACTGCAGTTTCAGTCAAGCTGTCTGATGGTGCTGTGCTATGAATTCTGAAAATTATTAGGCTACATCTCTACATTTATTTTTTAAAATCTTTTTAAATGGAAACCTCAGCCCTGATAAACACCCCTGTCATTCCATCAGCTCTGCACATACGCAGAACATATGGCGCTATGCTCACTGATAGATTATAAATTCCAGGCTTTAGTGGCTGAATTCTCCCATGAGAAAAATATGATTTGCAGTAGATGTCTTAAGTTAGAACAAAACTGCCCTGGCAAAGACTTTTGTGTTTATGTGTGCTGTGAAATTTTGCTGTCATGCAACGATAGTGACAAAGGAATTAGTGATAAGCAGGAATGATATAGCCTGATCTTACACGTTGATATGATGACTATGATACAGAAAATCAAAACTGTGAATGTGCAGTGCAGTCCTTCTTGCAGAGACAGATTTATTGCACAATGGCCTACAAGATAAACCGCTTTAAATTGAGTGATTTTAAGAGCCGTTGCATTGGAAACGATGCATCGTCTCCTTGAGTTGTGTCGGTGTGAACTTACAGGCTTTTATAAAGTTGCAGAGTGGCCGTTCCCATCATAGCTCTTTGGTTTGAACTGGATTTAAAACACAAACATTTGGAGCCTGGAGCCACACAGAGCAGAATAAAATCAGCCCTTTACTCTGAGGTGTACTTAATAAGAAATAACAGAGGAAAATAGGAACAGCTCCTACCAATCACATTGAAAGCCAGCTATTAGAGCAGCTTATACATGAACAACACATCATTATTGTCAGCTGGGGGCCACAGTGTGGCCTATTTCCTGCTTGTTTAGATCTTTTATGATAGGGAACATCACACGGGCATTCCCGAAACTCCAAAGTTGTGGATTCTGCTCTCACTTTGTGCAGTCATATGATGAAAATATGAAATATGTCAGAGATCCATCCGACCAGTCTGGAGCAGCTGATTGGACCATGTTGGCCCCTCATGTCCCCCTTTACACTGCAGCACAAACAACACACAATCAGGCTGAAAGTCAGCCCCGAAGCTCATGGAGCTCAAAGATTGCGTCAGGATCGGTTTGAAATCACTTGAGTGTACGCCTGGCTTTAATGAAATCAAGTTGGAGGCAGGATTTTCTTGGCCTGTTACAATCAACAAATATCTTCTGTGAATTATTTTTGAAGCAGGAAAAGCTTGGAGTAAGTGGTACGGGTTTCTGTGCATTCACACCGTGGGCAGCTCATGCTAAACATCCCCAGTACAAACAATCTTTAATGGTCTAGTCACATCATTTCTTTGACTGTTTATTTATTCACATAAACAGATAATTTTATAAATTCTCAGCTCAGCAGCTGCTCACAGTGTGAACACAAAGCTTCATCAGAGAAATGAGCCACCAAACTTTCCATCTCTCCCCTCGTCTCTTTTCTCCTCATGTCTATCCATTGTGTTGTTGCGTGTCTGCTATTGTAAAGCTGGTCTGTTTTAAAAAACAAGAGTATCTGTGAATATATTTATTTCATCTAAAAAAAAGCATATATAAATATATATGATAGTATATTTCGAATCGCTAAGATATATGTTATATGAGTTTGTATACTAAATTTTCGGTATTATCTAAATGAATATGTCTCTTTTGTCTGATTGTCTGTCTCTCCTTGTCTCGAACCTCCTGCCCAGTCCTTCTCCCCAGCGGAAACAGAGACCAGTATGTAACTGTGTTTTTGCTCACTAAAGACCAACCATCCGCCTCCATTAGCTATCGACTGTAGCTAACGCTAAGATTTCAACAATGTGACATTGTGGAGGGGTGTGCTAGTGTCTTATGACCGTGTCACTGTAGCAGTGGCGGCGTGTGTTTGTCTACCCAGAGGAGCCTTTATTTTTTGGTTTGGGCTATAGATTACTGACTAATTAAACCTTTTATGGATACAGCAGCTTTTACCACGACTCTCCACCTTGTTTCGGGTTCACATCAGAGCCTGGATTTATACCACAGTGTAGAGTAAGGTGACCTCTTTTGAACACAATGTAGCGAGCAGCACAGGCTTTATTTTGCATTTCTTAGTAGCTGTATTACTATATACAAACACGCACAGCTACCCCTGCCAACCGACTTATACAGTATATTTAAGGACTTTGTTATACGTACATAGTGTGTTGTATCTGCCAAGCGGCTGTGCTGTAAAACAAAAAAAGGATTTATCACAACAAACACACTGTTTCTTTCTAATTTTACAGAACTGGTAAAGCTAATACAACACATGTCAGGGGCAGGGCTTAACGTGTTTGCTAGTGTGGTTTCCACTAAGGCCAAAAATGGACAAACTGGGCTTTGTTTTCATGAACACGTTTTTAAAGCGGCAGTATCCCCTCTATTTTCCAGCTGAAGGGGGTTTCTAAATTGATATTTTTCTCAAAGTATTTGGCAGATTGTGGAAAACCCACTGCCTTCGGATAGCAGTATGGCCTTTTTGTTTAACCTCTTATGTCTTTATGTTGCATTATTCAAATTAAAGGTGATTCAGTTTGGTTTTGGAATATATAAAGCATTTACTGGCCCTGAGCCCTGGCAAGGCCAAGTTTAGCCTCCAGTGGAAACGCATTGACAGTTTCTGCCTGTACACCTCTGAACAATGTCTCAAGGCCTTGTATTAATACTGCTGTACTGACTGACTGTATGAGATGATGGCTGGTTGTGCTACACTTTATTGTCAGCTCCTCATACACACACAAACAAGCACATAGTATCGCATGATGACACAATTACATGAACACACCGAGGCGACAGCGGTAAGATGCTATCACCGTAACGCTTCAGATACATCCAACACCAGTGAGGGTGATGACAATACTGTGCTGTACTGCAAGCAGGACAGAAATAAAAAGATGATTTTAATAAAGAACTGAAACAAACGTCTCAGCTTTATTTCTTCTTCTAGAGTCAGTCGAGGTAGTGATTGCTGTGGTTGAACTCCTGAAAACAAAGGAGTCATTGGGAACAAACTTGTGGTGAGCAGTTTGTTTCCTAAAAAAAAGGTTGATGAAAATCATTTTTCAAATGAAATGTTCAAACTCCAATTCCAAATCAAGTTGGTATATTGTGTGAAATGTCAGTAAAAACAGAACATAGTGAATTGCAAATCATTTCCAACCTATTTTTTATTCAAGAAAGCAGAAAGACAAGATATTTGATGGTCAACCTCTTAAAAACCCTGTAAAATTGAATCCAAATTTTGTGTCTTATTACTCTAGATATGTTGGAATATGGTTGCTGTAAAAATGTGAATGTGAGATCTACATGTGACTCAATTTTTGGATTGTGACCGTTAGAAAGTTTTTCACCTCTTTCCTGGCTGGGTTTAATTTGGGCGGAGCCAAAATGTGGGCTTGTGATGTCATGAGCCCACAGTAGGTAAATGACCCTGCCCCTCTAACAGTACAATGTAAAATCACAGCGCAGTTCATCTCAGTCCAGTCTGTTGTTAGCTGATGTCACTGCCTTTATTGAAAGTTAACAGTTAGTGAAATGCTCTTTTTCTGTTCATTGTGAGGTTAATTTGCCAGCCCCCATACACATAGGGGGCATTGAATAACAATTTGACAGTTTTGTGTTTTTGGAGGTCCTGTATCTAATACAAGAAGTTAAACTAAAGAAAAATAGTTTTCATTTCATAAAGTCGAGCTAGTGCAGAAAAAGTATACCAAACATGAGCATAGAATACTTTTTCTGAGTGGTTCTTATTGTAAAAAGAAAAGTCATAGTCATAGTTCTCACTAATCCCTGCTAGCTGCTGCTTAACCTCCTCCACCCCAGCCTCCTCCTTCATAGCATAAAGCTGCACCCTCTTATTCAGAGTCATGTAACTAGGTTTTAATGCTTTTGAACTAATTTTACTGTATTCAGCACACACTCTCAGTAATGCATCCATCTATAAGGGGGTGTCTAGTCTCGTGCTCCCTGGAGAGTAAAAGCATGCTGCTTGGGCATCTTTTCAGCAGAGCCTCTTCCACCAAGTAAAACTATGATAAAATGGTTAAATAATTTATATGATGGGAGTGTTCCTGACTAAAATTGTGTTTTGGAAAAAATACACACATTAAGAATATAACGCCTGCTGCAAGCTTAAAAAATTGGGACTTGAGCATGTTTACCACTGTGTTGCATCATCCTTTCTTCCAACAACACTGTAAGCTTCTGGGGACTGAAGGCATGAATCACTGAAGTCTTGAAGGAAGAATTCTTTCTCACTCCTGCTTGAAATACAGCTAATGTTGCTCAATAATGTGGGGTTTTGTTGCTGCACAATGTGCCAAACATTTTCATTAAGGATATGTCTGGACTACATGCAGGCCTGTCTTGGATCACCCTCTTTTACTGTGAAGCCACGCTGTTGTAACTTGTGCAGAATGTGGCTTGTCTTGCTGAAATAATCAGGGACATCCCTGAAGAAGATGTAGTCTGGATGGAAGCATATGGTGCTTTAAAACATTTGTGTATTTCCTATTGTTAATGATACCTGAAAAGATGATTATATTATGACTGATGGTGAGATCTCCAAATTCTTTCAACTGCATGTTGAGGAATGCTTTTTATAAACTGTTGGATAATTTGACCAAGCAGTCTTTGACAACATGTAAAGCCCTGTTCCGTCATTGATTGTGAAAGACTAAGTCTTTAGTAGTACTCCTTTGATACCCAGTCATGTGTCTATCACCTATTACCAGTTAACCCAGTTACCTGTGGAATGTTCCAGGTGTTTCTTGAGCATTCCACAACTTTCCCAGTCTTTTCTTTCCCCTGCCCCAACTTTTTGGAACATGTTGCAGGTATCAAATTTAGGATATGTGTGTGTATTTTCCAAAAAACAATAAATATTATCAGTTTGAGCATTAACCCTCAGGCCCTCCTTTAAAAAAGTCACACTCTTCCTCTTAAAGCCCTTTTAGGACACTGGATATATTTAAAAGTATTAAGAATGAATGCAAAAAACTGTTTTGTTTTTTTTTTGGTCCTCAACTCCAGTCCTCTTCATGTATAGCAGATGTGTATAATTTTTCATAATTTTAACCCTATAAATGCCAGTTTATTTACATTATGCCACATTTTCTGAGACAAAAAATTGAATTATTTTCTATTTGAAAAATGTAAACGCTGATTTTTTTTTTTTTTTTAATGCAGGGATTGTCAGTCTAAGATATGTCAGTGATTAGCAGCAACACTGATTTTGATATACTATTAAGTTTTGTGTAATAACAAAAAATTAAAAAAAAAATAACACTCTCCCTCTAAAAGCCTTTTTAGGACCTTGGATATATTTAGAAATATAAAAAATGACGGAAAAACTTTTTTACATTTTTGTTCCTTAACTGCTGTCCTCATCAAATATAGCAAATATGAATTCATCTTTTATCATTTTAATTTCTCACCAGACTCTGATACCCATAGAAAACACCCAAAGTAGTTTTATTTTAAATAATGAATTCCCCTGGCCTACAGTCACTTATATATCCTATCAGTTCAAACAAGGTCTTTATATCCCACAATGCCTCTCTGCAAACATTGAAAAATGGCGAAATTTGGTGGCATTTTTTTTTTTTTTTTTTTGTGTACAATTATTTTTTACCACTGAATGACTGAATTACAGAGGAATTAACAGGATTTCTAATTTCTGTATTGCAGTGGCAGTAGAATGGAAATAATTGGTTTTAATGGTAGTCAATGTGGCCTAAAAGGGCTTTAGGAGGGGGAGTGTGAGTTTTTTGTCTACACAGTGGAAAATTCTGTCAACACAGTGTGGAAAATGAAATTTCAAAAATTCATTAAAAATGAACATTTTTGTCAAATATCATCATCTTAGCATGGTAACTGCCAAAGTAAGGGCAAAAAATACAATCATAAAGCCCTAAAAGGGCCTGAGGGTTAAATATTGATGCGTTTTAATCAGTTAATAGAGGTTGGAAGGGTTATAAGAATCACTTTTGTTGTGTTTTTATTAACATTTGACACAACTTCCCCACGTATGTGATGGGGTGGGGGCACAGTAAGGCAAGGCTAAGCAACAAGGGCTGATGACTTCAGCACTGAAGTCAGTGCAGATTCAACAATGTGGTTGTGGTTCAAGTCCAAGACACTGTCTGCATTTTAGATTGGAGTGGAAAAGGAGAACCCGCTGCTGGGCAGGACAGCCATGGTCACATTCCTCCCTTTTGCAACATCCTGCCATCCTTGCAACCTCATTGCACCCAAGAATTAAGAAGATCTGCAGCACAAAACAAGCCCACAGTAGTCACTGAAATTATAGCAGAGCTATCATTTTAACCAAGTTTTGAGTTTTATGATGCGGTGTGTTAAAAACAAATGGGAATCACTGCATTGGAGCATGTGCATTTTCTTCAATTAATATGGAGGAGTTAAAGACTCTTTAAAACAGTGTTTCCCAACCATTTTTCCTTGGAGCCCCCCCATACATGTCCCTAAGGGTCCCCTTAGGACCCAAGAGAGAGGATAAAGTGACACTGCCGCCAAAAATTAACATAGATTTTGATTAGTTCACTGATAAAACCCTAAAAAAGGCATGTGCATGCTTTTCTTATAAAAGACCTTCATATAAACTAATATTAACTGCTTTATCATGGTTTTAGTCAAAATTTACAAATCTAATTTTGCCCCCCGTGAGGTCCTGGACCCCTGGTTGGGAACCAATGCTTTAAAACTTACCAAACACTGCACAGGTGACAAAATGTAACCCTGAATTTCTTTTGCACAGTGGTTTGTCAAAATGGTTTCATCAGACATCAAAACCAATTCTGAAATAAACAACTCCTTCACTGTTTTATGTAGATTTGCAAAATTTGTGACACAAATTCAGCACATCAACACCTACAAGAAAAAAATACACTGACTTAAAATGAAGTTAGCTGTTTTGAATCTATTTTGTATAATAGTGATATTTTCAACCCAGTCTAGAGGTTTATACTCCATCTTTGTTGTTCTCAACTGCACCATTGGGCAGAATAATCGATTGCTAATAAGGGCACAAGTGTTTCATTCTAATCTAAATGACATGTCAGTGAGAAAAAATACTGAGATGGAAAGACATGTAATGGAAATGTAACTTACTTTTAAGGATGCTGCACAGCTGAATATAGCAGCCATACTGTAAAGCTTTATTGATTCTTCACTCTGAAGATCTTTGTTCCCTTAAAGGTTAACACTGTCAGACTCTTCTCAGATGGTCAGTATATAAACTTTAAGTGTCAGAGTCTGCAAAAGTTCAACTCAGAGAAAGGTCTGCACAGATTTACTGTACTCCTCTGAGCACATCCGTTTTAGTATATCTATTATTTTTCAGCATTATTCAACATGAAATAAGGGGGAAGCGGTAAGAAGACGACTTTTATTTAGCTTTCAAATTGGACATCCATGATTACACGATGTAGAGCTAGAATTATTTTAGTTTTTTTTTTCTCAGTGTCACAGTTTAGCATATTTAACTCTGATCTTTGTGTTTCCTCAGCTGATGTCGATCCAGTCTCACTCATGATGGCAGCTATTTTCAATTTTAGACTCAGTCTTCTGATCACGTCTTTTAGTTTTAGTCATGTTTTAGTCCATAAACGTCCTCAGATTTTAGTCTTTACTTTTTATCCTAGCATCTATTCTATTGCCTAAATCTGGTACTAAGTCATGGTAGTGTGCTCTGTGCACTCTGCCAGACCTGGGGCCCCTGTTTTCTACAGCTGAGAGACAGAAGAGAAACAGAAGCATTGTTTTTTTGACAGATTTACCTACAGTGGAAAAAAATCAGATTTTGAATGTCAGAAAAAAAACGTAACATTTTAGTCCAGTTTTAGTCACCTTGACGAAAACTGAACTGAGTTTTTGTCAGTTTTCGTCATCACAGATCCATTTTTGGCTAGTCTTCGTTTAGTTTTTGTCATGTAAAAAAGGCTGTCAAACATTTTCAGTTATAGTTTTAGTCGACAAAATTAACACTGGATGGGAAATCCATCTCTTTAAAAAGATCCAGATGATTGTTTGGTTTCCAAATGGCTCTTCACTTTTTATCAGTTTGCATTTTTAGATGTAGATTTAAAAACAACAGAGGATGGAGGAAAGGAAACTGGCACTCAAATGGGAGCTAGTCACTGAAGCTCACATTAAAGAGTTTATTTGTAGCACAGGCTTTTTTGTGAATGGCTCATCATCTCCATCACTCACTCCACAAGGTTTATTCAGTTGATAGTAAATCACCATTCCAATTAAAAGCATGTTTGTGACAAAGAGGCTTTAAATATGTTAAAAAGGCTCGGCTAGCCTCTTAACTATGCTAGGCTCCTGCAGGATTGAGAAATTTGTGATATTGATCACCTCCACGCCAGGTAAACCGATTAAACTGTGGTAAATTTCTTTTTTATGGCAAAGTATAGGAATTGTATTCATTGTATGTAAAAATTTTCCTGATACTTGCAGCATAGAGGTCCATTTAGAGCTGTAACCTTCTAATTTTCCTGTGTTCCCATTCATTCCTAAAGGCCGTCTCCCACTTCCTGACCCCCAATGTGCATTCAGGAGTTGCATTCATAATTGTGTGTCATCAGCATGCTTAGGCATAGCAGTAGATGCCTATTAAATATAATTTCAAGGTCTTTTATTGGATCATTAGGTTTCATCTAAATTTGTATACAATCTCACAGATTTCCTATTCATAACCTGTGGAAGCACAAGAGCCCATAAGAAGAAGTTTCCTTTTTTACTGTATACTGTTATTTCAAACTTTTTAAACTCCAGAAAGAACAGAGCACATGTCAGATGAAATGATTAAAGGCATCCTGCATGTATGTTAAGACTATGTAAAGTAAAAGTCATACTGTATATCAACGGCATCCAGGTGTACTGCTGACTTCTCTGAGCTCATCTAAGAAGGACTGAGCTAAAGTAGAAGAGTGTGCTGTAGTCTAAGTCCACGTTTCAGATATTTTTCAAAATAATGGCCATCAACCAATGGACTACCTGACTGCAATCAACGTAAATTTCAAAAGCCAATATCTGTGATCATGAGGAGGTGTATTAGTGTCCATGGCATGGGGAACATTCACATCTGTGAAGGCACTATTAATACTGAGAGGTACATGCAGGTTTCATCGAGACGTTTATTTTTAACGTGGACGGTTTATTTCAGCAAGTTAAAGCACAGGTTACAACAGCATGGCTTCACAGTAAAGAGGGGTGGTACTAGACTAGCCTGCATGGAGTCCAGATCTGTCTCCCACTGAAAATGAAAGGGGCATTATGAAGGACAAAATACAACAACAGAAACCCTACAACGTCGGGCAACTTAAGCTGTACATGAAGAAAGAATTGGGAAAAATTCTGCATTATGTACAGAGGCAATTAGAGTCTCCAGATGTTTATTGGTGTTTTTAGGAGAAAAGTCAATGTAACACAGTGGTAAACTTTATTTCCTTCCAGTGTGAAGGAGAGGAATTTTGATCAGGCTGGAAATCAAGACATAACAAGGAGAAAGCTCAGACTGATAAATCAGACAGAAGAAATAAAAATGAGTGGGACAAATTTCAGACTCCACAAAGTAAAGATAAGAAAGAAAATGAGGGAGAGATAGGGGGTGGGTGGAAAACATGCAGACTGTTAAAGACTCCAACAATGCAGGACTAAAAATGATACTAATAGAATAAAATATGGTGGGAGGAAGAGACAGCAGGTGAAAACAGCTCTCACTTCTCCTGCTGTCTGCAGGGCAAGATAGAGCCACTTGTGATTTCCACCAACAATAGGCCACCACTGAGAGCTGCCTGTGCTAAACACACTGCAGATATGGGCAAATCTACAACACTTTCTCTCTCTCTCTACTTTTCTTTTCTCAAACATACTGTGGTCACATTGGCCACACATGCTGTCTCCCTCTCCCACAGCAGGAATTACCTCCTAATTCTCCCTCTGCCTGCCTTTCTACAGTCCTATAATTAGACTCAGGTTCACAAGTTCAAACATGTTGCCTCTAAATGAGCTTTTACCCTACAGCTCACTGCATAAAAGGCCGTGGATTTCTGCTGCTGCGGTTGTGTGTTGGCTCTTTGATAAATGCCTCGTCTTAATTTCCCTCCTGGGGAGCATGCACGCGTGCGTTTGCGTCTATACATAAAACCTGTGCTCTTCTCTACACGCTGATGTGATGGGCGGTAAAATGTCAGGGTTACAGTTCATTAGGATGGAGCTTTTCCCCAGCAAGCACTCAGTGTCACATTTACAAGACATCTTGAGCAGGTGTTAAACAGCTTAATGGACGCGGCGTGACTGTCATTTATACGGCACATATAGTAAATGCCACTGTGTCACAGTGCAATAACTGCTGACCTTGGCAGATGTTTGGTGACAATGAATACAAACCAACAAGAAATATTGACATTTTTATGTAATCTTTCTAACATCAGTTAAAGCAGAGACATTCAGGAATTGTGTTTTGATGGCTTCTGAGAGCAGCTGTTATAAAACCCACAGTACTGACATCAACCTCTTATGAAGCCGGCAAAGGCATGTGAGAGTCAGCTGACTAGCTACAGTGATATTATTGGGTTTTACGCAAATCTGGCTCTGCTAGTGTCTACAGCAAACTGTTTTCATGATGTCTTTAGTGCAAATGGCAACACTTGAGAGGGTTATTTATTACATGCTAGTTGAGATAAGTTTGCAAAGTTTTGAACCTAAATAGCTCTTTCAAATATCTTCTTTTGGTATAAGTTGGATCTGGGTTTTCATGTGAAGCCTGAGACATAACTTAGCTTAAATAAATCTCTGTGCTTGGTGAAACTGCCAAACACGAAACAACAGTGGCAATGGAAAAGGGTCTAATGTTAACATCTCAGTCTGCTATGAAAAAAAGCTGAAGGGATGCTTCTGTCACCTCCCTTTTTTCTGTCTTTAAGGTTCAGCCATCGTCTCACTTGTGACATTTGCAGACTTGCTTCTTTTTAGCTAGAAGCTGGTGTGTGAATCAGCCATAAAGCTGTATGCATTCATAGTCTTGAAGATGTGACACTTAGCCAAGGTCAAGCTCGACGGCATCGCTTTTGTCCAGTCCTTTTTACCCTGGGAATACTATCGGACACCACTGGCGGTTTTTGGGCCCTTGGGACATCCACAGGACATCCTACAGGGACTTGGGGTAACATGTCTGGACAATACTGTGCTTACTTGCCACATCCACATTTTACTCCACCCTAAAGGTTTGGACTTTGTGATTTTTTTTTTTTTTTTTTTTGAATGGATTATTTTCCCACTTCCCTGGTAATATGCAAAGATGTCCCAAGAACTACTGGGCTGTACCAGTCCTGCCTCCTGCTATATGGTGCCATCAGGCACCAAATGCCTTCTTCTAAGCCTCACATTGGCCTAAAATTTTCAGCCATTCACGTGTTCATCTGCAAAGATGTCCAGAGCACTACCAGGGTTGTGTCAATACTCCATCCCACCCGATGGCGCCCTCAGGTGGCTTAATTGTCACATCTACAGCTCACATCAACCTCAGTTTTTGCTAAAATGTGCCTACAAGTTCTGCACAGTACTTTTAATGTTTCAGAAGAAGAGAAATGTAAGACTTCTTAGATTTTCCTTTTTGGATGGCTTTTAACATGAGACCAGATGAGGATTACCTCACTTTGGGGTAAGCCTCAAGTGGTCACTGAGGAGTACTGCAGTTTTGATAAAAATACAGCTTTATTAGTTCATTTTTTCTGGCCCAGACATTAATGCTGGATTTTTTAAAATTTTATAATGAAGGTGCTTCATGGAAACAAACACAAGGACAATAACTAAAACAAATTACAACTGAGAAAAATATAAACATGTGATGTCTGCATATGCCTTATGAGAGTTGCAAGATTTTTTATGGATTGGGATCTTCAGTAAAATGTTTAAATTTTCACTTAGAGAAAGATGAGAACAAAAATCTAAACAGCAATCCACGGGTAAAAAAATTACCTTCAACATATTCAAGCTTTGGGGGGGAAAGGGTTTCAGTGTCTCTAATCCAACCCATTCAGTGTGTTCAGGGCAAACTGTAATGTCATTTGTAAGCCTTAAACCAAATTCTTAATGTGATGCACATGGATTTGGCATTTAACCAGAAATCAAACTCAGTGCACAGTAGATCATCTCCATGCTGTACGTTATCCTGCAAGACACCAGCATGCATCACAGCAAAACACCCACGCCAGTGTGTGCATTGACCTTGGTCAGCAGCGCTTGGCACCATATGCGGGTACATTTCCCATCAGCCATCAGTGTCAGGAGGGTCAGTTAAAGGGAGTGTGTTAGAGTGAGGGATGATCAGACGGACAGCGGTACAGAAGAAGCACTCTGAGAAATGACTGCACACACACATACCCGGACACACACTCGACTGATGTATGGAATATCTCTCATGGCATCATACATTAGCAGGCGTGAACGTGTCTGATTTATAGGTGACAGCTCTGGGTCATATTGATTAACTGCACTGTGCTGGGAGTTCAGGTTCACTTCTCTGAGGACACAAGCTCCTGAATACCAGACAGGAACAGGAAATACTACGCCTCTGATATAAACACGCAGGTCTGGTTCATTAAAACAGATATGTAGCAGCATGAGCTACAAATTAGAATCAGTTTCTCATAATCCTAAAGTTCTGTTGCTGCATATATAATGTATTTCAGGTAATTTTCCCCCTGATTAATATAAACACTGGAAGAAAAGAGGACACAAATTAAAAGATATTTTTATATTATATCACACAAAACCATACATACTGAGTCAACACATAGAGGCAAAGTCTGTTTCATAAAGCACAGACCAGTTAACAGAAATTCAAACACACTGGGCAGAAGAAGCCAAAACTGCAGGCAAAGGCAAGGTCAAAAAACACCAGGGAATTGCTGCAACGCTGGCACAAAGGATGACATGAACTGGCAGGGAAAGAAAGGATGGGGAAACCAAATACTCTAGAGAGAAGGATATAGTCACACACAGGTGAAACATGAGATGATAACAGACACGGCAGACAGGCAAGACTCAACGAGACTTGAATATCTGAAGAGACACAAGACAAGATAACCACATGATTTTTTTATCTGTTAAGATGGACACTGTGTCAGATTAGGCAGTCACAGAGCCATAAACTGATATGACAGTAGTGTTGTTTTCAAGACCACACTATCTGAGACAACGGCATGTCTGAGACCAGAGTGCACCAAGACCAAGACCATAAAAATCAGTTAAAAAACAAGGTTGAACAGAAAAGAAGCACTCTATTTAACTTTAGTTTGCTCTGACAGCAAAAACAAAGTGTCTGCAACTCTGTTTTCAAAGTACCACAATACAAAAATCTCAATTCTTAGCAAATTTGCTTCTTGTCAAAAATAAATCCTTGTATGAATGAAAGCCACTGACAAGTCCAGAACTGTTTAGAAAAACTAAAAAAATTGGAGGTTTTTTCGAATTTGTCAGTTAAATGAGTTCTAAATTAGGTGTTAAGAGCTGTTTCTGACTAGAAATAAGAGACCGGTTTACTAAGATCTGAGTTTTTGCAGATGTCTGACACATAAGGCACTTAAAAAGATTTGCAAGGAGGCAGAATCAGTGACCTAGCAGTTGTTTTAATTAATCAGGATCACTCAGGAATGCCTCTGGCCAAAGTGAGGCTCTAAGCAGACTCTGGTATGATGCCCCCGACACTTCATTACTTGTTTTCACCTGCGATCTGATTTTAAAACAGCTGATCTATGCAGGGAAGTTTGACATTTATTAATTCCTGATCAGAACCAGCACAAGAACTTTATGGAGTTTGACAAATTCACAAACTAAACAAGGGCAGAAGTTGATGTATGGTATCTTTGACAGGACACGTTGTATAGACACTCGTATTGTTGTCACAGATCAACAAGTTACTCCTCTATTTCTAACGTCCGTCTAACGTTATGCTACACATCTACTATCACTGTGACTGTGTTTGTTTTGCTTCCTCCCTCAGACAGCTTGTAACCTGATTGGATTTTGCTCAGATCCATTAAATCCTCCTGTTCGTGCCTGTCCAGCTGTCCCCCTTGTTATCCCTACACTGTTTTGAAAATATCATACAAGTTTAATATTTACGATCTTGAGTCTGAGTGGCTCAGATAGTTGTCTGTGCAGATCAGAAAAGGAAAAATCACTCTTAACACACAGGCACATCTGTCAAGATAATCTCTAGAGCCTCCAATATTCTGGCCTTTCCTGACTTTGGATGGGAAGGGGTGAATCTGATCCAAATCATGATGATCTTCCAGTGCGTGCCAGACTTCAGGCAACCATGCTATGCAGATGACATCCTGCTCTTGTTTGCTATTTCCCAAATGTTTCTTTTATCAAAAATTAAAACCCAAAAAAGATCTAAAATGATTTGGCAGCATAGATTTTTCTTTTTTAATGAGTCTGGCTGCAGACCATTCAATTCTGGCCACTTAGACCGTTCATCTGAGACGCCATATAACTCAGGATGGAAATAAACACTAAAACTTTCAAAATAAAATGTGATTAAACTTCCTTTTAGGTGTAGGGTAAGGGTTAAGGTAACACTTAGGGTTAGGGTTAAAAATGTGACCAAAAAGAAAACCTGACTAGAAAAACGTTTAATAACGGCCAATAAACGCCTCCATGAAAACATTCCAACGTAACCAGCATAGCTTTGTTAGCTACCTGAGATACATGGATAACAAAGCTACATAGCTAATGGAACTATAGAGCTAACAGCGCTATAGCTATTGGACTTTGCCGGATTCAGCGCTGCCTTAAAGGTGAGGTCAGTGAGCCCGGGGGCCCTGGTCAACGTGGGGGGCAACAACGCCTTCTGCTTCCACTCCTCTTTCTAGCTACTGGAACTACACAGCTAACAGCGCTAAAGCTATTTAAGCTACATATCTACATTATCTGCTTAGCTAAGTAAGTTTTAGCTATGTTCCCTTAACTTTGCAATGCTAATGCTAACTTAGCTTTAGAAAACAGAGCTATGTAGCTGTTGTAATTTATGAAATATTTCTTACTCTGTAATAGTTGCAACAAGGTTTTTTCGTAAGTGCCAAACTTTGTTATGGAAAAAACTAAATTGAAAAAATTTAAAACTGGAAATAGGTTTTACTGGCAAATTACTTCACTTCCTTTTTTTATATGTTTAAAATTGTTGGACTAGTTTGGTTAATTCAGTAATGTTGTCACAAATCAGCAAATTCAAGATTGTAATAGCTGCTGTATTTTTGCTGGGCCTCTTTCTGAATGAAATATTTTTTTACAAATTGGCGATGCTAAAGCTTTTAAATTATATCCTGGTTACCTCTGCTGGAATGCTGGCATTCGCTTCAATCTTACTTACCTCATGTCTTAACTAATTGTTATTAAAACACATTGTTTTATGCCTTTAAAATCGCCTTTTTCTCTACATTCCCAAAGGGCCTAATAAGCTGCTATATTCTCTGACTAGGTGCTATCACACTAATAGGGCTTTGATTATCTGTGTGATAGAAACACATAATGTTATATTATACTACCAGCTGTTTAAAAATATTCATCCCCATTACAGTGTTTGTGTGCATAAATGACTGATAATTCTTCTTTGTATGTCATCTAAAACACCTATTATGGTCCTTTAAATCAGTGCTGTTCTGCTTTTGTACTTTCATAAGAAATTTCTTACACACACACACACACACACACTTAAAGCGCTTTGAAAACCGTCTCCTCCCTTATCTGCACCTCCCTTGATGTTCCCAAAGGGCTTAATAAAGCGCTATCTTCTCCTAATAGGTGCAATCACAATCACAGCACACACTTTGATTATGTGTCTGATGAAAGCAGCATATGTTACATTACAGCGTCACTGTGTTCCCAGCTGTTTGGAAATGAAGTCATCTCATTAAACGCTCACATATGAATCCATAATGTATATTTCATTTTCTTGGCATGTCCTCATAGACATTTGCCATGATAGTTTTAATTTCTGCTCACAGTTGGTGTTCCTGCTTTCTCTCTGTGCTCTTAGCAGTTTTTATGTATAGACTCACCACTTTAGACTATTCAACTTCACTTATTTTATCTATCAAATCTCATTTTATAGGTTTGAATTTTGGTTCATGTTCATTATCATGGTTCTCATAATTGCCAGAGATGAACTGAAGGGTATTATTTGAAAAGTGCATCTAGTTTTTTGTGTTCAGGAAGCACAGTTTTGGTTCTTTTGTTTGTTAAAGATATGGGCGGTGGCTCCATCTGCCCATCCTCTGAGGTCCAAAACCTGGGCATCATCCTGGACTCCACCCTGTCCTTCCAGTCCCACATCAAATCTGCAATCAAATCTGCCTTTTTCCACATCTCCAGACTCAGACCACATCTCTTAGACCACCTCATCTGGACTACTGTGATGGAATCCTGTATGGAGTTCCGACCAAAGTCCTGGACAGGCTCCAGTTTGTACAAAACTGCCAGTGCAGCTGCACTAGGCCCTGGCAGCACATTTACCCCAACCCTCATACACCTCCACAGGCTCTTAGTTAAGTTCAAAATCCTCCTACAAATCCCTTGATGCCCCTGCCCCTCAGTACCTCTCTGACTGCCTTCACCCATACAGCCCACCCCAGGACCTCCAGTCTTCAGACACTGACTTTCTCACTACTCCCAACACCAGACCAAGGCCATATATAAGGGGGGATAAAGGGGATTTATTTCTGGGGCCCAGCCAAACTGGTGGCCCATGAAGGTCAGCAAAATCAGGATCAATCATAAAGTTAAGTTGTAATATCCATATTTGATTTTTAACCTGATTAATAACCACTCTTATCAAAGCCACACAACATGAATTTCATTTACCTATGCCTTAGTACAATTAAAACTTTTTCAGTATGTAAACCCCTTTTATTAAAACAGAATTCACTTTTTATTAGTCATATTTAGTCATGTTTACAATGTGGACAGACACACTGAACTACGAGGAAAGTAATGTCAGACTTTACTGCTAAGCCATGATGTACACAGATGTCAGGATGCCAGAAAATTAAAATAGAAGAAACCGAGACAACTTTTACAGAAATATAGTAAAAAATTAAATAATTGTGAAAGAGGCAAAAGCGGATAAAAAATGGCATGAATGGGTTAAAAGTGGCAGAAAGGGCAAAAAGTAGAAAAAATGGTCTAAAAGTGGCACGAATAGGACATTTTGACAAAAAAAATGATGTAAAGTGGTAATAATATTGACAAAAAGTGGTAAGAAATGTGCAAAAACTGGAAAAAAATAAAAATAAAAAAATCAGAAAAAAAAAGGTAAAATGCAGCAAAAACTGGTGAAAATGGACACAAAGCAGCAAAAAGCAACTAAGTTGCAAAAATGTTCCAGAACAGGTAAATGGGGGCAAAAAGTAGTTTTGAAAAGTAACACAAATGGGTGAAATGGTTAAAAATGGGATAGAAATGGCTAAATAAGTTTATTGGAAAAAGTGTTAATAATGGGCAAAAACAGAAAAAAGCAGCAAAAAACAGATTTTAAAAAATGGGCAAAATGTTGTAGAAAGATATTGCGAAAATAGGGCAAAAGTGGCTAAAACCAGTCAAAAAAATTACAAATGTTGGCAAAAAGTGGTCAAAAGAAAAATAGCAGAAAGTGGTGACAAAGTGGCAAAGAAAGACAATTGTGAAAAGATGTTGCAGAAAGGGGAAATGGGGCCAAAAGTGGTAAAAAAAAAAAAAAAATTTAAATAAATAAAAAACAATGAGAGATGGTGTAAAATGGTACAAAACAGGATAAAAGTGGCAAAAAGTGACAAAAATAGGCAAAAAGGTCAAAAATGGCAAAAGGCAGCTAAAGTAGGCAAAATGTTGTAAAAAAAAAAAAATCTTGCAGAAATGGCCAAAAAAACTGTCAAAAATGTGCAAATATAGGCAAAAGTAGTTCAAAAAAAAGAAGTGGCAGAAATGATTGAAAAAGTGGCAAAATATGGGCAAAAAGTGGAACAAAGTGACAAAAATGGGAAAAGGCGAAAAAAGAGATTAAAAATGGCAAAAAAAAAGGATGTGGAAATAAAGAATGAAAAAAAAAATGAGTTAGAAAGTGCAACAAATAAATCATTAGTCTATTATAGGTTGACACAATTTCAGCTCCAAATAACAGGAAACCGCTAGCCTGAATGCTAGCACCAATGCTACTTGTCCAACATAAGCACCATATAGATCCAAGTTATTATTATTATTATTATTATTATTATTATTATGGGCTATTAAAGCAAAGCTTTCCCTTGTCTTATCAATAAAGATGAGAAAACTAGTCTTCTAATAGCTTACAACAGATGTTTGTCAAATTTGGGAGATTCTAGAGAATCAACCAACACAGTTTAAGGCATTTTATCTGAATTGGATTATTTTTACAGCCCAAGCACCGCAGCATCGTCTTGCTTTCACGTCTATGACCATGTGACAGGTATCATGGCTGTCCAATAGTGACAGGCACAATTTTGTTGTACTGCAAAGACAATGGCTGCCACTGGTGTGGTGCTGAGCTCAGCTGTAGTTTTAGTATAGCAGTAGTTTTATCAGAAATGGGCCAAATTTCTTTATTAAGTAAAGAGCCACACTTCTCTTGGCAGAGAGGATATTTTTGCACCTCTCTGGCTTCTGTATTAGTTTTATCTACCAACACGCTCCACCATTCATAAACTACAGCCTGCATGTCAAGCTCAGCTTATAACTGGAAGGAAGGGGAAAAATGTTTTGCAGAATTTGTTATTATCCCCTAATTTTCATACATGGAAGAGAGACAGACACATTCAGGATACTTCCTGCTTGATAGCGTTTGCATATTTCTCACTTTGTGTGTAGTTTGTTGATTTATACTTTTACTTTAATTTCCTTTTTTTTTTTTTTTTTTTTTTTTATTTGCATTTGCACAGGTTTAGAAGCAGCAATCGCAACACAATCCTTTTGTAAATCAGGCCTTAGCTGCACCATGTCTCATTGAAGTTCCTGCTATGGCCTGCAGGGCCAGTGTAGAACAGGAAGTTTGACATTTAAGGCTAAAGTTATAAATAAAAATGTTCTGGAGATGTTAAAAAGTGGATTTAAAGCATGCCCAGCACTAGCCCCCAAAGTGTCCTCCTCTTATTTGATGGTCCCCACTGTGACTAGTCGGAGAGTTATGTGGATTATGGTGACAGTCTCCTTCTTCTATTTGAGATTCCTCTGTGTTTATGTTGCTGTATGTTCTGATTCGTGTATATAGGAGTCTGTACATGTCTCTCCCCATGTTCTCTCCATTTGTGACTTTTCTGTATCATAAATGTGTATGTGAACACCTTTCAGTGCCACGCACACTCTCACTCCCAGCTTCGTGCCTGGAATACAAGGCAGGTTGTGATTGGAGAAGAAATAAAGACTCCTGTAACCACGGGCAACGTGAGTAACATGAGCATAGGCTATGCCTTGAGGATGCAGAGGCTGCCTTTCATGCTGGGATCTAAAACCTTCAGGACATGGTGGAGCACATCCAGAGCCCTGACAGGTTTCTGAAAACCCACATGTAGCACAAAACACATGATGAAAAGGTTAAACAGAGTGTCAGACTGACACTTTATACAAGCTCCTAGGATTCCTGCAAGATTTCAAACTGCATGAGCACCAGTATCTGATTTCTCTGATTGATTCTTCCTGTCTGGCTGGAGCGTTTTTAATCAGTGGAATCAAACCCAGTGTTGATTAGTTAAAGCTGCAGAAGTCTGGTGTCTCTGACATGATTCCCCCATCATGAACAGTCTGGTAAAGACAGTTTTTCATAGATTACAGATGAAATAATTTAGAGCAGTGACAGCTTTCTAAAAAAGCATACATTTACTGATCTGAAGGTTAAAGATGTCTTATCATTTAGGTTAGATAAGGGAAAATTACACAGATTATCTAAAACTGTGTGATTTGTATTGAGCCAGATCCACAGAAGAGCTGTGGGGGTAAACTCTAAAACTCTTTCTAAGAATATTCTTGAACTCCAAATTAAATAATTGATAAAAACGGATTTGCACAAACATAAAGAATAGCTTATTTGAGCTATGATTTACTGATAACTGATTTGGAAACATGGATGCGGTCGGGTGGATGTGGCGAGTAAGCATGGCCTTGGGTACATATTAGTAGATAGCCCCTGGTTGTGCTGTAGATCTCCCAAGGACTAAACCAACGTTTGTCTGTGGCAAGTACGCATGGCCTAGAGTACTGTCTGGGTGAGTCGGAGGGTTGCCATGACCTCCTGGTTGTGCTGAGGATGTACCAGGGGGCAGGAAACCAGCAGTGGTTTCTGAGCGTACTTCCAGGGGTGAAAAGGCGAGATGAGAAATGCCGTCGAGCTTGACCTTGGCTGCTGAGTGACGTGTGTTGAGTTTGACTGGATTTTGTATTAGATTCGGAACTTAACTGGGAACCAGTGGAGATGAATGGAGGAAGGGGTGATATAAGGGCCTAGAGTGGGCAAGAACCCTGGCAGCAGAGCTTTGGACTTTCTGGAGCCTGTCCAGGGCTTTGGTGGTTACCCCCAACAGCCTAGACAGGTCTGAGAGAGACGGGCCTGGAGGGACAAGATGGAGTCCAGGATGACGCCCAGGTTTCGGAACATGGAGGACGGGCAGATCAGTGTCAGTTTCGTCAACTAAAACTATGACTACAATTGTTCGTCGACAGCCTTTTTTTCCATGACAAAGACTAAAAGAAGACTAACCAAAAACAGATCTTGATGACTAAAACTGACAAAAAGTAAGTAATAAATGCTTGGACTAAAAGTAAAGACTAAAATGTGAGGACTTTTTATGGACTAAAACTAGACTAAAATGTTTTTGAGTCTACGACTAAGACTAAAATTAAAAACAGCTGTCAAAATAACACTGGGGCAGATGGGACTACTGTCCAGATTGATCACGAGATCTCCAACCATCCTGAGCGGTGTTTTGGGGGTAAAAATCATCAGCTCTGTTTTGTTGCTCTTCAGTTTAAGTTTGTTGGTTGACATCCAGGTTTTAAGTTCTTGCATACAGTCGACCAATCAGATGGTTTGGTGCAGATAAAGCTGTATGTCATCAGCGTAGGAATGTTTCTTTGCGGATTCATACACTATAATCAACTAATGTAAAATGTCCAAAATATGCATCTTTGATTTAATTTTTTCATGCATCAAAAATAACCAGTTAAACAATGACATGGAACAAATTACAAGGTGGGCAGCATACACAAAAATATAGAGCCCTTTCCTAAGAAGTGTTACCATAATGCAGCACTGAGTCCCAGGAGAAAATGATAGTCCATGAGACTTCAAGCATCAGGATCAGGCCAAGGCCAACCACATGACTAAATAAGAAAACTTATTCTAAATTCATATTTGATGCACATCTAGAATGATTATATCTTGAGGCCTCTTACCCAACGGTAAAACCGCTGCCCATGCCAAGAACATCAAGTTTATAGCGAGTGTTTTTCTTCGTCTACTGGGAGAAATTTTTTAGGAGTAGGAAAACTTTTGAAGGCTGAAAAATCTGCTTTTGGAATAACTTTTTGGGTCAGTCAAAGAACTGTTTCTGAATTTTAAGTTCTGAACTGATACTGTGGATGACCCTGAAGATGTCAGATTTTACCCTCAGACTTCAGACTGTCACACTTCCAGGCAGAAACACTACAAACAACTCAGTCAGCTTCCTCTGTGGTCATCAGAAAATTACGAGAAATCATTTTCAATACTCCAGTGTCTCTACTGAATGATGTGAAGAATATGCATCCTCTTTTTCCTCTTCCACCATCTCTTTTCTGATCAAAAAAGACAGCCTGGACTGTTCTAGATGAACTGTTTGCATCTGTCTTTTATGCTGAAGTCAAATATTTAACTTGTCTTTGTTCAGAGGCTTGTTAGATCCACTGACTTGAGAAAGAAAAAGTAATTATTGACCCTCAGTGAACCTGATCACAGATTTTTTTCCCCTTGTACAAAAAGAACTTACTGAAGACAGAAAGAATTACCAGACAGAGTGACAGCTCGATTTTATCTCTTTTGACACCGACCCCCCATTATATCTAGACACCCATTAGTGGACCTCATGTAGGGATTGTGGTGAAACCTAAAAACCTTTGTTGTATAAAGAAAAGCACCATAATTCAGCCTTTTATTGTCACAGTTTGAGTCTGAACAGTTTGAATTTCTGTCTCTTCTGGCGTTGTACTCCCAAACAGTTTGGTGTCACATGGCTGACAAATGTGGACAGAGAGGTTACTATGACCAGATTTTATACTCAGAGGATCAGAGCCGGATCACGTTGACAAATGAGACCCATTGGGTGTGTCTAACAGCTACGGAAATCTCTTTTCTGTCCCTCTGCTGCGTCCTACTTCCCGGGAAATTGATGCGAGTGCCAGCAGCTTGTTTGCTTGAGGACAGCAGAGGTGAGGAGAAGAGGAATGTTTGTTGTGTTGGTGTGATTTCACCTTGTTGTGATCATTTCTAGAACTTTTAGTCAATGACAAACTTCAGAGAAGAGTAGAGGCAGTTAAAACGGATGGAGGACACAAGGCGAGGGAGAGACTGAAGAAAATGTTTAGGAAAGTTCATTTGAAAGTACAGAGGGACTCGATAATCCAACATGTTTATTTGATTAGAAAGAAGAGGTTTGGAACGAGAGCAATCATCACAAACAATTAAAGTCTGGGAAATCAAATTCTGTGGTAAAGATGCACATAAAAATGCAAAAGAAACTTTAGAGATGTTTGAGTTGAAAGAAGAACTTTTCCTCTGGCATAGAATGAACATAAAGTTGTTGGCTTATTGTTGCAAAGACGAATATAAGCTGTAATTCCCAAAAAGTTGGGACATTGTGTAAAATGTGGTTAAAACAGAAGACCGTGGTTGCAAATCCTTTTCAGCGCAGGTATTCCGTTAAATACAGTATAATGACAAGATATTTGATGTTCAAAATTAAAACTGTTGTGTTTTTGGAAATGCACACACATCCTGTATTAGATGTTGTGAAATGCTAAAAAAAATACCTTGAATAACTACGTTAAGACTAGAAATACACGTTAAAACCTTCAAAATAAAAGTTAACTGTTAGATATGATTCCAAAATATATGTTGATTGATTTCACTCCGATGCATCACACAATCGGCAAAAGTAACTTTGTAACTTCAATTGGAACACATGCAAAATGCTCTGTGCTCTTATTCTTTTGAATTTTATCTATAAAATCCATATTCTACAGATTAACACCATCCTAGATTGACTAGTAAGTGGATGATCTGTCCTTGGTCTCAGCTTCTCCTGTTTCAAGAGTTAGTAAAAAGTTTTGAGGCCATTCAGAAGCACGTCCTTTCTGATTGTTTTGTTACTGTTCTAATCATTTGTACCAGCATTACTTTCTGTTTTCAAATTATCAACATATGTGATAAATTATTCATCAATTACAGAGCTTATAATAAATTCAATTCAATTTTTTTAATCTACTGATAGCAGCAGTCCTCCATGACAATATTCTGACAAAGCTAATGTAGCTAAGACGAAACATGAATCTACATTGGATACATAGATAATGTAGCCATGAAGCTAACATAACTGAAGCAAATGAAGCTGCATTAGCTACATTAAAAAATCAAAGCTCATTAGTTTTAGCTAATGCTAATGGAGCTACAATTGATTGTTATTTTTTAGTCTGTAATGTTTGCAATGTAGTAATTTTATGAATGTAACTGCCAGACTTTTAACGAATAAAGCTGAATTTAAAAAAATCTAAATTGTTGTACTGGCAAATAATATCCCATCCATTCTGTTAGAGATGGTATCTCAGGTAGTGGTCTACCAAAGAGAGCATCTTAAGTCGTTTTCACACCTGATAGTCCAGGGGAATCGGTCCGTTTTGGAAGGGAAATTGCAGCATTGTTGCATTTTCCTTTGGTTTGGTTTGCATTCACATTACTCCTGGCCAAACGGACCAAACCATCTGAACACCTACAACCTCTGCCCGTTAGGGGCGCTGTCGTCACAAACAAATGCGACCAAGAAGAAACAAAGGCGTAGAAGAAGACGAAACCGGAAATCCAGACGGTCTTTTCTCCCACATAAACAATGAAAAAACACTGAATTTACGCCGTCTTGGGGTTTCTGCTCTTGCATTGGGGCATGAGCAGGCAGCAAGGTGGTGAGCTGTCCATCATGTCGTTCTTTACAGAAGATGAATAAACACAGATGCCAAGTGAGGTACTGACATGTATTTGAGTGTATTAAATCACATGTAAATCTGTATATCATTACACTTCATGCCACTTCCTGCCTTTGGTTCACAAGTTGGTCCGTTCGTTTGGATGCGGACTGAGACCCCCTGTCTGCAAGCGCACCAGAGTCCACTTGTTTGTTCCGCACCAGAGTTCGTTTGAGCTTCCACACCACTCCAAACAAACCGGACTATCCGGGAAGACAGACCAGAGTTCATCTAAAGTGGACTGAACAGCTCTGAGATGAATGCGCCCTTACATCTGCATTCTGCAGCCAGGCCCCTCCCTTAAAAGCCAGCTTCAGTGATAGTGTGGGGGGGTGTTATGCCCATGGCATGGGTCACTTGCACATCTGTAAAGGCACCATTTATTTATGGAGCAACATATGCTTTCATCCAGACAACATCTTTTCAGGGATGTCCTTGTTTGTTTCAACAAGACAATACTAAATTCTACACCTGTTACAACGGCATGGCTTCGCAATAACAGAGTGAGGGTCCTAGACTGGCATTAAATATCTCGTCTTTGAGCTGTGTTCAATTAAATATATAGGATTTTATATTTTTATTCACATTTTACACCACATCCCAACTTTTTAGGAACATGGGTTTATAAAATTGGAGCAAAAACTAAAGGAAAAGGGTTTTCTTAACATTAAACTTGAGTTTTAATATTCTGTGCATTCATTTTACCTCGCTCAGTGTTCCTAATAAAACATGGCAGGTTTGCAGGATCCCTGTTTCTTCTCTTTTCATTGAACTGCTATAATTTTGGCTTCTTCTCCTTTTTCTTTTATTCAAGGGGATATTACGTAATAATTCAAACCTGAGGAGGTAAAGTCGTAACAGTTTTATGAAAAACCATAACTCACAGATACCCTGCTGCTCTTGCAGCTTTTACTTTTGTTATATTACAGATGTAGAAACTCAAAAGTGCCACAAGTGCTCATTTAGCTGAATTTTAAACTAAGTTTGAACACTGGAGAGAAAAATCCCAGATCATTATAAGATCAGTTCATGCAACACCTCTGAGCTAGAAGATGAAGAAACATTTTAAAGGCTCTGATAAGTGGCCAAACCTGGACTAAAGATAGAAACACTGTGGTGCTGATGTGTTAAATATACACAGGTACCTCACAGGTATGAGGAACTGCTGCAATTTCTGTATAAGTGTGAATGTTGTTTTTATTTGACCAGGTGAAGATAGTGTTTGTGCATTATTTTGGAAATGATTTGGTGCCACAGGAGGGACTGAAACAAAGAAGTCATGCAGCTCCTAGTTTGTAAAGCTGTGAGACAGATCAGACCGATCGGCAGAGAACGAGTGAAGACGAACAGGAATAACAGAAATAAGGAGGGTGATATAGACCCACAGAGACAGAGGGAAGTGAAGAGAGATGTTCTTGATAGTGAGAAATCAATGATAGACAGACCGACTGAGGCAAAGAGAGACAGACAGGCAGAGAGAGTGTGATAGAATAAGACCAGATTTGAACCTTTTAAAAGCCCATTTTCCTCCATCGCTAATATTCCTTCTTATCTTTGCCCTTCTTCTTTTGATCTTGTCCTTTACATCTCCGTCTATTTGTCTTTGGGTGTTTACTTTCTTTACACTTTCCTTTAATAAGATTTTACTTTGACTTTAAGCGTAGCCTCTGTGTTCCTTTTAATGATGAAAGAGACATAAACTTTAACTGTTCTAACCTGTAAATCAGACTCCCCTTGGACTTTGTAAATGTTTGTCAACAACTAAAAGTTCAATTTGGTTCAAAAGATTCTCAGGCTTTCATTTTCTGTCCATTTAAATAGCAGAATATTTTTACATCATCCAAACAATAAAAATCCTTAAGGTAAAGATATCTGACAAACTGAAAATTTACTGACATTTGCAGATTACTGAAAGAGTGTTTTTGGGTTATTTTTCATTAAAAAAATAGAAAAAACTGAATGTATTATAAACTGTTTAATATGACAAAAAGGTGGAGAATACATTTACAGCAAATTTCTTTTCATCAGAATCACAACAGCTTGAAGGTACATAAATCTTTTAATTCTCCTTGATAGAGCTTTGATTTTTTAGCTTTCTGTTTAAAACATGAGCCCGGACGTCAAAAATAATCCAGAGTTATAGCCATCTGATATGATTAAAACTTAAAGGGATACTTCAACATTTTGGCGAATTCGCCCATTGCCATAATCCCTATAGTCTTACCAATAGGTTCGTTACCTTCAGTTGTCGGTGCAAGCTATTTTTAGATCGGCGGGGCTGAGTTAGGAGCTGCTCTGCCAACGCAATGGAGTCTTACGGTATCCCGGCTTTCTCTCATCAAACACACAATCGTGTACATACGATACACATAAAATGCACAGTTGTGTCTTTATTAAGGTACCTTTACGACTCCAATCATTTCAATAAACATATCCAGTCACATGACTACAAACAACCTATATTTAGGCTTCATTTTTGCTGAGCTGTCATCCTGCCTATCTTTTTATACAGTTTATAGATTTGAATATGGACAACTGGACGTCACTTTTATATAATTATATAACAATTATATAAGGTGTTTCCAAATAGACCTGCGTTGTAATTTTGCTCTCAGTATGTGTTTGTTATGACCTTGATGGTCATAGAAGCTGGACACCTCAGAGGGAGAGATTGATGGTTTGAACCCCAGTAGGTACATGAAGAGTAACCAGTTTGGGCCCTAGAGCAAGGTCCTTAACTCCTGGTACACCTGTCTACCTGTCACATAAATGTGGCTTTGGATAAAAGTGTCTGCTAAATGATTGTGTACTGTCATATTGTCAAGGGAACTAACAAAAAATAAAATAAAATATAATCATGGACACACACAAGTAATTTTAAAGAGCATCTATTTATAATTTTAAAAAGACTAAGAGAAGGAAATGCAGTCAAATCATTCATTCAGAGATGAAGACTGCAGGGCTCCCAGGGGTAAAACAATAAACAAAAGCCCACAATTAAACTGAAATAAAGAAGAGCCTTTTTCACAAGAGACAAGGTGCAAACAGAAGAATTAACAGTGGCTGCTGGCTAAAAGTGAATACTGTTTTGTCTCTGTCCCTTAATTTGTGTTTTCACAGACCTTGCAGCTTTCTCAGCCCTTTAAAAATACGGTTTCTGTTTGCAGGCGATCGTTTAACTTGACCTAATGTCACATAAAAGTACAATCAAGCTACACACGGATGAAACAAATGTCTAATGCTTCAAGGACAAAACAGCGTATGGAGAGATGCTTTGAAGGAAAATGTACTGAACATTGTGAACCGGAGGAGACGAGGGTGGAGGATGAGGGAGGGCTGAAGGTCTGATGATGAAGACAGTGAATGTAGAGAAAACTGGATGAGATGAAAGAATGAGAGGAAGAGCAAAAGGTTGAGACTTGAAGAGAGACAGAGATATGTGGGTTAGATGTTCCCTTTCAGCCTCACTGGATTTTCATCTTTTTTTTTTCCTTATTAGTCTCTATGGTGACTCTCTCAACCAGGACCTGATCTGAACATTAAACAGTCCAACAGACAGCATCAAAATTCATCTGTGAATTAAATGTGAATACAATGACCTCCGCTGATCTTAACATTCAGAACTCTCCCACTTTGGTTCAGTCAAAAATAGACGACTGATGGTTTGGAAGATTTTAGGAGAAAATATTTGTTCTTCATCTGCCAAGACACACAAGTAAAGATGGCTGATGAAGATGAAAGACAGCTGAATGGAAGATTTTGATTTAAACCCTTAGGTTACTATGTATGAGGTCGACTCACTGGTCATTTTAATTCTAATATCTTTTGCTTTTACCATGGAGAGTGACTACATTTTGACGTTAAATGATTTGGAGGATGTATGGTGTCAAAATTCTGTAGTTTTCCACCTTAAAAACTAACTTTGATCTACAATCAGGAGTCTGTACATTTTTTTTTTGTATTTAAAAACTGACTGGATGCTTTGTGTGTTTTCATTTTGGTTTGGGTCAGTCTCCTCTACATGGATTGATGCATTTTTTAAGCAGCTTCTGCTGAAACAAGTGGAGCTTCTGGCATACACCAGTCACATGCTGTGTTTCCATTACCCTGAGAAATGTGCAAAATCTAAAAAGCACAATAAAAACCTGGTAATTGAAACATCTGAATTTCCAAAAACCTCTCAAATATGGCTAAAAACCTTTTACGCTGTCATGAGGAGGTTTTTCAGATGTTTCGATATAGAAATATACCGCAAAAGTGCAAGGGAAACACTTTATCTGCATTTACAAGTCACAGGACATGACGTACGGTGTCACATGATCAGTTTACCCTGAGACAACATGGTTCAGTACTTGTGGACAGAAAAGGAGACAAGTTTTTTCTTAACATCATACTTATACCCTTATACCTGGCATTTGCCATACATACGGACATTTCCTCTGAACTAGCATCCGTTGCCTTCGTCTTTTGTTCAAAATTGTCAAGGCAACCGCTGTAGATGTAATCATAACCGTACCCACAGGTTTTGAACGTCCAGCTTCCTTGCAGTTAAGTCTCGTGAGATGAGATTTTACGAGAATTGCCAGGCTCATGACAAAAACTCCCTTCAATGGACACACTTTCGAAGTGTACTTCATCAAAATTTAAGAAATATCGCTTTTATTTTGCAAAAAACTGTAATGGAAACCCAGCTACAGACGAGTGTATGTGCAGTTAAAATTCAAAGAATTACTAGAAAAGGATGTAGTTGCTACAGTGTCAGAGTTGCCAGGATGCGGTTTTCCTGCAGAATTGGGCTTATTTTTAAGTACTGCAGGTTGATTTTTTTTTTTTGTCTGCGGGTTGATCGGATCCATTTTTGATGTCTTGTGCATGTGTATATAATATCCAAAGCAGAATACACTACTTTATTTACCCTTAAATACAGCTATATCAACCAGCAGAACTTCTCTGCTGGCATGGCAGACAAACAAAGATCCGCTGTGCCACACTGGCACATAGACATCCACTCCACACACAGAGGCAGCACACCTGTATACACACAACCACTATATGTGGTGTGGCAGAGGTTTTAGAGGCTTATGTTAAATTTCAGCACTGGGCTTAGTTTTGGGCTACTTTTTATCCGCCATTGGGCTAGATTTGTCACCCAGATCTGGCAACCCTGTACAGTGTGCTTTGCATTCATATTGCAGCACAGACAGAGTATGTGGAAAATGAGGGTTTGTGTGCTCTGCAGCTTACCCATAATTCACATATATGGCTGCACTGCAGTCCGCCTGCAAATCAGATCTCTTCCTCTCTAGCATTCCAGTCACGCAGAGCAAATTGATGCAAACAAACAGAAAAATGTTCAAAGTATCTGGTCAACTTTAGAGTACAACATGACATCCACACTGTTACTTGTGCCACGTCAACAGTAAACGGGAAGTCAGTGGGTCAGAGCTACTACACCACAGTTGACAAGTAGAAGTCATTTTTTGAGGTGTAAAACTGTAGTATTTTACTTGATACCATGGATCATTTACAGAAAACAAGCTTTTAACTTCAATTTGATCCATTATGGAAACTAAAAAACACAGAATCATGGCAAAATGAATGACAAATTATCATGGTATTAACAATACGTATCATTCTGCAGCACAAACGTCATCAAGAGGTCAGTGACGATAGCGTCACTGGCAAAGAAAAGTTTACTCATTAGGTGGAGATCCACAGAATTTTACATGAAACCACACATTCTTTGTAGAAAGCATAAAAGTTTCCATGTCCAAATGAATGGCAAAGCAACCCCAGAGAGGCTAAATAAACCACTGCTGATATATTATTCCTGCATGAACTTGCAGTTTTCCTGTTATCTTGTCACCTGTTATCTTGTGAGAGGTCACTGGTCTTTGGTTGGATCAAACTATTGCGCCTATCTCAGGTAGAGGTGCTGACGTATACCAGAAATGGACCAGAGTGTGTGCTGTGGGATTGCAAAGAAGGGGAGAAAAGAAACAGAAAGGGACCAATTTACTGCAATGTGCTTTGAAAAATGTATCACTGCACAGATGGAATATGTGGAATTTGAGGGTTTGTGTGCTCTGCAGCTCCCATGAATATCAGGGTTTTATGTAAAAAAAAAAAAGGCTATGACACTGTGCGGGTGTCACTGGGTATGTCATAACCCTCCCCTCTCTCAGTCCTGTCCAGGATCTTTTAAGGTTTTTCATTTAAAAATTTTTCTAAGAATGAAAAAAAATACATGTTCAATCAGAGCGTTAATTCCTGTTTTAAAATAATTTTTTCCGAATTATTATTTCATACCTGAGCATGAAGGACAGGTTTATTATTCATCTCTTTCAAGGAAAAGTGACGCTGCAGAAATCTTTCAACAAGGTGTTCCAATTATTCACATCTTTTGATCCAATTTAAATTCTAATTTTCCAGACACTTTCAGGATTTCTCCCACCTTGAAAACGATGACAATGAAAGCTCCTCGTTCAAAATGAGAATCAAAAGCTTGTTCTGACTCACAGTCTGACGTCTTGCCGCTGTGCAGCTCCTCTGAGGGCTGAACGAGCAGAAATCAGAGCGAGACTCGACCGGCTGAGGCTGGAGTGACAGCGGAGCGGAGACTCCTATCAGTTATAAGACACCAGAACATCATCCACAGTGACACGTGGGGAGAGGATGATGGGACCTCACGCTGTGGCAGCTGGCTGATGATAAGCAGAGGAGATCACACATCACTGAAGACAGAGAAGCACTTCAATACAGGCAGTCTGAAACCAGAGGTGTTTACTGATGTTTTAAACCTGTAATACACTCCCAGGTACACACATGACTCTACTGTTACAACATCGACAGCTTAAAACAGCACTGAATTCATGAAATAGCTATGATTTCATCGTTCATTTTCATGCATAAAGAAGAGTATAAAGATGAGGTGGCAGGAATCTTTCTATGTTTGTCAGCACTACAACCAGAAACATTCTCTTAACACACTGGTAGAGGTGTGATGTCCCTAAAGGCCGGTGATACAACCTCAAGTGTTTAATGAAAACTTAAATAACTTTTGAACAATAAATCATAGCCACTTGTTGTTTTTCCCTCTGAAAACCTGCTGTCAAACCGTTCCAAGGATGCTTCCATGCCTTCTGTTTCTATATGGAAGTTTTTTAGTGAGACTGTAACTTGAGTGAGTTTCCAGGATCTTTAAAGGTTAAATCAACACCAGTAAATCACTTATTTTAATCCATTTTAAAATCCAGTTTCAATCAGTTCTAGGGGCTAATGCTTAACATCACTTTGTATCCCACAATGCTTTGTGACAGGCTAAGACAAACAATGGCACGCTGTCATAACGTCATGCTTTGGTAAACTGCATGTTTCAACACTTAAATCAGGGTTGGGCAACTGGCAGCCCCGGGGGCCGCATGCGACCCTCCACCTCATCAAATGCGACCCCGAAGTAAAAAAAAAAAAAAAAAGATACAAACCTTAAGAAAATAGCAAGATTTCTCATATGATCTTTTGCCACTGGTATATGGTCAGATATTTTAGATTTTTTTAATTTGATTGAAATAATTAAACTTTTTGTTTATATTGAAAATATATAGATATATTTTTTTAACTTAAATTCATTTGTGCTTTTAAATTTGTAATTTCTTTCTAAAGTCTTTTTAATACACTTTTGTAATTAAAAACTTTACATTTGCTTACTTAATTCTGTTTTTGTGTTTTTCTTTAATGTCTTGTTTATTTTTAATTCTATTTTTCTTTATTGTTTTTTTGCTCATTTTAATTTCTTTTTATTTTTGATCAGAATTATTTATAATATTAATTTTATTTATTTTTTATTAAAATTAGAAATGTATTCATTAAATTCTTCTTTTCTTTTATTTTATTTTTTGTTTCATTTTTTATTTTAATTAATTCTATCTAATTAGTCTTTATAAACTTTATTCATCCAATTTTTTTATTTTTACTCATTTGATTGAACTTTGATTCATCATTTTCCGTGTACAGGGGGGAAAAAAAGAATTTGGCCTGAAACATCACTCAGGCAGTGCCTCCTCTGTTTGTTGTCTGGTGTGCGGCGTTACTTTTGTGTCCATAGCAACGTAGGACGCAGGCAAATTTGTGGACTTACTACAGAACTTTAAAAAAAACAGTCCCAAACAGGGCCTTACTGTCATGTATTTTACAGCATGTTTAGTGTTTGTTTCTGGTCTTTGTTCATAGCTCTTAAAATCCTGAATGCAGAAATTTTTGAAAACTAAAACAAAAAACGATTCTGTGTTCTGTGGATTGTTTCCTTGTAAACGTGACTTTAGCTTAGGATCATGGCCAAAAGAGGGTCTCGATGATTTTCACTGTCTTAGCATTCTGACACACACACACACACACACATCATTACAAAGGTGTAAAAGTACTGAGCAGATTCACATCCCAAGAACTTTCAATTTTACAGTTTTGCAGCCGAGCCATGCTTTCGTTCTGCTACTGCTTCTTAATGTGAAGCCAGAATCTGAAGAAAAGCTCGGTTTGTTCATTGAAATTCCCTGAAGATGAGGAGGTCAGTGTCCTCAGGTCCTCAGGATTCTGGCTCTGGTGGCTCAAATACGTAGAGCTGGACAGATCCGCTGGAGCAACCGTGAAGCCTCTCGTGTCAGACTGCTGCTGTTTTTGACAATTTAGGGCCGCATTTATGTACCGTAAGACAGGGCTGTCAAACTCAAGGCCTGGGGGCCAAATCCAACCTGTGGCACACTAGTATGAGGTCTGCACATTTCTCATTTCATTTTAGCCTTGATGACTGAAAAAATCCTTGTTAAGTCATAAGAATAAGAGAGCGTTAAAATAATTTGATAAAAAGTCTGGAATGTGGGAAAATGCATTTGTGTTTCATTTGTATTTTCTAATTTGCATCTCACAATTATCACTTGAAATTTTGGTTTTGACTTTTTATATCATATTTTGACTTTTAAAAATCATGATTATGACTTTTATCTCATGTATTGGCCATTTAGATTACAATTTTAATTTCTAAGTCATATTTTGACATTTTAATCTCATGAATTTGAGTTTTATCTTACATTTTGATATTTTCAACTCCCAACTTTGAATTTAAACCCCAAATATTAACCTTTTTGATTTAAAATCTTAAATTTGTATCTCATCTTTGAGCTTTGAATCTCAGTATTTCTAATTTTAGCTCATATTTGACATAAAAAAAAAACATGATTAAGATTTTTATCTTATAGTTTCACCTTCTAAACTCTTGATTTAGAATTTTTTTTCCTCATTCGTGACCTATCAAATCTTCAACCTTTTTAAATTCAAAAGGTCAATACTTTGCCTTTTTTTTTTTAACCTCACCTTTTGACCTTTTCTACTCATGATTTGGAATTTTATTTAGTACTTTAATTGTTACAAATCATGATTTTAACTTTTGACTTTTTTTTAATCACAAGATCATTTATCATCAGTGTTAGGTTTTTTCCCCCTATAACTGGTTACCTGTAAAGATGAGGTTGACAGTTTATGGGAAATTTTGGCCCAGTTAGACCCAAATTCAGCCCCTGCTGTGAGTCTGACATCCCTGACGTTAGAGGTCATGACACATGTAACAAACATGCTTACAGCATCCCAGAGCAGAGATCAGTGTTTAATAATTCATGACTTTGAAATGGTATTTAATAATCTTAATTTTCATTTTACCCTTTTTTATCATTAGTTACAGGTTATCATAAGACTGCCCTCAGGCTGTTTGAAAAGGAACCTGCAGTAAAGTTAAAGCATAAAATTCAGTAATAGAACTCAACATGACCTCATTAAAGTTAGAGGCAGCAGAAAGCCTACCCTCTACTATGATTTCTTATTAACATGTTATTCAACCAGCAGCTTACAGGTGTGACATTCATCACATAGAGTATCAGTCTTTGCAGGATTAGATGTTAAATGTGTCAGTGTCACTGTATTCTTAGTGTTCCCCTTTAAACACATCTAACTCTGTGTCAGGGATCCTGTGAGGGTGAAGACTCCTTTAATTAAGCTGCTCCTCTCAGTTCAGTGTTTTTTTCTGCACCTCGGCAGAGCATTAAAAACACAGATTTACCCTTGGAGAGACTCTATTTTCCATGAATCATGAAAGTTTGGCTGTACTACAAAAACTTTAATAACTTTTTAACTTCAATGCTAAACCTTTCTGGTCTGTCTACAGCTGGGAAATTGAGTTAAAGTGGAAACTTGGAGGCTTTTATTTGCGTTGGTTGACTGACTTTCATCACCTGAACGGATGCCTCCGTCTACATGGTAAAGCTTTCCTCTGTGGTCCGTAACTACATTCATTCAGTTTATCTTTAATTTGAACTCTGACACACCTGAATGCTGCTGAAAAATTAATCCGTAAACTTTAAAAAACATTTAAAAATGTAAGTACCACCATTACAGCATTCATTCCGACATATTGATCCATGTCTCACCAGCAAATCAGCCCAATAAATCAGACTCAAATTTCATACCCTGGTAACACTTACACCGCACACCAGGGGTGTCAAACTCAATCACAGCAGGAGCCACATTCTGAATTTTGGTCTAACCTGGGGGCCGAACAGGGTCCACATTCAACCATAAACAGTCAACCTCATTTTCACCAGCAAGGAATTATGGGGGAAAACCCTTAGCACTGATGATAAATGCTTCTGAGATTTTAAAAACTTAAATAATAAGTTTAAAGGCTCAAAATCTGACATGAAAAGTTAAACTTATTTGCTCAAAAGGTCAAAACATGGCATTAAAAGTCCAAATCATGTTTTTTAATGAAAAAATAAATGCACCGAGGTAAAATGGAAAACTGTTCTGTGGTCAAATGAGAACCATGCATGCCTTGTCCTGTGTGTTAAAGAGTAGGGGGACCACTAACGGATGATAGTTCAGAGGCAAAGTCCATATATGGCAAAGGCCACGTATGAGAATATAAGTAATAAAAGTCTCGGTCTCCTCTTCTGTCCACACATACCGCGCCATGTTGTTTCAAAATGAACTGGTCATGTGACACCGTACATGATGTCCTGTGGCATGTAAATGCAGAAAAGTGTTTCCTTGCACGTTTGTGATACATTTCTATATCAAAACATCTGAAAAACCTCCGCATGAGAGTGTAAAAACTTTTTTGCAATATCTACGAGTTTTTTTTTTTATTCATGTTTCCATTAGCATTTTCTATCGCACTGTTTACATTTTGCACTGTTTTATGCTTGATGCATCCGCAAGGTCGCAAGTGTCAACGCGTCTAACATGACGTCAAATATTAAGACACGTCCCTTCGCGGGGGTCCCGACGTGATTCTTGAAGACACTGCCCCAGAGCTTTTGGGAGAATATCAGTTTGCGGCGAAGAGGAAGCCGGTGCTAGGTATAAATGCACCAGATATTTCCTCATCATGATTCCGCATCAGTTTTTGTCAGTGCGGCTGTCCACAAGAGTAAAGGTCAGCTTATACTCCCTTTACGTACGCAAATGTATACGTCCTCTTCAAACGATGTTACCGTCACTGCTGACATACTTCCATGCATCCTTTATGTTGGCATAGATGTTAACCAATACATCCACCAGGGGTAGCAGCTCAGAGTCAAAAGTTTATGACAACAAACTCAAAAACAAACATGGCGACTGTGGAGGATGTAGTGATAATGTACCTCTTTTATAAAAGACAAAAATGGAGGCAGCGTTTTTAACCAACTCGCACAACTTCTCAAAAAGTTCTGCCATTGTTATTTCTTCTTCATGTCTCACTAGAGCTACATATCGGGTAGTGACAGCAACACTGCCCCCACACTTTCCGGTGGTACTGCTCTGTTTGGCCCGTATCCCTAAGCTTTATGGAAACATGCAGAAATATGGACGAAATGAACTTAGAGCACGGACAGAAGGCTCTGTCCGTATCCGGATTCGTATTTAACGTTGAGCATAAATGGGCCTTAAGGGAAACGCAGCTAGCGTCTCTTTCAGCAAGACAATGCTAAGCCACATACCACATCCATCACAGCAACATGGCTTCAAGGAGAACAGGCCAGACAGAAAAAATCCACCAAAGAAGACCCAGTACTGTTAAGCAGCTAGAATCCTACATCAGATGAGAATGGGACAACATTCCTCTCCCAAAACTGCAGTAACTGATCTCCTCACTTCCCAGATGTTTACTGATTGTAGTTAAAAGAAGACGGGATGCTACACAGCGGAAAACATGGCCCTGTCCCTCCTTTTTTTGAGATGTGTTGCTGGCATCAAATTCAACATGAGCTAATGTTTTTCATGAAATGGTCAAAAGTCTCAGTCTTGATTTTTGACATGTTATGTACTACTGTGAATTAAATATGGGTTTCAGAAATTTTCATATACTACAGTCTGTTTTTATTCACATTTTTCACAGCACCCCAACTTTTTTGGAATTGTGGTTGTACTATCTTCACATAACAATCAAAGAAGTATATATGGATGCATTTCTCTAGCCTCAGATCTGTACAGTGACTGTGGAGAGTTTTCCCTTATAATAACTGATAAAGACAGCACTATGGGCTTATTTTGAGCCGTAACTGTGAACATAAACTTCTTAAGGAGTTTAGACTCAATTACCACGGCGACCTAGCCCGGTTAAAAAAGAGCCAGCTTAGTGGGATAGAAAACTTTAGGCTCAACAGACCTGCTTACCCTCTAATCTCACCTCATGGTGCACCCCACTGTGGCCTTCATATATAAGCTAATCAATCCAGAAAAGTAGGAACAGAACAAATGTGCACTATAAAGAGATTTAATGACAGCAGTTTTACCCCAATACAGCCTATAAACAATTCAAGACAGCTTAAAGGCCACGACTATCAGCACCCAGCCAGTCATTTGTATTGATCCATAAACCTATCATCTGCTGCAGATATTATATTACAGTCAGTTTGAGCTATGGTGCAATAAAGACTCTACTTTTATCCCGTTCACCTGAGTAGAGCAGACAAATAATGCCCCCGCTGACCAGAGGAGGGCGGCCTGATGGGAGTTCACGCTCCCTATCAGCTCCTTGTTGGCCTCCAGGTTACTGCACAGAGCTGCAGGCCCCGACGCAGAATGATAAAAGAGAACATCTAGGACCACATTTAGATCAAAACTCTCCTCTGACATCCGACAAACACCCACAGACCTCAGATTGAAATTCTGCTGCACGCTCACACATGTAATAACTGCTGTGTTGTACCCATCTTCATCATATACACACAGATATGATTGGGAACCTTATCTTATACTGTGCTCACTTTGACCTCTGACCCCTCCCGCTGCTGTGAAAGCTATGAGCAGATTTATCATTGATTGAGGCATCATGCAGCTGATTGACTGCAGCAGCCCGAGATGTACTGCAGATGTACTCTGAATGATCCGGCTCTAATTATATTGAGGTGAAAAAATGTAGAGATATGTGATTAAAAAGAAGCAGCAAGAGAGAAAGAGACTGAGAATAAATGAAAATGAAGAAGCAGATGTTGGATGGAGGTTGCAGGGATTCGCTGCAGCTCTGACACTATCTGATAACGTTCTGGTTCATCCCGGAGGTGTTGGATTGGTCCGAGGTCAGAGCACTGTAGGAGAACGATTTCTGTATGACATCTTTAAAGGAGGGTGATGTAAGGTTAATTTAACACTGTGAAGCTCTCTAGTTCCTGCAGTAGGTTCCTCCTATTCACTGGCAAGGCAGCTCATACGAGAAGAACACTGAGGGGCCCAAGGAGGTCAGCAAAATCATGGTCTATTGTAAAGTTTAGCTGTGATAGCCACATTTTATTTTTAACTCTAATAACCACTCTTATCAGAGCAAAAAAGAAAAAAAAAGAAAAAAAAATGAACTAAAAAGCTAAAAAATAAAATAGAAGGAAACTATCACAAATTGAAAAATAATTAAATAACAAAATTAGAAAAAAATATATATACACACACACACATATATATATATATATATATATATATATACACAGATGTATAGATATAATTGATAAAATGGTACAAAAAATGTGTCACAAAACTTTGTAAAATAGTTGTAAAATAATGTATTGAAAGTTGCAAAACAAGAGGCAAAAATAGGTTAAAAGTGGCAAAAATTTGCAAAAAAAATTGTTGAATTGGCAAAAAAAAATGTCAAAAAAGTTGTGAAATTGCATTTAAAGTGGAAAAAGTGTCAAGTAATGGGGTAAAATGGCATAAGTCTAAAAAATGATTACGTGTCAGGAAGTCTCAAAAATGGGTTAGAGGTTGGAAAAATAAAGAGTGACCAAAAATTGGCAAAAAAAATGTGTCAAGTGGAAGAAAGTCATGAAAATGGGTTTAATGTTTATTAAAAGTGTTAGATGGACAAAAAGGTGTCAACAATGGGTCAAATCAGTGAAAATGGAGTAAAAGTAGTCATGAAAATGTGTTAGGGAGAATAAAGCAGACATGGGTTAAATCTGACAAAAAAGTGGTAAAAGTTGATTTCAATTTGCATAATGTTGCCAAAAAAGGTTAGAAGTGAAAAATAGTGAGCTAAAGTGGTAAAAGTTGTGAAAAATATTTTATAAAAGTGGCAGGAGGATGCAAAAATAGGTTAAAGTCACAAAAAGTGGCAAAAATTAGGCTTTTAAATATGAAGTAAGTGTCGGAAAGTTGTAAAAATGGGTTAAAAATTGCAAAAATGGGGATAAATAGATTGAAAGTGAAAATGGGGGCAAAGATTGGTCTAAAATGGCAATAAAAGTCCAAAACTTTTAAAAATGGGTCACAAGTATAAAATAAGTGGGGAAAAAGTGTCACTTAAGGGCTAAAAGTGGCCTTAAGAGGCCAAAATGTATTAAAAGTGACATAAAAGTGGTTCGAATGGGTTAAAAGTGGCAAAACAATGGAGAGAATTCATTAAAAGTAATGAAAAGTCACTAAATTGTTTTAAAGTGGCAACAAAAATGATGAAAATAGGTGTTAAGTGGCAAAAGGGGGGACAAAGGTTTAAAAGAAGGAAGCAGAAAATAGTTTATAAAAGTGGGAGAAATGATTTTAAAGTGAGAAATTTAGAGTGTTAAATGTGGTGACATGGGGTAAAAGTGACATTGATGGTTTAGAAAAAGTGCTGAAATGGTTTTTAAAAAAGAGACACGATTAAACCTTTCCAACATCAGAGCCAATATTAGCTTTACACACTCTTCAGCAGCCATGAGGCTCGCACCAATGCTCCTGATCAAACACACACAGGCATTGACCCGGTAGATAAACAACAGGCCTGTTCACTGTAACAGAAGTGAACCTTTTTAAACTGCAGTGAAACCTCTAATAGGAGATGATGTCATGTTTTCATCATTAAGCCCCTCTACTCTTAAAGAGTCATCGTTGTCGCTGCGGAAAACAGAACCTTTCATGTTTTATCTTCAATCACCAGAAAAAAGGGAGAATAAAGGAGAAAACGTATTTTTCAAGGATTTGCTCCTCTCTGCTGTTATTGTATTTGGACTCATAGAAGCTTATTGACACAAACAAAAGAAAGAAGGTAGTTGAGGAAGATTGAGCTGTGTGGCTGAGAGAAAACAACCTGTCCCTTACATCTACTGCTGGTTTTTATTGTTGTTTGCTGCTTTTGTGTGACTGCTGTGAAAACCCTATGCTCATTTCCACTCTCATTAAAATTCAGTTAAACTTTTATACTCCGTCCTTTTATGTTTTGACTCTACACACAAAAAGACACATCCCTACAGAAATAAATGAATCAATACAGAAATACGTGCATGGATTTTGTTTTCGATATAGTGGTATCAAAGTTTCACCAACAGACTGCCCATTTAATGTTACTATTGTTGCACCATAATCTTTCAAAAAAGCTACAAATAATCTTTCCTCAATCCTTCCCTTTATGCCTCATGTCAGACTCAAAGTTCTGTATCTACATTTACAAGTCAACAACAAAAGGATTAAATCACAGTTCACACATTTTCTGTTATAAAACACAAACAGACACGAGAGACGACTGACCGTGTTTCAGTGACGAGATAAAAACTTTGTCACTGATTACAGACTGAGAACGCCACATTAGGATTTTATTTTCTCAGTGAATTTATCTGCTGTTCAGTTTCTCCCTACAATATACAAATATAGAGACATTATCTGTAACAAACAAGTGATTAGCACTCATCCATCTTTGAGATTTATTCTGAACTGAGTGGAAAATCATTTGGCGTGACATTAAAACAACCTCAAAGTCAGTCCGAGGTAGAGTAATACAGCTGAAAATTCTTCATAGAGCTTATATTATTCCCTCTAGACTTAAAAGAATAGAACCAAGTGCTTCAAGTCTTTGTTGGCATAAATTTGGACAAGTGGGAAATTTGATTCATTAGTTATGGCTCTGCCCTGCAGTCAAGTTATTTTGGACAGAAGTCTGTAAGTTTATTTCAGTGATCATTAATGTAAATATTGCTCCATGTCCGTGTGTCTGTTGGGTCGTAGGGCTGTACAATTAAAAACAAGACTAGAAAGGGAGACAGTTGGTTTAGCCTTCTTGGCTGCAAAAAGAATGATTTTGTCAAACTGGAAAATTCATAAACCAAAATGCTTCTCTATAGAAACATGGATATTTGAGTTTTTTAATCTTCTAGGCATGGAGCGAATAACAGATACACTAAATGACACTAAGTTTAGCTCTGAAACCATTTGGAAGCAGTTGTGGGGGCACATATCATCACAAATATTGATCTGATTTAATCTGATCTGATTGACTGTCAAATCTGGTTAATAGATCTACCCCTGTATAGGACAGTTTGAACCTTTTGACAATGAACTGAACATTTATTTAAGTATGAGCATGCACTGATCTCCCTTATATGTTGTGTTATTGCAAATATGTTAATGTTGTCTGTATTTGTCAGGGCCTGTACCTGTGTGTATTGTTGTCTTAAATGAATATTAAAAATATTTTTAAAAAAAAGAGAGATTTTTTTCTGAATTATCATTAAAGGCCACCTGTGACTTTTCATGTCAGCTTTACTGTGAGAGTGAGCAGAATAAAGAGCACAGAAAAAAGAAAAAGCTGTTTTAAATTCCTCTTTATAAAGACCATTACTTTTAATTTTCATTTCATATATATATATATATATATATATATATATATATATATATATATATATACGGGGTGTAAAGGTACGTGTATTCGTACCGTACTGATTCGGTACGGGCCTCTTGATACGGTACGATACGTGTACCGAACTAATACACGTGGAATAAAGCTCACATACAGACAGAAAACCAGAGCGTAACTCACTGTCACACTGTCCTGGCAACCACACAACCACAGCAAACGACAGCAACAGTCTGAATATTCTCAGATACAAGTGTCCTGTTTAGGAACACTTTGTTCCCAGCAGTGGCGGCTGGTCAATACGGGGCGCTAGGGCACCACCCCCCCATGACTCTCCACAAAGAGAGGACAGATCTTAAGTTCAGTGAATTATTTTTTTTAAACATTTGCTTAAAATCTAAATAAATAAGGCTGTGCGTGTGCATTCACTCCTCTTCAATACAAGAGATAGGAGCTCTGTGGGCGCAACATGACTGCGCCCTGAAGGATTACCACTAACAGGTGGCAGCAGAGAGATACGTTTCATAATTTGAGACACACAGAGGAAGACATGTACTGTCAGGGTAAATACTGGCTTTCTGCCAAGCGTTGCGCCTGCGTTTGTTGGTTAGCTCATCAAGAGATGCTAGGAAGACAGCAAAACCCAATAAGAAAACTCAGTGGAGTGTTTAAGAATAAGGTGTTTTGAGAGGAGGACACTGGGGGAGAAACTTACAAATAAAGAGCTTGGACCTGGCTGGCCAGATATCAGGATGAAGCAACAAAGCTGTGACTAATATTTAAAAGTAAGTATATCAATCAATAAGTAATAGTTTTGTGTGTTGAAGCATTTTTGCTGTATTCAGGTCTGGTATATAGGCTAAATATTTTTTTCTCAGCCAGTCACTATTGAAGCAGTGACTACTTTCACTTCATGCCTCTTGTAATTTTTTCTACTTAAACATTTAATCAGCTCTTTAACATAATTTTGTCATGTTTTGAGTTGGTAACAAGTAAAAAATTTAAGTTGACTTTGATAAGAGTTAGCTACTTGTGGCTGCTGATGACCCATATTATAGCCATCTTATTTTAATATTTGTTCACCAACCAAACAAAAGCAGATGTAAAAAAGCATATTAATATTAAAGCTGCAAGCAGCGCAACCCGTTGCATGTCGAGGTGTAACGCGAAAGTGGATACATAGCAACCATTGCATGCCAGCAACAAGGCGCGCTGCACCCATGGGTTATGTGAGCCTTGCAACACTCACACTGTCACAGAAACAGAGGGTGATATCCGTCATTAATTTCCAGAGCTTGCCATTATTTTGGCAGTGAAACTAATGAGAAGGAGACATGCACCCTGAAAATTTTGAATGCAGCTCCAAATTATGAACAAATCACTGTATTGTCATTTTCACAGCTCCTCTTTCTGCTCTGCTTGGCTCAGCCACTGTTTCTCTATCTCTCTCTCCTGCATGCTTGCAGCCTCACTCCCTCTCCCTCTTGTGCACGCTCACTCCACATGAGGAAAATGACCGAGTGGCTAAAAGCATTAACTGAATGTTCCAATCATTGGTGATGAAGATCGACCAGAGGAGCAAATAGAGAGCTCAAGATGTGTACAAGCTTGTTACATCATTTTCAGCAATGCTTTTATATCTATTCAGATCTCCTCTCAAGTATGAAAATGGTCTTCAGGAGCAAAGATCATCACTCATGGAGATGTGCAACTCAAGATGTGAAAAGATTGTGGATTGTAGAGATGTTCTACTCCAGATGCGAAGTCTCAGAGAAACTGCAGCTAGCTTTAGCCTGTGTGTTAACTCAGCTAGACAGGTAACTGCCCTGGAGTTATGAGGTTGTTGGTTCAAATCTTCTGTGGATTTTTGAAGCTGCTGGTGTAAATCGCTGACTCAGGAGTAAAGAGGACTGCCACAGAGTTGGAAGGTTGTGGGTTTGATTCTTGGTACATTTTTAAGTCCAGTCCCCAAAAAGCAGAGATCAGATCCTCTGAGGAACATGAACAAGTGTGTGTCTCAGTGGATTAGTGGAAAAGCCAACTGACTTTGAATCAGGAGTTTACAGGTTCAAATCTTACCATGGGTTCATCATCTATTTTAAAAGTCTGAGTCCAAATATAGACTTCAGGAGACCTGGACAGCAGTTGGCCTTTCAAATCTAACCAAAGTCTCTAAGTTTTCAAGATTTGAGTCCAAATAAAGAAGAAAAAGCCCCTCTGAGGCACTGCTGCATGTCTGGCTCTGTAGCCTAATGAGATAATGAACTGACTCAGAGTCTGGAGGTTCTGGGTTCGATTCCCATCTTGGTCTCAGTGAATTTTAAAGCCACATCCTGAACAAAGAGGATAAATGCGCCAGGAGAAGAGATGGTGGTGTGAAAGGTATGGCGGCGGTGGCACAGAGGACTGGACTAGACCAGTTCTGCAGGGGATGCTGGGGTTCAAACCCCACTGTGGCCGGTACCTGGATCAAGGCATGCCTGATGGGGAAGGGGGGATGCAGTGCGGTGCCCCCCTGGGGAGCTGTCAGAGATGTAAGTAGGGGGTTATGCAACAAAAACGCAGACACAGCTGGAGTTTTACAGGATGGAGTCTTTATTTGCATGCATGGATGATCACTCATCTCCTCCACTGTAGAAACAGGAAATACTTACCACACTCTTCTCCAGGGTCAGGGTACCAAAGTATCATTTATTTTGAAAGGGCATTTGAACGTACGGAAATCAAGAAAACGGACAACTTCACTTGTTTTTCAATTCTGGACACAAATCGAAAAACAAGTGAAGTTGTCCGTTTTCTTGATTTCCGTACGTTCAAATGCCCTTTCAAAATAAATGATACTTTGGTACCCTGACCCTGACCCTCCAGGTCCTCTCTGGCCTGCTCCCTCTGCTCAGTCAGCAGCCTGCAAACAAAAACCACATGAACTCACATTCAACATAAATAAACGTACGGATGAGTCCTTTACTCACATGAGTTTCTGCAGCTTGGCGTCCTTCTCCTGCTCTTCAGTCTTCAGTTTGTCGTAGTCTGACATCAGCCTCTCCTGCTCCAGCAGCAGACCCTGGTTCAGACTGAGAGGAGACGCTCGCTAAGCTTTGATTGGGCACTTTTTAATGAAAGAGTAACTGTCTGGAGAAATGTCAACAAACCACATCAACTCATATTCATTTTGTTCATCTGGTTTCTGGAAATTTCTCCAAACAGTTATTTGGCTTCAAAAATGGTACAAGGCAGAACATTTCTGAAATGATAGACCTTTACATCAGTGGGTCCTAACCTTTTGTCTTTGGGGTCCCTCTACTCTAAATACTCTAAAGCCCCCCAGGACAATCTCTGAGAAATTAAACATCATTTTTAATTGTTTTACTGACTAAATCCCAGCATAACAGGCCTGCATAAACGAGTTCTTCATAAATATATGCATATAAACTATCCATCATTACAACGGCATTTAGAGCCACAATAAGAATACAAAAATGAGAAGGTTCAGTCAATTTTTGAATAAAATCTTGAACATTTTTAATTTAACAAGTCATACATTTACCAGAAAACTGGAAATTTATTTCAACTAAAAGGTAGAATTTTTTGACATTATAAAATCCAAAAGAGCCGTGGAAAAAGAAAATGACAAGAGAAGAAGCTGTTTTCTTTCCATAAGTCCTACAGTTGATCGCCTAATCAGCAGATTTGTCTTAGTAGGATTGATCAGTGAGGAAATGATCCAAGAATGATCACATTATCATTATTCCCCAGACTCTGCAGAGACATTTCTATTCTCTGTTTTCAGTTTGATCCTTGTAAATTCACTAGTTTAGAATGTTCAATTCTGACATCACAAACTTGAAATTTTAAAGTGCATGATGTAATAATTTAGGACTTCTGAACTAGAAAATTCTGAGTTCAGGTTCTTGAAAAAATACAACTTTATAATCTCAAAAATGTGCTTTTAAATGTCACCTTTATCCAAGAAATGTACAGATCCTCTTTATTTTGTTCGACCTTTCAGAGGGCTCTAACACTTCCTCTTACATTACATTTTCAGTCATAACTCTATAAATAAAAGTTCATTATAGGCGGCCCCCTAGGGGTGCCTGGGCCCCAGGTAGGGAACCTTCACATGACAACAATGAAACAGGTGTGTGTAGACTTTTAGAGCCAGTGTAAAGCCAGACTACAGTCGTATGCAGCTAAAAGTTCCTGGCTCATAAAGAGGAGTGGTACGAGGATTTTACATCCTTCCTCATGAGGATCACACACAGTAGACAGTCGTAATGACTGTTACTACTTTGATTTGAAAAACCAATAAAAAACAAACTTTAGGATAATTTAAACTGGCATAAAGTGGTTCAATGAGAACCAATCAAATCTGTGGAAATATCCTAGATCTAAAAAACATCAAACATGAATAGGTTTGTTGATTTTTCTATTGCTTCATTCGTCTCTGTGGACTTGAAGTCAAAATTTTAGGCCTGGTTTAGACAGTTTTAGACTAAATTCCTGATCCAGTTCAAGTCTTGTCACAAACCGTTATTAACCTGAATGAGTAAAACTCAACGTGTGGCTTCATTGGGGTGGTTTGTGGCTCTTTTATATTTTCATTTCAAATATTTTTCCCCAGAAAACCTTAAAAAACTTTCACCTCAGGAATGATTCATATCAAGTAACATGTATCAGTTTGTTTCCCACTCTCATACAGGAGGCTTTAATTGTCAACTTTTATTTTTCCTCTTAGTTTTTTCCATTACCCTTATTTCTAATTCTTCTCCCTTTTTTTTTTCTTTTTGACACTTTTAATCCATTTTTGCTGCTTTTAGCCCATTTGTGTCACTTCTTCTCACCAGTTTTGTAGTTTTTGCCACTTTCATCCTGCTTTTTGCTATTTGCAATTTTTCCCCTTTTTAGCAATTTTTTGGCCACATTTCACCCAATTTAAGCTGCTTTTTGCCATTAAATGACACTTTTTACATTTTTGTCACTCTTTGTAGCATTTTGCCCATTTAGTCACTTTTCACCAATAATTTACCACACTTTTGCCACTTTTTGATTATTTAACTCAATTTTCACCATTTTTTACCACATTTTTGTCGCTTTATACAATTTAAGTCACTTTTCACATAATTTTTTTAGCCAATTTTGACACTTTTTGCCCCTTTCAGTTACTTTTCACCATTATTTTGCCACATTTTTGCCACTTTTTGATCATTTTTATCATCTGTGACTTCTTTTTTATTTCACTTCTCACCCATTGTTGCTACTGTTCCATAGTGTTTGCCATTTAATGCCTTTTTTCACCTATTCACCAATTTTTTCATTTTTGCATCTTTTTGCCTATTTTAGTCACTTTTCACTCTTTTGACCACATTTTTGCAGCTTTTTGACCAATTTACTTACTTTTATCTATTTTTTACCACATTTTTTGTTGCTTCTGACCATTTTTATCATCTGTAACTCCTTTTTTATGTTGTTTCTCACCCATTTTTGCCATTTAATTACAATTTTGCATCTTCTCACCAATTATTTTGTTGCTTTTTGACATTTGTAGTCACTTCTCACTATTTTTTACCACATTTTTGATGCTTTTTGACCAATTTAGTCACTTTTCATTAATTTTTACTACATTTTTGCCACTTTCTGACCGTTTTTATCATCTGTAACCCCTTTTATAATGTCACTTCTCACCCATTTTTGCCACTTTACACCTGTTTTTGCCATTTTATTCCAATTTAACACATTTTCACCATTTTTTGCTTCTTTTGGTCCTTTTAATCACTATTCATTCATTTTCATCATATTTCTGCATCTTTTTGCCCATTGTAGTCACCATCCAATTGCTACTTGTCACCTAGTTTTTGCCATTTAATGCCTTTTTTTCACCTTTTTACCAATTCTGTTTCCACTTTTTGGCCATTTTAGTCCCTTTTTAGTATTTTTAGCACTTTTTTTTCGTTGCTTTCTGACCATTTTCGTTATTTGTAACTCCTTTTTGACACTTTTCACCCAGTTTTTGACATTTTATTCCAATTTTGAACCTTTATACGATTTTTTTCTACTTTTTGACTATTTATGCCTCTTTTAATCCATTTTTGCCACTTTTCACCACTTTAAATGTGGCTATTGCAAAGGTATTTTTCAACAATTTGGCTTTTAACACTGGTCTAAATAATTAGTGTACTTATTTTACTGCATGACTTTGATTCAGATATCTCATGCCATGTGTTTCTTCTTATGTCTGTGGTCTCTAACCTCTTTAAAAGTATAGTTTGATTTAAAACAGTCAGACTTACTCTGTGAGCTCGTCCAGCATCCTCTGCTTGTCTTCGATCTCATCTCTCAGTCGGCTCAGCTGTTTATGGTGAGCCTCTCTGTGGTTCTCCAGCTGCTCCTCCAGAGTTTTCTGTGCCACACAGACACAAAAAACTTCAGCTATTTCACACTTCTGTAACAGAGGTTCTCAGTGATGTGTTTCCTCCTCACCTTTATGTCCCCTTCCCCATCGAGCTTAGATGTTTTAATGGTTAATATAAATGTGAGAACCGTGAGCCTGCAGCTTAGCGAGGTCTTTGGTCAGAGTGTCCTGGCTCTCCTCCAGCTGTCTCTTCTTCTGCTCCATGTTCGGCATGTAGTCTGTCAGAGACTTGATCTTGGCCTGGTGCTGCACAGACCAGTGATGTCTCCTCACCTTTATGTTCCCCATCGAGCTTAGATGTTTTAATGGTTAATATAAATGTGAGAACCGTGAGCCTGCAGCTTAGCGAGGTCTTTGGTCAGAGTGTCCTGGCTCTCCTCCAGCTGTCTCTTCTTCTGCTCCATGTTCGGCATGTAGTCTGTCAGAGACTTGATCTTGGCCTGGTGCTGCACAGACCACACAAAAATTTGCTGTTTGTTTGTGCTGCTCACTTCCTGCCTACGTTTGTATGTTCCCATTTTTTAAATATCTATTTATTTTGTGGTTGACTGTCACTAGGAAGCAACCTGACTTCATCTGTCCACACAAACATTTGTGTGTCAGCCATATTTGTCTGTTGACTCCACCAGGAGGAAGGAAAGGTGTGCATGCATGTGTTTCATTGTCAGTCACACTGCCAACTACTGGCCTGGCATGCATACTACAGCAGTTTCGGGCACATTAGTGGATCTGATTGACATTTAAACACCAAACCTTAAAAAAAAAAAAAAGAAGAAAAGGGATTCAGTTCTCAGAGGATAGTTTTTGTGTAAAAATGGCTGTAGTGATAATTGTGCTAAATGTGCTGCTTTTCATCATCCATGTCTCATGTAGCTCTGTGCAAAAGTAAAAGTCGATCGGATGAAATCCCTCAGAGGAGTTAATCCAGCTATGACCCCTGGAAAAGGCCAAAAACAGCCCCTTTTTTGCATATTTATTCAAAATGGCGGATTTCCTGTTGGAGATAGAATGTAGGCCCAAGAGGTTTTTTTGAAGATCTCCCCAAGCCGCACCTGCACACAAAATTTCATGAATCTACAACAAAGTCAAAGGAGGGGGCTTTAACTTTGAAAACTGTCAGGGGACGCTATTTTTGCAGTTCTGAATTTTCATGTTGGAGACCTAAAAAATATCAAAATTTTCACGAGACCCGGATGTACGTGCAAAGTTTCCTGTGAATTCAGAAATGTTAAGGACCTCAAAAGTCCATGCAATGACGGCAAATGCGTTAGTAAAATAATTAGAGCAAATACCATTAGGTCCTCGCACCGAGTGGTGCGAGGACCTAATGGTATTTGCTCTAGGTGTAGTAACATCTTTTGATGTACCTCGCATACATATCAAACTGGGATTTTGTTGGAGGCCCCCCCCCCGAATAAAAATGCACCAGCCACCACTGTTTCCCAGTAAAGTACAACAGTGGACAAAGTCAACAACAGTAGACTGACATTATTTAGCAGCTGTGTCGCTGACAGCACGTTGTCCAGCAGATTAATCAAAGCATTTGAAAAGACACCACTTAAACAAGAACGTCACTGTTATGGGGAGGAACAACTAAATGTCTCACCAGCCGGTTATGAATTTCCAATGATTTAAGATTGATTTTATTATAAAAATGGCGCTCTAGCTCTGTAAATCAAATTAATTCTAACCTTCAAGTGTCAGCCTCGGTGGGGGGGGGGGGGGGACACCTTCATGTATCAGATTTGGATGATGTAAAAAAATATATCTATCTGTCTGGAAGATTGAAAATAATGAATTATGGAGGAGTGAGATTAATTAACTGTTCACTTCTTTACACTCCTTACATGAAAACCAAATTATTCATTTGACTCTCTGTCTCTATTTAATGTAAGATTATTACATTTTTGCTCTGTTTTTACATATTCAAAATAAATTTCACTTTTTCTTTTAAAATTTAGTTCTGTTTGTTTTAAAAACTTAAATAAATCGTGTAATATAGTCCAAAAAGGTCACATTTCATGTTTGGTTTAGTTTTATTTTCAAGCACTTGAATAAATCTTGAAAAATGTCTTTTTAAAAAAAATCAAATTTCACTTTTTGTTTTCACTTTAAAATTTAGTTTTATTTCGTTTTAAACATCTAAATAAATCTGGAGATATTTTTTAAAATTGTAATTTTTCTCTTTTTGTTTAAAGTCTAATTTAGCTTCTAACACTTTAATAAATTATTAAATTTTGATACAATTTCAAATTTTATTTCATTTTTACCTTTAATTTTTGTTTTATTTGGTATTTTAAACCTAAAAAAAAAATATTGAAAATACATCAGATATCCTTTTTTGGTTTTAAACTTTTGTTCGGTTTTATTTGGTTTCTGAAACCTAAAAGAAATCAAAGTTTTACATTTCATTTTTCCACTTTTCATGGTTTTATTGTAAAATGTTCAATACATTTTGAAAATTAAAAAAAAATGTCATAAACTACATTTTGTTTCCAAGTTTACGTTTAGTTTTAAATTACTATTATCAAAAAATAAATCTTGAAATAAATTTTGAAAATATCATAATTTTCTTTCACTTTTAGTTAAGTTCTATTAAGCTTCTAACACCTTAAAAAAACACTTCATTAATTGAAGTTCAGTTTTAAGTTTCTAATGCCTAAATAGATTTTGAAATAAATGTCAAAAATATCAAATTTCACCTTTTCTTTTACTTTACTTTGAGTTTTATTTGAACACCTAGATAAAGTTGGAGAAAAAATAAAACATGAAAATTTCAGATTTCACTTTGTTTTTTGTTTCAGTTCCCTTTTTGAGTTGTATCACTGTCTGTGAGCTTAGTTAAGGTTTTTTTTTTTTTTTTAATGCTTTATTTTAGGTAGTTTTTATTAGATATACTGTTTGTTTGTCCGCCTCCTCAGCGATATGGATTCATTTCAGGGTTAAGACCCAAAATAACCTGAAAAGTAAACAGACGTTTTTTGAAATATATAGAATCATAAACTATTCTTAACTTTTGGTTTTTTTTTTCAAATTTGACACTTAAATACACCCCTAGATCTAAAATTAATAATATGTGAAGTCTTATCCAATCACATCAGGACACTTTATACTCCTAGCTGGATGGTCCAACATATTTTTCTTTAATACTAGAGGCTGAAGTAGATATCATAGATGGAAAAAGCTGCTTTTGATGGTGTTTTGCTTTTACTGTCTTTATGAAAGCCTTGTAAGTGTTAGCTTCATACCTCATCCCATAAATAAACCAGATTGAGCTTTAGGCCAGCGCTCTGAGGATCACCAAGTCATCGGTGTTCTGTTCATTAGATGGTTTAAATGTCAATCGTCATATGACCACATATGTTTTTAGCTGTTGAAAATTTTTTCATATCCTCATCAAACAGGAGAAATAACAAAATACCACTTCATCTGACTCGTCTGCCTCTGAGAAGCGTGCTGATAAATTCCTGCAACATCAAACCTGCACTGATGAAAATACCAGAGATGCATCATCATTATCATCATTTACTATGAATAATAATGTCTAAGTGCACCAAGGAAACATAGAAGTATTCTAGATGTAAAATGAATATTATTCACCACAAATGAAAGACTGAATTAATGACTAAGAGCTTTACATGCTGTGGTAGCTGTACTGCAGCAATCTCTCCACTAGAGGGAGCCACATGCAGTGATTATTTCCCCTCTGACTCCCTCTGTGAGTAACTCTCTGCCTCCTCCTGAATAATAAATCACATTACCGAGGTCAGCAGCTGTTAGAGCAGAGTCTGAGATCTGTGGACCGGAGTGAGAGCAGAGAGGAGGGGACAAAAACCATACGGGAGGACTGAACCGGACAATGAAGCTGGAATAAGAGGGGCAGTGATCCAGATAATGGAAGCTGGAATTACAACTCACTTCACTCCATCTGAGTGAGCGTCAGAGAAAGACTGGAACAGAAACTCTCATTAATCTGGATCCAAAAATGATGACTTTAAACAGTTTAGAAAACTTTTAATGAGCAATTAACAGAAATGCACAACACTTAAGCAAAAGACTGACAATAGATTTGTTTTTTCAAACCAGATGGTAAAGATTTGTTTTTTAGGATTCAGCTGTGATTTAATTCTCACTGTTCACTGAAATTAAATGAAAAACTTTGCACTTATAATATTGGTTCCACTATATTTAGCATTTTAATACTTAAGTTGACCTGCTATAGTTTGATACTGAGTACTGACAAAAGGAGAGCTGAGATTAGATAAACAAGCAAGAATTAAAGAGCAAAGGGCCCAAATCAAAGAGCCACCCACACAGAGTATATCTGCAAACTTTCCCAGCACTTGGCACAACATTTGTGGTAAATAAAAAGACAAATATGCAATAAACATCTGGTCAGTGAATTCAGTTATTGCTGCTAAAGGTGGCACAACCAGTTATGAGGTACAGGGGGCAAATATGAGATTAATCTAGAATATATGGTAGAATATATGGTTTCATCCAAGAAGTGATAAGTTTCACTTCTTGGATTAAATCACAGCAAAACAAACAAACAAAAAAACCTTTTTGATATTCTTTTTTTTTTTAGATGCACCTGTATCTAAAGAAGAGGGTTCTCAAACAGACAAATTCTCTGTCTGATGGACAAGCCTCCCTCTTCAGGACTCTGCTGGGCTTTTAAGCACCCAGACCAGGTGTAGCTCATCCACTATTCAGCAGCTACACCTGGGCAGAGCTGGAGACAACGAGAGAGAAAAACAGAAAAACAAAACAAGAAAATCTACAGCTGATAAAAAGGTGTAAATAAAAAGAGATGATAATTTACTGCATGTTGAAGAGAGCCCCCTCCTTCTGACACTCCTCGTATTTATTTCCAAATCTCCAAATCCTCTAAAAGCACGTATGAGTCAGCAGATTAAGTATTTGTGCAGCTGTGACGGCTCAGTTCAGACTCATTTTCTCTTTATTTTCCTGCTGTGACCCATTAATCTGATCCTTTCAGTGACTCAGCAGTGTCATAACACACCAACACAGAAACCCAGTCAGACAGGTGGAGGAGAGTCACAGACAGGTTAAAAGGAGAATTACGGCTCGGCTCGTATTTTCAGAACGAGATCGTGGAACGTAATTTTACTGTTCACCTTGGTTTCTCTTCTGGAAACTCTTTAACAACCTGGAAATTTGTTTAACCTTTGTGACAGTCTGACTGCTCAACTTTTCCCCGCCAACACGTCTATTTTTAGCCTTCTAAGTTCTCTGCAAACACACGGGTGAGCTGAAGAATTAAACTCTTAAAACTAAGTTTCATCAAACTACGGCGCTGTTCTTTTCATTCAATGATGTGGCATCTTTACTCATGTCATTACAGGTCATGTGCATTGGTATTTTTAGCTAAATGTTCCTGGTATAACCCACTCAGGAGAAATATGACCCCCTCAAATGTAAAAAATGTTACAGTCTGAATGTTGACCTTATGGTCGGAGTTCAGCTGCCTGGTTCTGTGCCTGAGAAGAGACAAAGTCCCGTTTCTGGCTCAGATCTCTGTTATGATGTTTTCAATGATCCATAGACCACTGAGGCTGATAGAACTGACAAGACACCAAACTGAAAACAGTGGTTGGATTTTTGACTTTATAGTCTCAAAATTAATGTTTTGGTTCACGTATACATCCACAACTTTCAATGTAAAACTATACATTTTTTTCCCATTATCTTAAACTCTATAGTTTTGAGTTTTTTCTTGAAAATTAACAGATCCTCTTTATGGGGTTTTTTTTGTTTGTTTGTTTGTTTTGCTTTACTAGCATGGCGCTAATACGCCATTGTAATTATGGATAGTTTAGTTTCTGTCAAGAACAAGTGTATTAAAATGGATGATTAATATGTTTGCAATGTGTTATTGATGACCCTGATGAATGCCACAAGCTAAAATGTGTTGGTCTAATAAAGTTGTCCTATAATCTTCAGCTACTGGTGGAGCTCTCACAGGGAAGATACACACAGCACTATTACACCTGAAGAACTCCCCTTGTTTGTCTATAATACTTTAATTTTGAATTATTCCTCGATACACAATGAATGAAGTACCTTGTAGGGGGATTTGTGGAGACAAAACTTGTCAACAGAGTCAAAGGAAGCTGACAGGGGCTGCAGCTGTCATGCAGCAAACACGCACCCTGTCAGAAACATGCATGTTAGATGGAAGAGGATGGTTAGGAACGCAGGTAAGGAGAGAAAAAGGGGGAAGAAGCCAAACAGAAAGCACCAATCAGACAGCAGAGTCTACATTCCTGCACAGAATATTCACTGTGAGGTAATGTTTGCCTGTGTCATTGTCGGCTTAATTGATATTTCATGCTCTAGTTTGAGATTAAGAAAAAATCCCTCCAGAAAATGCAAAGAATTTAATTGGAGACTTCCTATCAATGAAAGCCGTATTTGTCCAATCACACAGAGGGATTCTCGCTGATGTCTCAGTCGTTTGTTACCTGAAGTGAGTTGTGTCCCAAACAGACCCCCCACGGAGCCTCTCCAGACCACGACGACTGAAGAGTGTCTGCCTCTGCAGGGGGTCTTTATTCTGACATGCTGCTGTCACTGTGATTTATGTTTGTCCACAGCTGATGTCTGAAAGCTGAACAGCGACATGGACACCTGAAGGAGCTTGAAGACGAGACAATAAAGTTCTTTTAATCTCATCTCATGGAGCGCTAATAAAGTCAGAGCTGGCTGCATCATAATGGCATCAACAGGAGGGCCAGAGTGTGTGTTTGTATGTGTGTGTAGGTTGATGACAGCCAGCAGGAGCTGCAGCCCTCCCTCTGAGCTCGACTCCGTCACAGAGAGGAGAGGAGACAAGCTGCAATGAGGATGATGGAGGGGGCTGAATACGTGATGTTTTACTCTGTGTAGGTGTGTGAGAGACAGACAGGCAAAATAAATAAATAAACTGTTTTCAGTCTTATTTTATTATTCATATATGTTGGCCTACATAAAACAGGAATATATATGTCCTCCATGCATCCATTATCTACAGCGCTTATCCTGCCAGGGGTCACTGGGGTCTGGAGCCGCTCCCAGCTGTCATTGGATGAGAGGTGGAGTATAAAACCTACATATGCATGCTACTCCACAGAGGATTTACCAAACTAGGATTTAAATCAGGAGCTAAGTCTTCCCCCCAATGAATATTTACCATTTTATTGATTTTATTAATCGACTATTGTCAATAAACTGTCAATTAAATAAAAGTAGTAGTCTCACAATTAGTGAAATGGAGATTGCCTGAGTGCAGGGAATGGGTCCAGCCGCAGGTCAATCAGTATTCCTGGCAACCATTACACCATGAAGACAAAGGAACACTCCAAGCAACTTCGATAAAACGGAGAAAAGGTTACTGAAAAGTATAAGTCGGGGAATGGATGCCAAAAAATTGCCAAGACACTGAACACCTCCATCAACAAGAAATGTTTGGAATATGGCACGTGTGTAAATCTGCCTAGATCAGGCCGTCCTCACAAGACTAGTGAGAGAGGCCACCAAGACACCTATGACGACTCTGAAGGAGTTACAAGCTTCAGCAGCTGAGATGGGAGAGACTCTGCATACAACTGTTGCTCACATTCTTCACCAGTCAAAGCTTTATGGGAGAGTGGCAAAGAGAAAGCCACTGTTGAAGAAAACTCAGATTAAATCTGGACTAGAGTTCACCAAAAGGCATGTGGGAGACTCCATGGTCAAGTGGAAGAAACTTATTTGGTCTGCTGAGATGAAAATGGTGCTTTTTGGCCAGCACACAAGACACCAAAGACTGCACATCACCACAAACACACCACCCCCACGCTGAAGGAAAGTGGTGGCAGCATCATGCTTTGGGGATGCTTTTTGACAGCCGGCCCTGGAGGGCTTGTAAAGGTGGTGAGTCCAAACAAAATTTAAGAAAATCCTGAAGGGCAATCTTATTCAGTCTGCAAGAGAACTACAGCTTGGGAGAAGATTTATGTTCCAGCAAGACAATGACCTGAAGCTTAAAGAGAAATTTTTTTCAGTCCAACAGAGAATTTGTGCTTGGACTTGAGAGGGGCTAGTTAGGCCTGATCCCTGTGCAACCTGACAGAGCTTGAGCAGAAGAAGAATAGAGTAAAACTGCAGAGTCCAGATGTGCAAGCCTGACTGAGACCACACAGACTCAGTGCTGTGATTGCACCCAAAGGTGCAGCGACTAAATACTCACTTGGAGGGGTGAATATTTTTTCAGTCACTTATTTTACATATTATCATTCAGTTGGCATTACTTTGTAGTAATCTGTTTTCACCTTGACATTATAGCAGTTTTATGTATTATTTTGATCATGATCGATCTATAATATGAATAAAAGGCACAGCATTTACAAGGCTGCGTGCTCTTCCACTTCAGCTTATTGCTGTCATCAGATCAGCTATCTGCAATAATATCAAACCAAACTAAAACTAGCTATTTCCGCTTGCTCTCTCTTCTGCAGTCAATATCAATAAATACTTTGTCATAAAAACACATTTTTTTCACATTGAAATTAAATAGAAGTGCTCCGAAGACTAATTTATGAGCCTTGCAAATGATCAGAATAATATTTCTGCCTCAGGCACTGAGAAATGCATTTTCATGCCGATTAATAAATTAGAATACGACTCACAAAGTGTCTGAGTTGTCTGCATGTTAACAAAGGAGTGTCTTTATTATAGGTTTATTGTTTCAGACAAAGGCAGCATTTTCTTTATTAAAGTGTATTGTCTGATGTAGGATTCTAGCTGCTTAATCTGATCTTCTTTGCTGGATTTTTTAATTTATTATGCTCCAAATGTTTTCTATTGGTGGAAGGTCTGGACAACGGGCAGGCCAGTTCAGCATCTGGACTCTTCTATTGTGAAGCCATGCTGTTGTGATGGATGTGGTACGTGGTTTACACTCGTATTGCCAAAATCTGCAAGGCTTCCCCTTAAAACAGGGTTGTCAAACTCAAGGCCTGTGGCACAGTCATACCCAGCCCCCCAGATCATATTTTGATTATAACTGGCCCACAAGTATGAGGTCTGCATATTTCCTCTAGTATAACAATGTAAACTCAACCCTAATGAGTGAAAAAATCCTTGTTAAGTCATAAGATTTAGAAAGAATTAAAATAATTTGATAAAAAGTGTGGAATATGACCTTTTCAAATCATGATTTTGACTTTTATCTCATATTTTGACCATTTAGATTCAAAATTTTAATTTTTAAGTAATATTTTGATGTTTAAAACTCATGAATTTGAGTTTTTTCTTACATTTTGATATTTTCAACTCCTAACTTTGAATTTTAATCCAAAATATGAACCTTTTTGATTTAAAATCTTAAATTCATATCTCATTTCTGGAGCTATTTAACTCAGTATTTTTAATTTGAGCTCATATTTTGACATAAAAAAAAACATGATTTAGAATTTTATCTTATATTTTGACCCATAAAACTCTTGATCTTGAATATTATCTCATATTTTCACCTTCTAAACTCTTGATTTAGATCTTTTTTTCCTCGTAGAATCTAACCTTTTTAAATCTCCATCTTTTTTGATTCAGAAAGGTCAATATTTAGAAAGTATTTTTCTCATCTTTGACCTTTTAAACTCATAATTTGGAATTTTTGGAGACTATTGAATAGATCTTGATAACCTGAATTAACCCTCTCTTAAGTTAGTCCATATGGTTTACAAAAACAATTTTGATTTATCTGACCACAGAACAGTTTTCCATTTAGCTGCAGGCCTTTTAAAATGAGCTTTGGTCTAGAGAAGACAGTGCTGTTTCTAGATCTTCATGATTCAGGTTTTACTTTTCATTAGTACCACTTACTTTTCCAGAACTTTGCTGCCATGTCTATACTATTTTGAGATTTGTTGCTGCAATAAAACTCTGATGTGTTGTTTATGATTTTGTATGTATGTACAGAATCTGTGAAAATGAATTTCCAGAAGGGACTATAAACTAACTAACATGTTCTATTGTGAATAAAATGTGGGTTTATGAGATTTGCATGAATTGCATTCTGTCTTTATTTACATTTTAAACAGAATCACAACTTTTTTGGAATCGTTTTTGAATTTCCTCTCAGCAATAATTTAGGAAGAGGCTAAAATTCATAACCACCAGTGCTGATGAGCATCTTTCTTCTTCCTTTTCATTTCTTAATCAAAAAATATAGAAATAAATAAATAAATAACACAAGACTCTGAATGGATGCAACAGCTTAACAAAAATGCCAGGAATTAAATAAATATAAATTTGCACCATGCTTCTATTTGATTTCCTTTTATTGGAGCAGTCGTTTGTTCAGGAAACAAATAGATGAGAGACGAATAAGAGGGACAAAAGCAGAAATCTGCTTCCCCTCTGACTTTAATTCAATGTAGACTGCACATCTTCAGAAATAACACCACGTTAGGAATAATCCTCAATATAATCCTCTTCAATAATAATAACACCAGTCAGAATTAGAGGGAATGGAGTGAGGCTTCTCGTTCTGTTTGTAATTCTGGTAAACTTTTGTTCAAACATAATAAAGTTTAGGAAAAAAAATCTGTCATTCACAAAAAATAGCACCTTTAAATGCTTTATCTGCACACAATTGAAGAAAAATGATCAATACAAGACTGTGTTTGCTGTTTTTCTTTTTCAATAACAAAACTTGATGAGAGCAGAGATGTGATTTAATCCTGTGATTGTGTTTTATAAAAAAGAAACACTGAGAAACAGAACATCAGTGGTAGAAACGTGACAGACTCATCATCATCTAGCTGTTGACTGATGCATCATGGGAGCTTAGACTAATAAATGAATTCTCCTGCACATTCATAATCTCAAAGGGCAGCCCTGTCTTGAGGTGTGTGACTCTGCCGTACATCACTGCTGCAATTAAAACAAGTAATTAATGGACGAGTTAACGAGCTCAGGGTTTCATAACAGGCTCGTTAACCGGGCCAGTACTGAATGTTTAAATGTGTGGTTGTGTTTCTGTTTTAAATAGATGCAGAGGTCACGAGGGTTAAAAGGCGACCACTGTGTACTCACTACATCATACATGATCACCTCCACCTGCAGCAGATGGCGGGGGATCAGAGTCACACCTGGCAGAGAGTAAAGTGTTGTGGCTCTGAGCAGCACGATGCACTGAGGGAAAAATGTTAATTTCATGAGACTGACTTTTACTCTCTGAAAGATTAATGATATGTTTCTTTAATTTATGAATGCAAGTTGTGATGTTAGCAATGTTGACAACTTTTATTTTAAAAACATCATGGAATCATCGTTGTTTTCATCTATTTTTGCCACATTTGTTTCACATTTTACCCATTTTTGCCTCCCTTTATCTATTTTGGCTACTTTTTAGCTACTTTTCACTACTTTAGCGGCCTATATTTGCAACTTTAAGTTGATTTTTGTTTCTGTAACGCCTTTGTTGCAACTTTTCACCCATTTTTGCCATGTTTTACAAATTTTGCCACTTTTTAACAACTTTTTAGCTGCCATGCCTACCATGCTTAGATTTAATATTCATCATTAACGTCAGGCCCAGTTACATGGTGACTGTTATATGAGTTATGGCACGTTGGCTGACTTTGAATAAAACTGGTTAAACTATTGTACCAGTGTTGTTGTTGCTTTTCAGATTGTGCATTTTTGCAATATTGTTTTTCAAAACAAATTAACTACTCATGCTATCAGTTTGTTAGCTATTATTGGTGCAGGGGAAAGGAACTCCCATCCTGTGGAAAACCATTTTTCAATTCCCACCTGGAAAGAAGGACCCTGAAATTCCACATACTCCATCTGAAGCTAATAGGGTGGAGAGGTGATGACATAATTTTGTAGGCATGCACATATGAGGCTTTCCTACAAGACAGTAATAATATCAGCTATTACAATATTTAAAAAATGTCTGGAATTTTGTAGTTTAAAGTAAAAAACTTGAAATACTGGAGGAATTTGCTATTAAAATTTTTAGGAGTTTTCATGGATATTTTGGGAAATACTTTTGTCTTTTGAAGAGTTTTGTTGGAAGCTTTTTAGTTGTGGATTTTTATTTCCATGGTGATTTTTCTTGCATTTGTTTGTTGACTTTTTTTTTTTTTTTTTTTGGGGGGGGGTATTTTTTTCTGCATTTTATTCAAATTTGGGAAATCTATTGGCAATTTTGAGAAATTTATCTAAGTTTTTGGAAGGAATTAGCTTTGAAATTTTTAGGTATTTCAAGGAAGTATATTTGTTGATTTTGGGAATTTTCCTTGAAGTTGGGGGAAGAGGATGTCCTTTGAAATTTCCTGATTTTGGGGGGGAAATTCATAGGAATTTGTTATGAGGTTTGGGGGAATTTTCTGTCAGTTTCACAGTATGGTTTGGGAATTTGCTTAGAAATTTGGGGGAATTTTTTTTATTTCAGAATTTATTTATTTATTTATTTGCGTGGCAGGGGGTTATTTGAATGTTTAAACTTGAAACATTTGAGAAATATTTAAAGAAATTTTTGGTACATTTTATGAGAAACTTTATTTTCACACATTTTCACAGAACTTTTAGGTAGCTTCTTTGAAATTTTAGAGAATTTGTGTTGGTATTAGACTCTTTTTTTTTTTTCTTTTTTTTTTTTTTTTGGCCAAAAATAATTCCTGTTCAAAGACAAGATTGAGCCTATCCCAAATAAGTGGGAGAAACTAGAGATGCATTCAAATCGGCGAGAAATGCAAACATACATCATGTTTTTTAATCATAAACCAAATGGTGTTATTTCCAAAATCTGGTCCAGACAAAGACCCTGATTAGATGGCTTCAAACCATCTTTTCGTGGTAGATGCAGACGTCTTTTGAACAGAAGTGTTTACTGCGACCTCTCATTTATATTGTCTTAAAGTTTCTAAGTTAAGTTTGGCTGTTGAAGCAGCAGCTGAGGAAACACTTCACCAAAGAGTGAATTAGAGAGCACTAGCTGACTGAACAGAATCGTTTCAGAAGAATGAAAGTGTTCATCATGGATGGGAAAGAAGATTAAACAGACAATAAGACATCTTGTCCTGTGTTTTCCTTCATTGATCCCTGAGCTGGAATAATTCACTCGCTCCTTTGTTATATTAACAAAACTGATTAGTAATAATCTTCTATTACTGCGAGGAGAGACACTCTGTTTGCTGTGAGAGAGCACTGAACATGACAATCACGTCTGTATGGAGAGGGTTTGCTGCCAGCTAGTGGTCACACACAGCAACTACAACTTTATTTTATTATGCCTATAAGGTCTTATGAATGTGATTAGCTCTGATTGAAAGAATAAAATGCAAACATGCTAAATAATGCTTTATTTAACAACAACAAAGCAAGCAGGAAAGTTTGCATTTATTATTCTGAGCATTCTGATATTAATGGAGGGGGCAGGACTGCATCTAAGTTCGTCTTTAGATAACCGTGTTCATGCTACACGTTGCAGTCTCCAGGTCAGGCCTGCAGTCCTGCAGTCTGTCACAGAAGAGCCTGAGCTGAGAGGCCGGAGGCTAAAAAACATTCAGACACTCAGTCTCTCATCTGGCCGAGCAGGAGGCCCCGAACTGGGTCAGAAATCACAGACCTCAACATACCCTCAGATACACACATCAATAACCAATCAGAAGTCACCTTTAAGGCAAAGAACCTCTAAAAGCATCACTTCTCTCTAGCCATCTGAAATGTTTAAATTTTGGACTCCGTCTCATTATTTTGATAATTTAATAAAATAATCCACACATGATATTTAAAGTCATGGAGAACAATGTTATGGTTTGACATTAACAAGCTTATTTTATTTATGTTAATGTGTGTGAGAGAGCATGTGAATGGATTATGCTGGTCTGTCCCTCTGTGTTTGGGTACAGACTGAAGTAAATAAGGTTTGTGTGTGTGTGTGTGTGTGTGTGTGTTGGGGGGGTAAATATAGTCAGGAGTCAGCTCAAAGCTCTACTTCCCTCCAGGCCTTGGCAGCGTCTGTAGAGTGAACTTCACTTCCAGCGTTTCAGGAAGCAGAGAGGAAGAGGAAAAACGGTCCGTCAGATTTCTGAAAACATAAAAACATCAACATCTGTCTGTATTTTTCCTCGAATGAAACCTGAGTTAAATTTAGGTGTTTTAAACTGCCATCTGAGTTGTTAAAGTTGCTGCTTTAGCTTCATTATTGATTTCTGTGAGTAATGACTGTTGATTTTAGCACTTATTAGGTTAAATAGTTTATTTAGGCTTTAAGATGAGCAGCCATGACTTCAGTGATTAGAATAAGGACATAATGTTCATTAATCAGCATCACTCCTACAGAGAGCTTAATGTCACTTAACATGTTGCATACTAATGCTACCAAGTGGAGTGTGAGCTCATGCTGGATGGAAATGACATTTGTTTGGATGAAGTAAATGTCACGCTATCATTCACATGCAGTCATTAATGTAGAACACATAAACATTAGTCTACTTGGACAAATGTGTCATATAATAGTATGACAGCTGGACAGAAAGAAATGTTGAGTTTTACTGCCAATAAACTGATTTTCTAACATTTTTTTCAAACTGTGCAAAAGTATTACCACCTCTCTGATTTCTTATGTCACACTGAAATGTTTTATGTCATCAAATTTTAATATTTGACAAAGATAACCTGAGTAAAAACAAAATGCTCTTTTAAGTCATGATTTTAAGATAAAAAAAAGCCACCCAGACCTACCTGGCCTGTGTGAAAAAGTCATTTCAGTGTATTCAGCCACCTTGGAGGGTTTTCAAGCATGAACGGCCTGTTTAAGGTCATACTGCAGCGTCTTTATTGTTTGCACGTCCTGACCTTGACTAGACCATTCTAAAATCTTCATTATGGTGGACTGGCTGCGTTGTTTCAGGTCATTTTTCTGCTGCAGAACCCAAGTGTGTTTGAGCCTGAGGCACAAATTTCAAAGAAGCTACCTAAAAGTTCTGTGAAAATGTGTGAACATATTTTAATGTTTCTCATAAAATGTACCCAAAATTTCCCAGTACCCAAAGTTTCAAAGCAATTTCCTCTAAATTTTCAAAGCAAATTCCCAAATCATGCTATGAAAATGACAGAAAATTCCCCCAAACCTCATAACAAATTCCTATGAATTTCCCCCCAAAATCAGGAAATTTCAAAGGACATCCTCTTCCCCCATCTACAATTAAAATTCCTCCAAAATCAGCAGATAAATTTCCTTGAAAATACCTAAAAATTTCAAAGCTAATTCCTCCCAAAAACTTAGATAAATTTCTCAAAATTGCAAATTTGAAAATGCCAAAGGAAAAAAAAAAAAAAAGAAAGCCAAAAAATCCCCCAAATATAAGAAAAATCACCATGGAAATAAAATTCCACGACAAAAAAACTTCCAAAAAACTCTTCAAACGACACAAATATTTCCCAAAATATCCATGAAAACTCCTAAAAAATTTTAATAGCAAATTCCTCCACTTTGTCAAGTTAATTACTTTAAACTTCAGAATTCCAGACAATTATTTCCAATATTTAACAGCTGATATCATTACTGTCTTGTAGGAAAGCTAGAATGTAATGTCCTTATATTGCATGCCTACAAAATTCCATCATCACTGCTCCACCCTATTAGCTTCAGAGTGAGCGTTGCATGCAGATTGCTTCACAGATGGAGTATGTGGAATTTTAGGGTCAGTCTTCCCAGGTGGGAATTGAAACATGTTTTTCCACAGGATGGGAATTCCTTTCCCCTGCACCAATAATAGCTGACAAACTGATAGCATGAGTAGTTCATTTGTTTTGAAGAACAATATTGCTGATGGCCAGACATTCTCCTTCAGGATTTTCTGGTAAAGAGCAGAATTCATGGTTCTAAGGGGTCCACTTCCTGAAGCAGTACAGCAGCCCCAGACCATCACACTCCCTCCACCATGTTTGACTGTTGGTTTAATGTCATGTTAGTTTTACACCACAAGTAACATTTCAACTTTTCATCTCATCAGTCTACAGAATATTTCTCCAAAAGTCTTGGGGATCATCAAGATGTTTTCTGTCATATGTGTTCTTTTTTTTCCAACAGTGGTTTTGGCCTTCAAAGTCTTCCATGATGCCATTTTCGCCAGGGTCTTCAGATGTTGTTCTGGGTTCTTTTGGGACCTCCTGAATGAGTCATCACTGCGCTCTTGGAGTAATTCTAGCAGGCCGGCCGCTCCTGGGAAGGTTCACCACTGTTCCAAGTTTTCCCCATTTGTGGATAATGGCTCTGACCATGGTTGGCAGGAGCCACAAAGGCAGAAATAGCTTTGTCACCCTTTCCAGACTGATAAGATGTCGATGACCTCTCATCTGTTCCTGAATTTCTCCAGCATGATGTGTTGCTCTTTGATATTTTTTAGCCTACCTCCTGTTTTTGATTTAACAGGTCTGGCAGTAATCAGGCAAGGATGTGTTTACTCGGGTTATCTTTGAGAGTGAGTGGAAGAGTCAAAGCCCAGACCTCATTCCACTAGAGCATTTGTGACTCTGCTGCAAAGCTAGCCCCTTTTGAGTTCTTTTTGTTCATCATCTCCCCATCTCTCTCCCCTCAGTGATTATCCTATTAAACTGTCGTTGGTGCAGCTTCTTTATCAGCCAGGAGCCAAAGTTTCTCAGATAAGATGAAGCAGCTCCATAGTGGGGATAATTTAAGAGGATCCCGGCTGTTGTTTCTGCAGACTTTCCCCGCTGAGATAACTTGCATGAAAGTTTGAAGGATTAGGAGAAAGAGAAAAGCCGGTGCAAAGACATAATGCCTCTTAGAAATCCTCCTCGCCCTCTGCAGAGGACTAATTTCCCTGTTCAGTCTAAATCCACTCTCCCTCTGTGTTCCCGTCCCTCTCAGGATCTCTTTCTCCCACTGTGGGTCCCTCTGTTTTCCCTCATGTCTCCTCACATCCCTCTGCGCTGCTCTGAACGTCAAAGCTAAATCGCATTGACATCTTTTTCCATGATGGTCCCTGTGACTAAGCTGATCTCGGGGGCTCATTCTCTTCATTGGAGCTGTCTGTTAAATGTTCTGCTTGTTGAATAGACATGGATTTGTCTTTTATAACTGTTGTAGAACTCATATCAGCCGATTAAAAGCAATTATTAGTAAAAATAATGTCAAAAAGATGCTTTGAGGGGGAAGAATAATAAAGAAGGACTGTTCTGCCAACTAATGTTGGAGGTTTTAGCCTCCACCTTGTCTTTGCTGTCCTCCCTCCTTCCCCTCTCTCACTCTTTCTCCCCTGGCAGCCGTCCGGCCGTCTGTTCTTATTGTTCTCTCCGTCCTTCGCCACCTCCCTCCCTTCTCCCCTCTCGCTCACCTCTCCTTCATCCTCCCTCCTCTCCCTCCTCTCCTTTGCTCTACACCAACCATCATAATTGGTGCAGAGACGTACAGTACAATACCGTATTGACAGCAGCACAATAATAGACATCCTGACACACTTTTTTCAAGGACGGACTGGCCCTTTACACAATGTGAGGGTGCACAGGTTACATGTGAGCGTGTCCATATATTTGACATGTAATGAAGGGACATGGAGCATGTTTTAGACTCACCTTTGAGGACTGATGACTGAGAGGAAGAGTAAAGTCTATTGACTTTCTTTAATTACTGCTGCTCCTCAGCAGAGGTTGACAAAGGTTAGACACAGAGTCACAGTGCTGACTTCACTTCAGGACAAAGTGACCGACTTTAACTCCCTGAGAGTCAAGCTCCTCTTTGGAATTTATTTTTAGTTTCTAGAAATATCCCATGCCCGTTAACAGGAAGTAGTTTTCACACACAAAAAAAACCCCTGTAAACCTCCTCATATGTAACAGAGTACAAATCTTTATTTCTTTATTCGTAGGAAGTAATTTTCATGAAGAAAATGTTTTTTATTTGCTAAAGATGGCTGATCAAAAAAAAAAAAAAAAACAACAACTAGTAAACAGGACAACAGCTCTCCTGAATGCAAGGCCATCCATAAAGGGGAGAGCTTTCTGGGGCCAGGCCAAGCTGGGGGCCCGTGGAGGTCTGAAAAATCATAGTCCATTGTAAATTAAAACAATGATAACCATGTTTTATTTCTAAAAATGTATATCCTCTCCTTGAAAACAGAATTTAAATGGTTTAAAATGGCTTAAATTGGTTTAAATGGCAATCATTTGCATAAAAGGTGGTAAAATGGGATTTTTAAAGTATCATAAATGGGTTAAAAGTGGCCAAAAACTTCAGAAAGGTGGCAAAGTGGGGTTTAAATGGGGATAAAAGGGTTAATAGTGGTAGAAACCCAAAAATGGGTGGAAAAGATGGTGAAATGGGATTAAAAAAGGGTGAAATTGATTGAAAGTGGCAAAAATGGGAAGAACAAATTGTGAATCGTGGCTAAAATGGGCAAAAATATATGCAAAAAGTGGTTAAAAATAGGGCTAATAGTTGTAATAATGGATCAACAGAGGCAACAACAGGCATAAAGTGACATGAATTGGTTTAGAAGTGGCAAATACAAGAAGGAAAAGGGATGGAAAGGGTGTAAAGGTAACAAAAATGGCCTAAAAGCAGAAGAAACTGGCAGAAAAGGAGGTGAAAAGGATTTAAAAAGCAGCAGAAATTAGAGAAAAGTGGCAAAATATTGGCATAAAAAGTGATAATGGTTTCAGTATTGGCTTTAAAATGGCAGAAATGGGTTTAATGTGACAAAAATGGGTGATGAAGTGCAATTCAGAATAGGTACAATTGGTTTAAACTGGCAAAAACAGTCATAACAAACAGTAAACATTCTTAAAATGGGGGATACGGGTGTAAAAAGTAGTGAAAAAAAAGGGTTAACGGTTGCAATAATGAGTCAACAGAGACAACAATGCATAAAGTGGCAAGAATTAGTTTAGTGGCAAAAACAAGCAGAAAAAGTGGTGGACAAGGTTAAAAAGTGACAAAAAATGGCTTAAAAGTGGCAGAAATTGGCAGAAAGGGTGGTGAAATGGGATTTAAAAAGTAGCAGAAATTGGTTAAAAGTGGCAAAAAATAGGCCAAACGTGGCAGTGAGTATGTCTAAGTTTTGCTCTAATTGGTCCATAATGATAACCTGGCACACCAGATGGATTTGGTTCACACATCCATCTGGAAAAATCTCATAGACCGTGTTTGGGAAAAGGGAAAGCCTTTGAAAAAAAACTTGGTGGGTGATTGGATGAACGTTCTGTCAGTCACATCTTCAAGGGCCAATCAGAGCAATAGAACATGTGATGTAGCCGCTACTGAGCTGCGCCCCTACCGTGGAGTAAACTCCATAGACAACTGCATAACTTGAACCATGGTGACTGTAGACATGTCACTTTCAAACCGGGCCCCAAACGGTTCAGACTGGAGCTTGGCAAAATGATTCACTGATGAGAAACACAGAAATGGGCGTATCCATCTGCTTTGCAAGGTTACCATAATGACTAAAACAGATAGAACATTTGCCCAATCACGATCCAGGGTTTTTTTAAACCCCTCTTCCCAAACACCGTCTATGGGGTGTTGCCCAAACAGATGTGAAATATTTCCTGTGCCATGTATCTATGAAACCGTCTACCTGGCACATCAGTGGTGAGACATAAAAGTCACTTTAAAGGGCAGGAACTTTATGAACCTGAGGTTTTTTTGTTTTGAATGTCAAAGTGAGTAGTCTCTTATTTACTTTGACTGTCCTCCTTTTTACCTCTGTAGACAGAATACTGAAGATCTGTTCACTCAGAGTCGCTGTTAAACTGGCTATTTAGTACAGTCGATTAAAAACAGAGGGGGAGCTAGCTGGTTCTTCATTTGCTTTAATAATAATAGCATTAAATAAAGATCAAACTAATGTAGTCTAATGAACGACCCTCTCCATGATGTATGACTTTTTCTAACATAAGCAGCTGATTTTAAAGCAGTAATTTGGGTTACAGGCTGTTGCTAACCCATGAAAATTACTCATTTTAAATCTGAGGGCATAATATAATGAGTTCAAGTCACATTTTTCTTCTGATAAATTCTCTCCTATCCTTCATATCGTCTCTCCTCTGTCTGACCTCCTCCTCGTTGTTTTGCTTTCAGTGTTTCCTCACCGTTCTTTGAAGATGCTGACCTTCCTGTTTGAGACTGTTGAAGCAGCAAAATCACTTTTTTCTTCTTCAGTCCACCTGTCTGTCAGCCCTCCCTCCTTTGAATTTCTCTTTCATGTGCACTTTACTTCCCAGACAAAGTGAAAGCGTGTGCTTTTTTAAAAACAGGACAATGTGGTTTATCATATTTGTTCAGTTAATGACACAGTTACGTATAACTCTGTCTCAACACCGATACTTCATCACCTCTATGATCTCATGCAAAGTAAAATATTCCCAAGACTTTTCTTTGTTTAACACTTAATGATTACTGCTTACAGAATTCAAAAATCCACTTTCTCAAATGGAAAAGTCCAACATGCAAAGGAGCTGTCATTTTCTCACCGGTTCAGTTCACACAACCACAATCATGGGGAAGACTGCTGACTTAGCAAATGTCCAGACGACAGTCATTAACATCCTCAAAAAGAGGGTAAGCCACAGAAGGTCACTGCTGAAAGGGAAGACTGTTATCAGAGGCTGTATCAAAGAATATTCATGGAAAGTTCACTAGAGGGGAAACATGTGATAAGAAAACAGCAGTGCTACAAGTGTCACGTTCATAGTGTTGAGCTTATCCTGAACTGCAGACTAAGCAGGGCTAAGGAGAATAAGAACTGGACCATTCAAGTCCAGTCTGCCACACAAATTGAGTTTCACTTTGGTTAAGGCTGCCTGCATGAGTGCTGCACCTTACTGCATGCCTAATACCCATGGAGAATCTAGAGAATAGAGGCCTTTTCAACTATGACTAGAAGAGACACAGGTTACAAAAGTTTAATAACTTTGAACCATAAACCTTAGCCACTTACTCGGCAAATACAACCATTGCAACCATTAACCCCTTTTTTAACAACTTTTTAAACCCATTTCCCCCCATTTTAAGCATGTTTCACTGTTTGTTATGACTGTTTTTGCCAGTTTAAACCAATTTTACTTATTCTGAATTGCACTTCACCATCTTTTCTACAATTTTTTTGTCACATTGAACCCAGTTCTGTCATTTTAAAGCCAATACTGCAACCATTAAGCCCTTTACCACTTTTTATGCCAATAATTTTCTTCTTGCAGCCCTCCATTGTGACGTTCTAATGACGCTATCCATGCCTTTGTTGCTCTTACATAGACTTTTTTTGTGAGCCTGGAACTTGGGTGACTTTCTTGAATCTTTGAAGATTAAGTTCACAACAGTTAATCTGATGTTGAACCTCTTTTTACCCACTTTTGATTGTTTCTGGTGTTAGCTTAGTATGCTAATGCACCATATTGTTTACCCTTAACTTTTTGACAGCCTGTTCTGCCATCATGTCATGCTTTCAACACTGCACATCTTCACACTTAGATCACGTAGGGGACAGCCTGAACAGCTCATAATTGGAAGAAAGAGAGACAGAGAGCCTGTGATGTGTCCCCCTGTGTCACTGCAGACAGGGACTGGTTTGAATAATGGCACAAAATACATCAATACAAAAAAGCACAAAGACTTTTTATGTAACAATGTGAATATTTTGATGACTTTTTGTCACAGAGTGATTATTTTTCTACTTTTTGGTCCCTAAGAGACAGGAGAACAGGTAACCACAGGGTTGATGTTTTACAAGCTTTTAAAGACAAGAAGCCCAGGCGAGACAAAAAGGTTAAAATAGCTTGCAGCTCAAAGGGTTAGCAGTATGTACTCCCACATTGGTTGAATATGTTTGGAAGCTGTTTCTTGATGACCTGAAGGCCAAAAAATGTCTGTCCAATAAAGTTTTTCCTCTAAACTTTAACTATATGTGATTTTTTCTTGATCTTTTCTGATGTAACAGGCGAGATAAACACTGTACAAATACAGGAAAATACCTTCAAATAATTAGAAAAAAAGTCAATAAATCACAAGATACAACACAAATTCTTGAAATACATAACATGACTACTACGTGAAGGTAAATTAAATATCCTAAGTTGTTCAAATGTTGACTGTTTAACACAAAATTTTACTTTTGGACCAAAAATAACTTGAGTAGAAAAGTGAGTAGAAAAGAGAGAAAAGTGGTTGCATTGCTCTTATCTACAGCCTCATCCATGGCAGCCACCTTAGTTATTAATGCTAATTCCCTATGATAGCATATGCTATTGAACTATTTATACATTCTTGGAGGAAACAAGTGAAGACTGAAATAGACCAGCTATGTCGAGTTTTTCCAAATATGTTTTCTGTCTTGTGGACAAATGGCTCTAAAATGTCCCTCTAGGATCCAGAAATGGTACATTCTCAGCTATTTATGCAGCATTTCAGCGCTTGGCTGCAGACTATGGCGCTGATGTCTCCATCCCTTTGGCGTGCTCAGTTTTCAGATTATCTTCTGTGTGGTTGTCATTTCTGCCAAGTTTATTAGTATGTTTGTTTGTGTCTGTGTTGAAAATCCAATATTGGAGAAAAATCAGAGAATTTATGAAACAATTTCTGTTGTAAACTCCAAATCAGAGCTGGAGAGTCAACAGAAGTGTTTGAGCTTTTTCCACTCCACAGAAGAAACCCACTGGTGAATCTGAACTCACATGAAAGATGACTGATCTGAAGTCCAAGGAAAACAGGATTCTTGTGTTTATTTTTCCATCCTTTTTTTCCATCGTCCATGTCTGTCAAACTCTAATCCAATACAGATAATTGATTTCTCTGTTAGTATTCTGGTTGTATTTGTTGAACATTTCCTCTCCGTTCCCACAGCTCTTCTCTTTGCTCCAACTGCTCCTCATCGTCCTCAAACAACCCCGACTTTCTCTCCTTCATTTGATCATTGCTTAATTGTCTTTTCTCTCCCTCCCTTTTTCATTTCTTTTCTTCCTCAGACTTCCTCCATCTTCTGTACTTTCTCTTCTTTCTCATTTTCTTCCACTCAGCTCTCCCGATGTTCCATCATTTTCTGCTCCTTCCTCTCCATAATAGCATCAACGCCTCGCTCACTCACTGTCAGACCTCTCCTCTGATTTCATAATCCCTCCCTTGCTGCCTATTTCCCTCCTTCCTTCACCTCGTCCTCCTCGTCTGTTTCTCCTGCTGGAATTTCCCTGAAATCGCCGTTGTCACAGCAACAAGGTAATGACTCTGAAAAACCAGCTTCACAGGAGTAAATGAGTTTGTTTCCAACCAGACTACTACTGCCTAACAACACACTTTCACTGTGACTTTGCTGTGCTCATAGTTTGTGATTTAAGGGAGATTTAAACATGGAAGCATCAAATATCACCATGAATGCACACTATGTGGACATAAGTATTTGACCACACCTGTTGGTTCATCAGACTGGTTGTCCCAGGTGTATAAAATCAAACACCTAGCCATGCAGTCTCCATGAACATTTGTGATCCTAAATGTGTCGTTCTGAAGAGATCAGTGACTTTAAGTGTGGTACTGTGATGGAGGCCACCTTTCCGGTTTGTGACATTTCATCCATGCTGGATGTTCCACAGTCAACCATAGGTGATTTTGTCATTAAAAAGTGGAAGAGTTTAGAAACAACAGCAGCTCAAATAGAGCAAAAGACCATGTAAAACCACAGAGCAGGGTCAGCGACCGCTAAGTCACCATCTCTCTTCTGATTCCATAGTTGAAGACTTCTGTACTTCCACTGGCATTAATGTAGGCACTAAGACTGTGCAGCTGGAGCTTCATGAATGTGTTTCCATGGCCGAGCAGCTGCATGCTAGTCTCACATCAACAAGTCCAATGGCAAGCATCACATGGAGCAGCGTGTAGCACACCGACACTGAACTGTGGAATTTGTGTTTTATTTCATGTTTTCCATTTTTCATCTCAAGATTATGACTCAAACTTATGATTTTGACTTTTTGTTTCATACTTTGGCCATTTTAGCTCATAACTTGGACTTTAGGCTATATGTCAAATTTTTATCTTTTTGATTCCCAATTTTTAACTTTAAGTCATATTTTGACCTTTTAAACTCCTTACTTTGGGCTTTTTAATCCCATATTATGACTTTTAAACATATGATTACAACTTTTATAATCATATTTTGACATTCTAAATTAATAGTTTTTACTTATTATAACATATTTTGACCTTTTACACTCACAATTTTGAATTTAGGTCATATTTTTAACTTTTTAAGTCATCATTTTGAATTCTAGCTCTTACTTTGACATTTTCAACTCCTAATTTTTGGCTTTTTAATTCAATATTTGGACCAATCAGACTCAGAATTAAAATTTTTAAATGAAGTGAAACAGCCATCCCCACAAGACAGCCTCTGTTTCAAATCCCAGTTGGACAGGGCCCTTTCTGTGCAAAGCTTGCATGTGTTCCCCGTGCATGCGTAGCTTCTCTCTAGGTACTCTGGCTTCCTCCCACAGTCCAAAGACATGCTTGTTGGATTATTTTCAGTTAACCAGACAGGGTGTACCTCGTCTCTTGCCCAGTGACACCTAGGAATGGCTCCAGCCCCCAACAACCCTGAAGCCCCTACAGGCTGGGATAAGTGGTGTACTAAATGGATTGATGGATGGATATTGTATCTCCAGGAGACATTCTGCACCGAGATAAAGCAGTGCAAACCCTCTTCACTTCTCCAACGGCATTCTGGGAAATGTATGCAATCTAAATTATGTAAAACTATTCAAAGCTGGATGGCCTGACATAAACATCTAATGGCTTTTGCTGTGCTTGAGTAGAGTCAGTTGACACTGGGTGCATGCATGCAATCACAGACATTCACACATAAAAATAATCATGCAGGCACACAAAATACACAGACATCAGTTAAACAGATGACACTGAGTCATTTCACATCCATGCAGCCTGTGATATTATTGAAGGTCTGCTGCAGTCTCATCATGTTTTTGGGGTATTTGTGTACAGTTCTGTGCATGCTGCAGAGCTTGACATGCACCAGAGTGACATCTGTGTACTGAGGCTCAAACTGCTGCACATTCTGGCCCAAAAGTGTCAGCGATGCCTCATTCATGCTCCCATTAAATTATTAAACTTAATGAATCTTGTGCATCCAAAGTGCAGTATGCTGTTTTCCTGCTTCTTTCTCTGTGCTTTTCAGTGATTTCATATTCCGCAGACAAAGCAGCGGACTCCCCCTCATTACCACACCACCCAAGCCTGCGGACCATTAGCGCAGAAATCCCTCATTTCTCTGTTTTTGCTCACATGTGTGGATCAATGTACAGCAGGCTATTAATAGCTCTGCTCGTGTATTGGATTTCCCTGGCAGCGCGCTAAAAATAGAACGAGAGGAGAGGAATGTGGGGGTGAGAGGGACCCCAAAGGAATAAGACAAGCACAGAAGGATAAAGGAGGAGAAGAGGAGGATCTATACAGACTCTGCTGGATCTACTTGCTATGCAGATTTAATTTAACCCTTTCCTCTCCTGCACAGTTAATACATTTCTCTTTGGAGGTTTTTTTGTGTAAGTGAATTCACCAAGCATCCTACTTTTATATTGCCATCCTGTCACTGATAATTTTACACGCAAACAAAATCATTTACCACATTGTGTGAATCTGTGCTGTTTAACCAAGGAGAGAGTTACACTTTTGGCTCAGCGCCCACTTATCCCTTCAGCACATTTGTGCCCAGGGAGTTTTACTTCACTTACTCCACAGTGGAGCTGTTAAAGGACGCCTCAGGCAGAAGTAGTAGGATTCTGTGTCCGCTGGGACGTTTTTATGAGCTGTGCTAAGCAGCAGTTTGTGTTCAGCACTGATTGAGCCGCTGCTACAAGAAGCTCCATGGCTGCCAGCTTCAGTCCACATCAGAGCATCACGAGTCAGAGGAGGTGGAAATCAACCTGAAATCTAAAGGTTTGACTATCGGCTTCAGTGTTGCCTTAAGAGTTTGAAATCAAGGCTGTGCTAAATTATAGTTAACTATTGTTTTTATTAAATAATGCCAAGGTTAGATTGCACAATCTTTATTTGTCTGGTCAACGGTGCAATCCCAATCTCCAGACAAAGTGCACAAGAGCGTGAGCCTGCATAAAAATTGAGTGATTTGGTAAAATATAAAGACATCACAGAGTGACAGGGAACAAAATGTGCAATAGAATAATGAGAGAAATCCCCCCTTCAGTATGTTTTTGTATCTCTTTCACTAGGATATTTATCTATTTCAGCAAAAATCAGAAGACAGAAAACAACAGATTAAAATGTATGACTATTTGACTGGGAAATACAGACAACATTTCAAACATGCCAAACTACACTGCATATAAGGAGTGTAAATCACCAGCTTTATAAAAATATATTATATATCAATAATGATTCTTTGGATGATTATGGAATATCTTCCAATATTACAAAGTCTGCCACATTATGATTTTGAGTCAATGTGATTTAATTCAGCAGATGACAATCGGTTATGCCATTTAACACAGCTAAAGAAGAAAATCTGTTTTTATAATTTACTGCTAAAAGGTTCTGTAAACTTAAAAACTAGTGGATTGGCCAGATTCCACGCCTGTCATCAAGCAGGTCCATCTTACAAAACTCCAATCTGAAACGTCTGTGCCAGTTCTGAGAGTGGACGGACCAATCAGCAGAACCAGGCAGTAGCTATGGCCGTGGTTTAGCTGAAGCAAGCCCTTAAACAATGGCTGCCAGTTAAGGCAATATAGGTCTACAGATACAGACGGACCTCTCTGTCCATACTCTGGCTTCATTTTATCAGTTTTTCGTCGGTTCTCTCAAAGCTTAGGGATATGGATCAGACGCTGCCATACCGCTGCAAATCTTGGGGCAGTGCTGAGCAATGTGGCCGGCAGTTCAACCCAGAGTAGCAAACACAATGAACAAGAAATATTTGTTCTGTTATTCACTCTATGGGACAGATGGAGCAGCCGCAAAATAGTTCAGTGAGAGACGACGACCTCTAGTGGATTCGTTTTTCAGCGTCCACTCCAACATAATAGACGCACGCCAGCATGAGGGGTGCTTACAGTTTAAGTTCAAAATGCACAAATCTATTTTCATGCATGCGTAGAGCATAAAGGGGCCTATACCCTCCTGACTCTTGTACATACAGAGCACTCTGTGCTCTCATTGGTCAGTGACACAAAAAATCCCAGACTAGCCTTTCTTTAGGGACATCTGGTGTCCCATCCAGGTGTGGCTTTTATTATCATTCATTATGACATACACAGGATTGACACTGATTTTCAGGGCTAACTGGTCCTGAAACCCTACCACTTCCAGATCAGAATATAATCCTGCTTTTAACATTGTGTTCAAACTTTCTGTTTTCAAAACCCCCAGAAATGTAAATTCCTTTAATGAACTGCATAAATAAAAGTACGGCAGGTATTTCAATGGACTGGACTGATTTCTCTTCCATTTTGCACTCGTACTCTGACAATGTAACAGTAGGGGGAGGGGGTTATTTATTGATATTCATTTTCTTATGCCTGTGACCCCTCTCCTCCCACGGGATAAACAGTATAGAGAATGGATGGATGGATTTTCTTAAGTCAAAGTGTTTATTCCTTTGTGATCAGTATGTTGTAAATTGCTGTCATTGGCTGCAGCATAAATGGCCAATACAAATTTCTCACTCTGCAGGACAACAAAGTTTATCTTATTTTAAAAAGAGTATATTGAAAAAAATATTCAAACTGAAACTGTCCTTCAAAAAAGCAATCCAAAGCACACTGTGGGATTTGAGTAGAAATAAAATGCTGTTTTTTTATTCTGCAAAATGTATTAAAAATAGAAGACAACAAGATAAAAAGCTGCGTCTTTGGAAATGTTTGGTTTGTTTTGCTCAGATTATCATAAGAAGGACTGAATGCTCCAGTAAAAAGAGTTTAATCAGAAAAATCAGATTGCAGCTGTCGTTAAAAAATATCAGTCCAATAAAATCCCTTTATTTTACATGCCAAAATATATTTTTAAACAGCCTTTATCTTGTGTCCTGCTCAGCTTTTCCTCAAGGCCAGAGTCAGCTGTGGCTTACTCACCTGTGATGAGTTACACTAATCAGGCTGCTAAGAGGATCATTCCACGTGAAGGAGGAACCCCGCTGATTAGAGACACAGGGGAGCGTCACTTTATCAGAGAGAGGAAGGAAGGAGTGAAGAAGAGAAGGGTGTGATGAGGTGAAAGACAGGTGAAGGAAGAAAACAAATAAAAATGAGGACAAGTAAAAAATGAGTTGCAAAATGGGGGGGGGGGGGGGGTAAAAAAAAAAAGATAGAGATAGGTTTGTGTTTTTAATCCTGTGTGAATCAACCATGGCTGTAATTTGTGGTTTAAAAAATCCTGGGAAAAACTAAAATAAATAAATAATTTCAGTTAATTTCAGCATATGTGTAAAAAAGTCTTTATTTTACTTATTTACTTTAACTGTAGTTTCCAAATGTGCTTGTGCACACTGCAGCTCCGTTCAAACACAGATTCCTGGTCTTATATCGTTATTTAGCCATATGCATAACACAATTTACAGTTTCAAATGTGTCATTCAGTACTCAGTGGTTCGGCTGCAACAGCTGATATCTGCGAGGAGGGCTGTTGTGGATGCATAACGATCCTAATGAAGTACCGAATAATAGTCACAGCATCAGCTGCATAAAAACTGTTAAAAGTAACAGGAGGCTGCAGTTTGAATTATTCTTTTTACTCTTGCAGTAACCTCTTCATTAAAGAAGTGAGCAAAGCAAACTCAGTGTCTTCAAAGAGCATGTTTATATGATACTACAAAAAAACCTAGCAGCCTTTCAACCTTTTTGTCCCCACAAAGTCTCATTAGAAACTGAAAAATCAAAGAAAGCTCAGGCAAAATTTCAGAAGTTGGACCAGATTTGTTGTCATGTTGTTTGCATGATCAGTGATCTATCTCTTCAGAAACATTGGTCATATCAGCTGTTTTCAAGGACAAGCTGTGTAGACTCTACATGTTAGTTACCTTTCTGCTGTCACATTCATAGTTTGATTTTTTTGGACTGGATCAATGATCATATTGACTGAGAAAGGTCGTTTCTGTATTTCCTCTGAGCTGATCGGCACCTTTCCTCAAAGTCTCCTCTTTGAATAATTATTGATTATTGCTCTGTCTTTAAAATAGCCCTCTGCCTCTCTGAAGGGATATTAGTATTGATTGGGTGAAATTTACTGTTGCTCTCAGCAGAACCGTCTCCTTAACTGTAAGTTAGAGAGCCTGAGGGCAGGAAAATTGAAGTCTTTCTACCCACAGTGAAATCTTCAGTACAGGTATCAGGTTGGATTTGGAGCAGTCGTGGACCTAAAGCTGCAGATAAAGTGGGATGGCAGCATCAGTAGTTATTTTTTCCTGATCTGAGCAGCAGCAGAAGGCAATTTGAGTCAGGACCAGTTGGTCTGACTCGGGAATAACCGGTTAAATAGGCCATGTTTTCCCTCGCTATTACTATGTTTGTGATTATGAGTCATACATTAGTGCATAAATGGCAGGAGGTTCCTCAACCCTGATTTCACTGTGAGGCACAGTTTCATGTTACATATGCAAACAAAAACCCATTTAATTTGATGTAAATCAAAGTCTATAATCATTCATTTATGTGAAAACAAATGACAATCATCATCTTCAGGTCAGATACACGATGATATCACAAGTTTAGGGCTTATTTGTCATTAAAAAAAAAAAAATTAAAGTTAATTCAATAGTTCAAGCCACCTTTGATGGCTGAGTGCACACATGCGGTATTTTTTCCTTTTACTATATTTCTTTTTGGCTCTCCCTTAAAACATCAAAGCAGACAGAAACAATGTTCAATAATCACCATGAAAACTGCAGTATTTACACAAAACCTACACACACACACATCACAACACACTCAAACTTCTCAACCCTTACCTTCCCCTCAACTCACATCACACCAGCAGAGCCTTCATTGAGGGTAGTCAGATTTTACAGCTTCCCCCCACCTTTAACATTACTTAAAGGGATATTTCAAAATAATTGAAATATGGTTGCATTAGGAATATGACAATAGTAATGGCATTAGCATCCAGAGGTTTCATTTGCATTGCCCCTTTAAGGAGAGCTTGCTGGGGTCACTGGAAGGGAGCGTAGGTCATACATGGCTACAGACCGCTACTGTCGTGTTGCACCTGCTCCATGACATTATCATAAAAACTTAACTCCTTTCCCAGCAAAAACCGTTGTATTCACAAAGTACAAGAGCAATTAATCCTCTGAGCTGCACGAAAGTGTGTAGATACGTAGAGTGGCATTGCTGGTGTCTTTAAAAGTAATTTTAAATCATCCATGGTGGCAGGATGGACTTAAATGAAAATAATCTTGGCTTAGGTCATGACCTGAGTGGTTGCCATGGTAGCTTCTTCTTCCTTCCTCTTCTTGGCAGGTTTGCAAATCAGCTACGTGAATGCTGCCACCTGAGTACATACCCAAGCAGGCACGGACTGATGCTGCTATATGAAAGCAAACCAAAGCTAACCTTGGAAAGCAGATGGATTCACCCTTTTCTGTATTTCTCTTTGTAAAAAAGTGACAGGACCAATCAGGAGTAAGAGGCTGTACTCCCAGGAGCGGCAGAGTCGTGATGTAAGCAAGCAGGGGCAAGAGGTTGGTGCAAATATGGCTGAAGAGATTAGCGCTGATGCATTGAAGATGCATTGTTCCCAGAAGAGCTGGGACATTAGCTATTTTAAAAGGAATAAATAAAGGAATGATAAGGTACAAAAGGATTCTGTAGATTGAATGTAGTCGAATCATTCATCTACCCCAGGTGAGAACAGAGTAGAAGAGTCTAACTAGTGACTTTGGCCCTTGTTGGGAATAACCATGTGCCTTTCACTGGCACAATAGGCCCACTGGCAGTGGGCGAGAGGGATTCTGATTCTTTTATTGTTAGAAATGACTTGGGTTTTGAATTTGACGTTAGCTGCAGCTGGAAGCAGTGGAAAGAGACAAACAGCAGAGTGAAATGTGCCATCTGTAGAGTTTAAATGTTAATGAGGGAGGCTTGCCAGGAAGGAGTTGCAGTAGTCAGTGCATGATAGTACCAGAGTCTGAACCTAGAGCTGTGCTTCATGCTCCGTCACGTAGGAGCTCCTGATGTTACAGAGGGCAAATCAGCATGAACCAGCGATGGAGGCCACATGAACCTTAAAGGTCAGCTGGTCTTCGATCGTGACACTCAGTTCTGGGCAGAATTAGTGGACATGAATTTATTTGATCCATGCTGGATATTGATCTGGGGCCATATAGAGGGACTGGCTGGGATGACAGTAAGCTCAGTTTTAGACAGGTTGAGCTGAAGGTGATGTTCCTTTGTTCATCTAGAAATATCAGCCAGGTAGGGAGACATTCAAGTTGAGACCATGGTATCACTTGATGGGAAAGACAAGAAAAGTTTTACCACTGTTTCTGCCAATTTTTGCCACTTTTTTTAGTACCAGCCCATTATAACCAATTTTTTGCTGATGCATTTTCACACTTTATCCAACCATTTTACACTTTTTTTGCCCATTTTTGTCTCTTTAATACACTTTTCCAATTTTAAATACCTTTTTTTTAATTATTTTCTCACACAACTTTTAGCATTTCTGTAACCAATTTTGCCACACTTAATCCATTTTGCCTCATTTAAACAATTTTTGGCACTCTTAACCCCTTTCTCCTATTATGCTGCCTTTTTTTGCCATCTTGATCTGGCCGTTTTGTAGGGGGTTTTTGGCCCCCTTCAATTTCTGCTTCTTTTAACCATTTTTGCCACTTTTTAACAACTTTTGCGATTTTTTTCCCCATCAATTTTTTTCCCTCTTTTTAACATTTCTGTAATCAATTTTTGCCACACTGTTCATTTTGCCTCATTTAACCCATTTTTGCCACTCTTTAACCCCTTTTCACTCTTTTTTTATGATTTTTGCCACTTTTAACCCATCTCTTCATGTTATTACCAATTTTTGCCAATTTTAATTCTCTTGTCACTATATTATCCAGGCATTTTGCAACTTTTTTTCTAATGTTTGCCTCATTTAACCCATTTCTGCCACTTTTTAACACCTTTTCACCATTTAATCCCACAAATTTTTGCCCCCTTTTTGCATTTCTAAAATCCACTTTTGCCACACTGCCCATTTTGCCTCATTCAATCTGTTTTTGCCACTCTTTAACATGTTTTCACCTTTATGTCACTCCAATACCACTTTTGGTTATTTTTAAAACTTATTTTCCCTTAAAGTTGTCCAAGTTCCTTCTATGTTCTTTTCTGGCATCCTTACTTTTTGCACATCATTGCTTAGCTCTGAAGTCCAAGTGGTTTAGTCAATGTGCCCTTTCACATTGTAAACATGTTGTTGTAAGAAAAGGGGACTGTATCTTAAAAATGTTCTATTGCACAGTATAGATAGATAAAATTCATTTTCTGTACTTTGATAAGAGTGGTTATTATTCAGCTTAAAAATAAAATACAGTTATCAACAGACCGTGATTTTGCTGATCTCCATGGACCCTCATCTGGCTGGGTCCCAGAAAACGCTCCCCTTTATCCCCCTTATGGGTGGCCTTGACTCATATGTTTGTAAATATAATCAACATAAGGCTTTAAACAGAAGGAATCATCCATCTCAGTACAGCAGAGAGTCATCAGCATAAAGTGAGAACTGCTAAAACAGAACCCTGTGGTGCTCTGATTAGACAAATATTTGTCCAGGCATCAACTTTTCTGTTTTCAACATTGAACAGTTCAGTATGATCAGCTTGCACTGAATTATAACAAAGGTGATACAACTATAATGTAAAGCTACCTGCAGATTGAATAAACACACTAGCAAAACAAAAATAGATGACACTACGTAGCCAAAGCTGGCAGACAATAAGCCATCATCCCTCCAGCTCAACCCCTTTTTTCAGCCCTGGATAAGAAGTTTAGACCCCCCTCCTGGGAACAAGACTTCGGGAAGCAGATTTCTTTTCCTGTAACGCTGAAGGATGAGAGCCCACCTGAAGGGGAGATGACCCAATTTGAGGCCAAACTGATAGCTTGTTTTCCACAGGCATATTCTATTGCAACATGTGAAAAAAAAAATGTAGGCCAGTGGCTGTAAAGCAGCAACATGGAGTGAAAGATGTGAGTAGCATTGACTTTGTACCCTATAGAGTCCATATGGCACATGTCAGCTCACATCAAGCTCTTGTTGCACTTGAAAGGATGTTGATCTACAGACTCAGGCGATGCCTACAGCTGTCTCAAGATGATATAGATCATTCCTGTGGTTTTTGTATTGGCTTCTGATTCATGTGAGTGCAGGAGTCCTCCATGTGCATCCAGGATCTATTAATCCTCCAACAATTGTTGTTCAGTGCATAGAGGCACAATAGAGAATGGCAGATTTGTAAAACAGCCTCAAACCTCAAGATGAGAAAAAGAAAGCTGTCAGTGTGTTTGCTGTAATTTCTTGATTTGTGGTCGGATTATTGGCGACCATTTTTAAAACCACACAGTGTCTTTTTTATTCTATTTTAGATATATGATAGTTTAAATGGTACTAATTAAATTAATCTGTAGTCATTTATTCAACCAAAGCTGCCATGGTGGTCCATTCAAATCCACAGGTTAGCAAATACTCTTGTATCTTTCCAACCCTTTGGGAATTTCATTGAAATGCAAAACTTCAGTGTGTTTCTGTTACAATCTGGCTGAGCAGAGGATGTGATAATGTCTGGATTGATGTTCATATACTGAAATTTGCCATCATTTATATTGTTCAGGCAAGGCAAGGTAAGTTTTTGCACTCTGCCAGCGCATCGTACTGCAGAGCAAATTGCTCCCTCTCCTGCAAATCAAAGCAGTTCCACTGCCCGCGCTCCAGCACATACCTGAAGCACCTCTCCACCGCATTTTGTTGCAGGTCTATTTTCAGCGCTGCCAAACCGCTTCAATTCCCACTGATTAGAAAGCTCCAAACAGGAAGACAAAGGTGTAGTGTATTCGATACTTTCAAAATACAACACAATGTGTGGACTCGCGATCTTAAATAGTCATTATGTCAACATTATGTCTCATCCTGCGGCGAGAGCAATGGGTCACCAGGAGGTCAGTGGGTCGCAGAGCTACAACAGTGCCATTTACAAGGAAAAGTAAACTTTTCAGGAAATTTAGCAAAAGAATTTTCCATAAAACCACACATCCTTAAAGCAAACATTAACCTTTTGACTTCCTAATGCACTCACCTGATGGCAGAAGCGATAAAATCATGGAATCAAGCATGAATGAATGTTAAATCAATATAAAAAGGTAAAATAGTTAGCTGTTTACATACTATTCCTGTGTGAACTCGCAGTTCTACCTCTGATCTGGCCTGTGCACCATGGAGCGGAGCTCTAGACACGCTTTCAGTGGCCGAGGTTGCTAGCCTTCATTCAGAGCAAAACTGTGATGCTGCAGAGCGTGGCGCATTCTCTGCAGGAGAGAATGAAGCAGCATTGATCTGAGCCATCAATCACCCATTTAGATGACTTGGACTGATGCTAAATTTTGCATAAAAATTAACCTGCTCTGAAAAAAGTAATGAAGGACAAAAATTTCAGCATTTCAGCAAGTGTGCAAACATGACAAGAACATGAACTTGATTTCCTTTTTAAAAAGACATTACTCAGTTGTGTTTTGTGCCATATTGCTTTTCAATGTTATGCTGATGACATCCTGAACTACCAATCAGTTACCATTAATTTTGACTCCAGTAATATTATCTTTGGGGAGGGATTTCAACTACTGGCTTTTAATAGATTAAACCCAACCCATCAATCCAGCTTGACAGACTTGCCCTAACTTTTAAATAGCTATATTTCAGCAGCAGTTAGGTTACTGTGTAAAAAAGGCTTTCTGATGGAGTCCACGTGGGTTTCAGAAGAGTTGAATAACTTCCTGTTTGGTGTAGATCCTTGAGCTTAACCAGCGCTGAAGATGTTGGTGAAATCCTATTATTGAGCTGTATGACGTTACTCCAGCCGAGTGTGATTAATATTCAGCTCTATAATCAGTTTTCACTCAGGATGTTGCAACAACAAACAAACCCGCTAATGTCTTTATCTGGGTGCAAACACCCTGTGTGCGTGTCTGTCGGTGTGTTTGTGAAGTTAGTGTTGGCAGGTGGGATGAAGTCCCTCGTTACAAACACATGTGCCCATGCGTTTACCCACAAACGCTCACAAACACGCACACGCCGAATGAGTCACAGGCCAACACAGCCTACTGTATCAGTCTGTGGGTCGCCAGGGGCCGATGGGGCCACTCAACCATGAAAGAGGGTACGGAGGCATAACAGACGAGCACACAAACACTCGCTGTATCACATGCAGGAGCACGGGGAAGCACATGCACACGTTTTTTTCTTCACAGACAAAGATGTGACATCCTGTTCTCTCCCTATCTGTGTCTCTGCAGCCTTGTCTTCCAGAAATTACGTTTTTATTTAGCTCATTTTCAGCAGCAGATAAGGTTGGAGGGAGTCATAATGGCAGCAGAATCATATTTTCTATAAACATGATAAGGAAAGTTGTTAATTAACATATCTGGCGGGTCACAATAATGTCGATATTAAACTTATCAGTGTAATGTTTACTGACGGTGTATTTAATTTGTTTTTCACTAAACTTGGAGATCTAGTGAGACATAATCATTGAGTAGAGTATAATCCAACGTTCAAACGTTTTTTATATCTATATTAAATTCACAAAGTTATGGTGCCTTGAGACACATTTTCTAATAAACAAAATCCTGAAGTAGATTTATTTAAAACTTTAGAGTCTGCAAATTATACCAGATATTACAGAAACTTCTTGAATTCAGGGGTTTCAATCAGACCCGTTGCCACAGGTGTATTAGATGAAGCACCAAGCCATGCAGTCTCCATCTGTGATACAGAGCAGGTCGTTTTGAAGAGCTCAGTGACTTCAAGCGTGGTACTGTGATGGATGCCACCTTTACAATAAGACAGTCAGTGAAATATCATCCCTGTACATCATCTGTAAGTGGTATAATTAGAAAGTGGAAGCGTTTAGGAACAACAACTCAGCCATGAAGCAGAAGATTTGGAAGGTTTGGACAGAATTTCATTTTCCAACTGGCTTAACTGATTGGGAAGAATTATGTATGGAGCGACAATGGCTGTCTGTTGCTTGTTTCGTAGTTTACTTCTCTGTGATGGTGCACGCCTCCTATGTCATAAGATTTAGGAAGCCTTTAAAAAGTATTCCCCTCTAGGATGTTTTACCCTTTTATTAGTGGGGATGCTTAGCATCCACACTATTGATTTTCCCATTGGCCATTTTGTTTATTCTTCTTCTTCCACACCAGCTATCTCCTCCTTCATACTTTGTTGTATCAACAGTGTTTAAACTTTATAAAATTCAGTTTCTTCCTCATTTGACTGCTGAGACTGATGATTTTTCTCGTTTATAACTCCTATTATTTTTAAAATATAGCTATTTTCATGCTATTTTCAGCTATTCATATGCTTTTTCAGCCATTGAATGCAATTTTCAGCTACTTTAAGGCCAAAATCAGCTATTTTAAGGCTACTTTCAGCTATTTTCAGTCTATTTTCAGCTTCTTTGAGGCTATTTTCAGCTATTTTTATCCTTTTTTAAGCTATTGAATGCCATTTTTAGCCACTTTTATGCCATTTTATGCTATTTTTATGCTATTTTCAGCTACTTTTGTGCGTTTGGTTAACTTGAGCAGTTCTTCCAAAATTCAGCTCTCAGTATCCCTGTGAAATTTCAAAATTGCAATTTTGATCTCATTAATTTTTTTTTATATCAGTCATGGTCAATGTAATTTAGCATTTTTTAGCAAAAAAAAAATCCTCTTTAATGTCAAAGTGAAAACATATTTCTACAAAGTAATGTTGATTAGAAAAAAATATGTGATGTAAAATAATTGACTGCATTAATATTCACCCCGACAAGTCAGTATTTAGTAGATGTACCTTTGGGTGCAATCACAGCACTGAGTCTGAGTAGATAGGTCTCAATCAGGCTTGAACATCTTTAAACTGCATTTTTACTCCATTCTTCTCTGCAAAACTGCAGAGGTTGCACAGGATCAGGTGTAAACAGCCCTTTTCAAGTCCAGCCACAAGTCCTATATTTTGCTGCCCTCATTTTAACTTCTACCTTTGCAAGTCCTCCAGGGCCAGCTGCTGAGAAGCATCCCAACAGCATGATGCTGCCAAACCACGCTTCACAGTGGGAATAACGTGTTTGTGTTGACGTGCAGTGTTTGGTGTCCACTGAACATAACGTCTCCTCTGATGGCCATCTCTTCTGGATTGAAGTCTGGGTTTTGACTCAGCCACTCAAGACACCTTGTTGTCTTGAAACCATTTCTGTTTAGCTTTTGCTGTATGCTTCAGGTCATTGTCTTGCTGGAAAATAAATCTTTTCCCAGGCTGTAGTTCTCTTGCAGACTGAATAAGATTGCCGTCCAAGATTTCCTATATTTTGCTGCTTTTATTTTACCCTCTACCTTTACAAGCCTTCGAGGGTCGGCTGTGCCCTTGAAGGCCGAGAAGCATCCTCACAGCATGATGCTGCCACCACTGTGCTTTACAGTGGGGATGGCATGTTTTTTTAGTGATGAGCAGTGTTTGGAGGCTGCAAAACACACCATGCCCACTGTGACACAAAAACCACAATGTTGGTCTCATCAAACCAAACAACCTTCACCCACTTGACCATGGAGTCTCCAACATGCCTTTTCTTCAACAGCTTTCTCTTTTCCACTCTCCCATAAAGCTTTGACTGGTGAAGAACCCCGGCAGAGCTGTGTGCAGAGTCTCCCATCTCAGCTGCTGAAGCTTGTTGGTCAGTGTAGCCATAGGGGTCTTGGTTGCCTCTCTCACTAGTCTCTTTCTTGCACGGTCACTCAGTTTATGAGGACAGCCTGATCTAGGCAGATTTACACATGCGCCGTATTCCCTCTAATTCTTGATGATCCAGGGGATGATCAGAGCCTTAGAATGTTTTTGTATCCATCTGCTGACTTATACTTTTCAATATCCTTTTCTCTGAGTTGCTTGGAGTGTTCTTTTGTCTTGATGGTGCAATGGTGCCAGGAATACTGATTGATCAGTGGCTGGACCTGACATCCAAGGGGTGACTACTATTGATAGGCACTATCAACAATGTTTCCTTTTGAACAAACTCTGATCTGCCTTCATGGTCAAGCGTGAGAGAAATTGGTGGTATTGTAGATTAGTAAAACGGTTACGTTAGTAGATAAACCAAGCCTTTTATTCTGCAAATCAAAACTTCAATCAAAACTCTGGTCTCAGGGTGCTTCAACATTAGGCCCAGTTGTTTCGAACCACGCTGCGGCGCACTCCCTCCCTCTGATCCTTCCCACCCGGCTTGTTTTCACACTAGCAACAATGAGCCGCGCCCGGGCCCACTTGCATATTTACTCAGTCTGAAACAGCAGGTGGCGGTATGCACGTAGTTGGTTTACAACCCCACAAAGGAGGAGAAAGAAGAAGACGCTACCATGGCAACCACTGGGGTCATGACCTGAGCAAAGATTGTTTTTGTTTTGACCCGGCAAAAAGTCCATCCTGCGGTCATGGATGATTAAAATCACTTTTAAGATGCCAGCACTTTCACTCTTCGTATCTGCACATCTACGTACAGCTCAGAGGTTTAAATGGGCTCACGCTGCGCAGATATTGAGGTGACAGGAGACTTTTATTGCCTTTGCATCTCCTCTCACTGACTCCAACTTGTGTTCATCTGTAAGGTGAGTCACAACAGACCGTTTATTGACTGGACTCTGATGATTTCTGCCCTTTATTGAGGAAAAATGTGAACAATCTGCCGCACTGTTGAAAGAAGTTTAGCTTTTACGATAATGTCATACAGCTGATACGGCGCTCTGTCCCGTATCTGAGCGTGGTTGCATTCAGATCTCATCTGAACTGTGCCAGAGTCCACTTGAATCCCGAGATCACCTCTCCAGTGGGCCCAAGCCTGGTTCATTTGCATTCACACTACCCAAACGAACTGGACTTTGGGCTCAAGTACACTCAGATCCGGGACCGGGCCCCTTGTGTGAAAGCCACCTTAATATCAACCAAACTGATGCTTCACAGATTTCCCAGCCTCCTTTTTCCTTTGAATGTAAACTCCCGAGTAGTAGATTTAGGCGCTCCAAACTACAAAAAGAAACCATCAAAACAAACCATTTTCCTTATTTTCAGTGTTATGGCTCCAAATCAGTGTTTATTCCCAGCTGTCAGTCATTCCCCTCAGTTATTATGCAGAATAAAATGAGTGCCCACTCTTACTACACATTTGTGTTTGGCTGTTTTGTCCATTAATGAGTTACACGACACTAATTGTTGCTGTATGTTTGAATCAGTCATGCTGTCAGCTCACATGAAGTGTCCTCAATTCCAGCCGGCACGCTCTCGTACCATGCTGTCTGTGTGCGTGTGCGCGTGTCTTCTTCTCCCTCCAGCCCACATCACTGTAAACCCCCCCTCCTCCCCTCTCCTCTCCCTCTCACACACGCACCAGTCCCACCTCCCTTTACCCAAACTAGAGTGAAGCTCATTCAACGGATTCTCCGCAGTGCTGAAGGAGCGGAGAGAAGTCAAGAAGGAGAAGGAGGAGGAGAGAGAACGAGGGAGGAAAGAGAGGAGAAAAGAAATAGTGTAGCGAGTGCAAGAGACAGGAGAGAGGAGGAGGAGGAGAGAGAGAAAGGGGGGAAACTGCAAATTTGGAGCTCAGGCTTTCCAGTGCGCACAGATCTCTCCTCTGCTGCACCGTCCGAGCAGCTCTCCGCTCTGCAGGGTGAGTAAAGCTTCATCTGCCTTCATTTGAGCTGAAAATCTCCCCCATCACCTCACCTTACTCAGTCCACCCCCTCTTACACATCTGGTTCGTAACCGCTCGCGCTCTTTGGGGCTTGTTGAGGCGCTGCTTTGGCTCTTTCAAGACTTCTCTTTAGGGGGTTAAATATTACTCATGCATATGTCTGTGTTTAATTTTAGCCTCCTTAATAAGAGGAGGGTTGATATGGGAGAGATGAGCTCAAGTCTTTCTGCTCACCTCACCTCAGAGGAGAGGAGGTGTGCGCTGCTGTGTTGACAGCCGCTGATGAGTGTGCGTCTGCGCGGCTGGTTGCTTCCCTGGCTGTTAGCGGAGGAATGTGCTGCACGCTGATTAGTGTGGCGCATTTGGAATAAGGGGAGCAAAGTGTGCGAGGATGCTGTGATTGTGTCTCCACGGTACCTGTGTCAGGGAGGGAGAGACTGTGTGCATATTCGTGTGTTTGTGTTTGTGCGTGCTCTAGAAAGTCTTGGCTCCTTGTTGGGGAACCCATCCTGTGATAGTGTTCCAGCAGACTGCAGCACTTCTTATTAGGTCCATCTTTCTCACTCTCTCTCTCGCTGTCTCTCTCTCCTTACATACATATGCATAATGAGTGTGTGAGCACTCTTATATAAAGAAAAGGATGAAGAGCAGACAGAGGGAAGGAGGGGAGGAGGCATAGTGGTCATTAAACTCAGTCTCATACTGTACAGATTTATTCTCTCTTGAACGATTATAACAGAACAGCATAAGATAAAATGAAAAGTTTATTTATAAATTTACAGATGTAAAAGAGTGGTAACTTTCCTCAAAAGCCAGGTTTCATCCAATAAAAACAGCATGAGTTTTCTAAATATTGGCTAAAGCAAAAGATTTCACATTCATCTTGGAAACTTCTAATACAAACCGTTTAGAAAGGGCAGGACTTTTCAGAAATTCTCAGCAGGTGACTGGGCATTCATTCATGATGAGCCAATCAAAGCAACAAGATAAAATGAGGTAGTAGGCATGCACAGCTCTGGTTGTAGCCTTAGCTGGACAGAATGGTGCTATTATGGACTCTTGAGCTTGTTGGTGGATAAAACCTATGCCGAGGTCGATCATTCACCCATCCATTTTCTATACCACTTATCCTGTTAGGGGTCGCCTTGTTTGCCTTGCATGTTTTTGGTGGTGGGAGGAAGCCAGAGTACCTGGAGTGAATGCATGCACAGGGAGAACATGCAAACTCCGCACAGAAATGCCCTGACCAGTAAGCGAACCAGGGACCTTCTTGCTGTGAGGCAACAGCACTAACCCTTGCACCGCCGTGCAGCCTTGGCCCCAGTCAGAGAAGCGCAAAAACACCATCACTGCTAAGAGAAGCTTCTAGTGTGTCTCTTATCGCTTGTTTTATTAAAAAAATGTGGCCCAGTTCTGATAAAACTGCTGCTATACTATAGCTGCATCCATGCAATTCTCTACCGGCAGCAGCCATCATACATACCTGCCTACAGTACAATGAAACCCCACCTATAACTATTGCAAACTCTGCAGAAGCAGGTCAGGAGATGACCAAAACATCTTTTTTTTTAATGAAAAGCTTTCAGTGCTGGTCTTTGTTCTTGTTTTAGTAAAGAAATGTTGTCCTGTTCTGAAAAAAACTGACTCTATACTATAGACCACAGCAACCAATCTGGGTCTTTCCCCAAACGATGCCAGTCCACCCCTTTCTGGGGGAAAACATTTCTTGAAAATGAACGACAGTCAGTGGGAAGGACTGGGTCATTAGTGATTTAGAAGCTTAAAATATGAAAACCGTACCATTAAACTGTTATTGAGAGCCAAAATCTAATGGCAGGTAAGATAAACATATAATACAGGACATTTATGAAAAAATACTAACAACGTCACAATATGAAATAAACAGAAGTATTAGATGTACATGAGGGTGTGTTCAGGCTCCCTCTAACAAACTGGAAAACCAGTCCCATTTAGTGACTGGTGATGTTATTAACCACCATCACATAGGTTACCTTATATGTGTTGGATCTTAACACTTGAATGTGGTTAAGTTAGTGAATGTGTGAAAAAGCTGCTAACAGGCAGACAGACTAAAGACTGCTGTCACAGAGCGACCACTAGCTTAAAGTCATTAAGAACAGCCACAATCCAACATTTCCCGGCTTTATTCCTCTCTAGCTTCAGACAAAAGACACAGAACTCTTCTTTGACATTCTGTCATCATTTAAGAAGAACAAAACATGCCTTCAATTATGGCTTTTTAATTGTTTAAGGCACAAAACGACAAAATGGCTTTAAATCGCGTTGTTACCAACATTTTCAAACCTACTGTCATTTGATCCGAGATCCTGTTTTCCCACAAAGTGGGATTACAGTCACATTGGAAAGCAGGAGGTGACGTTGCACTGCTCTGATCTATAGCTGCTTTCCAGCTAAACACTGCACCAGCTTTAGATATTGCTACTGACTTCCAGTCCAACTCAACCTGCCTAGTTCTCCTTAAATGTCCCTGATTGGTCTAGTCATTCTCTGACCAGGAACAAGATTATAAGCTTGAAGCTTTGCAAGATGGATCTGCCTGATGGAAGAAATTAAATCTGACTTATACATTGGCTTTGTGATTTTGATAGTTATTTATGATTCATCACATTTTAATCTATTGTTTACAATCCCATTATGTAGCATTTCAGAAAAACTTTTTAAATTCCACATTGATATTCTGAGAGTGTTCTTGCCAGTCTGTTTAATTTGTGAGTCAAATGAATCCAATGAAGCGTACTTTCTGATGTTGACTTGTTGATTTATTATCCCAACAAGCATTGCACCGCTACACCAGCGTGGTCAAACACAAGGACTTAGAGTTAGAAGGCAGCATCAAAGTAAGATTTAGTTAAATACAGTTTTTAACTCTGTTATAAATTGGGGAGTATGCAGGAGTGCATGTAGAAAATGGCTCATTGACGTCTTACGAGTCTTAGTTAATGTGGGAGCCAAACAGTGTCCCCATTGTTATTCTGTCCACTGCCTGGGTGAAAGTGTCAGAAGGTCATGTATCACGTTAAACCATTAAGATCGCTCCAGAGATGCACACAGATGTGAGAGCTTGTCTAAGACATGACGGGTTATCATGGTCAGCCGGCCCACAGCTCTCTGAGGTGAAGGGAGATGAATCACTCTTTTACTTCAGTGGTTTAAACGCTGTGATTGATGGTGTGAGTCACCAACGACAGCAGGGTCACAGCTTTGTTTCCCAGCAGGGTTACTAAAGGTACTGTAAAGTCTCAGGGTTACATTCGTCCGGCAGAGAGACAACAACATGTCTCCGCTGTTACATTAATGCTTTGTGACTCCAGGTGTCATGTTTAATAGGAACTGCTGCTACGGGATGATTGGGTGGTGAGAAATAATCGACTCTGAGTTCTTAGAAGAGGTTTCATCAGGATATAAAAACTTTTAACTGAGACAAATTTTACACAGCTTTGTTTTGGCTTGTAGTATTGATCTGAGAGGTCATGGAGGACTTTATTCACATAAGATTTATCACAGACTGGTCATTGTTCTGGCCTTTATTTAAGACTAACTGACTAACTTAAACCTGGGGAATAATAAAAATCCAGTCCCTCACTAAATCCTGGCTTGACCTTGAAACTTTATATATTATATTATATAACGTTTAAAGTTTATTATACAATAACTTTATATTGGTTTCAATTGTAATCCATACTATGATGTACTGGTGGGGGGTAAACCATCACTGTTAAAGTTTCTGCTACCAAATGGAATTTTGTAACACCGTCACAACCTGTTTAGATGCGTGTGTTGTGTTGTAGTGCACACACGAGTCATCCAAAGCCACCATAACTACAGCAGAGTGAGCCATTGTCTGTCTCATATCACTCTAAGCGCATTCTGTTTCAAACCAGCATTAAAGAGTAGCCAGATAACAAGCCCAATGTCACCCTTTGAGTCTGTGTAAGTAATAAGAAACACAGTAGTGAGGTAAAACGTGTTCTTCCTCTTCAGGTCTCAGGTCTGTAATAACAGCAACATACAGTGAGTGTCCCCACTTTGCACAGCATCCCTGTAGGATTGTGAGCTGCAATGGATCAACTCAGTTCCTCTTGAGCCCAACAACAACTTAAACAGCCACTTGAAAATGTGCTTTAACTAATGAATCACTTTTTTTTAAGTCCATGATGATTCAAAGTAGTGGGCTGTTGCATTAAATAAGGTCAGAGAAGCAGCTGTAAACACGATATAGCTCCATACACTCACTGGTACCTCTACTGAAGCCAAGATGAACCAATGATCAACACTGTTTCTGACAAGTTCTTGAAAATGGAGGCTTTTGTAGATTGAGTCCATTTTTTTTTATCTGACATTTAAAAAAAAAAAAGAAAAGAAACACAGTCTCATGTTCTAACCATGTTTACACACAGATGCCAAAACTTTAGTACGTCACTAGTTTTTTCAGAACAGGTTTATTTATTAATTTATGTTTTTGCATCAGTCCTAATCATTTAGATGGTTAAATCTATGACCTGCGTTTTTTTTTTTTAAGATTATGGACTGAAAAAACATACCTGAAAAATAATGAAATTAGCATGCAATCGCCTTCACTCTGCTATTTTGCTTGAATGTTTCATTGCAAACACAATATAAGCACTCAAAAATCATAAAATGAGGCAATAACATCTGCTTTAGGATGATGTGGGTGTGTCGGTTGAATGAGCCGAAGCCACGCCCACTTACATGAGATAAGACCCAAACAGATTTTTTTAAATGCCTCTGATCAGAGCAAGGCTGCCTGGCTCTGTGCCAGAGCAGAGAGACAGAAGTTGTGAATGAAATTTACTGTTTTCTGGCACAAATCTGTTATGATATTTTTAATGACCATAGCACACCATGGCTGATAGATATGGGTAATTTACCTCACAATAAACAAAAAACACAGCGTTTAGCTGGCTGTTAACTTTCATTAAAGGCAGTGCCATCAGATAACAACAGAGATGAACTGCTCAGGGATTTAATATCATTGTAGTGTTAGGAGGGCGGGGTCGTTCCCCACCAAGACCAGTGCTGTCATGGGCTCAGATTTATATAAAGAGGTGAACAACTTTCTAATGGTCTAAATCAAAAGTCCAGCCACACACAGATCTCTGTGTTTTCACATGTTTACATCCACCTTATTCCAACATATCTAGTGTGTTAAGACACAAAGTTTGGGTTTCACTGTACAAGAACTTTAAACTACAGGTTCAGTTACAAAGATGTGAACACAGAGACACTTATGCAGTCATTATAATGCTCAGACATGAGTTCAGTATGCCATCACAGCTTTGTTTGGGAGGAGGGTTTTTGCACCGTAATATGCATTTAAACACTTTTTCTGTTTAATTTCATAATGCTGTGGCATAAAACTGCAATGACCATGAAATACTATGATATAAAGTCTATGCCTTATCATAATGTATTTCCTGACCTGAACAGTTAATGTACTGTATTTACATGCACCTTGAAAAGGTTGATTTATTTTGGAAGTCTGACTAAAGTCTGACAAAGAACTCTGAAACACACATATATAAAGAATTAAAATTCTAGTAACCTCCTTGGGTGCTTCCATTTTTGCAGTTTTCATACTTAGCTAGCCTGAGCCTGAGCTCTATGCTGTGTCCTTTAGAGGTGTCCTCCAGTAGCATGCATCAAGTATAGGCCATTTACAATTACGCCCATGACGCAGATGGACGCCTGCAAGGTGAGGCAGTAAGTATATTTCCAGTATCACACATGACAAAACCTTTAATGAATGAGCACGACACGGCATGATGCACAATCAGTGTTGAATATTAGTGAACTGTAATTAAACCTTGATTAAGTGGCTGGCACTATGGGATGTTCAGCACTGATTTGAGCCTTTTTATAGAGTTTAGATGTTCTCACCATGGCTCTGTCCAGGTACTCACCTTTGCTTCAACTAACAGTCCAAAAACATGCATGTAGGTTAACTGTTGACTCTAAATTGAGGTTTGAGTGTGAATGTGACTGGTTCCTGTCTCTACATGCCCTGTGATTGACTGGTGATTTATCTCAGGTGTCCCCGCTTCATGCTGAATGACAGTCTGGCTCCCAGTGACCCTGAATCGGATAAGCGGAACAGATAATGGCTGGACAGATGGAAATCAGTGGGCAGAAGAGACTTTCCTGTCATTATCGATGAACTTGGGCACAATTTGACTTCACTTCTGTTATCTCTCTGTTAGATTTGAAGTCATCGACCATGAAGGAGAATTGAACTCTGCCGAATATGTCAGGTACTTTCAGGTTTAAGCTAAGAGTTAAACCTGCAGCTGAAGAAATTCAAACAGAAACGAAGGCTGTTATTTCAGAAAAATCCACATTTTGGAGGTATTTTCTCTTGCCGCAGCAGCAGTGGTACATTTTCAGTGTTTGAATCATGCACAAGGTCGATTCTCCCTCTGGCTGAAGCCAAATTTGACCTCAAATTATACAACACTGAAACCCAGTGAAGGTGAATGAAAATGTGAGTCTGCCTCTGTTTGAGGTGTGTTTTTTAATGAATAATGTGCTGTAGATGGCAGGCCTGGTGCACATGTGTGACGTGTGGTGTGACTGTGTGTGGCACCAGGACTTTCCTCTGTTTCTGGGCCAAGGTCTTTCCCTTTAAGCTCCCTCTCTCTCAGTTTCTACTCCAGAGTATCTCTGCTTATCTCTCTTTCTTTTTTATCTACCTCTGCTCAGCACATGAACACTCAGCCTACTGCAGGCTTTCCTTCATTTTCTCCCGTCTGTTTGTGTTTCACATAAGCTAATTATCTTTATCAGTGGAGCAGTCGTTCTGCAGACTACAGGACGAGGGGTTTGTTTCCCAAAGCTTTCATCGTCTTAAGTACCGCTTTGAGAAATGAGAGTCTTTCTGCGGCTCCTAGAGACGTGGACGAGGCTCAGTATTGTTCTTGGAAGTATCTTGTCTGGAGGATTTGATGCTGTGATTGCGGTGTTTTATTGGCATTTTCAATAATTTCAGCATCCAAACCTTCCTTCCTGATTTCCTGATCTGAACTTTTACCAGTCCCCTGTTGTTGTCATCTTTCTCCATTCATCATTTCTTCCCGCTCCCTTCATCTCGTCCTCCATTCTTCTGATCTTTAAATATCCATCCCCTTTGCTGCCAGTTGGCTCCAGCCTCTCGCTGCTGACAGAGGGACATATTGCCTCCTCAACAGAAAACAAACCCCCGCTCCCCCCCTTCCATGCTAGCGAGCTAACCTGGGAACGCCATCTGTGGAGCCCCGCCCGGCACCATGGGACGTGTAGTTTCATGGAGCTCAGCAGTTGCTTCGCCGTGCTCCGTATTGACCGATCCTTTCTGCCGAGGCTTTCATCTCCGTTTCATCTGATTCCCTTTTTGTGTTTGCCGGTGGGAGCCAAGATTTCAGTCCTCTCTGGGTTAGACTACTGAAGCTGCTAGTATCCCACCAGTCAAAGGTTATTTCATTAAGTATTGAATTATGATGGTGTCAGGCTCCATTTTCTTTTGTACAGCTAATTAGGTTTTTTTGTACAGGATCCCAGCCAAGATTAGAAAAACTTTTTGATAGGTCAGCAGCAAATCATTTCAAAAGATCTTTAAGAAGAAGAAGAAGAAGAACAGGGTCTTTAGTCCATTCAAGTCTAAGTCTCACGCAGCCTATATAGGTTATTCTAAGCTCCCATGATGCCTCATGTAAAATCTGGGTGGCTCCACTGATGGTGCAGACACAAATCAATCGATCAGTTCCTACCATTTCTAAAGCACATTACTTACCAAAGCGCTATACATGAGCAACTGCAGTGATTTTACAAAAGAGTAGATAGAAGAAAAAACCCCACAGAAAAGTCAAATAAAAATAAAGTTAATAATACTGAAGTGTCAAAGCTACTGGGCTTCATGCTCAAAAGCTGAACTAGAAAGGCTTTGCACACCAAAGATGATGCGAATAAAAGACATGAAAATGTGAGAAATTTAACGGTGAATTTTGATGCACCTTTCTGTGCACACCAGAATTAGTGCAATTCTCCAAATTAATTATGCACGTTCAAAAAAAAAACATTAATGCTGCAGAAATCTGCAGTGTGTTCTGCATAATCCTTCGATAATTTGAGATCCATAAGAGTGAAAGATAAAATTAAGTTTCCATCCGTCTTTCCCTCCTTGCTGTGCACAACCGTCCCCGTACTCATGGACCAGGAGGTCAGAGCCGTTTCTTACTATAACATAATCAGTGCTCCTTCTCTTCAGCCTAGCTGGCTTTGACATCCAGGGTGTCAAACTCAATCACAGCAGGGGAAAGATTCTGAATTCAAGTCTCAACTAAAAGCCAAACAGGGTCAACATTTAAACACAACCTCACTTTCACCACTGATGAATTATGGGGAAAAAACTTGATCATGGATGATTTTGAGATTAAAAGAAGTCAAAATGATAAGTTTAAAGGCTGAGACAAAATGTCAAACTTTTTTGTTCAAAATATGAAATTAAAAAGTCAATCATAAAAGTCTTTCATAATTGTGAGATGAAAAAATGAAATTAAAGCCTAAATTTATTTCTTTTTCCACCTTCCTGGCTTTATATCTCATTATTTTTACTTTTTCAAATGCTTATGACTTATTGAGGATGTTTTCAATCACCAAGGTAAAATTTACATTTTTTTCCTTGAGGAAATCTGCAGACTAGTTATGACTAGAAAAGCACTCAGAGAGCGCAGACCAGAATCCTTTAAAAAATTCCAGGATCCAGACGGTGATCTGGATCACTCCCAAAATCGAATCAGTTCTTTTTTGTGCTATTTCTGACATTTCCTGAAAATTTCATCCAAATCTTTCCATAACTTTTTGAGTTATGTTGCTAACAAACAAACTAACTAACAAACTTACATAACCTCCTTGGCAGAGGTGATAAATATATGGTGTGATCTTGTGGGTCGGGTATAACTGTACCATGGGCCAGAATTTTGCCCCATGGGCTTTGAGGTTGACACCCTGGTGCTACATGCTTGAAAATGAGTAATTTGCACACACAAACACAACCAAAAAAAATTACTTATACTTTGTCAAACATAAACAGACATGTTAAAATGTTATGAGTCCCTGCTTGTCTCTGTATTGTCTTGTCTCCACTGTCTGTATGTCATGCTTGTATGTTGTCCTTCACTTGTCATGTTCTGTTTTGCATCACTTAAAAAAAACATAAACAGACATTAAATATAATTTATTTTAGTATAGTTGAAAGTCAGAGGATGATTGAGAAATTAACTATAATAGCAGATCATTCACCATTCATTAATTTAAAGGGCTTTAATCCTTTCTATCTTATATCAATCTCTCATAATTGCTCCATTTTTAATCTAATTAACATTTTAGCACAGTCCACCTGATTTGTCGTCCTCTATCAGAGGCCTTTATTGATTTAATTAGACGTTGACACAAAGCCAACAGTAATCACTAATGAAGAGGCTCATTGATGGGAGATAAAAATAATATCTCTAAAGCTATATTTCACAATAGGCTCTTTATTGGCCTATATCTGGAAATTAATTCATACGTACAAAGCTCCTGATTAAGGAATCTTATTATAACTCCTACACTGACATTCATGCTTTAAAGCTTTAATTAGCAACGCACTCATTCATTAAAACGGACTTCATTCAAGACACTTCTAAGCCTCCAATCAAAGAGAATTACCCATGAATCTAAATAAAAATCTTACATATCTGTGTCTTTGATATGAAAGAAAAGCCAGTGGATTATATTTAACCTTCAGCGATGTTTATTTTTAACTTTGGAAACTTTGCTGTAGGGACACAGCTGACTGAAACACCGCTTCAGGTCTGTGATGACATGACGTCATCCAATGCTGCTTTTTATGATCAGATATTCACATGCTGATCTACAGCAAGATGACAGGCAGCAGCAAGACTGAATCTCTTTCAGTATCAGTGAGCATTTGTGCTGCTGAAGTACCCTTGAGCATAAAAAGAAGCACTGACATCCTCAGCACATTCAGATGATCCTGACCTCTGGTCTCTGAACTCAAACCTGCCATCAGGAGGAGAGACTGTCCAAAGGATGTTTGTATAAAACTGATGTTTACTCCGACTTCTGGAAGTAGGTTTGGATTAAAAATTACATATGAGCATTTATTTAAATAAATACAGAAATGAGAAGCTCTGGTCCGCCTAGTTAAAGTCTGCAACATTGGCTGACCTCATGCCAGGCATACACTGTACAATTGTGCAAGAGTGGTAATGAAATATCAATATGCTTTACATAAAATATTAAATTAATAACAGGTAATGGTGATTATATGATTTCATGTATTTAAATGCACTTTAAGGATAAATTTAGGGGCATTTTTTTATGCTTTTATTGACAGAAGAGGACAGTGGACAGAATCAGAAACATGAGAGAGCTGGGGAGAGACATGCGGGAAAGTGGGCTGCGCCTTAAATCACTAGGCCACCTGTGCCCCATTTACATGAACTTTAGTTGCACGTTACTTCAAAGAAAACAATGTTTGCATTATACTGTCCTTAATTATGTGTCCTCCCACAAGTTTATTTCCACAAGTCTGATCCAAAGACAAAAACCTAACTCTGGATTGGGCCTGCTTTGATGCTGAATCTCACTTGAGTTGCCAGAGGTTATGGTTTCAGATCCCGGATGAGCCCCAAAATACCTCCTATACTAAGTAACCAAAGATAAGACGGAGAAAGAGATTAGTGACATGTAAAGACACCACACAAGGACTGATTTAAAAAAAATAATAATAATAAGCTTTTTTTGACAAAAGCATTAAATCAACAATGCAGGTTTTACTTAAATGACTTGAGAGAAATCAGAAAAAATAAAAAAATAAATCACCAAAAATCAGATAAACTGTGGCTGTTGCTGCCTGCACTCTAAGCTCTTGACCAGCAACCATTATTAACAAGCTTGATGTTGCTTTATCTAAACCAGTGGTGCTCAACTGATGGGTTGGGACCCAAAAGTGGGCTGCGGGTGTGTGCCTGGGAAAAAAATTGCACCAATTGTCTATTAGACTATAAAACCTGCATGTTTGTCCAATTTCGTTTTTTTTTTTTTTTACACCTTTTGTACTGTCCTAAGCTCTATTGTTTTTTTAGAAAATACATCCAATTGACCCAAAAACTCTCCAAAATTTGGGTTGCAATTCTCCTTGAGGAGTTGATGTGGGATCCTGGGACACAACCAGTTGAGAACCACTGATCTAAACCATAACTGAAGCGTACACCTCTCTCTATTCAAGTATTATCCTTTCTAATGACACATGTGGACAATAAACACTAGTTCTTTTTTGTATGTATTGTTATGTTGTTAAGAAGTTAGACCAATCAAAATGTGCAATTTCAGCGCTCCGAACTTGATTCTTGTGCATGTACAGAAATGACCGCTGTATTTGCACACAGGTGCTCTGCAGTCAGAGCAATGAGGGAGATGCTAATTCTGACTTGTGTTGGTAAAGGTACTGGATTCAAACCCCTGATGAGCCCCCAAAGTATGTCACAGCCTCTTTACATTAAGTAACCAAGGCTTAGAAACACAGGGAGACCAGCAGCATTTAAGGACACCACACAGACTGACTCAGTGAACGAGCAAAGCTGTTTTTGATGAAAATACTAAATCAGAAATAAAAATTATAAAAAGTAAACCAAAAAAAAACCCAAAAGGGGCTAGAGTGCTGGTCTAGCACACTGTGCGAGGGAGAGAGTGAAAAAGAAAGAGGGCTGCAGCTGCTCTGAAAATCAGTCATCTGTTGCAAAAAATCCAACCTGTTCTGGAAATGAAATAACAGTGTCTGGGTCAGAGTGCAAAAATGATTAATAATGCAATGTAAGACTGTGTTTTCTTTTATTCAGCAATAAAAATGGACTCAAAACATTGTTCTACCTCCACAGTTTCATTTTCAGGGTAACTAAAGTGAAGAAAATAGCTCAAGAAAGCATCAATGAAAGACAGTGTCAAAGCCAAGATGTTGCATTTTCAAGGTCTAAAGTTAATCTCCATGCTCTGTTTCCAATTTAAAACAGAATTTGTTGAAACACAAACACATGGTGATTTAGAAAATGTTTAAAAACAGTCTTAAAGAGGGGGATTTCATGCCCTAGTGGAGAGAAACAGAGAGAGCATGAATGAGTGAGTAAACAGAAAAGAGTCTTGGCTCTGGTGTGCAGTGAGGATTTCAGCACCACAATGATGGACAGCTCCTCAGACTGCTGCACTCGACTCGTTCTCCATTCATGGTTTCTGTTCACTGACCTGACACTGGGATGGACTTGTTCACACACTCATGGGATGGGTTATATGTCACATTTGTCTGGGGAGACACCCTCTAACCACTGTTTGGGAATAGCAGAACCCTGAAAAATAAAACTAGAAGGTGGCTGGACTAACGCTCTGACTGTCACAATCATTACTGCCAATCAGAGCAACAAAACACAACTTATCCACCTTTCCTTCCATTATCACCCTTATTTTCTGACCTCTATCTTATTTTAATCCCTTATCTTGTCTTGTCCCATCCTCTCCTGCTTCTTACCACCAACATATCATCTTTTCTGTCTTTATTCACCTCTTAACCCTCCATTGCTTCGCTTTTTCTCGACTCATTTCCTACTCTCTTCTAAAACTTCCTGTTCATCTTTCTATCTTCACACCGTTTCCACTTAATCCTCCTTTTCCTCTTTCCTCCATCATCTTTAAAACCTTACTTTTCCTATTACTCAGTATCCCCTCTACACCTCTCTCTCTTCTCCTGAATTCATCCTCCCAATCCTTCACCTCCTCATCCCTCCTTCTTCTCCACGTCATTACCTCTGACTGTTTTTTCTCCTCCCTTCATCAGTAATTCATTACAGCTCCTCTGCTCCTGGATTCCCCTGCACACACAGTTAGTGAGCTGCTGCTGCTGCTGCTGCGACCTGGGAATTGTGGTTTTATTCTCAAGGCTTCGGCTACACAGAGAAGCTCATTTCAGCCAATTTGTTGTCAGCTATCTCAGCAAACACAGACCGCTTTCAGATTTGTGTGTGAATATTTCTATGTGTGTAAGGCTCTCTCTAACACTCGCTGCTCTGAACCATTTTACAGCTCCTGTCCTCTAAACCCACATTTTCTTCTTTGGGCCTCTCTGCCTCTTTAACATGCACAGTTACCATGACTTAGATTTAAATATGTATGACTTTGAAACTAAACTTTTGCTGTTGCCAAGTGTGCTTATTTTAATGTGGGAAAAAGGGTACTCTATGGACTCAGTATTATGTATGACTGCACTGGCAATTATAACCATCCACCATCGATATCTGCTATCACCAAAGTGATCATGCTTTTATAGTCATTTATGCACTCAATGATTGGTCGGGGCTCCTTCTGCAAGAATTACTGCAGCTATGTAACATGGCATGGAGGCGATCGGTCCGTGGCACTGCTTATGAAGCCGAGGTTGCTTTAGCTGTATCATTGAGTTTGGTGTCTCTCATCTTCCTCTTGACATTTCCTCAGAGATTCTCTATGGGGTTCAGATCAGACCCGTTGGCTAGCCAATCAAACACAGTAACACCATGGTCAGCAGACCAGTTTCTGGTGGTTTTGGTTTCACTGGAGTCACGTGTCAGGTCCTGCTGGAAAGGAAAATCCGTATCTCCATAAAGCTTATCAGCAGATTGAAGCATGAAGTGCTGTGAAATCTCCAGGTAGACAGCTGACAGCGTTGGCTCTGGACTTGATGAAGACCGATGGACCAACAGCAGATGACATGGCACCCCAAACATCACTAACTGTGGAAACTGAAACCACTGGACTTCAAGCACCTTGGATCATGTCCCTTTCATATCTTCCTCCAGACTCTGGGGTCTTGATTCCCAAATAAAATTCAAAATTTACTGTCATCTGGAAACAGGACTTTGGATCACTCATCAACGGTCCAGGCAAAGTGGTAGGAGCAAGTGTTGTTCTGAGACTAGGTCTAAGATTGAGGATTAGTCCAGCACTCATGAGCAGAAAAGTCAAACTTAAATTAGATCTACCACTTGGTGGTTAAAGGCTTCCTTAAAGTAAACATTTTTGCAGACAGTAAAAGACAGTGGTTGGTCAAGAAGAAGTGCCAGGTTGGTAAGTACATGTTTTATAATAAAATGTAAGGCAGAGTTAAGAGTATCAGGGTCAGATTGATTCATAAAATAATAACTTTATGAATCAAATCAGATCAGTTCACCCTAAAGTCCAAGTAAAGGTTTTTGCAAAAAGGTTTAAAAAGGTTTATAAAATCCCTCAATGCATTCCTAAAATATTCTGCTTACAAGACCATGCCACAGTGACCTTTGACCTCCCAAATCCAGTCAGTTTCTCCTTGAGTCAGAGTGGACATTTGTGCAAAGTGTGAAGAAGAATCTTCAAAAAGGTAATTTAGCTATCACATTCACACTCTGAGTGGACATTTATGAAAAATTGTGAATAAAATTCCTCAATCATTCTGAAGTTTTTATGTGCAGATACAAGCGATGAATATGAGGTACAATGTCTTTGACCTTTGACCTCCAAAATGTAGCCTTTCCATACTTAAGTCAGAGTGGACATTAGTGGAAAGTTTAAGGACAGTTCCTCAAAGTGCTCTTGAGATATCACATCAAAAAAAGAGAGATGGACATGAAGACTAATGCAATGACCTTTGACTTTTGATTTCAAAAAACGTATCAGGCCATCATTAAGTCAGAGTGGACATTTCTTTGCAAAGTTTGAAGAAAATCCCTTTAAAGGATGCTTGAAAAATAGTATTCACATGCATGGATGAGCATGAGGCCTGACAGTGTTGTGATTAACCTCCAAAATCTAATCAGTTTATCTTCAAGTCAGACTGGATGTTGGTGCAGCGTTTGAAGAATACTTTACAACTGTCTTGAGCTATCACTTACACAAGGAAGAGATGAACATATTGATCTTGACCTTTGACCTCTAAATTCTAATCAGTCCATCCTTGAGTCAGGGTGGACATTAGTGCAAAGTTTGAAGAAAATTGCTGAGAGTGTTTTTGAGATCTGACGTTCACAACATCGTCCTGAATGAACAACCAACTGAAAAACTGAACGCCTCTGTCGCTGGCTATCACTGGTGAAGAGGCAGAAAAAGTGACTCATGTGTAAACATATAAGTATTTAAATGATTTACAGATTTCCCTCTAACATGAGCGAAACTCAGCACTCTGGCTGTATTTTAGAGTATAGATGGCCTGTGTTTCATTTTTGAGACAGCCAGTTTGAAAGACTTAGAGTGACAGCAGAACCACCCTGCGTTTAAAGCCTTCACAGTCGTATTTAATGAAGAGTGAGAGTGAGAATGAAGCCACCTGAGAGCCCACAGGATGAGACCGTTCTCTGAGTCCCTCATGTACTCGGCTCTGTCTCGCTCTGAGCAGACGATGGATCTGTGTGGTTTGACTCAGCAGCTCTGAACGTCACACCGCCTCAAACGTTGAGCCTGACATTTTCAACACTAAGACTGATGCTTATTTACACAAGCCTAGCACAAATCACTTTTGTCTCATTCAGTGGATGTGACTTTGAAGGATGCACGACACTTTCAGAGACGTCAGCTCCTTATAGCGTTGTCGTTTGACTCTGAAGACAGGGAGAAACATTGACCTCTGAATCTCTTACTTTTTGACAGCTGGCCAACTTTTAAACTTTGAATGTTTGTACAGTTTGACATATTTGGAGGACTTAGTTGAGTTGCAGACTTGCCTTAAGATTCAGGTGTGAATAATGAAGGCTCCATCATATGGGCTTTAAGTATGCAAAGGATATCCAAAAGTTCAGATTCTTTATTTTAAAGCTACCTGGTTCTTTTTCAAGGTCACAAAGGAAGCTAAACTCCTGTCTCAGGCCAGGACATACAAGACAATTTCAAATCTTCACCAATCTGAAACCACAGAAGAGCTTAAAAGACAGTTTTAAGAAGTTTTTAACCATTAAAATCCTCAGAATGCACTCTACACCAGTGGTTCTCAACTGGTCTAACCATTGGACCAACCAACATCTCCTTAACCTGAAATCTACCAACATTTTCAACCACTTGAATTCTTTTCATATAAAATGTGACAGTTTGGCTATTGATAGAGGAAAAAATGAACCTGAACAAAAAAACTTATGGGGGACATGCATACAAACATGCCATTTCACTCTGTTTTACCATTATAACTTAGATTTTGGTTGTGTTTTTAAATATTTAAAAAAAATTCAGGACATTGTCATGGGAAAATGAGCTTTCTTGATCATATTTTTCATCGAAAATAACAGGATAAATAAGTCAAAATGTCAAGAAAACAACCAGAATTGACTCCATGTCCATCAAAACACAGTAAAATAAAAACAAATGGAAACATGTCAACCAAGAACTTCTATGCATCTTTGCTACTTTGCCGCCCTTCTTTTCCAGGCACCAATTTGCAACCCACCCACCAGTTGAGAACTGCTCCTGACTATTCAGGCCAAACTGTGAGACCACCCATCTGCCTTTTAAAGTTACAACTTTGCAGTGATATTTCCAATGAGGAAAGATCTTTTGAGAAACGTTCACGATCAAACATGACTTCAAATAGGAAAAGTGGACAGCTGGCTGTCGGCCCTGTTGTGCCATGCATGTGACATGATAATGACACTTGTGTTTTTGCTGTGACTCAACAAGCGTTTCTTCTTTTTCAATACTCCAGTTAGCTTGGGGCACAGTTTTATTTGTGTTTGCTGTCATGTCTGTGTGCAAATACAAGTCGTCCCAATGGAGAGGCTTCTGTTTTTCCTTTGGAAGTAGCACAGTCTGGAATTATAAATGTCAAACATGTTTAAAATGAATTCAGCTCAGGGAGGCTCAGAATATATTTAGTGGGCACATACAGGCAGGGCAACAAATGTGTCATTTTTACAAATTTCTATGCTTTTTAATGTATTTCTGGACCATAATTGCCCTATTTATAAGCAATATTTTCACTATGGTTAAAATAAATTATTTGCGTAATTTTGCAGTGCTGGACTAGACCATTTGGACTTTTTTAAGGGAGCAGGGCTCCTAGGCCCCCCCTAGTATTTTTTTTTCCACTCTATTCGATACAAATTTCAGTCTGTTGACCGATTCATTTACTTTCTTTTCATTCAACAATGACACTAATTACAAGAAATATAAAATAAAAACATACTTTTAATTGCAGGCTGCTTGTGGCCCATCCCTACTGTTGGCCCGGGTAATCAGTACCCTTTTTCCCTCCTGTGCTATGCCCCTGCATGCAGGTGCATCTCAAAAACAGAGTAATGTAAAAGTTCATTTTGTTCCTGTGATTTACTTCAGAAGGTTAAACTAGCTCAAAATATTAGAATATTGTTGAAAAGCCCAATGTGTAAGGGTTTCCTGAGTCTTAATTCTCTCACTCTGGTTCAGTGTACACAACCACAATCATGACGAAGACTGCTGACATGACAAATGTCCAAAGGACGATCAATGGCACCCTCTATAAGGAGGGTAAGCCACAGAAAGTCACTGCTGAAAGGGCTGCTATCAGAGCACCTGGGCTTTATAACATCCTCACAGTGCCACGGACTGATCGCCTCCATGCCACGTCACATAGATGCAGTAATTTGTGCAAAAGAGGCTCAAACCAATTGCCAGGCACATAAATGAGCATTTTTGTATTATTAATCCTTTTGGGGTTGATGTTTTGTCACAGTCTTTCTTAAAAAATGAAAGTTGTTCAAGGGATGGTGGGTCCTGAGGCTAGACCAGTTGAGAACCACTGAGCTATAGTAGTACTTAGATAAATCACTGGTTAAAAACATCCTAAAATCCTCCTTGCCTCAACCTTTTTGCAAATCAAACCACAAGTCAGGCCTGAAATCGTTTAGTGTGTAGGCATGCTTATAGAGATCAGACCTGCACCTATCACAGAATGTCTGAAATTGTGATTTTATCTGTTTGCTCTACTGTGTGATTTTTCATAGGTGACATACAGCACACAGGACATTCCCACACACCTGACGTGTCAGTCTTTATCTGCGGCATCCCCTGTATCGTCTGGGTTCACCGTAGGCGAGCGGTGTTTTACCATATCAAATATTTGTAAGGTGTGACTCACGTCTGAGTAAGCGAATCCTCCGCTGAATGTGCTCTGCAGCGTTTTGGTTGAGTGATGAGGTCACTCCTCATCCTCACTCCACTGCCTGACTCTCTCTCTCTCTCCTCGTCTTATCTGCTCGCTCCTGATCGTGTCGACTGAGCTCATTTTGTTCTCAGCTGTTCTCTTATCGCCTTTTCCTCCGCTCCCACTCAGCCTCGACCTTTAACATTTAAACGGAGGATGAACTTCATTCAACATCCAGTTATGAATGTCAGAGAACTGTAAATATCCTTATAAACAGGCAACTAAAAAACTTAAATGTTACTCTGGCATTGTGTTTTATGTTAGACTCATTCACATGTTGCAGCCATTAAGTGAAAGCAAACATGGTTTAAGGTTTAAGGGACTTATGAAGGCCATCGCTCCTAAAATCAAAAGGAAATATTCCTTAAAAAGACACTTATCTTCATACAGTGTGAACCCACAAAGGCTAGAGCTTTTGAACCAGGCTGTAAGCATGTTTATTTATACGGTATACTTGTATTCTGGGGCTTCTGCATCCAGATTTTAGTGGAAAAATCAAGAAACTGCAGCTTTTTGCACTTCCACATTGCAGCTTTGTTGCTAATGTCATCATGTGCTCACACTGTACAGGGAGTTAATTTTTTTTGCGCCACAGTCATTTCAATTGTTGAGGAAAACCTCACTGCGCACTGATTTGCACGTCTCAGTCTCTGTAAACCGTAAAGATGGTTGTTCGTGAAAATCCCAGATAATAAGTTTCTGAAACACTCAGGCATGTTCAGAGTCACTGAAATCTCCTTTCTTCCTTGTACTGATGCTCAGTTTGAACTTTAGCAAGCCGTCTTGGCCATACCTACATGTCTAAATGCATTGATTTGCTGCCATGTGATTGGCTGAGTAGCTATTTGTGTTAACAAGCAATTAAACAGGTGTACCTAATAAAGTGGCCGGTGAGTGTATGTTCTCCACTCAATGACAAACAAGCAGGAAAACTCAGGAATAATCCTGTAGCAGGATAGCAGTGTTAACCACTGCACCACCATGCAGCCTGTTTACTTTTAAATTAGAAATCAATTAAGAATAAATCATGAAAACGGCAAAAACAAATAGCTTCATAAAAGTCTATTTATCTTGAAATATACAAGGAGAGTGCCTGATTCATTTCATGGGACAAAAAACAGTGAAGGCAGTCACATTAAGAGAAATGTGTTTCAAACAGTGTTTGATGAAGTCACATTAATAGCCTTAATAATCCCAGCTCAGCTCAGCCATATTTAAGATTAATGACTGATGTCAAATCGACATTTTGACGTCCCATCTGTAAGCAGCTTGTTCATATAAAGCTGTACATGTGTCTGTGTTTCTTTGAGTCATATTTACACACAGCTCTGCTCTGCTGTTTGCATTGAAAATCTGCACATTTGGCCCCTGGCATGTTTTATTGAACTGCATTAACGTGCTCCAACTTCAGCTTTAATGAATAGATTCTATCATGGCTGCAGGCGCTGTGAGCGGCTCACTTCCTCTGCCGGTTAAGTATTTTATGTTCATTCTGAAATCATTTTATCAGACGTAAACGTCTGACAGTTCAGGGTAAATAAGCTGCTCTGAGAGAGAAGTGTTTTCGCCCTGCGTTTGCTCAGAGCAGAGATGCATTCTGGGTATGTGTTTAGAGTTTTTGGGCTGTGATGTTTCACGCCTGTTTCACACCGCAGCATGCTGAATGTGACCTCCATTTTGACTGGCTTGAAGAGGCTCTGTGTGTGTTTGTGAGAGGGGAAAAAGAGGATGTTTTTCAGTGTGTCAACTGGCTGAAAATGATGCATGGCAGAGGCAGCGTTTCTGCCACCTAGTGAGTGTCAAACTGCACTGCATGTGAGCTGGAAGCCTGACACACTCATCTCACCTGCTGGATCCAAACACAAGCTCATTATCACCACAGACACCTGGGCTGACTCCATGACCAAAGACAATATTTCTGAGTTTAAATACACTGCTGTAGATGTAGACTACATTTCTATCATCACAGCAGCCTGCATTCAGAATTTGGCCGTTTTGGAGGCAGTCATCCGTCAGCTTGCCAGCACTCCTGTTTTGTTTTTCTTTCACGCTTGCCAAATAAATTTGTTTTTATCTCTGGGTTGCAGAATGATTTCACCATAAACAAAAGGCTGGGGCCATTTTTCCAACATTTTAGCAGCAAGGATCCAATCAAGCTCCTCGCCCGCCTCCCTCCTCTTTACCCTTGGCAGTGAAGCTCTGCTCTTAAAACTCAAACCGCAGCCCCTTAGCCCACAGCATAAACACAAATCACCATCCTCTAACTACCTTAACACCACAACATGAACACAAGACATTCATGGGTGAATACATGCATACATAAACCACCTTCTTAATTCTTGGCTCTACCTCTAAAGCCAACCACACTTGCCGGTATTTCTTCTTTTCACTGCTTTACTTCATGTTTTCTTGTTTTTACCCCTCAGTGCCGGCAATAGCCAGGGACAGAGGTGTCATGATTTCAGGCCATCTTTCTCAATACATCTCTCCATATATTTCTTCTGACTTTGCACAAATGTCTTCTCCACCTCAAAGCTAACAAGATTCTGAGGGTCATAGGTCAACATTCAAGGTCATTAGGCCTCATTTTCATCCCTTGCCTGTAAATGCAACATTGCAAGAACACAATGAGGGATTTTCTGCAAATTTTGCACTAAAGTCCACTTTAAATTTGATGTTACACACCAGATGAATTAAAGGAAAACTTCTTAAGAAGGACGTTCCACATCATTAAGCAGGCCACAGGTTTCAAGCAATATAGGAAAGAAAAAGGATCTCTCTGCTGAAAAGTTTCAAATAGTGTAATGCCTTGTACAAGGGATGAAAACATTAGATATTTCACGAAAACTTAAACCATGAACCTCAAGGTGTAGGTGCAGTTGTGCATAAACCTATTATTCAGCCAAGAAACGGTTGCAGTGGGCCCAGAAACACATGAAGACTCGTTTTCAAACAGTCCTTTTTACTGACAAGTGACGTGCAACCCTAGATGGTCCAGATGGAGGAGTAGTGGATGGTTGGTGGATGGCCACCATGTCCCAACAAGGCTGCAACATCAGCAAGGAGGGGGGTGGAGTCATGTTTTGGGCCAGAATCATGGGGAGAGAGCTGGTAGGCCCCTTAGGGTTCCTGAAGGTGGGAAAATGACCTTGGTAAAGTATACAGAGTTTCTGACTGACCACTTTCTTTTATGGTACAAAAAGAAGAACCGTGTCTTCTGTAGCAAAATTGTCTTCATGCATGACAATGCACCATCTCATACTGCAAAGAATACATCTGTGTAGGCTTTTGATTCAGTAAATATGACCTCCTACTGCTGCAAATTCAACAAATTATCGTTTTCAGTTCTTTAAAACCTATGAAATGTTTTGACACTAAAATTTCAATTATGCTGTAACTGCTGATGACTTGAAAATTATACAGACTGTCACTTGCATTGACTAGGAAAATCAGAGAAAAATATCATTTGAATAATAATGTGGAACGCTGTGTAAAATGAAATCCAAATTTTTTGTCTTAACACACTAGATGTTGAAATATGGTTGCTGCAAACATGTGGAAACAGTGAGATCTGCGTGTGACTGAATTTTGGAGCTAGACCATTATAATGTTTTTCACCTCTTTCCTGGCTGGGTTTAATTTGGGTGTGGGGGAAATATGTGGGCTGGTGATGTCACCACAATGGGGAATAACCCCACCCCTCTAACACTACAGTATAAAATCACAGAGCAGTTTATCTCAGTACAGTCTGTTGTTGGCTGATGTCACTGCTTTTATTGAAAGTTGTGAGGTAAATTTGTCAGCTCTATCAGCTACAGTGGCCTGTGGATCACTTAAAGCAGGGGTCATCCACTACATTTGTATAAGGGCCAACTTACGTCTATGCAGACACTGCGAGGGTCGGCACATTAAATGAAAGATAAACATTTTTGTCTAAATAATTGTACCTTTTTCAGCCTTTAGCAGTGAACTCAGGCCCTATTCACACAGTTAAATCCCTACACAGCAGCAAGCCACAAGGGGGCGACTGAGCGATTTAAGCCTCATATTTCTGGGGCTGCCATGTAAGTTGATGTGAATATGCTGGGTCCTCATTGGTAAAAAACATGTAAAGTGAAAACATAATTGTTTTAATTCTCAGGCAGTGAACAATAAACTCTCAACCCCCCTACCTCTGGTGTGTAGAGTTTTGGTCTCTTCTCCTCCCTCTCTACTCCTGTTTTGTGTATTTTCATTTATCTGCATCATCTTGATCTTATAATTTAAAAGCTAATGTCTTCCATCTTTGCTTAATAATCCTCCTTTATTTGATCTTGAATTGTTTACATTTTAATGACTCGTTCTGCTCTGTAAATGCTTCTAATGATCTGTGTTATGTTGTTGATGTTGGAGGGGGTTTGACGAATAGATAAACACTCAAAACGGTGCCGTTCTTCCAAGGTTGTCCTCCTCTCTCTTCCTCTCCTCTTTCATCTCCTCTCCTGGCCGATATTACATGCATATTTAACAGCTGAAGTCGATGAAAGTCAAGAAAGATTTAAATCAGAGGCTCCCCACTCTTGCCCGCCGATCTCCCTGATGGGCTTGTGCATATTTAAAAATTTAAAAATCAATAAATTAAATCAATCTTTCTCAGTCTTCTCATCACCTACTGTGTCTCACATCCTGATGTGTGTTTTGATTTTCTCTCTGATTCAGCTAACACCATCCAGTCATGTATTTCCTGTTTATTCACTTCATGTTTGCTGATTAAAAAGTAAAATTCTGAATGTGTTCTCCTCCTCTTCATCCTCCTCTGTTTGTCCTCCTCTCCACAGATGAGTTCGTTCAGCACGCGGGCCCTGACGCTGCTCTCGTCGGTTTTCGGGGCATGTGGGTTGCTGTTGGTGGGCGTGGCCGTGTCAACAGATTACTGGCTGCTGATGGAGGAGGGTATCGTCCTGCAGCAGAACCAGACCACCGAGGTGAAGATGGCGCTGCACTCAGGCCTGTGGAGAGTCTGCTTCGTGGCAGGTTAGCATCAAAGTCACGTCTATAATTACACAGACAATTTTATTATGTTTTTCTATCAGGTGTTTTTTTCTTCATTTTCTTTTAAATCTACAGCTTTTTTCTAACCCCTTATTTGTGTTGCTCAAACTATAATTCTTAGATTTTTTTTAAATTCTTGTAAATAGTTGAGAAATGGTCTTCAGCTTCTACTGAATTTTTTCTAGTTGTCTGACTAAAAACACTTTAGAACTCGAAAACTGCCAAAAATAAAAAATAAAAATAGAGGTTAGTCTCATTTTTGTCATGGAAGAAAGGCAGTGAGCTAACCTCCACTTTACACATACTCTGCCTGCCCCATAATCTAGCAGGAAAATTGTTCCCATGCTGGTCAATCCTAGCTATAATACTGCCGTGTTCGGGTCCGTCTCTCAGAATGAGCGCTTAGCTTAGCACACAGCAAGTCTTTTTTCTAGTGCCCAAATCGCATCAATCCACAAAAAGCAGATCGATCCAAAGGGCTGGAAAAATGTGCAACAAAACATCCAGTCAGCTTCAAAATACAACATCACTTTACTAACACCACGTCTCATCCTGTGGCGCAAGCAACAGGTCATCGGGAGGTCAGTGGGTCACAGAGCTATGGCAACACTGACAAAAGTTAACTTTTGAGGTGGAAAACTACTGAATTGAACATAAAACCACACATCCTTTGTAAAAAACATAAACCTTAAAACTACATAATGTACACATAATCAATTTTTTTTTTTTTTTTTGTGTGGGTCTTGGGCACAGCTCTTTTTAGATATGTGAAGGGGGGCACAAAGAAAAAAGGTTGGAACCACTGCTCTAAATGGTGAAGATTCAGGACCTGGTTTTACTTCTATAGAACCTTATCAGAGGAACTAAACCTAGTGATATAATAGTGGACAAATGTAGAAGCTCCAGGTCTCTGTGAGCCTGAGGCCTCAAGACACAGCCGACCTCTGAGAGGCCAGAGAGAATTATCAATGGGAGCGTCACAAGTGGGATGTCCGACATAGGAATCAAACTCTTCTTGCTGTTAGCTTTGTACTGCTGACTTCTAACTCTTCTTCTAGTTTTCTGTCTCTCTGCTTGAAATCATCTCTGGAACCAAAATATGACAAAAATCCAGAGAAGACAGTGAACCAGGTCCAGTCTCACCATGATGTCCTCTGTTGTCGTTGTGTTGGATGTCACACATCAGTGTCGACCCCAGCTACACTGACGAGTTATTTTAAAAGTATAAACTGCACAAGTGCCTGGGACCAAAACTGAGAGAGTCGAGCTTCTACCACACATGGAAATACCCCATTAGTCTGACAGAGTACAGGGGACACTGTTTGTTTACTATCCTGTATACTTGTGAAAAAAGCTGTGAATCGTTCTGCCGGACTCTGCAAAAATGCTCCAGTTATGTGCTCGACTCGGCCTATTGTTGAGTAAATCTGCTCGTGGCTTATGGTTCTTTTTCCAGAGTGTTGCTGTTTACCGCCCTCACTGTAAGATAGGGTTGACACTTGTTCCAAAACATGTAGGCCTAAGAAAATAAATCCTGCTTTCACTGGTAGACATGGCACCTGCTCTGAGATTAACATGTGCTACCTTTATAAACCAGACTGGGCGCACAGAGACGACTGAAGGGAGCAGAGAGAAGAGTCCTGAAGAAAGACGCCTTCAATGTTTCCAAATTCGAAAAAAGCCTGTCTGCTTTCAAGGAGATGAACTGCACCATAAGAGAAGCAGCATTATTAACATGAGCTAGAGGCTCAGATCAATAGATAATTCATTTTAATGTTAAACGACAATGCCTGCCTTAAAGCAGTTTGGTATTTAACCACTGTTTGATTTTTTTACCGGGCAATATGTGTTTCTGCCTCCTGACATTAATTCCTTTCTTATTTGCCTTCATGCATTTGAAACTGAATCGATAAACCCCTCTGGGGGGTTACCGTAAGTCCAGCTCATTGACTGTAATAAAGATTGATGACCCATCTCAACCTCCTCCAGTTATAGAAAGTTAAGTTTAATCAGCCCAGTGACGGCAGTCCTTGAGTTCCTGGCGTGAACTCAACTGGAGCGGACTGCAAAAGTCAAAGACTTCTCTGTAGGTCCTGTATGAAAACGTCCAGAGAAGTAAATGTTCACAGGAGGACAAAGGACAAATATAGCCACTGCTGAAGAAAACTTAGATTAAATCTGGACTGGAGTTCGACAGAAGGCATTTGGGACATTCCACGGTCGAGTGGAAGAAAGTTCTTTGGTCTGATGAGACCAAAATGTTGCTTTTTGGCAATCAGACAAGATGCCAAACACTGCACATCTCCGCAAACACACCATCCCCACTGTGAAGCATGGTGGTGGCAGCATCATGCTGTGGGGATGCTTCTCAGCAGCTGGCCGTGGAAGGTAATCTGATTAGGTTCATTAGGTCTTGTGATTTGATTATACTAAAGTTTCATATAAACAGACCTCTATAGTTCTTGTACCTTGACAGTTTCGGCTGCGCTCTGCTGCCTTCCTCAGAAGTGTCACATGATGTTGCAGTGACGTGTCTGGTCAGATGATTTATACAGATTTCTTTGCCGCTGTCTTCCTACATGGAGCAGTAGGATGACAGCGCCATCTGCAGTCCGACTTCTTCAAAGCTGTATCCCAGGTGTAAGAAAACTGGTACGCCCCCTCATCCCGATCTACAGTCTGGTGGGCGCATTTCCGGATCTCGATGGCCTCCCTGATCCAATGATGGTATTTATTGCTTTCTGTGCCTATGACCTTTGTCTTGTCCCAATCCATGAGATGGTTCTCTGTCTTGCAGTGGTCTGAGATTGCGGACTTCAGCTGTTCCTTGGAAGGCTTGTAAAGGTAGAGGATAAAATGAAAGCTGCAAAACATAGGAGATTCTTATTTAGTCTGCAAGAGAACTTTATTTTCCAGCAAGACAATGACCTGAAACATACAGAGAAAGCTGAAATGGGTTAAAGACATCAAGAGGAATGTTCTGGAGTAGCCAAGTCAAAACCCAGACCTCAATCCAATAGAGGATTTGTGGCTGGACATGAAAAAACCTATTCACACCCGATCCCTGTGCAACCCAACAAAGCTTTAGTAGTTTTGCAAGGAAGACTGGAGTAACATTGCAGTGTCCAGATGTGAAAACCTGATTAAAACCTATCTGCACAGACTCAGTGCTGTGATGCATCTGATGGTGCAATAAGCCAAATTATATTTGACCATGCTTAAAGTTTTGAGCAGATCTGAGGCACTCAGAGGGATTGCTGATAAAAAGCCTTTATTTCATAACCCTTTAAGTTGGAGTCCCACACTGAAGAGCACCAGAGAGACACATTTCTTTTCAAGTGCTTTTAAACCACTCAAAACCCATGGAGCACTCCATGCAACTGCTTTCTGACTATTTGACCATGATTTAGTTATGAAATCAGTAAACGGGTAATACATCCAAAGGTGTGAATACCCCAGTCAGCTTAGTACTCTACTGGTCATGTGCACCAGAACCATGGTTGTTTTGTGTTTGTGTTTTTGTGTTTCCTCTTCAGAGATCATGATGGTCTAACTTAGAAAAGAAAAACCTGTTCCCTGATGCAGGGTGGACACCATGGATACAAACACCCATCCTCATTGCAGTCTGGTAGTGTGTGGGGTCACTGTGGTGCTCCTCTGGGGAGGCGGCCATGTTTGTGTTTCCCTGTTTGTCTGACGCCTGGTACAAAAGGTCAGAGGAGGAGAACGCTGGTGGCATTTGGATCGACTGTGTGTGACAGAGACAGAGAGAGTGGGGGAGGTGGATTATACTTGTGTGTACGTGTCCGCATTATTTTTGAAATGTTTTTTGTACTCTCATAATTTTGTTGTGTCTGTCCTCTCTCTGTACCCTCAGTATGAGCTGAATCACGGCAGCTCTCCCTCTCTCGGCTCAGACCTTGTTTCCTCCTGAGCCTTCTGACCTCCATCTGTCTCCACCTCTAATTCACTTTTTCTCACTTCCATTTTCAGCCTGTTTTTCCATTTTCAACCTCTTTTTCTGCCCTTACATTCTCCCACACCTCTGCTTTGATTCATCATTTCTAAACCCATTTATTCGTCTGTTACTCATTCTCTCTGTCTGCCCTTTTTTTAACCTCTTGTTTATTTTGCTTCTTTTCATATGCTATTTTTCCCTGGATTTCTTATCACACAAATAAGACTCAAACACATCCCACTCCTCCGTCTGTCTGTCGCTTTTTGTTCATTTTATTTTCTAAATGTTTTCGTTTCTTCTCTCCCAGGACCGGAGAAGGGCAGATGTGTGGCGTCGGAGTATTTCACCGAGCCAGAGATCGAGATCACGACAGAAAACACAGCCAACATACTCAGTAAGTCTCACACTGCAGACTTGCACGGCTCGGATATTTCAGTCATCCTGATTTGCATTTGCTAAAACCGAGCTCACAGAGCAGATGCTTTATTTCTATGAGCTGTAAATGAATCCAGAGAGTGCGGGACTCTCATTGGTGTTTGTCTCTGAGCTGTTTGAATGATTTAAGGTGTTGACTTCATGAACCGGCTTCAAAGCTCTCACCCTGCTTCACTTTTTTCTGCCTCTTTGAAGTGAAGCTCACTGTAGTCGGGGACACCGCAGGGGGAAGACATTTGGCCCGTTTAATGCCAGATAAATGTCCTCAGGTACACAGAGAAGTCACAACAGTGAAGTAGCACTGCGGGACAGGTGCTTGAATAAAACATGGGGCCCTGAGTGAGCTCCTTCTCTATGAACCCAGGTACCTTCAAACACCACTTTAAGTAACAGCATCAGGAAACAAGCTTTCTTTTTTTCACCCTTTGGTAACGCTGTTTAACATTCTCTGGATTTTTTCTGTCATGGCTTGATTTGCACAGAAGTCTCTTGCATTGCTGACTCATTTTGTCCGGGACTCTGAAACCCTGGTTCTCTGTGGTCATGGTTGAAGCTGGAAATATTTTGAATCTTTGAAAATTCAACTTGTAGGTTTTATGATTTCCAGATTATTTTCCTGATGATTGTTCCTGAAACATTGACGATTCTTCCATATTAAGGATAATAGTATGTGGTGTTAACCAGGATCTGTTCTTGGGTGCTAGTTCTTGCTCTTACTCCATCCCTCTATCCACCTTCTTCCGCTTATCCGGGCTGAGCGAGTCAACCTATACATTCCTCTTCCCAGTGACACTCTCAGCTCTTTCTGGGGGATCCCAAGGCCTTTGCAGACCAGACTGGAAATATAATCCCTCCAACACCTTCCCCATGATCTCCTTCTAAGTGGACGTGCCAGGGATACTTACAAAGGGATTTCCTGGTAGCCATCTGATCAGATGCCTGAACCACCTCAGCTGACTCATTTTCAATGCAGAGGAGCAGCGACTCAAATACCCAAGCTCCCCACCCTACCTTTAAGGCTGAGCCCAGCCACCCTTCTGAGGAGCCTTTTGTTGGTTGAAGTATCAGGGATCTCAAAGAACAGGACTATTGGCGAGGGTTGTGAGGTAGAGCAACAGGATCATCAGGATGTCTGAAGTCTTAACTCTATCCAAGCCCGCCCATAAGAGGGAGAAAGGGGAGAGCTTTCAGGGGCCCATCCAAATGAGGGGGGCCCGTGATAACCATAATTTATTTTCAACCTGGGGGCTAAATCTGGCCTGTGGAAGAGTTAAATCCGGCCTGCAAGATGATCTCTTGTTTAAACTGGCCAGTCAGAACAAGGTCTGCAGATTATAAAAATGTGATTTTATCCTTGATGAATTTAAGATAACTTTGTTAAGTCACAAAATCTGAACAAGTAAAGTAAAACTAATAGTAAAACTATTTAGATCAGAAGTCAGGAATGTGGGAAAAGAATTTTTGTGTTTTAATCTCATATTTTCAATTTAGCATCTCACAATAAGGACTTTTTGACTTTTAATTTCATACTTTGAGCATTTCAACTCATAATTTTGACTTCTCATACAATATTTTGAGCTTAATAATTCTAATTTTTAAGTAATTTCTTTTATTTCATACTTTGACATTTTAAACCCTTGATTTTGACTTTTTTTTTTTTTAAATATATTTGCCATTAAAAAACTTTTTTTCAATGTCATGTTTTGACTTGGAACTTATAAATTCACTTTTCTCAGACTTTGAGCCTTTAAACTTTAAATGTCAAATTCATTTATCATCAGTTTTTTTTTCTTTTCTTCATATTTTATTACCGGTGAAGCAAGATTGACAGTTTATGGTTATAAAGGTGACCCTGTTAGGCCCTCAAGTTAGACCTGAATCTAGAATCTGGCCCCTGCTGTGACTGAGTTTGACACCCCTGCTATAGTACAACATAACCTTTTATCAAAATGTAAATCCCATGAAAAACAAAATTATTTAATTGGTAATGTTAACATGGATGAGCACACTGCACTAAAAAATTAGGGAAAATGTTTTTAACTTCATAGCTGCCCCATAATATACACAAACATCAGGATGCCAGAAAATAAACCTGAATATGTGTGAAAAGGGACAAAGAAATTGGTAAAAATGGCAAAAATGGGTTAAAAATTGGTTAAAAGTGACAAAAAGAAGTTGCAAAAATGGGCAACACAAAAAGTGGTAAAAAAGATTTTAAAACAGCAGCAGAATGGGTAAAAAGTGACAAGAAATGTCAAAAATGGGTAGAAACAGTGATGAAATGGGTTAAAGTAGCAGGCATCAATAATTTCAGCATAAGAACAGAATTATAGTTTAACACTCTTTTCAACTCCAAAGCGAGGTTTATGTTAGCCATGATGCTAGCACCAATGCTACTGACCAACACACACTCACTGATATCATCATAAACCACAGCTTGGAGGTCCTGTTCTCTGAGTTTTTCAGATAGAGCGGACCAGACTCTATCTCTAAAGCCCAGCTCAGACCAAAGATTCACAGTGAGACAGGTTGAAACTTGCACCAATACTTTTTGATACAGAGACGAGACAAGACTACAGTTTATGCTGGACTAACACTCAGATTCCGAGTCTAACCTGTTAAAACCACTACAGGGGAGAGAGCAGGTGGAGCGGGTGTGTTAGGGTGTGTGAGGCAGCGTGACAGAGAGAGGAGCTGATTCGTAGATTAAACACGTCACTCTTCTCTGTATTCTAGTGGTAGTCTTTACAAGACATAACTAAAACGCAGCCAGCCCACCTCTGAATCGGTGGAAATCTCCATCAGCTGTTTAGTCACATAAACTCCTAACATTAGTTCAGCTGCTGTACAGTAATCTTTCTCAGTTTTTGTCAGAGTTGCGGTGATAAAAGAACTCCAAAATCTTATACTAAGTCCCGCTAGTTAAAAATATTAACCCAAAATTGAGATCTGAGTTAAAATGGGCGAGAAAAAGCTAATTAGGCTAGTTAGTCAAGAGACATTACATTATGATATGTTCAAAGACGGCTCGGACTTCTGACAATTCAAGGAGGATGAAGTTGAAACCTTATTATGATGTGTTCAAAGTCACATGGAGAAAATGGAATTTTACTTCTTGGCAAGAAAGCCGAATAAACGTGGTCCTTTAAAGCAGGGGTTCTCAAGCTTTTCAGCCCGCGACCCCCAAAATAAAGGGACCCCCACTGTACCTGAAGGTGGCTGAACATTAAAAGCAGAATTAAAATATGTTAAAAATAGCTCAAATAGGTTAATAATGGCAAGAAATGGTGTGAAAGGTGGTGAAATTAGATTTTTAAAGTAGCAGAAATGGGTTAGAAATGCCATAAAATAGATAAAAGTGGCAAAACATAACAAGGAACTGGCAAAAATTGGCATATTAAGTGGTAAAAGGGGTTCAAAGTGGCTGAAATGGTGTTAAAGTGGCAAAAATAGGTGGACAGTTGGGGAAATGGGATGAAAATTGATATAAACTGGCAAGAAAGGGTTAGCTGAGGCAGAAATGGTCAGAAACTGGCAAAAATGTGTCTTAAAAAGTGGTAAAAGGGGTTAATAGTGTCAATAATGTGTCATCAGAGCCAACAATAGCCAGAGAGTGGCAAGAATTGGTTTAGAAGTGTCAAAAACAGGCAGAAGAAAGTGGTGGAAGGGGCTTAAAATTGATGAAAAATGGGTTTTAAGTTGCAAAAATTGGTTAAAATTGGCAAAATTGGTGAGAAAAAGTCATAAAAATAGGTTACAATTCGGCAAAATTGGTGAAGAGTGACAACAGTGTAATTAAAAAATGTTCTGCGTTTTTTTAAGGCATCTGGGGACACCCTCTCAGTGTCTCACAACCCCAAATGGGGTCCCAAACCCAACATTGAGAACCCCTGCTTTAAAGGGGAAATGTTTAAATAGATAAAAAGTTCAGTTCAGTTCAGTTAAAAACATGTAGTCTCATTTTTCCACCCTAAATGCACCAATTTTCCTATAATATTACTAATATTTTAAATGAAGAATTTAATGATCAGGGTGCATTAATAAGAGTACCATTATGAATAAAAATCAGTGATCCTCACCCCAACAGTCCATTATGTTTGTTAGTATTTTTATCACTTTATTTCAGATTATTACATGTAGGCCACTAATGATACAAAATGAGCGTTTATTTAATTTTTACATTTTGGCTAATATGATGTGAAATTATGATGTGACTAAAAGTAAAGACTAAAATATAAGGACTTTGTATCGACAAAAACTGGACTGAAATGATTTTCTTCAGCTAAAACCAACTTTAAGTAGAGATTTAGAGAGATTTAGTAGAGATAGAGACCGTCTGCCTTCATACATGTGTCACTCTTAGATCATGTCAGATATTTTCAGGAGACTATAGCAGGTGTTAAAGGGTTTCAGATTTGAAGTTTTACGTGTTTTTACTCCATAAAGTCCAGTATTTTTGAGATTCTTGAACGGATTCAAACACATGTCAGACATAATGGGATTGTACCGCCAGTCTACAACTCACAGCTCTCTGTAATTCCTTTCTTGTGTGACTTAAGTCTTCATCCACAAACTTTTCTCTCTGTGTGTGGTTTTTAATCTCATCTGTCCTTCTCTTTCCCTCTCCCATAATCCTCCTTGTCCTCCAGAAATGGTCCGCACTGCCACTCCCTTCCCCATGGTCTCCCTGCTCTTCGTCTTCACCGCCTTCATCATCAGCAACATCGGACACATCCGGCCGCAGCGCACCATCCTGGCCTTTGTTTCTGGAATCTTCTTCATACTGTCAGGTAAGCTTTAGGAACACGTTGTTGTCCTCAGACTGCAGAGAGAGTCGTGTTGCTACAGATTTTGTTCCTGAGCACAGTAACAAGATTTGTAAACAAACACTCAGAAAACATTTTAAACCCTCACGGATCAACGACAGACTTCAGGCTTCGCTTGTTGGTTTGTCTCCATGTTTGGTGATTATTCTGCTGCATGTTCGTCATTACAGAGCAGCCTAAGAGACAAGCTTCACTACATGGTGGAGGGAAAACATCTTTCTTAGTGTATTTGTGCTATGTGTCAGATCAGGTGACTTTAATCAACCAAACAGGACTGATTCATTTCCTCTGAGGGATATTTTACCCCTGCTGGTCTCAAAAGTTTAAGACAAAGTGATTAAACTTGACTGTGAACTCTCCTCGGCCACTCTCAGGTCACTCCTTTCTTCTCTCACTTTAAATTGCAGACTTCACAGTTCGACACGGATTTAAAACGTGTCCAATTACAGCACAGAAAAGGGCTTCAGGAATGGTTTTATCTGAGATTTAAGGAGTCAAGAAGCTGAGTCTGCATTTTTAAATTTTGCCTTTGAGAAACATGAAATATTTCCCAGATAATATCACCGGAACACACGTTGTGCTACACAAAGACTTAGTGTGGATACACCTCAGTGATTGGTGATGGAGGTGGTGTTGGATGCTTTCATCTCTGAATGACTGACATCATCTGCAGTACTCTATCAGGAGGTTAAAGGTGTGGCTTATTTAGGTCTGTCTGGCCATGTTGCTTGCAGCATAATTGACTTCCTGAGGATTGACTCTGAGGATTCTGGAGCTCCACAGGATCCCATGTTTGCTCATCTAGCTGATGTCTGAGAGAGCTGTGAAGTGGGTGGGTCCACCTCTGACTCCTTCCCAGTTGATTCTAGAGTGAGGAAGGTGTGTGTCTTCGCCCCCACACTCTTCAGTACCTGTATGGACTAGATAATGAGGCAGGTAGTAGGGGAGTGTCATTTGTTGATGTCCAGATCATTGATCTGGACGTTGCTAATGATGCTGGGATTGTTGGGGAGATCAGATGTCCTTGTGGGGGGTCTTAACCTGCTAAATGAGGAGGGAATGTGCAGCTCTTGGGCCAAAACGAAGATCCAGGTTTGGGAATGCCTTAGATGCTGCCATTGAATCTCATCGAGGAAGCTGTAGAGCAGTTTACCCACCTTGGCAGTGAAATCCATCGATCTGCAGACTGCAAGGCTGAGATCAACCACAGACTCACGCATAGGGTGATAAGCTTGCACAGCGTGCTGACTGACAGTCAGAGGTGCCGGCTGGACTCCTTTGTGTCAACCTCTCTTGGGAATCGTGTGTCTTACCGCAGACTTGGACCCACACTTGGGCCGACGGGTTCGTTGAGCAAGGCAGCATGGTTATTCTTGGTTTCTGAGCATGCAGACAAAAGTCAGTCTTTCAATCCTTGGACTCCTTGTGACGACTTTTCTTGGGTGCATTTTGGGTATCATCAGGGATGGAAAGGGTCAGCTGCTGGAAACGGGACCAGCAGCTGTGCTTGCACATGCACTTGCCGAACTTTCCAAGGCCTGATTCAGCTCACCACACACTGGGTACTAAGGACCTGGTGGGCTGGTCCAGATGTTGGGAGTGGCAGCAAGCATCATGGAGAGGCCAGCTAAGAGGATACCTTTAGAGATGGGGCATAACCTGGCACAGACCTGGACGCTGGCTATCAGGAGACCAAGTCCTGAACTGGCATGTGCTCCCATACTTGACCTGACCCAGCCTCACTCATCACGTTTAGAACTGAGAAGTCATTTTTATCTAACCAGTGTGTAATAAAGAGTAGAAATATGATTTGGGTTTTTATTTATTTTAATAAAACTTGAAAAGAAGGAAACAGAGAGTGACTCCACTGTCTTACTTTAAATTCCTTTTTAAATTTAGCATGGATGGACCAAAGTCTCCTCTGAAGATTTTTCTGTCCAAACAAGTAATCCTTTTAGGCGCTAAAATGCAGAACAGCTATTTTTAGGCTTCTATACTGGCCATAGTTTTAGCTTCAGGCAGGATAACTTTGGGTGCTCAGTCCCATTCTTTCGCATAGTTATATCTCCAAAACGCCTGGAGGGGAAAAATAAAAAAATTTGGTACAGTCCCTTTCTTGGAATAAGGACTGAACTGATTTTTGTGGTCAAATGTCACTGTAATGTGAAGCCCGTTTTTAAAATGTCTCTGGATAGCCTGGAGGGAATGGTTTTAGATTTGGGAAAACTGTTCCCCCTGGACTAAAGAATGGACTTTTAAGAGTTTGAATGTGACCTCAATGCTCATCCCAGTGTGGAATTTCAGCAATGCCTGAGAGAACTTTGTTACATTTTGTTTACCTATTAAGTTATTTCTCTGATATAACGAGGTTTTCTGTCAGTGGCAATGTCCCTTTACTCTACATGAAAGGGCTTTGGAACCGTCCTGTGCTTTTGCTTTGTTTTAATCTTTTCAAAAACCTTCCTTGTACAAATTTTCCCAAATAAGGAACATGCAAAATAGCAATGGACACATACTCTTTAGCTTAAAGGCCCATGTCTATAGAGGTTTTGCGCTGCACTTAAAAAGTTTTGTAGCTTACCCTCTTTTAAGAGAGGTATTTCTTTACGAAGGGCATTATTCTGCTTTTTAACAGTTAAACTGTTTTCAATCAGGTCAGCCACCTGTTAGAATTTGTTGAGATGACTTTTACCATCCACTAGATTGATAGAATACAATAAATGTGCCAGAAAACATTGAACTTGGCAGTTTATGACTGAAAATGTGTTTTTCCCAAACCATTTGACATTTCATGAACATTACATTAAAACAGTGGTCCTCAACTGGTGTGTCAGGACCCAAAAGTGGATTGTTGGGCTGTTTTCGGTGGGTCACGAAATGGTTCCTGGAAATAAAAAAGTCAAAGTATCTAGAAGTCTCAGGCGGTCATGTGTCCCTATGTTTTATTTTACTCTGTTTAGCTGGACAAAGAGTTATATTTGGTTGATTGCATGGACATGTTTTCAGGAAAGTTGTTTCTTCTTACCCCTGCAAAACAGATGGATTCACCCATTTTCATGTTTCTTACTGGTGAATCCATCTTGCAAAGGTCCCATCTGAACCATTTGGGCCCGGTTAGAAAGCGACAGGACCAATCAGGAGTAAGAGGCAGTGCTTTTGGGTGTGGTGGAGTCGAGACATAAGCAAGCAGCAACAAGAGGCCAGTGAAATTATGGCAGAATAGATTAAGGTGGATGCTGCTAAAGTGCCAGTTTTATCAGAACTTGACGGCATTTCTTCATAAAAAGAAAAAGGTAGTGTACTGAAATGTCTACAGTCGTCATGGAGTTTAGTCCTCGGTAGGGGCACACCTCGGTAACGCCTATGTCACATGTTGTGTTGCTCTGATTGGCCCGTAAAGATGTGACAGACAGAATGTTCATCCAATCACCCACTAAGTTTTCTTTCAAAGGCTCTGCCCTTTCCCAAACGCCGTCTATGGGAGGTTTTCCAGATGGATGTGGGAAACAAATCCATCTGACGTGTCAGGTTAATCTATAAATATTTTGAGGATTTAAGAAATTCACCAAACATTATAAAAGCAAAACAAACTAAAATGAAATCTTTGAATGCTTGTCACCTTGACCTCTCTTTGTTCAGTCATAAGTTTTTTCTTTTTTTTTTTTTTTCATCTAAGGTACATACTGCAACTTTTTTCATTATATCAATTTAAAAAATAATAATAATTTGGTCACAGTTCACATTATGGAAGTGGTGGTGGGTCCTGTAGGTGGACCAGTTGAGAACCACTGCATTAAACCAAAAATCAGTCCTGGTCTGGTGTATCCAGAAATCTTACATGCCTTTCATTTCTGACCATTTCCTGTGAAAGAAAATGGTTTTCAATTTATTCAGCTTTTTAAAAATATCTTTAAAGGTCTAAACTTTGATTTTCAACCTTTGTAGAAGCCCTGGTTAGTCCAGACTCCTTTAAAAAAAAATTGAGTCCTGCCCTTCTCAAATACTTTTTATGGGAGGTTTCCCAAATGAAGGTAAAATCTGGCTCAGATAAATCTAACAGCCTAACTGGCATGCCATGTTACCTTACAGAAGCCTTGTCTGAAAATGCTTGTCCAGGTTTTAGACTTTTAATCTGTCTGCTGTCATTTCTCAATTTAAATGCACAAAAAAATTTAACAGCACTCATCTATGTAGAAATCCATCCAGCTGGAGTTCTTCACTGTGACGTCATGTCATCTGCAAACAACCTACAGCACGTTAAAATCATTAGCATTGGCAAAAAAGCTTAATGGTCAAATATCCATCATAAACAATAACAATGAGCTAAAATATGCAGCAAACAGGATTATTTTTTAATCGTGGCATTGCCACTATCTCTCTGAGCTAATGCCTTTTATTTACATTCACACTGAGTCAGGGATTTTATGGACCTTTTTCATAAAGCAGCATAAATCTGTCCATGCACTCTTTGAAAAGTGATGTCTCTGTTTTTGGCTGTAAAGAAAAGATTTTAAGCCTAGGAAGAGATGGACTTTATGCTCTCTGCTATCAGACTGGACAAATATGAGCATATATCAACTTAGATGGAAAATATCAGTGCATTAGTGACCAGAAACCTTAAATCAAGCACGCTTTGTTTGCAGAACTAAAGGCAAAATTTCCTGTTATCTAAATTAAAAAAGTAAGTCTGTTTTGTTGCTCTGTCATCCATCGCTTGTTTATCACCAGAATGAGGAGTCACACTCTGTGGTTCTTAGGAGATGTTGACAGGCAGTGGTTTGTTTTCATGTCATGCATGAGAACAGAAAAACTTTTGTACTGAATCCTGATAAACTGCAACCTTAACAACTATCAGTGAGAGAAAAGCCAGCCGAGCGTAGCTCATCAGGGCCGCTTAAAACAACCAGGTCTGATTGCAGACGTGTAAAAATGTCAGACTCCTCCCTCACCTTCCAGCTAAACAAGACATTAAAAAGCAGCAGAGCAGCAGAAGAGAGCGAGCTTGTTAAAGTCAACATACTTCAAGGTTAATGATAAAGAGACAGCTCAGCGGTTAGAAGACTGCAGCTCATCTCTCCGCTCCCCTAGCTGACAGCCTGTCAGACCTTACCTTGTTCCTGCTGCTGGCTCAACAGTGGAGGGGATTTAAATCCAAATAATTGCTCCCTGCTGGAGAAGCTGCAGGACAGCGGTGATTTCATGTTCCACTGCAGGCTTCTGATGAAAAAGTTTGAACCTAGAACTTAAATCATGTTGAAAGAGATTTGCTGTAGGTTGGCTTGTCATTCAGAAGTTAGTAATGAGGAGTTTGGTTTTTGTTCTGAGCATGAAATCACCGCGTGCATCACTGACATACACAGACATACACCAACCTCCAAGATGCTGAAGCCTGCAGTGCTGAATGTACTTGATGAAATGTTTGATGGCACTCTTTCTTTTAATAGACCGTAACCCTGAGCATGAGTACATGCATGGGAGTGTGTGGAGTTCACAGAGGTTCTGGCAGGGTTTCCACTAAACACAGTGATGGTAAAGTGTCACAAAGCTCAGTAATGTGCAGAGGGAACGTGATGATGGTCCCACCAATGCAAACTCTAACCATCACTATTAAAGCATACCTTCAAGTTAATATTCTTACTTTAGTCATTTTTAAAATGTTCATGCGTTCATTTCAAGTTTTATTCCACTCTTTACATCATCATCCCAGAGGGATGACTGGGTTGACTTGCTTAACCTGCTCCCACCACGGCTCAGCCGCTGATATGCAGGACAATGGATGGATGGATGGACTGACAGATGGACGGACGGACATGTTTACAAAGTCAAAAGTCAGCACAGCAGTCTACAAGAAAGTTTTAGAGCACTTCATGCTCCTCTCTGCTGACCAGCTTTATGGAAACGTTGATTTTATTTTCCAGAAGGACTTGGCACCTGCCCACACTGCCAAAGGTACCAAAAGCTGGTTTAAGGACCGTGGTATCCCTGTGCTTGACTGACCAGCAAACTCACCAGACCTGAACCCCAGAGAGAATCTATGGGGTACTGTGAAGAGCAAGACTCGTGACACACTACCAGACAACCAGAAGAGCTAAAGACCACTATCAGAGCAATCTGGGCTTCAAAAACACCTCAGCAGTGCCACAGACTGATCGCCTCCATGCCATGCCGCATTGCCACAGGAATTCACACAAAAGGAGCCTTGACCGAGTATTGAGTATTGGCACATGTTCATGCTTTTCAGCAGTCCAACATTTCTGTGTTAAAAGTCCTTCTTTAATTGGTTTTAAGTAATATTCAAATTTTCTGAGATACTAAATTTTGTGTTTTCATCGGCTGTCATCACTAATCATGAAAATTAAAAGATATAAACACTTATAATACACCAGTCTGTATACACTGAATCTATATATGAGTTTCACTTTTTGACTGACACCATGACCTTCAGCACTACTCTTCACCTTTATAATATGTGAGTTTCATTAACTAACAGTGGTTAGTTATGATGTCAGGGCCTTTGTGTGGGGCCAACAGAGATGTAAAACTGCATTTTGCAAGTTCTGAGGGAAACAGGAAGTTGTAGATGCTCTGGGCCACTGCTGATTGGTTGGATCGGCAATGTCTGGTTCTATAATGTGGACTGAACTCTGATAAAATTATTCTGGTTCTACTGTATCACAGAGAGCTAGGGGGGCAATGAAGGAAGTCAACCGACTATATATGGTTACTTGCCTGATAAATGGTTAACAGGGTCCCTTTCTGAAGGATGCACTTGTTAGCTTGCTAATTTGTTGGCTAAATTAGCCTTGATAGTTGGTAAAATTATTGAATAATCTTGCTAACTTAGCATTAGCCAACTACCTTGTATGTTTTGTAAAAAGAAGGTTTGATAATACCTTGATCTGAAAATTTTACTCTTGCTTAAGTTTGACATTTAACCTTTGGAGATGGATGAGACCAGCAGGGTTGTTGATGAATGGCCACCAAGTGGAGCAGCACATTAATCACAGTCAGAACTGTTCCACCTCAGCCCTCCTTCAGTGTAACACTGGTTTACAAAACAAGCCTGGCGTAGAAATCCTCATATTTGTCTTTATAAACGATGAGTTTGCTCATTCTTCAGTGAAGTTCATTCTAAGAATTAACCTGATCACTAAAAGTCTCTATGACTTTGTTTACAGAGATGATGTGCTTAAAGTTCAGTGAACATCCAAAGACAGAGCCTCTATCAGAGCGGTTTAGCACCTGTAATCCATCTCCCTGAGTCACTGCAGCGTAACATTTAATTACACTCAGTCCGCTGTGGTAACTGAGAGAGCAGAGCTGAGAAATGTGTTTACGTTGTGTAATTGTCCTGTCGGGAAGGAGAATCTCTGCTGCCAACAGGGTGACATCACTTCCTGGTGTCGCTGCAGGACAGCAGGGTGACGTTTCTGCTCGGTTACCTCGAGGAGGGGTCTGGTGTTCAGCTGATGAGGAGGCTGTCGGGTGGGTTGTGGAGCTCGATCTTTCTCCCTCTCTCTCTTTCTCGGAGCAGACAGGATGACATCACCTCTCTGTTTCGTCCTCTTTTTTCTGCTCCAGCGAGCTTCGGCTCACAGATGCTGGCTTGGCGTGGAGGACTGCTGACTGGACAGACGTGACAAGCCTGATGTCATGTCAGGTCACCGAGCCAACATGGAGAACAACATTTATGTCTATTTTTGTTTGTTTTTGTTTACATACAGTGGATCGGCTCATATATGATCTCACTTCCATAATTCTGCACTGCTTGCTCTTTTTAAGTAGTTGATGTGATGCATACAGTGTGTAGCTGCACAGCTTCATTCTGCAGCATTAAATACGTTTTCAGAAGTTTCCATAAACATATTTCTCAAACTGAATATCTTCATCGCACCTGCCGAGTAATTTCTAAGGTAATTATAAAAAACTTGATGGCACTCTAAGCCCATTTAAAACTGGAACTCTGAACCAGGGAATGAGTTTGGTCATGTTAAAGGAGCAGCAGCTCTACTCCTAGTTCCCTCCAGACGTCTCAGCTCCTTACCCAATCTCTAAGCCTGAGCCCAGACACCCCCCAGAGAAAGCCCATTTTGGCCACTTGTATCCACAATCTCACTCTTTTGGTCATTACCCAGAGTTCATTGCCACAGGTGAGGGTTGGGACATAGATCGACTGGTAAATTGAAAGCTTTGCCTTCCAGCTCAGCTCCATTTCCCCACCACGGTCTGACACAATGCTGTTGATGCTGCACCAATCCAGTCAGTCTCGCTCTCCTTTTCACTGTCATTCGTGAACAAGACCCCAGGATACTTGAACTCCTTCACCTGAGGCAGAGACTCCCTCCCAACACTGATCTAAAGGAAGCTTGAGTCGTGGCCACATATTAGTGTCCATGGTCTAAGAAACAGTATGGATCTAAATTGAGTCAGAATATCCCTAATTTAAGTGGACATTTGTCTGTTTTTCTCCCGTTTTTACCCACTCCTCACAGAGCAGTCTGACTGAGTCATGTCCCGCCTTCATCAGTGCTAACTCTCTATTATTTTGTGTGTGGTAGGGCTGAACAAATCAGGAAAATAATCTAATTCTGATTTTTTTTTTCCCCAAATATATATTGCAACTGCAATTCAGTATGCAATTATTTTTAAAGTACTTATGTACCTCTCAACAAACCAGCAATAAATCACTCCATATTATAAAATACACTATATTTAAGTCATCTAAGGCTGAGCAATTTTGAAAATATCTTGTTGTTGATTTTGACCAACTGCCAATTTGATATGGATCGTTGTCTTAAAGGGAATGATTCTTAGTACACCAACAAATACAAGGAAAGTAGATGTTGTTTGAAAATAATTCTGGCGAAAGAAAAACTTGAATGTTAGCATGATGTGCACAGCATATCACCTCTGCCCCTAAAACTCTATCAAACTGGTATTTTTAAACACATTTCACATTTTTAAATAAAATATTTTCCAGTTTATCCATGTTTTCACCCTTGTTAAAGACTCTATAGAGTGTAAATAAATCCATATTTAGGTGTGCTGCATGGCAGGTCACTGTGTTATGAACCCCCAGGTCAAATTTCAGTCAAACAAAACATCTCTAAGCTAAGAAAATTGGGCTTCAAAATCATGAAAAATTAGGCAGTAAAATCTGCTCCAGGATGGTGTGGGTGTGTCTGTTAAAACAGCTGAAGCTAGCCCACTCAGGAGAAACATGATCCTCTAGATTTAAAACATTTTACAATCTGAATTAGGAAAGGACTCACACCATTAGCCGGTCTCTTGACCTTAGGAGAAGAGACAAAGTCTGTTTTCTGGCTCAAATCTCTGTTATGATACCCTAAATGATCCTTAGATCACTGTAGCTGTGGCAAATTTATCTCACAATAAACAAAAAACAGCATTTAACTGACTGTTAACTTTAAATAAGGGCAGTAACATCAGCTAACAACAGACCGTACTGAGATGAACTGCTCTGTGATTTTATATTGAGGCTTTAGGGGCGGAGCCATTTCCCAATGGGGCTCATGACATCACAAACCTACATATTGGCCCCACCCAAATTAAACCAAGCCAGGAAAGAGGTGAAAAACTTCCAAACAATCTAAATCCAAAATTCAGTCACATGTAGATCTCAGTGTTTTCACATGTTCACAGAAACCATATTCCACATATCTAGTGTGTTAAGACATAAAGTTTGGATTTCACTTTACAGGGTCTTTAAAAAGCCCTATTGCCCTCTCTGATGACCTTAATGATCCAGTGGGACTAGATTTTTCAAACATAGGGCACTCTGCAAATCGTTCCAGGTCTAGAGAGCGAAATAAACTCAAAGTAAACTTTTGGAAGCAGGGAAGAAATCCACCTGGAGGAATGAAAACTACTGGAGGTTTCCATGAGAGTATATAACTGAGAGTTTAACCAGCAGGGCCTTAGACATAAAAAAATATGCTAATTAAGTCTAAACTTTGTACAGCCAACTAACCACTACATTAAGTGTACAGTGATTAGTTTGGGCACCAGACTTTGTCATAAATAGTAGATGAAAAGGAACAGCATACTGGAGATCAGTTGTTCTCAACTGGTCTGGTCAGGACCCACCACAGCCTCATTGTCAACCAGCCATGACCCAGATTTCTGAAATTGTTTAATCAATACCAAGTCTTTTTGATGACTAATGCTGCAGTTTGGACCCTAAATGGAAGAAAACATGAATGAACAAACAGAAAACACCAAACAAACATATATGAAAATAAGGACTGCTTACATAATTGTGTTTGACCTATTTGCCCACAGACAGCATTGAAATTTGGTCATTTCTGAAAGAAATTCCTCATCTTTAGGAAACCAATTTTATCATGCAGAAAAGACAAGACAAAAACAGCAAAGACAGGAGCATTATTCTTCCATTTGAAGAAAAGATAGTCATTCATAAAAAGCTAAAATGAAACTGAATTTCTGTCCGTCATGTTTTCAGACGTCTTGAAATGATTTCAGCCAACGGTGATTGTGAGCAGAATAAAACCGTCTTCTTCTGTCACAGCTCTCTGCCTGATTGTTCGTCACACAAAGCTCTCAAATCGATGATTGCCATTTTCACCTCAGAGACGACTTAATGACGACATTTTTTTTCTTGTTTACCATCAAAGTTTTTAAAGACAGCTCTGTGATTATTCCAGCCACAGCAGGGAGGAAAACACTGGTTGTTTTGGAACCATTTTTCTGCTCTGTTTGTCTTCTCCTGTATTATTTTTTTGCTAAAACTACCCATCAGTCTCCGCTCAGCCTGAGGTGACATCATGGTGGCTGCATGTGGACCAGCTGTTTCTCTCCGTCTCTCCTGTCTGCCCGTCCTCCGCTGAGTTTTCTCCTAAAACCCTCTCCTCCTCCCTCTTTAAGTGTGTATCAGTGCACGTGAATGTCCATGTGGCAGGCAGTGACACACGAGTCAGTCCTGCAGGCTGAGACCAGCATTCAGCTTCAACACTGCCATCTGATGGTCAATACGGGGAATTACAGCTCCAGGTCCAACTTCCCTCTTCAGCTGCAACACCAAAGCTGAGCTGTTTGATTTATCAGAGTCCAACTGATATATCTGAATGATTAATTTTAGTTTGAGATGTCAGTAGTCTTTATTTGATGAAGACTTAATTTATAAACTAGGTAAAGCATAAACATTTTAAGAATGATTTTAATCACCTTCCTGCCTCCTCCCTTCACCTGTTAATTAAACTAGGGACATTATCAGATGTTCTGTTCATCTGCTACTAGGAAACAAAAATGTAAGAACACTCCAGAGCACTCTGGCAGATATTCAAGTGCCTTTTTAAGAAGATAAAAGGTTTAATATTGCACTCATATGTCATTAAGATTAAGAATGACCCAAAGAAAATGTAACCCTGTTCTCTAATTGAATAATGTGCAAAATAAATATGTTTAAACATGCAGTATCTGAGCTTAGCTGCAAAATGGTAGTTTAAGATTGTTAATTTAGCACATGCAGAAATTTGTTTTTAATCTGTTACTCCTGTGTCATTTCTGTCTTTGCACACGGCCCTTATATGTCCTTATATGGGCATAAAATGGGAGTTTCTCGATGCTAATCAAAAGAAACATGCATGGGCCTCATTCACAAAAAAATAAATCCTTAAGAAGAAATTCACAAAGTTTCCTATCTGAGATTTGTTCTTAGCTAAGAGTGTATGAGAACACTGTAGAGTTCTGAAATTAACATGTCAGGGCTGATAACCATCCATTTTCTTTATCATGTATCCCATTAGGGGTCGCAGGGGGGGCAGAGCCTATCCCAGCAGTCACAGCACTATTTTTTCTGTACACGGTTATGGACCAGAACAAACAGGAAAATGATATATGAAGAGCTGTATCTAACTTTGTGTAGCACACATCCATGTCCACATTAGTGGATTATGTTTACAGCGTGTTTCTTGATGACCCTGATGAAGGCCACAAGCTTAAATGCAAATATTAAATGAAGTTGTTCTCTAAACTTCTACTATTTGAGTAGCTTTCTGTTTCCATAGTGACAGAATATGTAACAAGAAAGATAAACAGTCTGAGTGCACATCTGGTTTGTGCTTTTTAAAGTAAAAGCTCAGTTTAGCATGAGAAGCTCCCTAAGTCTGAATAGTTACATGCTGAATCATTTCACTTGTAGGGAAGTTTATTGTGGTAAAACTTACAAACAATGACAGAGCTTTGACAGCAGGGAGATGCAGCCAACATGCAGCAAACTCAGGCCTAGAGTGAAAGCTGCACACCGGCAGCAAAACACACAGCCAGTCTGAAAAAGGCTTTATGAGCATGTTTTTGGTCTGCAGGGGGAAGCTGGAGTACCCAAAAGAACCATGCATGCATGGGGAGAACATGCAGACACCCCACAGAAGGCCTTGACCAGGATTGAACCAGGAACCTATTTGCTATGATGCAACAGCACTAACCTCTGCACCACTGTGCAGCCCTGAGTGCTGATATGACAAGAGAAGTTGTTAAATATTGCACAAATCAGCACTAAAATGTGTAATTAAGATGAGGAATGACAAAATATAATGTTTTTTTTTTCAATTCAACATTTTATATAATTTAATAATATGCACAAGTCAAGTATAAACTCAAATATGTAGTTGCAAAATGTGGCGTTTAAATTTTTTGCATCAGCACTACATCCACTTAAGAGCCAGCCGAGTATAACAACTCTTTTTATGATTTATTTTCATGTGGTCATTACTGACAGCTTGCTTGTCCTCCTCTTACTCCTGTGTGCCTTCTGTCTTTGCACGCGGCCCTTATATGTCCTTATATGGGCATAAAATGGGTTGTTCTCTCTGCTAATTAGGAGCTTACAAGCACCTGGCGTTTATTAATTTGAGAACACAGGTGCAAACGATTCAGCAGTTGATGAACGTGTCATGATTAGCACATAGGCATGTGTTAAAAAATTTCTGATGAACAAATTTAGGAAAAATCTTCAGAGGATATGGAACTATCGATATTTTCAGCATTCTTGATGTCATACTTTAATTACACTAAATATCAGTGACTGGAATCTCAGAACAGTCACACCAACATTTAACCCATAAACGCGTTTTGTTTCATATAATAAACCCTAATTATTCCAGAAAAATCTCTCAAAAATATTATTCATCTCTTATGGCAGCTTGTAGATAGAAGGTATGAATATGCATAAGGACAATTTATATACATATCTACAAAGAATGCAGATGTTAAATCAAAATGTTGAATTTTTGCACTGAAATTTCTACATTAATTTAAAAAATGACTATTCCATTCTTCTGTTTTTTTTTAGTTGTCATGCATTATCTTAGATATTATGTCAAAGCCAGAGAAGTTCTTAATTTTTATCATTTTAATGGGATGTGTTGTGTCATGGTGGCTGCTGGAGTTCAGTCATCCAAACTCAGAGACCCCCCCCCCCCCCTTCAACAAGGCATTAGAGCAGCACTGCTCCATGCCCACTGCCATGACTTCTCAAAACTACTTCATTTTGACCTGATGACTCATGTCATTAAAAGTACCTCATAAGGTGTATTTACTAAACAGAAAACCAATATTTTAGTGTAATTCCCTTCCAGTTTTGGCTGGAAGCAACCCCAGAATGCACCTGCTACTCGCCATGTGTTCTGGGATGGCTTACAGCGATAGGTTTTTGAACTTTTTGTAAAGATCTGCTTGTTTGTGTTATCGCTTCATTCCTCTTTAACTGATCTTTTTAGTCTTGATAAAAATCAGTTAAAACTTGATAATTTCACAGGTTGTTTATGAAAATGCAGCCTGTGTGGGCTCTAGTTTCTCCACTGTCTGGTTTTCCCTGAGCGCCCTAACAAACACGTCTCCTGTGTGCCTCCTTCAGGATGTCTCCTGCTTTGATTAGTCTGATTTCACACAGCTGCTTCACCAAACAGTCTCACTGCTGTTCAGGTTTCTCTAATCAGGACCAGATGGTGCTCTGCTTTCTGCTCTCTTTGTAAAGTTTGTTAAAGCAGCTCTCACCTCTTTGTAGATTATGTACAACTGCAGGCAGATGACAGGAATGCTGCACGTTTTTATCAGGAAAACAGTGTTACCTTTAAAGATGCTGATGTTTTATAGTTGTAGTTGGTAATCACTACTGTTGATGGATGTTTACAAGCAAAATCTCTCAAATCCCCCTTTCCCTACTCTGATGCTATGTTTGAACTTCAGCACATCATCTTAGCATCTCTAGGCATCTCTATGTCTAGGTGCATCAATTGCTGCCATTTGATTGGCTGGTTAGATCTAAGGATCAATGAACAGTTTAACAAGTGTACCCTAATAGAGTGACTGCTGATTGCTTTTTCAGTGAAGCTTCTGGAGTGCCGTGGAATCTATATGGGTTGCTTAATGGCCAATATAAAGTATTATAAGTTAAAATGAAGTCTCTTTATTGAGAGAAGGCCACTGGCAATTGATTGGCCAGATTCCACATCTGTCATCAGGTGGATCCGTCTTGCAAACCTCCAGGCGATACATTTTCCTTCTAAAAAAACAACAGAGAGAAAATGTCAAGCCATTAATAAGTAAAGCAATATAGTAGGTCAGATTGCATCCTTACTGCAGTTTTCCTTCTTTTTGCCTTCTTTTTGCGTGTTGCCTTCTTATTACCTCAGCCAAGGAGGTTATGTGATCGGCAGGGTTTGTTAGTTTGTTTGTTTGTTTACTAGCAACATAACTCAAAAAGTTATGGATGGATTTTGATGAAATTTTCAGGAAATGTCAGAAATGGCATAAGGAATAACTGATTAGATTTTAGGGTTGATCACTTCTGGGAGGTCTGCACTCTCCGAGTGCTTTTCCAGTTGCAGGTTGCTTTCTCATTGCACATTGCCTTCTTATTGCAGGTTGCCTTTTTATTGCAGGTTGCCTTATTACTGCATGTTGCTGTCCTATTGCAGCTTACCATCTTATTACAGGGTACCCCGTTATTGCAGCATTTAACATGGACAGTGAGTTTAGATGCTCTAACCATTCTCCATGACAGCATCTTTACTGTAGTAGATGACAAACTGTGAGTGATGATGAATGAATGGATTAATGAATTAAACCTTTTGGGGAGAATTTTTCTTGCTTCAAGAGCATAAAAACATGAACAACAAAAGACATCCAGGGGACAGCATATAAAACAAATTAACACATTTGTAGAATACATCACTAAAACCATCAGAATTATCATTAAAACTAAATCATTATCAAGGCATTGTGTGCAACATGTTAGGAATGTCAGTAAGGTGCACAAGATGCAAAGTGCAGAGTTTATCTATTGTCAGAGTTTGGTGAGCAGCTGAATACTTCTTGGTACAAATGCTGTGATGCCTCTTGTTGTTCTCATCCAGAGGGGATGTTGTGGGTCTGCTGTAATTTTGTTTGCCAAGTTCAATATGTAGTACAAGAGAAGGCAGCAGTGTTTCTTTCTAAGTTTCAGGTTGACAGGACCATGATGACAAGATTTTATTGATTGTTTATTGAGTCTGCACTCTCTCTCTTTTATCTGCAGGTATCAGTCCTCAAGGTCAAAACCACAGACTTACTCAGTCAGGTGGTTAAAGACTGCAGGAAAAACGACTGCTGCAGCCCCGGAAACTCTGCAGGATCTTTATTTAACATAAAGAACAGTTACATAAGCCATCAGAATCCATACATCACATCTACAGGTTCTGTTTGTGCCATCTGGTACTCCCATCAGACTGAAACAAGCTAAAACCATCAGATTATAAATATCTGATGGTTTTGGGTATCGTTATCCACACCGTTTGTCTGATGCTGAGCTTCTCAGGAGAGCAGAGATGGGAACTGCAGCTGCACTTTTAACTGGTGCTTTTTCCCGGCCTGTTCCAGCTCACTGCATACTGGGCACCCAGGACTTGTTGGGCTGGGGTGACCGTATGCGTTTCGAAGGGGACAGCTAGGAGAATACCTGGAGAGATGGTGCATGGACCTAGCACTGGCCTTGTGGATGGCCATCAGGAGGCCAGAGCAGTGCCAGACCAGCATATGCTCACATACCTGACCTGAACTGGCCTTACCATTGTCTGAAAGAAATCCTATTCTCTCTGTGTGGTTAATCAACTGTTCAGTGTCTGTGTTTGATGAATTGTTCTTGATCAGTGCTCTTTGTGACAATCAATACACTGACAAAATGGGTAAATTTTACCTGGGGCTGCTTGGCGGCGCAGGATAAGCACTGTTTCCTCACAGCAAGAAGGTCCCTGGTTCTCTTCCCGGTCAGGACCTTTCTGTATGGAGTTTGCATGTTCTCCTTGTGCACGCGTGGGTTCTCTCCGGGTATTCCAGCTTCCTCCCACCACCAAAAACATGCTCTTTTTAGGTTAATTGGCCATAGGTGTGAATGTGAGCGTGCCTGGTTGTCTGTCTCTACATGTCAGCCCTGCGATTGACTGGTGACCAGTCCAGGGTAAACCCACTTCACACCCAGTGGCAGCTTGGATAGGCTCCAGCTGCCCTGCAACCTCAGATGGGATAAGCGGTATAGAAAATGGATGGAAATTTTACCTGCTGGCTGTTTTAGGTATATAGAGATCCCTAGACTATTTCATATCTCCATAGCATGGATTTATTTCACTTTCATCTGGGAAAGCTCCCATAGAGAGTGTTTGGAAAGGGGAGGATTTTTTTCCAAAAATTCTCTGATGGTGATTAGAGGAACTTTATGTCTGTCAAAATCATGACCGGCCAATCAGAGCGACAAGACAAAATAACACTGAATGCACGCACAGCTCTTGAGCTGACAGCTGCCATAGATTGTTAATGGTGGAGCTCCTCCATGAATAAAGTTAATGCCAAGGCCAGTGGGGAGATGAAAAAACTTCTCTGCCAAGACAAGCTTTCGATGTGACTGTAAGTACTTGTTTTAGAGAAAATGTAGTTCCACTTTCCTTCAGCTACATCCGAGCTTACATCTACCACAGTAGCAGTCAAACCCCACCTCTAATTTTTTGCAAACCTGAAGCTGTTTTCACTCTCTATTTCATATAGAAATGCGGTCCAGCTCTGGTAAAACTGACGCTAAACTAAAGCTACATCAGAACCAATCACCCCATGGAGGCAGCCATTGCAAACCGCTTTGAGTCCAACTAAACCCCACCCATGTCTACCACCTCGTTCCCACTGAATGACGCTGATTGGTCCGAACAGTGTTCAGTCTGATACAAAAGTTGAAGCTTTTCAAGATGGATTTGCCTGATAACAGGGACCTGGCAAAACCATCTGCTTCGCAAGGTTAAGAAAATCACATCAGAGTTAGCTTCTTTTTCAGGCCTTTTCAAGCTAAAGTGAGCGTGAGAAAAGCTGTGGTATCTTAGAAACATTCTGCTGTGGATTCATCAGATAAACATCAGCACACCAGGGATACGAGAAATCACAGCCTTTATATCACAGAGGTCATTTATCCCTGTTAGCTTACAATCTCTATAGAAAAAACCACCTCTGCTTCCAGAGTTAAAAAGCAGCAATCAGTCCATGAGAAAGATGATTGGTGATGGGGTTTGAGATTGCCTGGAACTAGATTGATCAACGATCAGAAAACATTCCCAATATGGCCCCTGCCATTGTTGGGCCTCAAAATGACTCTGCAGAAACGGACTGGTGATGTCACTGAGTCTAAACCCATGTTTTATCCAGTCCCTACAGCCATGATGTGTTTCCACAGCATTTAGTGAAAGTGCAGTAACTGCAGGGCCTCTGCAACTCCTTAACATGAAGACTTAACCGTGCTTTGCATATATTTAAATAAAAGTTCATGCAGGCTTGCATTTATTTACCACAGTGCTTTAAACTGCTGATATTTTCCCGATAAAAGCAGTCATAAGGGACCTCTGAGCATAAGGAGGCCTCTTTGCTGTGCTCAGAGATTCAGAGCTGGAGGATTTTGGAGGTCAGCTGCAGCAGTCAGTCTGCCGACAGGGGAGGAAGCACACAGCCCCGTCCTAATGCTGCTCCTCTGTGTTTGTGTGTCAGCGTGGACGCTCAGGACAGCCAGGATTTGAATATTTCAGTGTGTATTTGCTTTTCTGTGTGTTGTGCACTGATGTTTCTTTGACCGTGAGCACAAACACATTTGCCGTGCATGTTTATGAGTTTGTGTGTTGCAGTGCTTGTTTATCTCTTTGCTGCAGCACAGCCTGTTGTTGGGGGTTTTGCTCAGTCTATTAACGGTACAGCGAGGACACGTTATCATTAGCTATTCCAGCTACAGGGCATACAGGCACAAACACACATAAATACGAAATACAAAGAGACTAAAGCGCCATTCAGACAGGATTGGTATTACAGGGTAACAAGGGTAATGCTACATTAGCCTTGAACCTCGCGCTTTTCTGCTTCTATTCAGTTTGTCTTGCAGTTTACCATTTAGAGAGAGAGAGAAATAGAGGACTGAGACTTCTCATGGTGCCTTTGGGGTTTGTCTTTGGCAGAAAACAACCAGAAAAATAACTTAAATCAGCTCCAAAGCTTTCAAGTTTGATTATCTGTTGCTTAGAGATTCAAGAGAGGCTGTCCTTTATCTCCTGCAAAAATGTTACTATCACCTAGGGGAGAATTGCTCGGCCGTGCAAAATATCACCTTGATTCCATCTGAATTTGCAGCATTTGCTTTACAATGCTTGGTAAATGTTTTTTTTTTCTCTGCAGGTCTCAGCCTGGTGGTCGGTCTGGTCTTGTACATCTCCAGTATCAATGACGAGGTGATGAATCGACCCAGAGAGCCTGAGCAGTTCTTCCACTATCACTACGGCTGGTCTTTTGCATTCGCCGCCTCCTCCTTCCTGCTAAAAGAGGTAACAGAACAACAACACCTGCACTTAAACGCATCCTTACAAGCATGAACTGATGCATAAACATTTAGGTGAACATGGGGAGAAGTACTGATGCATCCACACGCAATACTTGCTTTAAGACACAACCAAAGAGCTAGCCTTGATACAGCATGAGCTCAGCAACGTTTAGCAAGATTACAGCTGCATATGACTCACGTCAACAGATTCATATTAAGATTATTAACTACGATAACAGACATAAGGCTTGTATTAATAGTTGTAGCAGTTTATGTTGAGTAGATCCACTGTAGCGGGTCATCCACACCTATCCCAGTTTCTATTGTTTTTTCTAAGTGTCCTGTTTCCTGTTTGGGCATGTGGGATACAACCTTATCCTGGTTTTGCTACCTGGAGAGCTCCAAAAGAAAACAGGACAGTCTGGCATTTATACATCAGCCACGAAAAAGGTTCAAGCAGCTTGTAAAAAAAAAAAAACAGGCAGCATGCCTGGCTCTACAGCATGAACTGAGTCTCAGCTGGATGAAGGTGGAGGACAAGATGACTGCTTCACTACTGACAACACGTTAACTTTAGCAGTTTAAAATTGTTCATCAGCCAGTTTAGAATCATCCTGGTGGTGTTGTGGTCTCATTTACTTCCATAAAGAGAAGCAGGCATTCATCATTGATTTATTCCATAAATTGTCCTCACAGTATTGAACACAGTCATTGCACAGAGCAGATTTTCTTCTTGTCCTGCAGACCTCTTCCTCACTATCAAAGCAGCCTGCCCAGTCTGAGACTGAGCTCAATGCTCTGATTTGTCGGAGTACGGTCGCAGACTTGGAGAGGCATAATTACCTTGCAGGTGCTCTCATCTGAAGGAGAAACCTGTGTGAGCTTGTCTCTGCTCATTAACTCTTTGTCAGTTACGTAGTGTTGGTAAATGTTAGGCATCAGTCCATGTTAGCGTCAGTGTGAGCTCGGTGTGTGTTTGGTTGTTTTAAGAAGGGAGGGTCATTTTCTACAAAGGCTGTTGGTTCAAAATGCTTAAGCACAAAAAAGATCACATTACATTACTATAAACATTTATTTCACAAAGATACACTAGTGAGAATGTCAGTAAAAATAAACATCATGCATGCATTTTCATCAACATTATTGGGTAGAGGGTACTTCATCACATTTGGCACCAAAGAGGGTGCAATTTATGCCTACTTACAAGGCCTCCTGGGGCACACTTAGCATTTCTGCCAATAAGAGGGCACTTTGTCCAATTACGCCCATCCAAAAGGCACATGTTGTCCATTTTTTTCCACTTACAGGGCATCAAAGGCAGGGTATCATGTGACTTTTTTCCCCCTTGTAGGGCTTTTAAAATGACTTTTGTCAAACACACCAACTCAAAGAACACCATAAAGCATAAGTTGTTGAAATTTGCACACTTACAGAGCACCAAAAAGAGCAATTTCTCCATTTTTTCTACTTGGAGGCGTTTTTCAAAATATGCCCACACATTATGCACAAAAAAGGGCAAATTTGCCCACGTACAGGACACCAAAAAGGGCACTTTGTCACAACTTGCCAACTCATGAGGCACCAAAGGGTGCAATTAATCTAATTTTGTCCTGTCACAGTACACCACAAAGAGCACTTTTTCAAATTTTGCCCTATTACAGCACCCCTTAAGAGAATTTTGTCCAAATCTGTCCACTCACAGAGCATCAAAGGTGGGACTTTGTCAAATTTTTTCTTTTAACATGGCATCAAAAAGGCCACTATCACTCTGTGAAATTACGCCCACCTACAGCACACTAAAAAGAGTATTTTGTCATATTTCTCCTACTTGCAGCTCACAGGAAGCTTCCTCTTAAAGGGCACCAAAGGGGGCACTTTTTCTAAGTTTGCCAACTTCCTGCTTTCCAAAAGGGCGCTTTTCTAAAATTATCCTGATACATGGCACCAAATTTGGTGTTTTATCGAGTTCTGCTGACTAACAGGGTACCAAAGAGGGCTTTTTGTCAAATTTGCCCACTTGCTGTGAACCTAAAAGGAAACTTTGTCAAAATTTGCCCACCTATCTCACAAAAATGGCCCTTTAAGGCATTTCTTCCTCTTAAAGGCAACAAAGGGGGCACTTTTTCTAGGTTTGCATACTTACAGCTCACCAAAAAAGGCACTTCGTCTAAGTTTGCTCCGTTACAGGTCAATAAAAAGGGCATTTATCAAATTTTGTCCACTTACAGAGCACCAGTAAAGGCACTTTTTCATATTTTGATCACTTACAGAGCACCAAAAGGACACTTCGCCCTCCAGAGTGACCTAATGGAAAGTAAACTTGACAAATTTGCCGCCCTTTTTTAAATATTAGTACACCAGGTGGGGGTGATACCCCCCCATGCCCTTCCTACCCTCACTAGTTCTCATCCTAACATTTTTGGGTTTTGTTTTTTTTGTTTTTCAGAATTACCTCATTATTACAGGAAAAAGAAAAATGTCCCTGGTCCCATGATAACTACACGCTCACATACAGATTGTTTGTAATGTGACTTGGGCGCCGACCAGCCTCCGCTTAGCTAAACACACTCCAGCCTGTGTACAAACACACACACACTAACTGCCTGAATGCAGACTTACTCAGCCAAACACACACGGAGAGAAAAAGTGTCTGCGTAGGAGCCCGTCATCCTGCCTGCATCAATATTCATAAATGTTAATAGCCTGAATACTTGAGGGCAGCAGCTCTGTCGCAGCACAGCTTCATCAGAATATTCCTCGCAGGGGGCGAGGGGGAGTCTGCTGCTCCCTCTCCAGCCTTCATCCCTCTCTTTTTATCTCTTCTCTCCTCTAGATCCTTTTTTCTCCTATTGCTCTTTTCTTTCTCTCTCTGCCCTCTTCTCTTATCTTGTCGCTCCTTTTTTTTCTTTTATCATCAGTTTTTTAAATCCTCTGTCGTCCCTCCTCGCTCTTTTCTCCTCTTTTTATCTCCTTTTATTCCCTCTCCTCTTTCCTTGTATCCTTTCTTTCAGTTTCTTTATTCCCTATTTCTCTCCTTTCCTTGTTCCTCTCCTATCTCCTCCCTTCATGTCCTCCTCCTTTTGCTCTCTAACTTGAGTTTGTCGCTCACAAACACTCTCTCTCCCTCACGCTCTCAGTAACCCACACACTCAGCTTCACGAGCGTGCTCGAGTTTAAATAGGTTTGTAGCGATGATGTTGTGAATGAATAGTGAATGAGCTGTGAATGCTGAGCGGATGCCCGAGTGAAAACATGAATACATTTTTGATAATGGCTCATTCCTGCAGGGAGCGCCAAGCCCTTTTGTTAACGCTCTGTAAAACAACTGTGGATTCATTAATTTTTTTCCCTCCTGATGAGGCTGTGTTGCAGTTTAGGGAGGATGATGCTGCTGATTCTGATGTTTCATGAGAGCTTTTTTTTTTTATCAGGGAATTTGCTGAAAGTCTCATTTGGATTCCCCCGAGTTCTACAGAGGTTCAGCTGGCATGGCGGGAAATAGACGATGTCTGTTTCCCTACAGACACTCTCAACGCTGATTGATGCACAAATCCATCATAATAATTAATGTTGCAGACTATAAACCTGTAAACAGTGCTGATTCGTAAATGCTTCATCATATAGAATACCAGATGTAGCAGGAATTAGAGGCCAATCATGAATTTAGAGTGGCGAACTTTAGCATTAAAAATGTAGAAGGTAGCATCATGGTGACCGGAAAAAAGCTTTGCATACTTGCAGTGCACTTAAGATCAAACAAGAAAAGCAAAGCAGAGAGAGGCTTTATGATTTTGAAGAAAGTATGACAAAGACAGAATTAATAGTGTGGCCAATAAATCTTTAAAAAAAAACTTTACAGCTATAAGAGTAACTTTGGCTTGATCACTCTGTGATTAAAGACCCTGTAAAGTGAAAATAGATCTGGATTTAGGTTTGTTCTGTATGACAGGTCACTGTGTTATGAACCCCCAAGGTCAAATTTCAATCAAGTTAAACATCTCTAAGTTTATAAAATCAAGCTTCAAAATCATAAAAAATGAGGCGGTAAAATCTGCTCTAGGGTGGTGTGGGTGTGTCTTTTGAATGAGCTGAAGCAACACTATATTGTAGTGTTAGAGGGGTGGAGCATCCCCCCACTGTGGGCTTATGACATCACTAGCCCGCCTATTGGCCCCACCCAAATTAACCCCACCCAGGAAAGAGGTTTCTAACGGTTTGAATCTAAATTTCAGTCACATGTAGATCTCAGCATTTTCACACGTTTACAGCAACTATATTCCAACATATGTGGTGTCTCTAGACCGATGGTTTTCAAACTTTTTTTTCCCAAGGCACACCAAAAAGCGAGCTGTTCACCCTGTTCCTATTTTCTCTCTGTCGCTCCTATTAAGATGGACAAGTAACATGGAAGAGGTTGCATAAAGGATAACAAGACACCAGGAGTGTCCCATCAGAGGATATTCTTAATTTTCTTCCACTTTTCTCACTCCCGAAACTTGTTAGCTTGTTTTACAAAGAGGAGTGTGTTGCATGGATATTCTCCATACCCATTTATGATTTTTTATGGTCTGACTTGTGCTAAAATGGAGACAAAACTTTTTGGCTCACAGCTGTTAGAGGCACCATACCTCCAATTTTCTCAGTAAAAGCATGTCATATTTTTACATGTAAATTTACATTTGCATATTTCACAGATAACAGATGGACAGTGAGAATGCAATGCTATATGATGCAAAGCAACGTGTAATGCTTGCATGCAGTGAGGACATTGATTATAGTCTCTTTAGTTGTTGCATAGTTGTAGTACTTATGTAGTACAGAGGAATTTTCAAGGCACACCTAGACTTGTCTCAAGGCACACCATTTGGGAACCACTGGTTTAGACACAATTTTTGATTTCACTTTACAGGGTCTTTAAAGTCTAAAACACAGATGAACGGTCAGTTTTAACCAATGTTTGAGTTTCTTTTTAAATAGTTATCGCTGTCTCTGAATAAAATTTTACTCCGAAAATCCAACATTTGGTCCCAGTCTATTTAGAGTGAAATTTACTCTGCTTGCAGAGTGATGTTATCAGAGTTGTTTTTACTCTGAATGATGATTATGCACTCGATGATGAACAAAATAAAACAACTCTACAGCAATTGGTACTCAATACAAAGTAATACAGAGCATAGTTTCTATATTACAGAGCTGTTTTTACTCAGCATTGTTGTATTGAATCCTTTCAGAGTGTTTTTCCATATTAAATCTGTTTTTCAGTCCTTGTAGAAATGTTTCCTGCTCTTTATACAACAGTTTTTTCTCCATATAGGAATGGGTAATGTTTTATGCAGAGCTATCTTTCTCCAGATATATTTTTAGTCTTAACAGATTCTGCTGCATTTCCATCTGGAGAAACAACAAAAGATGTTTTTTTATTGTTTTTTTCTTTTTTTTGCCTTTATTTAGGTATTAGACTCAATGTTCTAATATTAAAGAAACAACTGTGATGAACTTTTGACAAGGACCCAGGAACAGAGCATGAGATAATTTATTTGACAACAATAGTGCGAATGAGACTGGCAGAGAGATGGAGACACTGCAAAACAAGAGGAGGAAATGGAGTTCGTCAAGGCAAAAAATCATTAGATTCAAGGGTTAAAGCAGGACAAGGTTAGCTGACTAGAAGCTGTAGTACACAGGTGTCTGAGAGTTCATCACCAGGTGAGATCTTGATTACTAGCGATTATCAGCAGCTGCGAAAGCTAACGAGCTGCAGCTGTGATCGTCAATGAGTGAAGGCAACCGACTTAAACTCTGAGTGGGTGTGGTTAAACTAGAATTTCATCTGTGTTTTTACTCAGACTCTGGCAGTGCTTTGTCATAAATAAACTCAAAGGAGTAAAACTGACTCTTTTTGAGTAAAAATGATTAATCTCTGGAAAAATTATTCCCCAAATTTTTCTGTGTGGGCTGGTAATCTGTTCCATGGATGTGCACCTCTAACAGGCGCCACCGTCTGGCTAAACGCTTTTTATTTTCTTGGTCCATCACCGTCTCCTCTGGTTTATGCTCTGGTATTTCTTCTGTTATTGTTATTTCTGAATAAAATTGTTTAAAACTTTAAAGATAAGGCAGACATCAGTGTATGTGTGGTAACTGTCAGAGTTTAACCCCTTAAAGGGGACCTATTTGACAAGTTTATATTGGTCTCAGAGGTCCACAAAACATCCCATAGTGAAGTCTGCTGCTAGGAAACACTCCACTATGGGATTTTTTTGCATGTTTAAAACCAACTCTGTTTCAGCCCTGCTCAGAACAAGCTGTTTCTGTGTCTGGCTTTAAATGTTACTGAGCTGTCTGACTCCGCCCCTGACTCCGCCCTTCTCAGGAAATGGATCTGGCTCTCCTGATCCTCCTCTCAGCTGAAAGCTGGATCAGGAGAGCCACATCAGGAGGGAGGGCAGAACTTTCTCCTGAGCGGGGAGAGCCAACTGAACCTGGGGGCGGTGCTAACTCCCCACATGACACCATGAGGAGAAAATCTGAGAGCGGCTTGTTTTAGCCCACATTTTCTGAAAAGTGGAGAAAGAGAGGAGTAGGCAGGGGTAAATTTTTCTCATTCTTGGGAGGATTATGGACAGGCCAGGGGCACATATTTTTGTTAGACAAGCCTGAAAAAGTGGTTAAATCTCTCTCTGTCTTTGTTCAGGGTGCAGGCGTGATGTCGGTCTACCTCTTCATGAAGCGTTACGCTGAGGAGGAGCTCTACAGGCCTCACCCCGCCCTCTACCGCCCCCGCATGTCCGACTGCAGCGACTACAGCGGCCAGTTCCTCCACCCAGACTCCTGGCCTCCACCACAGCGGGGCCGCAGCGCCTCTGAAGTCTCCTCCGACATCTCCATCCAGCTCAACCAGACCTCCCCTCCACAGCCCCCACCCAAAGGCGGCAGCAGCTCCCAGCAGACGCCCTCCTCCTCTGGGCCTTCATCAGCGGCCAGCTACCAGCTCCAGCCGGCCTCCTCCTCCTCCACCTCCTCCTCTTACCCACACCCCCTGCACATGGCCGCCACCTCCACCCTGCCCAGATCGTCCCACGCACAGCCCCACCCCCACCCGAGCGGCCCCCCACCACAGTCCATGCCCATGGCGGCGCCGCCCTCAGCCGTGCCTCCTCCTCGCTATCATGCACACATGCGAATGAGCGCCTCACCATGCTAGGCTACATACACAGGGACGGGAGGGAAACACAACTGGAGGGGGAGGGGGGTGGGGGTATATTGGCAACACACAAACACACAAATCCTGGAAAGAGTGGGAGGAGGGATCAAAAGGAGGAAAGAGGGAAGCAGGGCAGGAGAAGCAGGTGGGCGGAGGGATGACTCACCGCTGATGCCGAGCCGGAGACGAAGAACGACACTTTACAAAACTTTGAACACACAAGGAGGGAACATGGGGAGGGCGGGGGGTACGATGATTAGTAGCAACAAAACGGTTGTGGGGTTTCTGACGGGAACATTCATCATCAGGGCCGTGATACACGAGCAACAGTGTGAAGCAGCACAGGAAACAGGAAGCAGAACATTTACAAAGAAATTTTCATTCATAAAAAAGGAACCAAGAATAAAACTCTTCATAAATGTACTGTGCAACGATTTAGAGACTGAGAATTTTTATGCTAACCCATCAGTTCTTTGGAATATCATGGGCATGGTTGGGAATTTACATCATCACATTTCTTTAATGATAAAAATGGAATCCTGCAAAGATTAGACATTTTTTTTCTGATTTATTTCTTCATTCTTAAAGTTACAGATGGTAGGTTGAAAATACACCCTTGTTAAACTGCAATCCAAGGAAAATTACAGTCTAAAAAGCAAACTGGATTATTAAAAATGTCACCAACAGTGTTGGAAATACCCTATTTCTCCAGCCTGCATCAAAGCTACACCTCTTACACAGAGGCCTTTGCATGTAGCCAATGAACCCCTCCTCAGAAATGTTTCTACGCCTCAAACTGCACATACTCCAAGCCCTGAGATTGGACTGCTTGTTATCAGTAGTGCCAGCACCAGGGCCAGTCTCTTAGTAAAGTTGACAGCCATATTGTGAATATCCAAGAATGAGATAAACAGCAGAAGGCAACAATACATCTGGTCATATCTACCTGCAGATGTCCACAAGTGTCAGTCAGACATTCCTCTTATTCATGACTCGCCAGTTTGTGAATGCATGCAAAAATGTCCCCATCCTCAGCTGATTCAGCAGCTGTACTTTCCATCTCCTCCTGCCTTTTTCTTCTTTGCAGTACACTTGGTTTCAGCTGCCATGCTCTCCTAAAGACAAACAAGCAGGAAATGTTTCAAAGAGATTAGGAACTGGCAGTAAAATCTTACTGCAGACATGTCTTTGCAAAGGTAATGCTCACATAAGTGTCAGCCAACATGGCATACCATACCAGGGTGGGAAATCAGCACTTAACACCAGCCAAATGCAGGTATTTTTGAACAGTGTCATGTGAATTTACTCAACTTACCAGCCTAAATAAAAGTAGCCTGATCTTTGTGGGTAAAGCCGAGTCGACCCACACGCTCACGAACAAAAAAACACGCCTCCTTCTCCAGATCTGCTGTCAGATGTGTACAAGCTGCTGTTTGCTGGGATGGTTTGACTCAGTTTCATATGAGAGTAGCTCTCCAGGTCAACTGGTGCATCTGCTAAAGGTGTGTTTGAACTTATGTTGGAAGTCCAGAGTGGTAAATAGAGCATCTTTTGGCATAAGACTGCAGAAGTTGCATATAAAATCCTAATGAGTCCGACACTCATAATGCTGGAAAATGGCTGTGAATTCACAGCACCCCTGCAGGAAGCACAGCAAACATTTGCATGGTCAAAAACAGGACAAATTTGGGTGAAAAATTGGGATTAAAATGAGCAACAGATTGGGTCTTTAATGCACCATCTCTCCCTTTTTAGACAGCCTATAACTCAAATAATCTAAGCCTTGATTATTATGTTACACCTTATCAAAAATGTGTTTTCAGTCACTAATTGTCACAGTCACAGTGTCATATTACAGTTAGAAAAACTTTGAAGTAGCTCAGCTGACGTCAGCTCAGCACATCGAGGAGGTTCCACTTCATCCAAACAGACAAATCACCACCAGCACCAAGATCTGTATGCAACAACATAGCTGAGTGTATTGTTTACATTCTTCCCTTATCATCTGTGGGGTTTGTTGTTATCAGAGAACTAATCCACAAAATACCTTACTACCTTGTTTTGCATAAAAAAAGCTAAAAGACATCAATATTTTTTTGTTGTTTGTTTTCCAGCTCTGACTGGAGAAGCCAGATGAACTGTTTCACATTTTCATTGCATGGATATCTTTCACATTCATGTGGGAATCCTCCCATACAAAGCATTTGGGAAAGGCGGGACTTTTCAAAATCTTGGACAAACATTCTGTCACGTTCAATACAGGCCAATCAGAGCAACAGGATGGAATGAGGTGGGAGGCATCAGCTGTGAGTTACATGAGTTTAGCAGGCAGGTGGGCTTCTTGAACTGTGGTGCCAATAGGTTGATTAAACTCATGCTGAGGCTAACCAGAACTCGTGAGAATTCTTTATTCCTCTATCAAGAAAGAAATGTCTGAATCTGATCAAAACTGCCGCTGTAGCTACATCCAAGCTAATCACTACACACTACACAGCAGCCTTTGTAAATACTGGCCTACACTGCTACTAAACCCATGACTATAGCATCAATAAATGAAGTCCAGCTCTGATAAAACCGCCACTATTCTATAGCTACATCAGTGCTAATCATTACACAGGCAGCAGCCATTGCTACTGACTTTCAGTACAACATAACCCAATCTGTAGGTACCGCCTCATTCTCCTCAAATGATGCTGATTGGTTAGGTCCATGAAATCTGGCCAATCCATCTGTTTAGCAAGGTTATTCCAGCTCTGCTCAGTCTTTATTTTCAATGAGAGCACCAATATGTACATTTTCAAGTATTACTCCTTAACCACTAAGCATATTCAATTTGTCACCTTTCATCACTGTGACAGAAGCTTATTCATACAAAGGAAATGACACTCAAACATTTACAAAGCAATGTAGGACGCATCCATCAAGATTGATTTGGGCAATGTAGACTCCAGTGTAACCAATATACTGATTTATGACAATATGAGGGGGGAAAGCTGTTAAAAAGAGGCACAGCCAGCCTCTTAGCTTGTGGTTAATTTGCCCAATTTATTTGTTTTTCCAGCTTCTCTGTAGGGATACCAAGCCATGGTAAGACAGCCATGGAAATGATGTATAGGGTTTTGATTGTGAAACAGTAAGGCAAACAAGTTCCAATTATTAGGCTGTCACCTAAGGTCTAATTTTCTTACTACAGCGCTGCACCTTGGTATCATTAGTAGATAAATGTAAGCAAGGCGTTATTTTTCTAACACAGAGGCCTTTAAAGGAGAGGTGAAACGTCTTCAAGAACCTTTACCAGGTCAAGTCGCTGCTTTTGGATTGAGCTTTAGGTAACTATGACCTTTAGTAGATTAGAACCCACACAAACATCCTAAATGCTTATTCCGTGTCCTGGTTTCCCAACCCTGCCCATGAATTACAGTTATTAAAAAGAAACAATGTGATAAAGAATGTCGGCACAGTTCCTTTTCAGTATTTCTTTCTCCTTTTGCCCATGTACCATGACCTCCAAACACAACCTGTTACCACACAACCAGAGGGACAGTGTATATGCATAGAGATTTATACTTCAGCTGTCAAGACATTCTTCTTCCCCACCTCCAACATTCAGAGAAACTTTACAGAAATATAATCCTGTTCCACTATTATGGGGTGTAAATACTACCGTACATTTTAGATGTTTTAGCTTTGGGATTTTCTAACTTTAGAGTTTGTATTTTAAGCGGTGAAGCCTGGGATGATGAATGTTCAACTATTTGTGGAATGAGACAGAAGACGTAACAGAGACTTTTTAAAGTGCCGAGAACATTAGCTGTCAACTGAACAGGGAGTCTGGGGTTTTCGTGGTGAACTTTGACGGGACAATCGCAACGGCTGCCTTGGAGCTTTAATGCTGATGCCATGGAAGTGAGAGGGTAACTTTTGAGGTGTGTACATAAGACAAATAATATGAGAGAACAGATCTCTAGACATGTTCGATTGGATCCCATCTGAAGGTATTCACTTCAGAAAATCAAAACCTGATAATTACTTACCAGGGTATGAGCTGTTTGAAAAATACACTCATAGATCACTTTATTAGGTACGCCTCTTCAACTGCTGATTAGCGTAAAAATCCAATCAGCCAATCACATGAAAGCAATCAGTGCTTTTAGGCTGGTTAGGATGGTCTGCTAATGTGCAAACTGAGCATCAGAATGGGGAAAAAGGTGATTTAAGGGATTTTGACTTGAGTAGACATTTGCAGTTGAACATCTATGAAGTGGTCAGTGAGTTCATTTTTCCCACAGTTTCTCTGAATCATCCCAACTCAAGTCAAGGATCAGTTTTTGTTTTTCAGAGACAATGTGCTTCCTGATTCCCAGATTATGACTGGTCTCTAACACTTCCTGGTTTAAAATAACAAATAGAAGGTTTATATAAAGAATACATATATGGTGCCATGTGTAGTAAGTTGAAACAGAGCTTAATGGGAAGCAAACTGAAACCTGACTGAACCATGACAGATGGCTTTGCATTCCAATATACCTCCACTTTTAATCTATTATTTATGTTCTCAGCACCGCTAACATTAATTAAAAGGCAGAATATTCATTACACGTCTTTAGAGTTGGAGGATCGGGGGTTTAAAGATCATCTACCTAGAGGAAAAAACAAAGATTAATGCAAGAAATATCCGCAAGTTTAAAGTATTTGAAAGTTTAGTGGATTATGTAGTGGGTGTGGGGTCTGTGCCACAACCATATTTATGTAGGAGGCCCAGGAAAAAATGTTCCACCACTGTGCACTGCATGCATACTATACTTTGCCACAGCAGGAAATCATGTGCCATTCCCACTGTGCAGAACATAGTTTAATAGAAAAGTTTACAAAGTTTGATTTGAGATGTTAAGATCAACCACAAAGCAAATTTAAAAGCAGTGATAACATGCAGCTATCCTATTAAGAATGTCCAAACTGCATGCAAGCAATACAGCACAAAGCAGTGAGATGCAAAACCCAGATTTTACCCGAAAACACCAGTTAAATTTGTCTTTATGTCATTCATGAGACTTCAAGCAAAAACCGTCAGCGTAAAAAAAAAAAAAAAGCAAAGTGTCCAAGTGAGAGTGGCTGCAGAAGTACCAGGAAGTATAGGGGCAAAAGTTAGTTTGAGAGTGTTTCAAGAGGGGCTGCCATAGGTTGTCTTCAAAAGAAAGTCTAAGTAGCTGAGTGGCTGATTCCCCTAAGGCTTTGTCCAATTCTTTCTATAGATTATGGATTATATGGACAAGGAACAAGGGAGATTGACAATACACTTGAGTGTTCTACAGGAACATTTTCTTTCACTTTTCACTTTCAAAAAGCTTAACTTGTACCACAAAGTTAAGATAACTCATCTTTCAAAATATATTCTTGCCTTGTGTCAACATGAAATCAAAACTGTTCAGTTCATCCCCTCAAAGGCTCATCAGTACAAAGTGCAGCACCTCTGGTTTTCCACCTTCAAAACAAAAGCACTAGATGTCATGTTGTTTAATAGAAAAAGTGATATGTACAAGGCTGAAAGATAAACATTTAATGGAAATAGTGTGAACAGTAAGCATGCAATGCTGTGAGATATGAAGTAGTATCTAGCACTTTACAGCCCAAAACACACCAACGCATCGCATCATATAAGGCGGTTCAGTTGCCGCCCCCAACACACCAACAGTAGCATCAACAGTCAAACTCCCCACCTGCCACTGCTGGGCCAGGTGCTTGATAAAAAACCAAAAGCAGTACATGCATCCTTAAGTAAAAGTTTTTGATTTTAGATAGTGTTTTTATGGCAACACTAAGCACTTCTCAACTCTGTAATTTCTACAAATATTCCAGAGCAAATGTTCTACATATTGTACCTTTAATGTGAGACATTTTTTATGGGGCCTAGTGAGGATTGACTAATGTTTGGAGCCAGCCTCTAGTGGCAGCTTAAGGAACTGCAGTTTTCAAAACATTTCAAGGGACAGCCTTAAGATTATTGTCAACAGAAAAGCACTGGATGTGGAAGCTTACTTCATAAAAACTTGTGGTCCAGGTTCATGAAAGTGGGCAAAAATGTGCACAAGGTTTTGTCTAAATTCTCAAACAGAGGGCTGAAGTTTCCCTGAAGCATTTCTTCCTTACTGAATAAACAGAACACTCTTTATTAGTGCATTATATTAAGGATCGTTGAAGCTGCGGTTAAACTGATTTCCTCCACGCTGACTCTAAAGTGAAGCTGATCTGTGGTTGAAAAATCAAACAAGGGTGCCCATTATCTATTGTATAACTGGATCAACATTTTTTATAATTACACAAAAATGATGTGTTTTTCAGTTTGCTTCCCATTGAAGGTTTCATGGTGCACAGTGATTTTAAAGGACAAACTTCAAGACTGCTTGTTTTTGTAGCATATGAACAATCGTGCCCGGCGTGGGGCTTTGTTTGTAGCCATTTTTAGACTTACAAGACAATGCATTAAGCTTACCACCTGTGGTACTGTTAAAGAAAAAAAAAACAGTGTAGCAAAACAACTGCAGTGTTAGCATCTTTTATGAGTATTTGCTCTGTGAAAAATCCAATAGGAAATCATTTAGCAGCTGAGTATGAGAGCTTCTGCTGATGTTTTGACATGTTTATTTTAATTGCCAAAGCTGAGCATTCATGCTGTGTAGTGAGCACACAAACAAACACAGAAATATATTTATGTAGCTGACTTCAGAGGATAAATACATCAGAATTAACAGCAGAGACGTGGAGCTCTGATGGTTATCAAGTGTTTACGTCCTTTGTTCAGACGTTTCCTTCAGACTGTGATGAGGCTGTAAATATTCACTCTGAACATGCTGTATGCAGTCCAAACCAAGATGTGTTTACATTATTCAGAGGTAGAGGTTTACATCAATGTTTTTGAGCCCAGTGGTGTTGGACTGAATATCTGTCGAACACCACACATATAATTCATGTGAGTTTAATAGAGTTTGTTCCATTCCTGCTGATGTGCTCTTTGCAGGAGTGTTTTTATCTGCCAGCAGTGTTTTGTTAAGTTTTAAACCAATAAAGCTTGCCTGGTTACACCCTCGTGTTCGCTTTTTCTTAAATCATGCTATTGGTGGTTTTACCATCAGGCAAATGTCTGCAATTACCCATGGCCCCATGCTCTTAGGGGCCTCAGTATAGAGTCATTTTAGGTGTGCATGAGGAATATGTATAAAATTAATTCAGTGTTTAAAAGCCTGGTTCAGAGCAAAGATTTGCTCCCCGGTGAGTTGAAACTCACAACTTCCTGTGACAGGCCGCTAAAGGTCTGTCAGTTCACACCGCTGCAAATGAAGTGATTCTATAGACACTTACTGTCACTTACTTTGGTTTTTGTAATTTACTGTGCAATAAATCTGTCCCTAAAAGAGCAACAGAGCTGTTATTTCTATATCTTATTCCTGCATAATAATAAAGAGGCTTAATAAAGATGCTTTAAATGTTTCATCACCATTGTAGCAGGGCATGGCAGCACATGAAAACACAAAAATGCTTTGATAAAAATAAAGTGTTAAATTCCCAATGTTAAACTTTTCAGTGTTGATTTTGACTCCTAAAGTGTATTTTTAACTCCATTCAGAGTTAATGGTTTTCAGTGTTAGGGTTATCTGACAGTGTTGATCCAACTCTGTAGAGTCAATTTGTCCTAGTTCTGTCCTCTGCCTTTTCCCATCATGCCTTTGTGCAGAGTGTTTCATGTTTTTAGATTTATTAAGACAGTGGTACTCAACGTGTGGCTCTTGAGCCACATGTGGCTCTTCTGTGATGATTTGTGACTCTTTAATGCCTTAATTTGAAATATTATTCCTCCAGAAAACCTTTAAAAAAGGGACATTTTGACCTCAGAAATTGTCAACTGCAAGTTGCATTACTAAATTTGTTTCCCACACTTGTACAATAGGCTTTAATCTTTATTTTTTTGTCTGTACATTTCCATCGCCCTTATTTGCATTTTTTGCTATTTTTTCCATTTTTTTGGCCACTTATAATCCATTTTCACTGCATTTAGCCCATTTTTGCCACTTCTTTTTACCACTTTTATCCCATTTATGCCACACTTGGCCATTAAATGCCACTTTTTCCCACTTTTGCTCATTTTTACCACCTATTTTGTCCATTTTTTGCCCACTGTAGTCACTTTTCACTCAGTTTTTGCAAAGTTTTTTCCTCTTTTTGGCTATTTATGCCATTTGTAATCCATTTTTTGTAATTTATCATTCATTTTGCCACTCTCTGCCCTTTTTTGCCACTTTTCATTTTTATAACTATTTACTCAGGTTTTGCCATCTTGTACTTACTTTGGCCCTTTAACCCAGTTTTTGCTACTTTTCACTACTTTGATTGTGGCTCTAACAAAGGTATTTTTCAACAATTTTACTCTTTGGTTGAGCAGGGTTAATTAACACTGTATTAAGATGTATTTATATATGTTTAGATATGTTTCGTTATTGTGCGTTGTATAGAGATCACTGCTGGGATTTCTTTGTGTTTCTGGTGATTCATTGTTGTTTTTGATCTTAATAACTTCTGCACCATGAGTGAAGTTATCTACTAAGTTGGCCACTTCCTGACAGTAGTAATGGATGGTCAGCCATAATGGAAAGTGTGCAGACTATCAACTCAGGGCATATTCTAGCTCTGTAACAAATTTCACTCTGTAATCAATCTAAATTATAAATAGCTTGGTCCAGACACTGGTGGTGGTGGAAGGATAAGATGTGGAGTGGACTTCTGAGGTGCTTGACCCAGACACTGATGAAAAAGCAATGAAGGGATCAAAACGGCAGAGAGAAGTTGGACCTGGACACCACTGAGACGTAATGGAGGTGGCTGGGGTGGAGGAGGGTTAAAGCGGCTACACTTAAACAGCAGACCTCCTGTGGAGAAGAGAACAGATGTAAAAATACGACAGCAGCAGGGTGATTGGATCCAGAGAGGTTGAGGCAGAAGGGGACTGGTTTAGAATTTATGTGAGTAGACACCCATACCAGCTGATTACTAGAGAGGGGAGATTCGTGAGTGAGTGATTTATTCATAAATAAAAGGATGAATAAAGATTTTTTTTAAAAAGTCTTCATTCTTAAACTTACACAAAGCATCATTTCAAGGTTGACCCTGGCTCATTTCTTGTTTCTGCCTCTGTATGGGCAGTATGAAACAATTCTAAAATTAATAAGAAACTTTTCTTGATTTTTCACAAGTTATGCAAAATGCAATAGTATGAGTAAAATACTTTAAAACAGAGGTATTTAGTAGTAAAAGTCTAAATTTTTAAATGCTTTTCAAAATGCATTATAAAGTAAAGGGAATACTTTTCATCCAGTTTGCCCTTTAAGTTGTTCTATTATGGACTACAATCAGAATGAATAATTTGCATTGACTTTTTTGCTCCAGTGTGAAGAAATATGCATCAAGGTCACGACGCAGTTCCAGATTTGTTTCAGCTGAAAACTCAAGCTATAGTTTTGTCCCCTTTTTTAAGACCTTTGTGTTTGACTTCTAAAGTCTACAAAGCAGAGTAAAACAGCCGAGAAACCATCTGAGGACAGAGAATGTGACTGAAACGACAACATGAGTCACACATTGATTATGTCCACGATGTATTTGCATGTGTTAAGGGCTGCACTTATGTAACAATCACAGGCTTATAAATGAAATGAATTATGGTGCATTGTTAGAGAATGAGTCAGGCTTTTCAGAACAAATGTGACCCTTAAATAACTGCATTTACATGCTGCATGGTGGGAGAATATAAAATGCCCTTCAATGTTGCAGAGTCGATCACAAAACAAACCATAACATTTTAATATGAGGCAGGAACAGAAAACATCAATAATAACTCTAAATCTATTGAACTCTACTGTATTTAGTTTTCTTCATCAACTTTAATATCAGTTAATCTATTAGCGGTTGATTTAAGATGATGTTGATGTTGGCTAACCCTGCAAAACTTTAATCTGAGAGGCTTGTTCCTAGAATGACAAGTCTGTGTCATACAGAAGAGCCGGTAGGTATAGGTGAGGTTTAGCTGTGCTGGAATGGATGCAGCAATAGCAGGAATTTTATCAGAGCTGGACACTTTTCTTTATTTAGAGAGAAAATGGTCAAAAATATGTTTTTGCCCTTTGTTTGAGGGGTATTTATTTGCAGCGTTTCAGTACTAAACCTTCAGTTTGCATGCAAGACAGTGTGCGGGAGTAATATGTATATATAAAAATAAACAACTAGGTCATGTTGGACAGCATGAAGGTTTATTATACAAAAATTATTAGTTGGAAAAAAATCAAGGGAGTAAGAGAGTAGGGGAGATAGGGGAAACAACTGCAGTAGTGTTTTCGCGTTAAAGCTGTAACTTTAATTTACATTTAATTCAATTGCTGGCATCAGGCCAAAACCAAATCAAATCTCTAATTACCATTTAGGGGTTAGACTGGAGGGGGCAGCTGGGAGGATACCCGGAGAAATGGAGAATGGGCCAGGAGGATGGCCATCAGGAAGCCTGAGCAGTACTGGACTAAGGTTGTACTGCTCAGTCAGTCCCATACCAGTCAGAGTCTTTTTCACACTTTTGTTATTACTTAAACATTTGTTAAAACCCAATGATGGATGTAAACGGGTGACTAATAGCACTGATTTAGATTCAGATTCAGATTTAGAAACTTTATTGACCGAAAATTACCTAAAGCGGGGCTCAACTTACAATAAAAGACAGATGACATAGCTAGAAACAGATAAAAATGGCTGAAACAGTAAGTAAGACAGGATAGAGATATTTAAAATACTATGTGCAAAAATGCCTTGCATGATCAGTGGTAACAGCAGCTGCAGGGGTAAAGTTTATTGTTGCATGGCAATGTAAATAAAGGTGTTTTGGTAACTGTTTTACTTGGCTAGCTGACTTTACAGCGACGCCCTGATGGTAAAACCTAAAAAGATTCATGTTGTAGTCGTGCGGGATCTGCTGGTTGGCTTTCCTTTAAAGACCCTGTAAAGAAATCCAAACTTTGTGTCTTAACACACTAGATACTTTGGAATATGGTTGCTATAAACATGTGAAAACACTGAGATCTATATGTGACTGAATTTTGGATTTAGACCATTAGAAAGTTTTACACCTCTTTCCTGGTAAGTTGGTTTCATGTGGGCGGGGCTAATATCAATGGAATGACCCCGCCCCTCTAACACTACAATAAAAAATCACCGAGCAGTTCCTCTCAGTACAGTCTGTTATTAGCTGATGTCACTGCCTTTACTGAAAGTTAATGGCCAGTTAAATGCTGTTTTTCTGTTCATTGTGAGGTAAATTTGCCAAATCTATCAGCCTGAGTGGGCGTGGCTTCAGCTCATTCCACAGACATGCCCACACCATCCTGGAGCAGAGCTTACTGCCTAATTTTTCATGATTTTGAAGCTTCATTTTATACACTCAATAAAAATATAAATGCACAAAAGATAATTTTCTGTTATTTTTATATCACAAATATAGTACATACCCCAAATTAACAGGACATTTTTCTTAACAAATTAGCTTTAATTTGCGAGCATTGCAATCAATTTTGAAGCAATAGTCCCGGAGTAATGGCAGCAAGAGCTCAATGGGGGTCGATGGTCCAAGTTCACAGACGTCAGTGAAGTGTGTGTCCACCATTAGCCTCCTGCAGGCGGTTCCTGACTGTCTGGGCTAAAATTCGCCTGTTGTGAAGACCGACAGTCTCATCAGCAGTTCTGGTTGCTGGTCGGACCCGATCACGCAGGTGCTGGAGCTGCATGTACTGGTCACACGCAGGCGTGGTCACACATGGCCGGCGGGCATGTGCGCGGTTTACTTTGGTATCAGTCTCTCTTGCTGGCAGTGGAATGATGCACATTCAGTTGTGCTGCCACTGCTGTAAAGGATAACCCAGCATTGAGCATGCCAATGGCACGCTCCCTCATGATTCGCGACATCTGTGGCATGTTGACAAGTGACAAAAGTGCACATTTTGGTGTGCCCTTTTATTGACTAGTCCGTAAGGAGTGTTTGTGTACTGGTCATGCATATTAACCACCACTCTGGCATGCTCCATGACTCTCATTGGTTGAAAAACTCAACCTGGGATTTTAGTCACTGGGAGTAGCCGAGCGAAACTTGACCACTGGGTTTGAGAAAAACAAATCAATCAATAAACAAATACATCATAAATCTGAGCATATGTCATGAAAGTCTATTTTTATTCACCATTTTAGGTTCCTGCGTTTATGTTTTTGTTGGGTTGTTCTATTTGACCAAAATTTGACCTGGGGGTTCAAAACACTGTGACCTATCATACAGGAAACCTAAATATGGATTTATTTTCACTTTACAGGGTCTTTAACTGCTTGGGTACAGAGTACTGACAGTTGAGTTTGATTTTCTCCAGGTATTTTACTTGCTTGGTTAATGATCTGGGAGTGCTTTGATTATGTTTTTTAACTGAAATGCTTAGAGAATTTTAAAATCATGAAAACTGGAGATAGAGGTTTGGCCACAGAAAAGCAAGGACCAATATATTTTATCTCTAAACACCTTAATCCTCCTAAAATGCCTCATGATCTTGTTTTGGTGCACCCAAATCAACCTCATGTATTTGCAGATGTTTAATAAATGTAGGAAATGCTTTTAAAGTTTTGTTTTAACCTTAAATGATCACCATTATGAAGGAAATGTTTTTAAAGAGCGTGGTCTGTATTGCAGGTTTTTATGCTTGAAAAAATTCTTCTCTTTCTGGTTTGAACTCGCCGAGTCTTTGCTGCAGATAAGCTGAGATAAGACAAATCACTCGTCCTGGCGGATGTAAGAGCTGCAGCAAATCTTACAAGGTATTTAAAAAGATGTCAATCAGGGTTGTTTTTTTCACACCTCCATGTTCCTGAGAAGAAGTCTAATCAGCCAGTGTGACAGGGAGCACCTGTGCGGCTGCTCTGTTGGTATTCAGGGAGGCTTTAAGAGCAAACACAGCGCTTCCTTAAACTCTCCCGTCCAATTTTATTTAGGACCTTCTAATCCCTTTTGTGATTCCAGATAGCCGGCCTTACAGTAATTATAAAGTTTGCTCCTTCCTCTCAAACTTGATATTTCATGCAGAGAGAGAGTGATGTAACTCCAACCGAGCTCACAGCTGCACTTTTCAGGAACACACTCCTCTGATGCGAGGAGGCAGTTTGAAGCATTTAGCGGTGACAGATCCCTGTTTGGGCAGCTGCTCCGTCCAATTTCAGCGACTCATTTAGAGAGGATTGAAGACCAGGATAAATAACCATAACGGAAATAGGCGCTCATTAAATTTTAGTCACCCTGATGAGCCAGAAAGATTTAGCTGAAAGCAGTGGGACAAAGGGCGGATTAGTTTGGAGACAACAGGGCTCAGCTGCATAAAAACAGTTATCTGCACTGGAAATCTACCTTTCTGCAATCATGAATCACATATAACCTATTAGATTTTTTTCTCAACATGTTAGGAAACAACCAGAATGACCATGTTATCACAAGAGAAGGACTAAAATCCTCCCAGCATGCTTTTGTCCTGTCTCTGTTCAGTCCTAAGTTTTGCTTCGTCTAGCAGCGTGTATGAACTGCACAAGATGCAAGCAAGCAACAGTAACAAAATCAGCTTGATTGTATTATTTATATTGTAGCATCCTGACAGCCCATAAGCAACAAACAAAATACAGCATAGTAAGCTTTTTATCCCCGCTCTCTCTGTTGATTGCATCGACATAACCAAAGATCAAGGAAAGAGGGAGATGGCAAAGTACCAGGAGCATCAAACAGGTAGATTTCTTGATTTTCTTACACTTTTCTGTCTCGACGGAGCTTGTATAAGTTGTGCATTAATAATTTCCACATCCATGTTAGAAACTGGAGGTCAGCCATAACCTCCTATATAAAAAAATCACCACTTTCAGAGAATTACAAAAAAATGTATTTTTCAAATTTAATGCTGAATGGTCAAAGTCCAGATCTTTTTTGGCATATTTATTGGCCAAAAATGTTTGAAACCGACTGAAAAAAAAAAGATAGGGAAATGGAAATATATTTTGGTCTGAAATCAGTGATATGTCATTGTCTGATGTGCCAACAAGGAGGCAAAACCAGCTACTTAAACCTAAAGATAATAACTTGGCCTCTTGCTAGTCCACCAGCTTATTTAAATCTCAGGCTTTGTTGGACCATGAAGAAAGCTACAGATGGATCCTCTACTAGCCTGGTAAATTCACTTGTATTTAAAGGGGGCCATCAAAATGGGAAAGCTTTTGACTTGTGCTGTGATGTCTTCAAATATGCCGCCTGAAGGATGCAGCACTTTGAATTTGAGAAAGGTGTAGTCTTGCTTCAGTACACCACTGCCCATTAGAACCCTGAAAATCTCCTGCGTCTACATCCATAACATAACAACAACCATAACAAGACACCTTCAGTATTTACCTCCTCATATTTAACTTGATTGAAGTACATTTCAAAGTGACTTCAGCTCAGAACAAAGTGCAGCCTGCAGAGGGCTCTCCTTCCTGAAAAGCTTAGCCATACTAATGTGCAGGTCTCAGATCATTCAGCCTTATTCTATCACTTTTCCATCAGTGTGTCTTTTTCTTCAGATCAGAAACGTTCGTAGCTACATATGATCCTCTAAGTGAGAAGTTTGACTCCGTCTGCCATGTCTCCTTGGTCTTGTGTAATCTGCTGCTCTTTGTGCGACCAGACTGTGAATGTCAGAGCGAGTTCTGCTCCGTTGGCTTTTACTGTCACTGCACTTCATTTCTAAATGTTTGTCTTTCTGGCCCGGCCATTGATTTCCTCTCCGCCTGTCTTTATTACTCTGGCTCCCCTCCTGTGTATACAACCACTACACACACACAAACGTCTTAACTCTACCTTCCTGGCAGCTTTGTGATCCATATTGACCATCCGTCTTCGTTTAGCTCCCTCACTGTTCTGTATTAAACCTGTGAGGGCCGTCTGGTTCCACCTGTCTGTGCTCCTTTCCACCCTCATTCTTCTCTCTGGCCTTGGCTCGTTCCCCGGAGCCTCCATCTTCTGTTTCTGTAGAGGTGCAGGGATGGATTAGACTTCCAGCAAGCCAATGCTAAATAAACACAGAAAATAATGCATCACTTGCCAGCTTGATAATTGGTTGGCTCTGTAATTAGTCGACAAATTACATATCCTCCAAAGTCACACCCACTCATGTCCAATGAATCAAGAAATCCCTTAAACAGAAGCTGTCTGACAAAGTGAAGAAGGCTTAAAAACCAACATATCGTACCATGATCTACAGAAATCAAGAGCAGATAGTCATTGACATCTCAGTCTGAGAAGGGTCACAAAGTAATTTCTGAGGCTTTCAGACTCTATTAAACCACAGTGAGAGCCATTATACACAAATGGAGAAAACTTGGAACAGTGGTGAACCTTCCCAGGAGTGGCTGATCTACCAAAATGATTCCAAGAGCACATCGAACACTCATCAAGGAGGTCACAAAAGAACCCAGAATATCATATAAAGACCTGCAGGCCTCACTTGACTCAGTTAAGGTAAGTGTTCAAGCTCAATGGCACTTGGGTTATGAAGCAGGACAATGATCCCAAACACACCAGCTAGTCCACCCCTGAATGGCTTTAAAAAAAACCAAAATGAAGGTTTTGAAACAGCCTTGTCAAAGTCTGGATTTAAATCGGATTGAGATGACCTTAACCAGGCCATTCATGCTGGAAAACCCTTCAGTGTAGCTGGAATAAAGCAATTCTGCAAAAAAAAAAAAAATCCTTACAACAATGGGAAACACTTGTTGCCAGTTTTCGCAAACGGCTCACCCTCAGCTGTTTGAGGTAGACGGCCTGTGTCCAGCTGTTTAGTGCACTGACAGCATGTCAAGACAAAGTAAATGTAGTTGAGCTTTTCAGAATCTTTTGGGTGGCATGATAAAAAAGAGCCCTGAGTTTGGCTTTTTTCCTATTTGTCTTCACTAAACTTCCCTCTAGCTTTATATTTTAGAGCTATTCTATATTTCTATTTGCTGTACTATGTTAAAGAACTGGAACACTCAAATTTACCCTGGGATTGCTTAAGTATTTTTGATTCAAATTCTAAAACTAAACATTTTGAAGAACACCACACTAATGGATGTCACTCCCCTCTCACTAACCAATCAAAACGAGAGGCTGCACTTCTATGATGGGGCGTTTTGAGCTCATCTGTTGCAGACCTCTGCAAGAGGCGACCTCAACCATGGGGCAGGAAATGACATACTAACTAACTTAGTTTGTGGTGTGTTTAAGATTTTATCCCCATCCCTCTAACCCTAACCCTAACCTTTTAGAGTGCAGGTGCCTAACCCTAGCCCTCTTTGGGTTTTCCTTAATTTATGGTGATTTAAATCTAAATTCATCCCCCTTTGTAAATGTTGTATTTTTTTTCTTTTCTTTTAAGTAAAATTCTTCTGTTGAGAAAAAGAGCTGCTTACTGTAACCTCTAACAGCGTTAGACTGTGGAAAATAAACGTCTTTCAGTCGCTCATTCTAGTTCCGGCTTGAGTAAAGTAAATCACTTCCAACCCCACGTTCGAGGTCGCCCCATTGTAGAGGTCTACACTATGATTCCTTTCCCTAGTTTTGATGTATATAGAATTAAAGTAAATGTTTAGTAAACCAAGATAATTCAAATAGACTTTACAATAACTAGTGAAGGAAGCAAAAGTGCCATGACCAACTTCCTTAGCAGGCCTGCACTGCTTTAAGAAGTGATTTAAACATTAGGGTTGTGGTTGTTGTGCTGTGTACTAGAGCTATAAACCTTCTTGTTTTCTGTGTATTGGGTGAAAATATTTCATAAAAGACACACAGTGTATAAATGACAGTTTAATCATATGTAAATATCACAAAAGACTTCACTTTTACCCAAAGTGAACCGTATGACCCAAAGTTCAGACGTTGTTTGGTTTATTTTTATCAAAAAAGAAAGTTTTCAGCAATCACAGGCTGATCATCAACCCCCCGCAGACAAAACACTCTTTAGACATCACGCACTTCTACCTACTTTGGAGATTCACCCCACAGTGCTTAATCCCTGTCCTGATTGTCAAGAGGACTTTAAAATAACACCTCCTCTTCTTCATCACCTCCCCTTCAAAGAAAAATGGGACAAATGCGAGCTGATAGACTGGTTTGGAGAAAGAGCTGGTGTTCAAAATGTGTTGATAATTAAAAAAAAAGAAACAGAGCTCCATTTAAAAGTGAAAAATTAACATAGAGCCCTTTGTAAGACTATTAAAACTGAATAAAAATGAAATGGCAGATAAATAAACTGGCATGACTGCATTAGCTTAAAGATACAGAACTAAAGCACCAATTGTCCTACAGTTCCTATTAAAGTACTATAACTACTCTGAAGGAGTTACAAGCTTCAGCAGCTGAGATAGGAGAGACTCTGCATACAACAACTGTTGGCTGGGTTCTTTACCAGTCAAAGCTTTATGGGAGAGTTGCAAAGAGAAAGCCAATGTTGAAGAAAACTCAATAAATCTGGACTAGAGTTCACCAGAAGGCATGTGGGAGACTCCATGGTGAAGTGGAATTTGGTCTGGTGAGAAAAAAATAGTACTTTGTATAGACAATTTGTTTAGCAGACACCAAACACTGCACATCCCCACAAACACACTATGCCCACTGTGAAGCATGGTGGTGGCAGCATCATGCTGTGGGGATGCTTCTCAGCAGCCAGCCATGGAAGACTTATAAAAGTAGAGAGTAAATGAATTCTGCAAAATATAGGAAAATCCTGGAGGACAATCTTATTCAGTCTGCAAGAGCACTACGGCTTGGGAGGATAATTATTTTCCAGCAAGACAATGACCTGAAGCATACAGAGAAAGCTACACAGATATGGGTTAAAGATAAAGACAAAGCCAAATTATTTTGACCGTGATTGATTTAGAAAATCAATAAAATGTTCAAACATCCAAGCAGGTGAATACTCTTTGTAGGCACTGGATAAACAGGTTGGGTACAAGAGTCCATAAACTTTCCATAACAGTAAGTGCTTTAACCCGACACAAACCCAGTTTTTATTTGGACTGTATGGAACAGTAGGATCTTTGTTTGATTTGTGAGTTAAATTTGTGGTATGGTTATCAGAAGAGGTAGGATGCAGATACACAGCTCAGACTCTGGTTTCATAACTGCAATATGCCAGCGTGCATCACAGGTATATTTTGGCTTCCTCTTGCCTAGGAGGGAGTGGGCTGGGACACACTGTCCATTTTTGTTTACAGCCTACTGTTTCGAGGGTTGAGAGTTTTCTAGAAGAAAATGAAACAGTCAGAGGAGGTCTGTGCTGTATCACGGTGAGAGCAGCAGAGAGAAGTTTCTAGCTTCTCTCTGTGCCTTAAAGGACAAAATAGTACATGATTAACACTCTTTTAAAAATGTAATGCATTAATTTCAGTCCTTATGATGACAGACTTAATCAATAGACAATTCACATGGGACACAAAAGTAGAGTCAGAGAACCCTTAGGCTGGGTAATGTGATCCAGATGCAGTAAGTGCATGTGTGGTGGAGGAGGTGCCACAGACAGATTCAAGAGAAACTGATAACCCAAGTCCACAATTCTCCACATCATCACAATTTGTCATTGTCATGGCAACAGAGGAAAACATATCTGTCAATCCAGTTGATGACAGGTCAAATCTGTTTTAAAAGTCAATACTCAAAGCTGTAAATGTATTGAAACAAGATCTGTGTTTCAATCCAATCAATGACCGTTAAAGCTGGCGACCTCCAGCTGAGCACATCCACTAGTGCTTGTATTAACTCCGCTTTTATTAAAAACATAGCTGGTGAGTACATTTCAACATCATAAAAAATGGAACAAAGAGTGCAGATGGTGTTTTCTGTCTACCAGTCATCAGTCTACGCTGGTCTGTTATTACTGATCATGGATGTTTATGCTATTTCTGATCTCAAAATGAACATTTTAATAGCCTCCTTAAATGTCACCGTGTTTGTAGTTTACATCCTACACATCAGATAGCTATATAGAGCCTGAGCTCTCTGGTCTACCCTGAAGAGTTATCCTAATAATAAACACCAAATACAGGCAGGTATTTTCACAAGAATGCCATAATGCAGCTGGAGGTACACAAGGTAAAACAGCAAGTACATCTGACTTTAAGGCTGTCCTATACAAAATTAATGCTAATGCTAGTGCTTCTTGAGAACAGCAAACTCAAAACTGGTGTGTGTTTTTTTATAGGGCAGGGCAGCTTTAACCAACACATCCAATATCATCACATTGACTGGACTCCAGGTTGGCTGACTCCTGGCTCCAATTAGCTCTTAGAGAAGTCATTAGCCTAGAGGTTCACATACTTTTTCCACCCTGCACTGTGAATGTTTACATGTTTTGTTTAATAAAAACATGAAACATAATTTTATGTGTGGTATTAGTTTAAGTAGACTGTGTTTGTCTATTGTTGTGACTTAGATGAAGGTCAGAACACATTTTATGACCAATTTATGCAGAAATCCAAGAAACCCCAAAGGGTTCACATACTTTTTCTTGCAACTGTATAATCACTTTGACAAAGGTGGGAAATTGCCTGAGGCATCATGCCTGTAGAGGCCTAGTTGTATAGGTGGTACAGCAGTGTACAATTTACAATGTCATCCAAAGCAACTTACATCTGGGACAGGTGTCTGTGGCGTTAAGGATCTTATCCATGGGACACTCACGCTGTCACTGGGATTTGAACCCCTAATCTCCCATACCACAGTCAGCAATGTAGACCTCGAAGTTATCCAGCCACTACAATTAGCATAGCTCACCAGATCAGGCAGCTCTCGAACTCTTGACCTCCTGATTACAAGGCGCAGACATTGGCACCCCGCCACGAAGCTCTGACAGTTATAGGTGTACACCACATGAGTCATACATCAGAAATTACTTTTAATGATAAGGATGCATATTTGAATGCAAGGGGCGAAGAGTGAATAGCATGAGAATAGATTATGATTTTTCAAAAAGTCCCTGCATGGGGACGACTCCCACCACATCACCAAAAACACACCATCCCCACTGTGAAGCATAGTGGTGACAGCATCATGCTGTGGGGATGCTTCTTGGCAGTCGCCCTTGGAAGGCTTGTAAAAGCAGAGGGTAAAATGAATGCTGCAAAATATAGGAAAATCCTGGAGGACAATCTTATTCAATCTACAAGAGAACTACGGCTAGGGAGTAGAATTTTTAAAGATTTTTTAAATTGAGAAATTTATTTATAGGCATGTGTTATATGCAACACATGTAGAATGGAGATGTGTTTGCCCAGGAATTCTCCTGTATTCTTACTTAAAGGTAAGATTTTGCTTAATTGCTTTGAGGCCTCATGATGTCAAAATAATTAAAATTGCCCCCTGATAATAATTCCTTGTAGCTGCTCCTCTTGTGATATAATTGGGGACAGTTTTTCATCATTCATTTCCTTTTGATTCACACTCTAAAATTCTTAGAAATTTTGTGACTTTCCTCTGAAGAAATGAGACTTCCGGTTGATTCGGTCTCACTTCTTCCTGCCAATAAGAACTCTAACGCACCTGTTCCCTCAGTCTGCAGCCTCCACAGCCTCATTTTCACACGTACAGAAACAGAGAGACAACTAAAGTACGAACGGAACTCCTTGTGCTGGTTTCCAGAAACTGCACGGTGCATTTAAGAGGGAACTTCAGCATGTCACAATTTGTTCTTTCTAAGATTACATCAACAAAAACAAGAAATCCTATTACACCTACACTCCACACATGCGCAGAAGAAACATACATCCTGCTCTCACATCCTTTATGCTGTAGCTCCCAGTACATCACCCCTCTCTCTCTCCCTCTCTCTCTTTCGCGCGCCTCGCTGCCGCCAGCTGCAACAGCGCGAGCTGCAAAAGTTCTTCGCGGACAGGTAAGCGCCATTCAAATATGCATAAAGCGATTTTAAACGCTCTGCCTTACATTGTTGGTTACTTATCGATATGAAACGAGTGAACGTGAGCGTTGTACGCATGCTTGGAGGTGTAGAGGAACGCACACATGTATATGAACACATTGTACTCTGCATACAATCATGTGGGAACTAGCGCGCGCATATTTGCTCTATCAGTGAAATGTTGAGGAATGCTTTTATCAACAAAGCTGTAAATAAGGGAAGAATACCTGTATGAATGGGGAGACGATTTGGAAAGTAAAGCAGGATTTTTAGGGAGAAAACCAGTGCTTTGAGGAATTACTCAACAACAGTGCATGAAAACTGTGGTAACACTAACGCAACATGTAGGAAAACACATTGAAAAATCTTACAAAAATTTTATGAATGAATAAAACAGGGATTTTGTCGTTAAGTAAATGTCATATCTAAATGATTTCCCATGAGAACATGGTGCTCATGTTGAGGATGTGTTTGATTTGTTCTTCTTTGTCAGAGAGCAGTCAGTCTGTGTTGTAGTTTGTGCAGGCGGCATGAACAGTGTGGGCTCCAGCACCAGTCTGGATTTAGATTTCTTTTACTATTGGATACCACAGCTTCCTGCAGATCCTGTTTCTCTTTGATCCAGCTTTAGTTTGTGCAGAATATCAATACCTTTGATTCATCACTCAAAAGAGTTTTACTTTTTCTCATCCTCTCTTCCAACAGCCTTTCTATTTTAACACCATTGTGAAGCTACAGTGTGATTACTGCACAAAAAATCATATTTTTGCACTAAAATCAAGTAATTGTTTTTATTATAGCTCACTTGGGCTTTGTCTGAGATGATTCACTCACAACATCTATCCTTGACTTGTATCATGTCACAATGAGCTCATGCTAGGTGAAAACACTTTCATACTCAGTGCAGCTTCTCTTCTGGTTGTTTCTGCATTTTAGGTTTTTATTTTTGTCTTGTGCTCATGCATTGTTGTAAAAAGTAGAGCGTAAAAGTCAACCAGTTTGTATTTTGCACTATGTGTTGAGGAGTCAACATTTTTTTATTATTATTACCAAAAAAGATTTACAGTAAAGGGGAATTAAAAGAGAGTAGTGCCTGGTGTATGCTTCTGTGCTGGGTCTTCGGTGCAGCTATGCAGAAGTTGCGTACGCCGTTGTTAGCACCACATACATGTGCACTGGTATGAGTTGCACTTCAATTGTCTGTTGAAACATAACTAGGTAGGGGGATTTTAATGCTTGTTCCCAGTCTTGTCGCTACATTTCCTGCTTTTTAATGTGCAGGCAACCATGGCAACCAAGACATACCATACTATGCAGCATTGGAGAAAATACTGGGCAGTAGTTGATCATATTCAGCGGTGTAGTGCCAGTTATACGTAGGTTAGGTTCTTTGCGCTCACATGATTCTAATGACGTGTGAATATATTTTGGGGTCAGGAAGTGGGGGACAGCTGTTAAGAATGAATGGAAACGGAGGAAATTTAGAACATGACAGCTCTAAATGGACCTGTGCACTGCAGGTAAACTCACTACACTTTACAAAAAGGGAATTTTCCACAGTTAACGGATTTGGCGTGGAGCCAATCACAAATTACTCTGTCCTGCAGGCCCCCTAGCGTCGTCTATCCAGATAAAGGGAGACAAGAGACCTGAGGAGTCTTGTACTGAGCTAAGAGGCCAGCTGAGCCCCTTCAACGTATCATAAAAGTCACATTTTTTTCATAAACATACTCTTACTTGATGTACTATCAACCAAATAAACCTTGTGGGGTAAGCACAGAGTAAAGATGCACCATTCATGAATGGGCCTGTGCTACAAATTGGCTCTTTTAATGTGAGCCACTTTAGCTAGCTTTTGTTTGAGTGCCAGTTTTCTTTCCTTCATCCATTGTCGTTATTCAATCCACATCAAAAAGCCAAACTTGTGAGAAATGAAAAGTCAAGGGAGGCAAACAACCAGCCCTGCTGAGCTGAAACAAATGATCTAGTTTTTTTTTTTTTTTTTTTGAAAGAGATGGATTTCCTGTCACAACAAGTGAGACTGGATAGATATCAGCAGAGGAAATATGGGAAAAATCAGAGTTTCATGAGCTAAATCGTGGTAAAACTGTGCTGAACCAAGCCAGACTATTTTGTGGAAACAGGCCATACACAAATGTTGTCTGACACTGCTCATCCAGGCTTTAGACTGAGGTTTTTTAATTCCTGCTGACTGCCACCTCTCCATAAGTTGATCTTTCTTTTTTCTTTTTTTTTTTTTGTCTAATTATTTCGCTTTTTTTTTTATTTTCTTTTTTTACCTTGGATAGCAAAGGACATAGTCCTTTTTTGAAAATGTTGAACTATCCCTTTAAGGTACTGCCCCACTGAATACATCCAAGCATTGATCGGGCAACTCCGTTGCCTACTTGCCTTTTTCGAATAGAGGAGTCTTTTTGATAAACACCACACTCAGTTATATGTGTATTAAAGACTCTGTAAAGTGAAATTTATTTGTGTTTAGGTTTGTTGTATGGCAGATCACTGTGTTATGAACCCCCAGGTCAAATTTCAGTCAGATAAAGCATCTCTAAGTTTATAAAATGAAGCTTCAAAATCATGGAAGGGCTACCCCAAATAAAGTTGCAACTTGGTTTTGCAAAACACCTACTTGAAGCTACCCTATCAGACTGGCCCTTTCTAGATTTGTCAAACATGGCATGGTCATTCTTGGAGCAGACACCCACTGACTGCTGTAGCAGGGCCCATGCTCACATGTGCTGACAATCAGGCACCTGATTGTCAGCACCTGGGGGGACAAGAAGTGTAAAACAAGAGCCAATAGCAACAGCAGATTAAGCAGTTTGACATTGGCAGAGAAGATTTGGCAAAGTTTTTCACTGGGCCCTGGAGATACTGCAGGTTTGCCACGAGAGTTCATTTAAAATAAATGAAAACCAAACTTTGAAATCAAAATGATGTGCTAAATGATACTAGACCATTTTCTAGTCCCAGGATCAAATAAACATCAAGAGATTTAACTTCCATGACAACTTTTCATCATTTGTTTTGTAGGATGTGTCATGGTTTAATTGGTGTTGGTTTAACTGGTGACTCTCTTTTATTACAGAACATCAGGACTGTAAGAAATTATCAGTGCCTTTGGAGACTTTAAGGTTTCTGGGAAGCTGTAAGGTCACAGAGTACACTTAATTATCAGAAAAGAAAACACATGTTTTTGACTCCTGCACAAAACATAGAAAAAATCACTGGGCTTGTTAATATGTAAATATTAATGTTGATGCCTTTAAAAAGGAATTCTCTGTATCTCATGTTATGTTATTGTTATATCAGGGTGTTGGTGGGCCCTAAATGATTTGAAGGTTTCAGTTTTGGCCACATGTCAGGGTAAAGCTGTTATAAAGTAAGCTAGTGGTGCCGGCAGTAGCTGGACAAAAAATGTGGAATAAATTAAGACCCACTTCACCACTGATTATACTGCAGTTATTGCAAAGAAGAAAAGAAAGGAGACTCTCTCACCCTTTTTCAGCCACTGAGAGACATGGGTGAGGACATGCACATCTGATATTTTCAGATGTCAGCATGTAGAGTTGACTAGTTGTATCACTGTCTGCTCTGCAGCCATTTATCTCACTTTACTATGCACACAGTGTCCCAGTAGACATTACTCAGAGAATGGCAGCCACCGGTGATAACAGCAGATCAATCACAGGGATGCAGTCTGTGTCGTTTCAATGCATTACTTTTTTAAGGAGGTGTATGTTGGCTACATGTGTAGGCCTTTGGGTTCAGGGCTACAAGGACCTATGGCATAGGCTAGAGTGTAGCTTCACTGCAGACTAAAGCATAAATCAGCCTTTAGAGAGACTGTCCTCGTCTATCATAAAAAGAAGTTTAATTGCTGTTTACTTGCAATCTTTAAAATACTTTCATATTTATGAAAAAGTATGTCAGTGTTTATCTTGAAAACAAATACAACCTTTGAAATATGTTTTCATGTAGTTGTTTTTATGCTCTTTACTATAGGTAATTGATAGATTGATGGATACTGATATTTTGTATAGGACCAAAAAGTATGCAGAAGACTGTGCAGAACACAGAACCATGCTGCCCGTCACGCCTCAGTTCTCTCTCCATCGACTCTGCTTTAATAACAGCTGGCAGTTGTGTTGCTATAATAATCATGACCGGTGCTCTGACCAGCTCCTGCTCCATGTTCCTGTTGTTCTGCTGCTCTGTATTCACAGCAGGATTCATACCGTCGCTGCATTCATGATGCAGAGAATGGCTCGTTTGTCCTTTAACTTTTATTCTCTGCAGCGTGCACCTGTGTCGCCGCCGGCCTGCCCCTCTGGTGTTTGTTTGGTCTATGATCTGCTGTAGGAGACTTGACCATAATCCACACTGTTGGCTTTAAAAACAGGATTGATTTAGTTTTAGAGCAAAAAATGACAACTGCTAAGTTCCTGCATTTGGTCTGTCTGTGACTGATTACAGGATAAGGACCTTATCCCAGGGAGATCAAGGGGTTTTTTTTGTACAGGGGTCCAGAAAATCAGTTATCAGAACAATGGCTGGTATGAGCTGTTGAAGCTGCAGTTCATCTCGTGACCACTAGGTGGTACATTTAAAAAGTTATGCTGCAATCCAGTATTGACAAACTCTAGATTTCTCTTTTAAACTACAAGTTTCAAACACTTATCAAGTTTTACGACTTCTAGTCTCATTCAAAGCAAAATATTTCTGTAATATAACGTTAAAATTTTATCCATATTTATTTATCATCACATTTTCTTTCTGGTACTAACAGAGCTTTGTTGTTTTCCCTTTTAAATAATAAGTATAGCTGTTGTAAAGCGGCATAAATATATTTTAAAAATTGTACATAACATGATTTAGTAGAGGTGGGTGAAAAAATCAATACAGCATAATATCACGATATTTTGTCTGGTGATATATTGGATCATCTCGTCCACCAAGTATTGATTTTTTTCAATTTAATTGCTAATATGAACTGAAGTTTATGATTATGGAGAAATAAAATCAATTGTTTGGACAATTGCTTGTCCAGTGAGGTTGGCAGAAGTGATATTACAAACATGGCAACATCAGGGGAAGGACATTAGGAATGCACGCAGGGCATGAATGAGATGGACATGACACATGAGGTTTGCAAGAAGTTCTACATGAAAATAAAATACTGCAGAAATACAACAATCATGAGGGCAAGACTAATGCTTAATCACTTATACAGTTGAAAAAATGGTATTGGTAGCAATGTATCACAATATATGGTATTGCAATACTCACTGTATTGCAAACTGTTTGAAATCGCAATAATATCGAATCGTGACCCAAATATCGTGATAATATCGTATCGTGGGGCCACTAGTGATTCCCACCCCTATGGACTAGCCTCTTTGTAAAATGTGAACAAGCTAAAGGAAGCACCTAGTGTCGTACTCAAGACCACACTATCTGAGACAAGACTTGCCCGAGACTCGAGTGCACCAAGACCAAGACAAGACCAAGACTTTTGGGGTCAGGTTGAACAGTTAAAGAGTGTTCTCCCTTTCCCTTTTCTTTTTAATGAATTTGACTGATAAAAACAAAGTGTCTGCAGCTCTTTCAAAGCGAAACATGCAAAAGTTTCAGATCTTAATAAATTTGTTCAACTAACTTCTTGTAAAAAATAAATCCTTGAATGTATTTAAAAGCCACTGACAAGTCTGGACTTATTTTGAATATCTGAGAATGAGTTGTTTATCTAGATTTGTCAGGTGAATGAGGCCTAAAGTAAGTGTTCAGAGGTATCTTGAGTAGAAATAAGATGGACTGATGGCAGAGTTTTTGCAGGTGTAGCTAAGTCCGGCCAGAATGAGGAAATCATTACTAAACAATTCATTCACAAACGTGTGCATCTAAAAAAATAGAACATCATGAAAAAGTTTTTGTTTTTGCTGTGAAATGTCAAGAGGAAGATGAGAGACTCCTGACTCAATACAGACGAGCTGAAGCTGCTGTTAAAAGTAACCTGGACTTTTAAACACCCCAGCAGTGCCACGGACTGATTGGCTCCATGCTGTGTTGCATTTTTGCTGTAGTTTTAGTGAAAGGAGCTCAAACCGAGTAATTTAACATTCAGGTTTAATTTGCAAGAGTCTCAATGGAATTTAAATTAGTTACGATAGCAAAAGTGCATTTTTTTCTCAAAGCAATGCTGTTGTTTACCTTCTCTGTGCAGCCATCATGAAGGTAAACCTTATAATCAGAAGCAAATGACAGCATTTTGTTCAAAGCTATCCTTATCTGATTGTAATAGGTCAGATTTTTAAATGTTTTGAGTCAATGCATGGCTTCTATAAATCTGGCTTGTTTATGTAGCTATGATGATGGAAATCAGACTTATTGAGAGGCTTTAATCACAAGCAATTTCCTCATTCAGGCTGGCTTCTTGTCAGATCTACTTTCTGTTAAAAGAAGACAACCTACAGTGATTTATTTGGATGTTATTGAGCATGTTTTCATTAATTACCAGAGTGTATGACGTGGTGATGCTAACTCCCTTCTGAGCAGGAAACCAGGACTCATCTTCAGAGTCGGTCTTTAGAAACCTGAGAGTGACATCACAGTTAGTACGTCAGCGTCTCTTTGTCCGTCTATGAGAGCGGAGCAGAAAGGGATAAATGCTGCATGAGCAAACTTCACACTCTGGCACTTTCACCAGGACTTTCTGAAAGTTTAATCAGCAGCCAGAAATCATGCAGGGCAGCGCTGAATGTCTTCTTGTTATTCAGTGGAGGGGGCGGAGGTGTTGGAGACTTTCAGCCAGTGTTAATATGTGTACACTTTTGTCTGGATGGACTCACTGCTCACTTCCTGCCGTAATAAGCTTTGATTTGAGCTTCTAATCCTGATTCATTACTCTCTGTTCCTGTTAGTGACTCCATCACACAGTTATCTACAGTGTCATTTACATGAGGAGAGAAGACGTTTCATTTCTTACTCTAGTTTGTCTAGTTTGCCTTAGTTTCTCATTTATTTTGTTTGTTTGTCATTTCCTGTTTTATTTTGGTACTTCTGTCTTTCAGATCCTGCTCTTTCATAGGTGTTCTTTCATATGTTGCCAGTCCAGTCACCTCGGTCCAGCCTTGTTTCTTCTCCAAATTTTTTCCTACATTTACCCAAGCAGCGACCTCCATAGTTGAAATGTTAAGCCAACTAGTGATGTAAAGCTGTATGCACTCCAAGCAAGATAACTGCCTAGTGCCAAAGTTACACAGTGCTAAAAGCAGGTGACTGGGGCACTCGGTGGAAATGGAGTAGATTCCATTCTCCTTGTTAAAAGTTACTGTGCTCACAAACAACTTCAAAACTACAGTTTTGGGTAAAACATTTAAACATTGATGCTTTAATTGGACATGGGTAAAGTTCAAAGCAGTCATGCCTGAAAAATAGTAAATGTAAGTAATAGAGTAATCTAAGCTAGAAAGTAACAGCATTATTCGCAGTTCAGACAAACCCAAGCTGTTTAAGCCAGAGACAACACAGATGATACAGCATCATTATGAATCCATCCATCTATCTAAAATGCTTCCAAATGCATTGAACATCTTACTTTTATAATTGTCAACATGTCTGTGTCTGTCTTGATTTGCAAGCCACACCATTACTCCAATTGTCTTTGAAACATCGCAGATGACTTCTTGGGGGTCTGGGTTTGAAACTGATCCCACAAAAAATCAGAATTGAGTACTTGGATTTTCAATAAAGTCTTAAAATTTTGTGCTGAGTAGTAAGATTCCCTGTTCAGCCCCTCCCTCTGATCACTGCTCTGTGCATTGCTCCACTTAAGTTTAGTAGGGGTGGGTGAAAAAATCGATACAGCATAGTATCGGTATATTTTGTCTGGTGATATATCGTATCATCTCATCCACCAACTATTGATTTTTTCAAATTAATTGCTAATATGAGCTGAAATCTATGATAATGATACAAAATAAAATCAATTGTTTGTCCAGTGAGGTCAGCAGAGGGGACGGCCATAGAGCAGGAGAAAGTTAGTACTTCAGCTATACAGTTGAAAAAATGGTATGGATTGCAATATATTGCAATATATGGTATCACAATACTCACTGTATTGCAAATTGCTTAAATTCTCAATAATATCGAACTGCGACCCAGGTATCATGATTATATTGTATCGTGGGGCCACCAATGATTCCCACCCCTAGCGATAAGCATAGTGAGTTAACAGCCACAGTGGCTAATGGCGGCCTCAGTGTTGCTGGGGTTTGCGGACAGCTTGGAACTAAACTTCATGGCTGGAGGTGTAACCAGTGGAGGCACCGGGAACATGTTAGCAGGGAATAACAACTGACTGGGTCCAGCAGGCCCAGCACCCTGGAACCAGTCCATTCACCTGGCGTTGGACAAAGCCTTGGCCACAGGGAGCCTGAACCTCAGTTGCAGGAAGCTGAAGGAGTATCCAATTAGCAGATAAGGACGCCACCAGGGCCAGTAAGAGAGAGTGGAGGTTACTGGGCACCAAGTGGACCAAGCAAGGCTGCTGCTGGGCTGGGTCAAGTCACTTGGAGACAGTTTTGTTCAAACTCCATCTGCTCATGAGCCACAACCATAAATAATGTTGCATAACTTCAACCAGTTAGCGTACCATTTGGAGGTTAAATAGTTCTGGTTTTTGTTTGTGTTATTAAACCTGTTAGTTTGGAGAGGCGGCAGTTCATTTGGACTGGTTTAGCCAGCTAACATGCTAACTCTACCCAGCAGACTGCCAACTCTGTGGCAAACACAGTGGTGATAGGGTTGGTTGACAGAATCGAAAAAAACATCTGGCATTTACAGGTGAACAGCTTTATACAGTGGCAAGAAAATGTATGTCAATTCTTAGGTTAATGACACCATAAAGAGCTCAGGAGGTAGCACACCTGAGGTTGAATCAATTAAATGAGATTTTACCCAGATGTAGAGGTGGGTAAAGAACTCAAACCTTTGAGTTTGCTTTTCACAAGAAGCATCTGCTGATGTGAAGCATGCCTTGCAATAAAGGGATGTCAGAAGACTTTTGATCAAGAAATGTTGAACTGAATAAGACTGGAAGGGTTTACAGATTTATCTCAAAGACTTAGACAAAGTCAGTACAGTACCGTGGCTACTCTCCCTAGAAGTGAGTGCCCAGCCAGTTTGACTCTCACCTGCAATTTCCACATAGAATGACAGCGCCACGTCCAACTGAAGGCGAGTGACCTCACCAACTGCAGGCATGTCTAGAGCGTTGTGCTGCAGTACGCAGCCCTGATCAGCAGACAGAGATCACGGGAGAACTGCGAGTTCACGTAGGAATAGTACGTCAACAGCGGACTATTTACCTTTTGGGATTGATTTATCATCCTTTTCAGTATAAGTCCATGATATCATTGCTTCCGCCATTGGGTGAGTACATTAGGAAGTTAAAAGCTTATTGTTTGCTTCAAGTTATTTGGCTAAATGTCCTCAAAAGTTTTCCTAGTCTATGGCCCCCATCATTGGAACAAGTCAGCATCTCTGTTCATGAGTCTACCATGAAGCTGAAGCAGTTCTTCAGGAGGAAAAATTCCTCCTGAAAATCGTGCAGGTCTGAGCAGCAGCTACCAGAAATGCTTGGTTGAGGTTATTCCTGCCAAAGGAGGTTCAACCAGTCATTAAATCCAGGATTAACTTACTTTTTCCAGCAGCAGTATGCATGTTTAATAGCATGTTCAGTAAAGACTTTAAATATTATCATTATTTGCGCAGTATTAGGTTAAGCACATTGTGTTTGTCTAAACTTGTGAATTAGATGCAGATCAGATCACATTTTAAAAAACAAGTAATGCAGAAAACCAAAGAATTTCAAAGTGTTCACATACTTATAACGAGGACCTGAGTTCTCAGGCAGCTAGCACTATGGCACTTTAATTAGCACTAGCACTTTATAATTTACTGTGTATAATTACCATGGTTCCCCAACTCCCAGCCCATTTTTATTTCAGACTGTATGTTGTTTAGGTTGTCTACGGTTTATGTATGTTGCTTGTCTTTTATTTCGCGTTTTTTTTTCCTATTACTGATGTTTATTTTTGTTCTATATGTTTACACCAACCTGCTAATGGGACTGAGGATGGAAATTATCGGGCTATAATTCCATGTATTTACATGTAACTGGCCATTAATGTATATTGTCCCATTTTTAAAAAAATAAATAAATAAATCTCATATCTCAAATCTCACTTTTTGTGCCACTGCACTCCAAATATATCCATGGATAGTTTTTCATTAATGACAGAACACATGGTTGACATAATACAAGCAGACATTCTAGTCTTCATGAAATGTGTTTGTGTCTCCATTCAGCCCATCCTGATTGTTTTAAAATGATGTTTGAATTCGTAGACTGGTGTCTTCAAAGCTACAAATATTTAACATTTGGAAAAAGGGCTAATGCTGTGGTTTTTAAGTGGGTCTCCTAAGGGGGTTTTGTGGTCAGAAGTGCCTCGAGCTGTTCTGTTGATGTTGAAAAACTCAGGACCCCCTGCTGTACTTCTGCTTATGCCTTTCATGAGGATTTTGGGTCTTTTTTCTGCAGTTTTGGCAAAGCTTGCAAAATAGTGACCTTGCATTGATGCTGACGGGGATCCTCTCTCCAGGAACATTCTGCTCGCTAAAATATTAGATGTGAGCAGCCGCTGCTGGAATGCCCTCGAGCAAGGCATCACATCCTCACAAGCAGTAGTGATGGAGCTTTCAAGGAATCTGCAGAGTGCATGTGAGTGCAGGAAGCGGCGCTGAATGCTGGTGATGGAGGCAGGAAGAAAGTTGGATGGAGGAAGCATGCTGAGACAAAGTCACCAAAGTGACTCACACGTCTGTCATCTCTCCTCTTCCTCTCGCTTTACATGCAAACATGAGCACGAGAAACATAAATATGGGTGCATTTGTGTCCGTCATGTATGACATCCTCTGCATCGATGCAATTCAGTCTTTTTTTCCTTAATCTCAGCAAAATCCTCTCAGCTGGTACATCCATCCCTCTACTCCCCCAACACACAAACACATGTACACACATACACGCTCGCCAGCTTCACCATAGACTTTGGAATTCACTGTTGCCATGGCGATGGAATAGAGCACGCTCTCTCGCATCGCCTGTTCTTTTCTATTGCTTTATCTCGCTCTCTCTGTAGACGCAAACCAGCTCCTCTGGTCTGACAGGAGGCTCGTTTTCTGACATAAGCATAAGCTTTTTGATGTTTATTTATTTGTTTATTTGTTTATCACACACATGTGATTGTTGTCATGTAGAAAACAAGTTTGATCAGAAGATGCTTTTGCTCAGAAGTGTTTCTTTGCCACATTTATTAATCAAAAACCTTATTTCCCTATCTTTTCATCACTCTTTCCCTTCTCTTCTCATTCTCTCCTCCTTCTTTTCATCTCTCACTCCCTTCAGTCTTTCACTCTCTCTCATCTGCTCTTTACCCCCCCTCCACTACCACCACCGCCACCCCTCCGCCTCTTTCCTTCTTCTCTCAGTAACTAAGATGACTGCCATGACAATTCATTGAGAGGAGAGGACGCCAAGAGAAGCATCCCCTGCTCGCCAAAGAGGAGTAAAGGAGTGATCAAGCTAAAGAGAGGAGAAGAAGAAAAAGAGGGAAGAAAGAAGGGATAAAAGAGAAGAGGGAGAGGCTGCAGGAGCGAGGGAAGGGGAAGGGGAGAGAAATCGAAGGATAAACGGTGGATGGAGGCGGCTCGGACCGGGGCTACGAGGCGCTCTTCACTGACGAAGAAGAAGAAGAAGAACAGCAGCAGCAGGGGGGAGAGAGGATGGAGGCTAAACCCAGAAACATGCCCCCAGGTAAGACACACTAACACACAAAACACACGCTGGCAGGCAAATGTGCATGTGGTCATACATACTCAAACGGGGGATAACAGGATGCACATGTGAATGGATTCATCACACATTCATACATTAATATTCAGCCAAGGTTAAAATGCACAAACAAGCATGGACAGTCATGCAGGAAAACACCCAGAGGGACATGCACAGATGTGAACAGAGGAAACTGGCTGTCATTAATCTGCTCTGGCATTTGTGTAAGCAGGCTAATGTTTGCTTTATGACTGCAGGCAGCACTGACATGAAACCAGTGTGAAAATGTAAGTGCATAAACAAGTTGTGCAATGTTGAAATTTTATGCATGAAACTTAAAATGGAGTTAAATTTGGGTTATATCATGAGATGCACGGTGGTATTTTTATGGTATTTTTCCCTTTAGCAAACCAATAACTGAATTTAAATATGCATTAAAACTTCCATAACTTTTTGTGTGTCATGAGTTGGTCTAAATGGACAGTATGTAAACTCCACCACTAGGGGGCTCTTTATCAAAACAACTTTTATTTATTTGTTTATTGTAGGGGACAGTACATATTTATGAACATGGACATGTAAATGTGCCAGACTGTAGCCATAGGCTAATTTCCATCTGTAGTCCTCGGCGGGTTGATGGTGCACATATAAAAGTGTAGAACGAGCACGTACATAATGAAGATAAAAACGTACATAAGAACGGACAACACATGGAGACCAAACAACATAAAAAGTACGATATTATACAAGCACCCAAATTAAACAATACAGACTTTCCTTAAGACTGACCAGGACTAAAGTGACCATTGCAGTACAGTGGTGTTAGAGTTCATAAAGCAGATGGGAAAGTGCAATGGTGTTAACAAGCTAAAGTGCTGATATATTGCACACGATCATGAATGTGCTTACTTAAATTGCACATTTGCCCTTGGCCTGTTTATTTAAAGTGCTGACATAAGCACACATAGCCCAACTGCACATAATTTGCATGTACAGGTGCATTTAGGCATGTATTGTTGCACAGGTATGGCATACATAAGTGTATTTATGTGTTATATTGCACAAAAGATGCATACATAGTTGTATGTCAGTATGTATGCAACTGAATATAACATAGAGACCAGGGTCCTCTCATCTCCATTGTTTATGTCCTGCTTTAAATTTAGGGCTTTTTCACAAAATTGGCATTTCTGCAGGGTGTATTTACTGAAAAAGTAAACCAATGTTTTTGTTTCATTGATGAATTTCACATAAGGAGGGAGAAAAGCAATTAAAAGTTACCTTTTCTGGTCTGCATTTCCAACAAATTGCAAAGAAATTTGAGGTCACTTGCATCACAGGCCAGGACGTGCACTTTTAACAGCTTTGCTCCCTCATTATGTGAAATTCATCCTTGAAAAAAACTTGATTCTTTGTTAAGCTAATAGACTGTGTCTAGTCCTGTTTCTAATTAACTGAGTCCTTAGTTTGAGTGAGGTTTCCACATTGCAGGGGTCATGTAATGTAAAATAAGTGACTGCATAATTATTCACCCTCCTCAAGTCAGTATTTAGTAGATTCACCTTTGGCTGCAATCACAACACCAAGTCTGTTGGGATAGGTCTCAATCAGGCTTGCACATTTGGATCCTACAATTTTACTCCATTCCTCTTGGCCAAACTGCTCAAGCTCTGTCAGGTTGTGCAGGGATCAGCAATAACAGCTCTTTTCAAGCCCAGCCACAAATTCTCTTTTGGATTGAGGTCTGGGCTTTGACTCAGCCACTCCAGAACATTCACCTTGTTGTCTCTAAACCATTTTTGGTCATTGTGTTGCTGGAAAATAAATTTACTCCCAAGCCATAGCTCTCTTGCGGCCTAAATAAGATTGTCCTCCAGGATTTTTTAGATTTTGCTGCATTTATTTTACCCTGTACCTTTACAAGCCTTCCAGGGCTGGCTGCTGGGATGCATTCCCACAGCATGATGCTGCCACCACCATGCTTCACAGTGGGGATGGTGTGTTTATAGTGATGTGTGGTGTTTGGCATCTTGTCTGATGGGTAAAAAGCACCATTTTGGTATCATCAGACCAAAGAGCTTTCTTCCACTTGAACATGGAGTCTCCCACATGCCTTTTTGTGAACTCTAGTCCAGATTTAATCTGAGTTTTCTTCAACAGGGGCTTTCCTTTTGCCACTCTCCTATAAAGCTTCGACTGGTGAAGAACCCAGGCAAAAGTTGTTGTATGCAGAGTCTCTCCCATCTCAGCTGCTGAAGCTTGTAACTCCTTCAGAGCAGTCATAGGTGTCTTGGTGTTCTCTCACTAGTCTCCTTTTTGCACCCTCACATTGTGAGGACGGGCTGATCTAGGCAGATTCACACATGTGCCATATTCCTTCCATTTCTTGATGATCAATTTAACTAAACTCTGGGGGATGTTCAGTGCAATGGAAAATTTTGTATCCATCCCCCAACTTATGCATTTCAATAACATCTCCTCTAAGTTGCTGGGGTGTTCTTTTGTCTTCATGGTGTAATGGGAGCCTGGAATACTGATTAAGCAGTGAGTTGACCTTCCAGACACAGGTGTCTTTATACTACTGGCTGGACCTCTGTTATAAGCTCAGTCACTTTAAAGGGGGTGACTATTTATGCACTCATTTGTTTTGCATTACATATTTTTATTTAATTGTCATTACTTTGTAGAAATCTGCTTTCACTTTTACATTAAGGATTTTTTTGGCATTTCTGTCATAAGCCAAATTAAGTTGACCATGTTTGATTTATATAATCAATAAAAGGGTAAAACATCCAAGGGGGTGAATGTTTTTTATAGGCACTGTTAATCCATGTGATGGATATGTCAGGTTAAAATATAGCCATCCAGCTGAAGAATATCCAGACAGGATTTTTGATCCATTTTGCCCTGTGACTATACATTTACCTGGCTTCAAAGACCATAAAACAACACAGAATTTAGGATCTAGATTAGAACAGAAGAAGTGCATGCATCGCAGTCCAGTGCCTAAAAGATAAAGATAAAATCCGACCCTGTTTATTGGCTGAATTAAATTTCAAAATCGTTCTAATGCAGAGATGCCTCTCTGCAGTCTTTTAGGGACTTACCTTATGCATATTCCAGCAGGCGGGTCACTCTCAGGGTCAGAGTACCAGTGGTCTCTGTTATTCTGGGATTTGTGTTGCCATGGAAACACCCCTCAGGCTGGCTGAATTAGTCAAATAGTTTAAAAGCCCACACTGGGACCGTTAGCCTCCATAGCATTGATTCTTTACATTGACCCATACGACCGCATGAGCATAAACCACAGCACATGATTACAGAACATACAGAGAGATAGCAAACCATCTATTTATATTCACATCTTATTCAGGAGCTAAATAGTTAACCCATGCTCCCTCTCTCCCTTCCTCGCTTGTTCCTTGGATGTTTCATTTATGTTTCCTGAAGCGCAGCAGATGTGATGTATCTCAATTTCACTCTCGTCCTCCTCCTCCTCACTGTTCAACTCTCAGCCTTCATTTAGATCTCCACTCTCCTTTCTTTTCTCCTCCCTGTCGTCTTTTGACCCTCGTTTTTTTGTGCATTTGTATGTAAACCCCCCAGTCCTCTCCATCCTTTCTCCCCTGTTGCTGCCCTTCTCCACCAATGCTTTACATATCTTACTCTCAGAAGTCCTGCTGGTCAAAAAGCAACCAAATTCAAAAGGACTTTTTTTCCATACCTGTCGTGTTTCAAGTCTTTTGGAAATTCACATTGAGTCAGGAAGGTCAGAACTCAAATGTGCCGACCTGCTGAGAGAATCCACTGGTCTATGAAATAACTTTTTTATTGTGAAAACTCATGGACAGACTTGTAAAGGGAGAATTTGTTCCCTCTTTGTCTCCCAGCAGTCCATCTCCCACTATCCACGGCTCACTTTTGTAACAATATTTGATGCTTTATATTTTTTGTTGTTGCTACAAGGTCGGCATTTTGTTCCTGTGCCGTCTGCTCGCTGCCAACATTTCTTTACTGCTTCAGGCTGTGTGCAGTTTTTTATGATTAAAAGCTGCTCCACTGTGCTCACACAGAACGCGATAGAAAGACTCAGCAGCTCCAACCAGTCACCCACTGCAGCCCAGTGGGGACGTTGGTTGTAATAATGCATAAATATTTGACACTTCAATGCATAAATCTGAACAGGCTGGAATGCATAAAAGGGGTTCCATGTCTTATTTTTAGGATCTCATTTTTAATTTCATGGTTGTTGAACCTTCGAGGGCATGTTTGAACTTTCATGGAAATTAATAAGTTAAAGAAAAGACTGTTTGGTCTGACATTTGCCTATTGAGATTTGAGCTGAGCTAATGAAATTAGTCTTCCTGTAGGCAAACAGTTATAGGGCTGGGATGAGATGCATTTATCATGATGGGATTTTTTCACAATTCTTGGGGGCTGATTTGATTTATATAGGGATTCTGAAGAATTGCATTTCTACAAGCATCACAGTTTATTAGTATTGACTATTGTGATTGTCTTTTTGAACTACATATAAATGGGTAAATCAAACAATAGGAGAGAAAATTGTACTTGTAACAGTTCCAGAACAATGCACATTACATACATCTTTTTCCTGGTCTGTTTGTGTTTTTTTAACTATCTATTTAACACTTCAGCAGCAATATCCAGTCAATCAGTTCTCACAAGTTGACTTTCTTTATGATCATCATCGCGGAAACCTCTGTGATCCTTGTTACCTGGCTGACAAGTCCCGCCCCATCTATTATGCTTGGATGCCTGGAGCTAGGGCTGTAGCCTACCTGTGTTAGATTTGGCAGCTATTAGTGTTAGTTTTAGTCTTTAGATTAAATTAACTTTTATTTTTAGTCACATTTCTAGTCATTTCTAACCTTTAAAGTTTTAAAGGAGACATATGCAGAAATCACTTTTTCAGCTTTTTTGACAAAAATATTTGCCCTTGGCCTATCCACAGTCACCTCAAGTACCAGAAAAAGCCATTCCCTGTCCCCCTCTCTTTCTCCAAATGTGTGCTGAAACAAGCCGTTCTCAGATTTTTTCCCTTATGATGTCATGTGGGGAGTTAGCACCGCCCCCAGGTTCAGTTGGCCCTCCTCGCTTGGGTGAAAATTCCACCCCCCTCTCCTGATCCCTGAGAGGAGAATCAGGAGGGCCACATCCATTAAGCTACATTCATTTCCTGAGAGGGGCATGGTTAGGGGCGGAGTCAGACAGCTCATTAACATTTAAAACCACACACAGAGAAACAGCTCGTTCTAAGCAGGGCTGAAACAGAGGGTTTTTGGCCATGCAAAAGTCCAATACTGGAGTTTTTTTTCATTAACAGATTTCATAAGCATGTTTTGGGGATCTCTGAGACTGATATAAAAATGTCTTAAAAGGATAAAATATGTCCCCTTTAATCTAGTTTTTGTCGATGAAGTCATAAACATTATATTCCAGTTACAGTCAATGAAAAGTCCTTACGTTTTAGTCTTTACTGTAAGTCAAGGTATATCTTTTTTTTTTTTTTATTAATCTAGTAAGCCAAACTAAATGTATAACAGTCATTAATGATTTCTCAGTTCTTAAACTGACAGACTTTATATGCACAGTGGAGAAATATTGCGGTTTTTGAATGTCCAGCTGTCCAACACTAACAACTTTCATCTCAATTTAGTCTCCATGAAGAAAGGTAAACCTACTCTTCATCAGAGTTTTATCACTAAAGATCTGTTTTTAGCTACTCTTGTATGAGTCTTCCTTTGACAGTTGTTAGGGGCCAATGTAGGCCAAAAATGCCAGAACAGATATTTGATCCAGTTCCAATAAGTACCAGGATCTCTATGTTTTTTTTTTTTTAATAATCCATCATCAATCAGTCCTTAAAATAGATAAACAATCATTATTGATAACCTTGATTTCAGTGTTGATTAAAAAAATCATGACAGTCATCTGGCCAAAATTGTGCAGCCCTATTAGGAGCATTAGTGATGTTCAGTATCTTCCTGCAGAGCACAGTGCAGACTTATTCTTGTTTTACCAGGCCAGTTGGTTCGATCTATGAACCATCAGAGAATTGGTTTGCTTTCAACAGGCTGGAGCTGGCCAAAGAGCCTCATCATCACTTCACTGCAAATGCCTCGATTTCCAAGCATCATTCATGTTTTGTGTTGCTTTTCTCGTGATTGCTCTCACCCTAGCACCCCAGAACTCCAGCCATTCACCCCTAACTCCCATTTCATTGTAGCTCCACTAGTTATTTCCAATTCAAATAAAAGCATTCTGTTTAGCTCTGCTAAGCTCAGCTTTTTCTTCTTGTTTTGAATTGAGGGCTCTGTTAATGTAATACTGCACTTTACAGGGCGTTCACTAAACAGTAGTTTGCACTGTGAGATACCTACAGAGCATCCTGGATTTAACCTGAAAGGCTACTTTTTAACAGCTTTCTTCCCTAATTTTTGCGAAATTCATTCATGAAACAAAAACAGTGCTTCACTGTTTAGTCAGTACACCTCAGTGGACTGTCATTTTAATGTTCTCAGTTGAAAATAAGAAATAGGGCATAGGAGCATGTCTCTTTTGTTATTGCTTTGATTAAGTGTCTCCTGGTAGCAGAACTTACATAATGTACATATCAGGGATACTTAAGATCCTATCAAACAACTTCAACTGGAAGTCACAGACTAGCTCATACTTCTCTGACTCTGCTGCAGACAGAACCAGTCTTGTCACAGATTTACGTATTTATTTAAAACTATAAAGCAGATGGCTCTGATTTAAAGATGCTCACTTGGTAAGCTGAGCAGCTTTTCGGGGATTGTGATGCTTGGCATTGGCAATCAGCAGTGGCACCGACAATCTGCCCAGCTCAAATCTACAGTAATGTTTCAGGTAAACCTCCTGCCACTGACAGAATCCAAGAACAGAAATGGAGAAAGGATACTTCAGGTTAAATAGTAGGGAGGGAGGAGGGGAAAGGTTATATTAGCCAAGAAATATTAAACAAGCCAAGCAGAATGGATTGACTGGCTTGATGGGTAATTAAAGCTTTGGAGCGTGAGGATCAGAGCTCATGGGCCATGACCCTGCTCCTGAACTACTAAAGATGACAAATCGCCTTCATTAGTTTGAACTAAGTACCAGCTCTGCACTGGTACTGAGTTTAACATACGTCTGTCTTCCTCTCAGATATCAGTTTCCTTCCCCGGCCGGCAATGTGGTGGTGTGAGCGCGGCATCCAGGTGCTGCTGACCACCATGGGAGCGTTCGCGGCCTTCGCCCTGATGACAGTGGCCATCGGTACAGATTACTGGCTGTACGCCCGCGCACTCATCTGCAACAGCACGGCCAATTCATCCCAGGAGGAATCCAACAAGGACAAGAAGGATCCTGGGGCTCTCACCCACTCTGGCCTCTGGAGGATCTGCTGCCTGGAAGGTACGGCTGGTTGCATTGTTGTCTTCATGAGTTTGTGTGTTCAGTGCAGTGGAAACCTCTGGGCGCTTCAGGGTTCAGTGTATTGTTTTCTCATGCTTTTGTTCAGGGTCAGTCTCCTTGTCAAAGTAATAGAAACAGACATAAATAGGGGTTACCCTCCTCATATATGTAGCTACAAAACCAGCATGATATGCTGGTTTGTTTCTCCACATTCTCAATCTTTTTAACCTCTTTAGATTATGAGGGCAATAATGAGAATGAGCAATGATGTACAAGCCTAACCCTAACCCAAAACTTTGGTGACATATATGCAAGATTAGGTGGAATTTGCAGGCTCCATGTCTCTCATCCATAGAGTGTACCCTGAATCCTAGCAGGGTCATGGGGCATTTGCAGACAGTTTGCAAGAGAGGGGGCTACCTAAAGAGATCCTAAGACGCTGAAAGGACAGGTACTGACAGAAAGATATGTCCCCTTTTTTATTGTTTATCAAAATCAAAATAAGTGTACTTGCTTGAAATGTCAAACCCACAACTTCAATCCAACCAAATCCACCAAAAAGACAACTGACATTCAACAAAGTGCTGCACAGTGACTGAAATGCAGAAATAGAGGCATTAGTTGCCTCATGGTTGTGTCCCTGCACACCATGTGCAGAGCCTGTGTCCTTAAATTAGGTGCCCGAGTTTGGCCCCATTCCTGCTTATCATTCCCCACTCTTCTGTGCCTCTCCAGTTTTCAACTATCCAATAAATAAAGGCATTAATGCTTCAGGCCATAAGCAATTTTTTAACCATTTTCTTTTGCCTTGACTTACCATCTTAAAAAGCTTGTAAAACATCAACCCTGTGTTTCAAAGTCAAGCTCTGAACATCTTATTTTTCCAGACAACCTAGGCTTTTAGAAAATCGGTGCTTTTTCCATTGCTTGGGGACCAAAAAGTGACAAGAATAATCATTCTGTAGCAAGAAGTCTTCCAAATATTCACATATTTACAAAAAACTCCTTGCTCTTCTTTGTATTGGCCCTACTTTTGCCATTATCCAAAGCAATTCCTTTCTGCAGAGACACAGAGTGGCACATCACAGGCTCTCTGTCTCTCTTTCTCTCTATTATAGGCTAGTCAGGACATCTCCACCAGGATCTGCACAATTAGAGTTTGACAAAGCATGAAGCCTGCTATAGGTTAACTAGGCCCATCGCAAAGTATTGCGGGATATAAAAGACCTTTTAGCATTAGCTGCTAGCAGCACAAATGATCAATAATGGATTAAAAAAATGATAAAAAGGCGTTTAAAGTTTCAGGCTTACAAGAAAACTTCTGTAAGGGACTACAAAGGCATGGGTAGTGTCATTAGAATGACACTACGGTCTGTTTTAAGAGGGAAAAATTAAGTGGCTATGATTTTATGGTTCAGAAGTCTTTTTTTTTTTTGTAAACCTGTGTCACTTCTTGTTGTATCTGACATCAGTCTCCCGGGGTTCAAATATGAAAATGAAAAGCCATAAAAGATGCTGTGATTCTTACACAATTGCCCCACTGAATAAACTGACTATGACGTTAACAGAGTCAACATTCAAATGTATGGTCTTGAAAATATGTCTGACATTAGTAATATTTGCAGAATGAGTAAACCTAACGGTACCTTTGTCTTTAGTCCACTTAAGAAATCCCTCATTTTACAGTATTCTCTGATATGAAGGTTGTTGAGTCGTCATTCCTGGAAAAATCACAAGCAGTGTCCATCATTCAACAGCGGTGAGTCTGCCAGAGAGAGTAGGCGAGGGTTGTACAGTGTTCTCTAGTCTCTGCTGAATTGCAAGTTAACAGCTATTATAGTGTAAGAAAAAAGCATAATAGCAAATGAAAAGCAAAAGAAGTTAAGGGGCATTATGAGTAGTCAAATCCATCAGGATGCTGCTTAGATTTAGGTATACATGAGGTCCATAAACACACCTGTAATTACTGCTGATTACCAAGCACACTGTCAGAGTAAACTATGGGATTCAGAACCACTAGGGGAGGCTGCACAGTCCCAGTCAGTAAAACCACAATTATCCAATTATTCAGTTATCTTTTTATTAATTTGAATGTAATGTTAAGAACACTGATGCTATTCTAATCTGTGGCGACTGTAACATCTGAACACATCCAATATTCAGTGGCTGTTGTTATCTAATTGTGCTGATGAGGTTTTAACAATTATTTTTAAGAGTGGATTTACATGAGGGATCCAGGCCTGGATCTGAGTATGTTTGACTCAAAAGTCTATTTCATTTGATCAGTGTCAATCTGAGCATAATGGACTCGGGCACTCTGCCCAAAAGGTGGTCTAGGGCAGCCCGTTGCCTTCTGGCACCGCGAGGAATGCTGTCAAAATGCATTAAATTCAACCAAGAATTACAATGAATATGCAGATTATTATTTATTCCAGATTTAATAACTATGCTCTTCTCCTGAAATTACATCAAAGTCGAGATCAGAGAGCGAACAGGCTGACGTCAGTATGCACTGCACAGGGATCATGCAGGGGTTCAGCAGGTGTTAATGGAGTGACCAACACAATAAAGTGTGTTTTTAAGGCCTACATGACCACTGTGTGGAAATAAAGACATTCACCTGTTCATAGAGAGAGATTTAGTGATAAAGTTAACTCATCCCAGTCAAAATGTTATTCATGTATTAATAGAATTAAGATTTTTAAAGGGTGCCTTGACAGAAAAAGGTTGAAAAATGCTGGTCAAGGGCATGTTCATATGCACTAGCATGGTCCACAGAAGATGGAGACACAACCACGCTTGAGTATGGATACTTGTCAGTGTGTAGAGTCGTAAAGGCCGTTCTGCATGTCCCCTCTTGGTTCTTCAAAAGCCACGGGATCTTCTGAGTATGGAGCCATTTCAGCATCTGAGCTTCATGGTAGATGTACCTATAAACCTCTAAATCTCCATTTTCCTCATAGAGCATAAAAATGTGGATACGAGTTGCTGCTGTGGCTTCTTCATATTCTTTCTTCTGCTTGGTGGATTTGTAAACCTACCACATGAATACTGCCACCTACTGAATCAAACTATGTGCACATGCAGGTATGTTTAAGCATGGAACAATGGGCCTCATTCATCAACCGTTTATAGATGATATTTGTTCTTAAAGCCCTCTAATGCAGAGTTCATAGAGAAAGTTTTCTTATCTGTGATTAGTTTTTAGCCAGCTACAAAATCTAAGAACACTCCAGAGAACTCATACCAACATTTGAGCGCTGAAATGAAAGGATAAAATGTTTGAATTACCACTCATCGGCGCTTAAATAAGAATGACACAATAAAAAGGAATTTTTCCTTTTATTTTACGTCATTCTTATCAATTTAACACATTAATATAGATTATTATATGTAAAAAATACAGGACTTAAATATGGTCTAGTATTAATTTAAACATGCGGTGTTTGATCTTAGGATGGCATTACACATAACAATTTTTCCTCCGATTTCAAAGTCGCAGACAAAATTCCAAAGTCGGAGTAAAATCATGGGAGTCTTGCTAAAGCAAGCAGCTCGCTCCCGTTGTCTCAGTCGTTAGGTGTAAGGTGGTCATAAGACTTGATTTTAGCCGTTTAAAGGCTGTCTTTCTTCAGTCTTGGCGTTATGATAATATCAAACATGTTTGATATTGTCGTAAGTCGTAAGTCTGCTTTTGAAGTGTTTCCAGGATAGTTCCTCGGTTGTTGCAGTAACACACAACGTTGCTTCGGTGTTTAACTTTCCTTTAGTTTCTACTTGATGTAAATGATTTGAAAACATCGGATTATAAGAGATATTACCTCAAATGTGATCTCCTTCTACGCCTTGTTTTCTGCTCAGAAATTGTTGTTGTGAATTTCTACTAGATGCATGATGGGAAATAACCTCAAAAGGAATCGGATTCTAGTCTTGTAGTTGACTCACAGTCTTTGCAGAATCTTAGTCTGAGACTAAAAACTCAACGGCCAGCTGACGTATTGTCTTTAGTTGTGAGATGGTCTCAGGTGTCAGTCTTTTTAGAGTCTTTTAAAGTTTTAGAAAAGTCCTCCGGTGTAAGGCCGGCATTTGCTGCAAATTAGCTGCCTTTTCTCATTATAGCATGATACACGTCATTTCTGATCAAAGCACCATTAACCAGGGATCTTCTTTAAAGTTTGTTGCGTATATTTAATATCCACTACTGGTGCTACAAGTAAAATTGGTAGCACTTCCATAATTACCTGGCAATCCTATAGTAATAAGTGTAGTTATGTCAAAAATATGGTTGTAATTACCTAGCAATATGATGCCATGTCACAAAAAAAAATCAGTGACTTAAGACAGTATTTACCTATCAATAATACATTAAGTATCAAGTAATTCCCTGTTATATTGTGCAATTCTCTGGTAATGGGGTGGTACTTTACCCTTACCTAAACACTAATCCTCTAACCCTCATAGTTAAGGGCAGTTCACTGGTAAACTTTTCTATATAAGTTGCTTGATATTTCTCAGGTAATTTCCTCATTTTGACCCTCTAAATTAAAGTGAGTCCTTCTTGAATAACTTTCAAGTAATTTTTAGGGTTAGGTTTAGGAAGTCAGGGTAAAATTCCACCTAATTACCAGAGAACTGCACAACGTTACATGGAATTACTTGATGATTGATTATTACTCGATAAATACTCCCTGTATGTACCATATCTCCAAGTCATTGCTTGGTAAAATGCCAACTTGTAACTAGTAATAACCACCTTATTCTTGAGTATTTACTGGATAATTAGCACTTATTACTATAAAATAACAAGATAATAAGGGCCTGCTAAAATAAAGAATAACTGTATTGTGTTTGTTTTTGGAATTTCATCTTTATTTGGACATTTCAGATATCTTTCTTCTCTCCACTCACTCCTGCTTGCATTCTGTGTTTTCACATAGACCTGCCATCTCATGGCCTTATATGGGCATAAAAGAGGTGTATCTCTGTGCTAATTAGGAGAAACATGCATATACTTCCAGCTTATGAGCACCTGGCGTACATCAACCTAAGGAAACAGGTGGGAACAGCTCAGGAGTTTCAGAACACACCCTGAATCCTACATAGGTTTCTCTTAGAAACTGTCTGAAGAACAAATTAAAGGAAGATTTTACAGCAACACTTCTCACTTGGTGGGTCTGGTCCAAAAAGTGGGTCGCAAAGCTCTTTCCAATTGGTCAGGATGTGTGCCAGGTAAAAATTGAAATTCTATATACAGAAGCCTTAAGTAGATATAGGGTAAATTTATACATTAGTATAATTTTTTTTTTTTTTTTTAGGTTTTCCTTTGCCCGTTGGAGCAATTTAGGTCTGTGAGTTTGACTGCTTATGTGTCTCTGTGCTGTGATTGACTGATGAGTGTATTAAAGCATGGATCTCCAACATCTGGAGGCATTGATTTGCATCATGGCTGCGCTGCATTCAAAACACCAACTTCACATGTCAGAGTAAGCTGTCATTGTCGGTACCAGCACCTTTAAACCAAACACAGAAGTTCTTTAATGAAATGCTTGTACCGTATCTTTTGTAGCTGTACCTTTAACTCATAATGATTTGCTGCTTTCCTGACCCTGTTGCAGATAAAATGATTTCAGCGCGTATAAATCTGTGCTTTGCTGTTTTCCCCTGCTGCATGGGTTATTTTCCTCCATGTAGAGACACATGCAGCTCTTAGATATATACACTCATACTATACATTCAACATGAAGCTCATCGCTGTGCCCTGAAGCTCAGACATGTGTGGTGACTCATTCAGGGACTGATTAAAGTCATTTTCCTGCATTGCTGCGGCTGACAGGCAGGTTTCATCGCACACGGCACTCAAACACACTTATATATACATATGATAATATTTCCAGCACATAATTTCCATTATAAATGCTCTTGGCTTTAGTCAAAGGTGTGATATGTTGCACTTAAACACCACTTATGTACCACATCCATGTTGTGGCATTAAAAATAGCAACAATAAACAAGAAAAGAGCATTAAAACACCAGAATTTACAGCATGTTTTTGCAATCAAATCTGAAATGTAGAGGTCATTTAATTATCTATCAAAGTCACAAAATTAATTTTGTTAAGCTGCAGCCTCATTTTTAAAACGTCCACAGTGCTGCATTAAAGACAGATGAGAAAACTGACAGGAGTTTAGGCTTAAATGGGAACCTCTGTCTGTTTCTGTTGAGATAAATCATTCTGTCAAAGTGTCCACGATATGTCTGATAGATTGTCTTTAAAACATCAGATTTTACTGCAGGTTTTTCTTGTCTGAATCTCACTTCTTTGCACCAGCGTTGAGTCCGAATCGTCTTGTTCACTCTC